>NC_134855.1:45543471-46143471 GCF_049852395.1 Peromyscus maniculatus bairdii
AAGTCACTGACCTTGTTCATTGGGAATATAAAAACAATTGAGAGGCAGAAGATGTTCTCTCCTTTCAGAAAAGGTCAAGGCAGCCCTCACCACTAGACTCTGTGACTTTGGAAAGAGGACTCCTGGCTAATCAGTTTAAATCCCCCTCATTCTATCCCCTAATGCCCAATAAGCCAGGCACTGAGAGAACATATGAGAGCAAGCTAGCACAAGTGCAGTAGGCATTGCCCTTAGTGAATAGTTACTAAGTAGATACTTAGAAAATTAACACCAACATTTTTATATTGCCCCCAAATAGTCTAATGAATATTTTTAAACATGGCATCAACACACAAAACACCCAATGAATAGTCATAATAGTTTCAAAAATTATCCACTTCAAAATTATCTAGTTAGGTATGTAGACTTCATATATAAATATTGTTGTCTAAAAAGCTTTTTGAGTGAACTATTTGTAATTATTTCTTACAAATCATAAAATGCCCCAGTACACTGATAAACAAAGATAAAACGTAATGATTGATCTTTACAACATCAGCTCTGCAGGATTTATCCTAATAGGTAAATTATAAGTTAGATCTTAACTAGTTCTGAGTTAAGCTTCTCTATTTTTTCCCATTAAAGTTATTGTTTTAATTAAACAGCTGTACTAACTAGCATTAAGTGGTCTAAGGATTCTATGAGCCACCAATTACCAGGATCTAAAAATTGGGTACCTCTAATAATGGGATTAAGGAGTAGAGAAATTTGCATTCATATTTGGGACTCCAAGACTGAGAATCAAGTAGTTTTGCTTGTTATTCAGATAGCACCTGCCAACAATCTCAACAGAAATACCCAGTAGATTTATAAAGCAAGAATTTATCTGGGTTTATTAGTGGGAAGCTAATGAGATGAAAGCATGGTCTCCGACTGTCCCTGTGTTTCCTAGCTCATCACAGATACACATGTCTTTCATTTTCCTGAGAAAATCATTTTTAGTAAGTGTTCCAATGTATTTCCTTCAATCCAAAGAATAACACTTATAAATGTATTAGTAACACAAAATGGCCAGTTAGTGGGCATGGGGCCATGTCTGAGCTGAAAAAAAAATGGTTTGATACAGTCTGCTGAAAAGGTTTTAATAAATAACAAATTTGAATCAGCCAAATAGTCCATTAGGAGTGTATCTCTTCAGTGCTATATAGAGCCAGGCTGACTAAAAGGAGTCTACAATAGCCTACTGTGAACATATGTAAATGACATCCTAGGAAATATATCATGGATATGCTCAACATAACAATCAAAATATTAGGCCAATGAAATGAAGAACTAAAGAGGAGAACTAAGATTTCTCTCACTTTTATAAATACGTATTTTTACAAAGAATTAGGATATTTAGTTATTTTGAAATCCTGGGGAATGTGACATTAAACTTGATGAATTTATGTTACAAATGAAATACTTACCAAGTTATTTTATAAAACCTTGCCTCTGATACAGAAGGCAAGGCTGTTATACATCACTCCCTGAGATTACCTTTGACTGGGTTTCAAGATAAGCAGCTGCCATGGGACCTGATGCTGAAAGTGCATTTTCAGAAATTACAGACACAAAACTGCCTCAAGCATCTTGTCCAGGACTCTGATCTGGACCTGCCAGAGGAAACTTGGTACAACTTGATGGCCTGGCTCTTGTGTAATGCAGGCACAAGGGTCTTCTTGCTTTTGGCATGCTTTGTTGTCTTCTGTTTTCTACAGTAAGTGAACTAAAATGGTTTCTGCTTGAAAACATTCAAGTCAAATCAAGAAAGAAGCCGCTTCTCAGTTCACCCCAGTGTAAGGAACTGAATGGTTGGAGAACAGGGTCATGTTACTTTGACTCACTGTCATCCTCTAAGCCCTATTTTTATGGCAGAGAGTTTACAAAACCTCTTTATTCTCCTCAAAGAAACTCAGTGATAAACCAGCTGCACTGACCATTTCAATGAAGTGAATATAATGCCCTAGATGTTATATAAAGAAGTGTATAAACTGTCGGAGATGGACTACACTAAAGGCATGATGAAGTCATCAAATACAGCACTATGCTGGAGAAGGCCCAGGTAGGGTCTTGTCAATTGAGTAGGCTCAAATATATAGACTTATTCCAGACACAAATTTCATCAATGGTATCATTATCTGTGATGTTATTTTCAAAAACAGTGAACAAATCCTTTTTTAATGTGTGTGTATGTGTAATGTATTACATTTTGTATTATGTAATGTATTATATGTATTACACTTTCATTTACAAATATATGTATTACATATGTCCCTTTATATATAGATATATGTATAGATATAGGTGTATCCCTGAACAAAATGTCTCCCCTTTCACAAAACAGCCCCATTCTTGAGGAATAGAGGATTTGTTGAAGCCATGCCACGTATTTCTGTTAAAACATGTTTTTAATTTCTATAATTATAACTAGGCTAGTCACCTTCAAGAATCAGCATGGAGTGAATCATAGTATTTGTATTGCAGTCTCTCTAGGATCCCATCAGCAACCTCTCTATTTTTGTGGCAATTAAAACATCTCCACAGATTCTCACAGTACTCTCCAAGTCATGAAAACTGAAGACATTGTTGAGAACCATACCTGAAACTCAGCATGTCACTTTATCACCCCCAATACAGCCCTGTTCTGTTCCTAGCATGTCAAAGCACACTCACACCACTCACTACCTATAAGAGTGTGAAGCAAATCTTTGAGCTGCCTGGTCCCCCTCAAAGATCCTGGAGAACTACATGGATGCAAATCCAAAATTCAAGATAGTGTAAAATAATTTTTAGGGGAATGGGGGCTAGTTTGCTGGGGAGAGAGGCTTGAGGGACATGAGGGGGAAAGAGAGGGGATCTGTGGTTGGTGTGCAAAATGAATAAAAATTTTCTTAATAAAAAATTTTATCACAAAGGTTTTTTGAAAAAAAAACTGTTCTCAAAAATATATGATGGGAAATGGAAAGTCTCAAAAAAGCAGAAAGTCCTCAGAGTGAAGGGCTTATTTTTCTTAAGAGAGTAAAGGTTTTCAGAACCACAGATGCATCCACTGAGTGGGAAATCTCTATTTTATTTATCATCCCCTCTCATCCAACTTCTATTTATTAATATTCATGAGATGTTTAGAACTCTTTCTGGCATGCTGTATGTTTCCTAAATAATTAAATAAGCACTCAAAGTTATTCTGAAATCGAACCCTAACAATATTCCTTCTTTGATTAAAAGCTTTTGTGGGTTTTTATTTTGAATTTAAGTCTTTTCAAGGAAGGCAAATATAAAGAATAAACAGTGGTTACCAGAGTAAGAATGTGGAAGGGGAAAGAAGTTGTAGTGAAGGGACACAAACTAGCAGTTGTGTAAATGAACAAGCAGAAAGGTTGCCTGTAAACCCAAAAGCTACATGGGCAATAATAGTGTATTTGTACCCAAGATTTTTGTTTAATGGACAGATTATGCTGTTGTTCCCGTGAGTATGTCAGGTGAATCTCAGGTGAATGGAGGTTATGTATGCCAAGTTGACAAATAAGGTCAACTCGGACACACCCATGTAATGGTAGTCCTTTAAACTTATAATGGAGATGAAATTTTATTTTCCCTTCTCCATGTTTATATATGTTTAAACAAATATACTGCTGTGTTGTAATTATGCTCCAGTATTCAGTATAGTATTATAAGTTCAGATTTGTAGCCTTTGAGCAATAGGCTATGCCACAGCATAGGCTAGATGACTAGTTTCCAGGAGGGATCTCCGATCATCACACAGGAAACAAAACAGGCCAATAAGACATCTCTTAGAATGTACCCTCATAATTAGCTAATGTTTGGTTGTGTATGAAAGAATCAAAAACATCTCTGCCTTGGGTGACTCCTGTGCCGTCCTTGCCCAAATCTCTGCTGCACTGCCTGCAGCAATTCTTCAGAACTTTCTACCACAGGGAAGCATTGCTGCTAGCTTTCATGACATGCTTTGGGCATAATTTATAGCAGCCAGACTCTGATTCTAGAGTCTCTCCATCAAGAGGAGTCACACTGCAACATCCAACCATTCCATGCTGGCAACATTCACTGAGTGTCTCAAGTGTCTATGGTCTCTGTTCCTGTGTTTCCATGTCTACCTTCCCATGACCCTCTTATCACTGCTGTCCAAGTCAATGATAAGTGGGTAATATCCTACTCTAGGACATTCTCTTTAACTCTACATAGTCAGTCTCTTCATGTTTCACCACACTCTACTCTGACAGAATCTGTCATAGGTTTCACCATGGCAGCCTGCTTAGACTAAAAGTCTGCAAATTACCAGGGACAGTTCTAAACACAGTTGTGTTTTAACATGTCTTCTTCATAGTAATTCTGTGAGACAGGCATTAATAATGCCTTAATATTATAGGCCCTACTGACCCAGAGGTTGGAGCACCTGAATTTAGATGCTCAAACAGAACATTTCTTCAATTTGAAAATTAAATTTCAACACTAGCAAGCTTCATCTATAGTGCAGCCTACTTGAAACATGTTTCTTTCTTACTTACCTGCCCCTATCCCAGTACCCAACAAACTCAAGAACTGCTCTTGAAATAATCAAAATTAGTTCTTCTTCATGAGGTGAACACAGTGAGGGACTTAAACTCAAAAATTCAAAACATGGTTAATGGCTTTCCTATAATAATTTTTTTATTTCCAGTTCTCACTACCTTCCTATTAATTGATAAAACTAAGAATGCTAGATCACAATACAGCAGCTTGCAGCTCTGGTGATAACAGAAATTGAAAATATTTAAAAGTAAACTCAAGTAATGTGCTTATAATTATTTTGTGAATAAACTTTGCAAAACTTATTTGATAGAGATCTGTTCATTCATATGCATTTATATTTGAGTTATTATGTTAAGTAGGCCTTTCCCCTATAAAATAACATTTTAAAAAATGAGACAGATTCTCAAGTATGTAACCCAGGCTCAACTCAAAATTGATATCCTCCTGTCCGAGTGTTGGAACTGCAAGTACATAGTAAGTACCACACCAGACTTGTATACAACATCTTAAATATGAGACAGATATATTTCTACTTTTATTTTCCAAAAACATAGTTAAACATTACATCTGAATTACATATATTTTTCTAGTCTCTTAAGCTTATTCTTCTCATCCACTAGTTCATGGCATTTATGATCTCTTCTCCTCAGGCAATCTTCCTGATATATGGATAGCTAAGAATGTGGGCATTGGAATCCGTCAACCTCAGAGTCTGCCTTGTACTAGGCAAATGGCTCTGAATGAAGTCACTCTCTATTTCTGAGGACCAGTCATCTCACCTTTAGAAGTTGACTCTTGTTATTTCACTATCTGTAAAATACATACTGTCCAGCTTTTGTGCATTTTAGGGTCAAAGACTGCTTTCAGAATAAGTATCTCAACTTTCTGATAGACATGAAAGGGATTGTTCATCCCTTGTCACTTGCCCTGTAGCCAGTGGCCTATATTTTTTTTTGTTTCACCTTTTAAATAGAATGTAATATCTGATGATGCTCTTTCTAATTGATAAACATGAGTTCTTTCTGTTTATTAAGCCATGTAGATGTCTAAATTCCTTCTGTTTTTCACTGTTCTTTGGTGAAACCTGGGAACATGGCATTTTTAAAAGCTAGTTGCTTTCCTTTCTCACTCTGGTAATTCATTCCAAGCACATACTTTTGATATAGAATTAATTCTACATAATTGTTTTTGTGAAAAGAAATTATCAAAATAAAAGGTAAGTCACTGTTTTAGATGTAGAGAACAGCTTGACTGATATGAACTGTAGCTTCTGATGTTGTCAAAAGCTCAGTACATGCCTGTTTCAGTTCCAACAGATCAGGAAGCAGGTGACAAGTAAATAGACCAGAAGCAACATGAGAAGGAATGAATTTGTTTCATCTTACAGCATATAGTCCATCATCCAGGGAAGTCAGGACAGGGACCTGAAGGCAGGTCTTTATGCAGAGGCCATGGAGGCATGCTGTTCACTGGCTTCTTCCTCATGCCTTGCTCAGTCTGCATTCTTTTAATCTTTCTATTAAAACCAATTCTTTTATATACAGTATAATTGATCATAGTATTTTCCTTCTCCCCCAACTCCTCCCACATCCTACCCATATCCCTACCCACCCTACTTCATGTTCTCCCTCTCCTCCCTTTCTTTTTCCCTCTTCCTCTCCCTCCTTTCCTTGGCATGGAGCCTGCCCTAGAGTGCAGTTGATATACTCATTGACACTCATTTGGGAAAGGGCTGACTTTTCCTTCTCCCAGCAGTTATCAACTACAATAGCTTCTTGGTCATGGGTCGGACTTTCTTCCCACTTCCCCTTCTCTGTACTGGGGATTTTGTCTGGTTTGCAGTTATGCAGGTCTTCTCCATGCTGCCACACTCCCTTAGCTCGTATGTGCGTCAGTCCTGCTGTGTCTGGTAGATGCTGTTTCATCAGAGTCATCCATCACCTCTAACTCTTAAAATCTTTCTACCTTCTCTCCCACATAACTCCCTGGGCCTTGAGGGGAGAGTTTGATAAAGACAAATAGCATATGGCTGAGTACTCGTGGCAAAGGTCAAAACAAACAAACAAACAAAAAAAGCCAATAACACAAAAACATTGTCCAGTTGTCTTTCTTAATTACCATCTAATGAAAGATGTCTCTCTGATGAGAGTTCAGTGACCCTGCGGTGACTTTCTTTGTGTCTGTGGTTCATCTTAGAGGAGTTTGTGTCCTTTCTTTCTCTTGTTTTGAGTCATGGAGCTGTCCGTGTTTATCTTGTCCATCTATCCTATTTGTCTTCTCAAAGAACTGGCTCTTAGACACATTGAGTCTTTGTATTGCTTCTATTTTATTCATTTCTGCTTTTGTTTTTATTATTTCCTTGCCATCTACTGGATTGTGCTTTATTCCTGCTCTCCAAAATATTTGAGTTGCATCATTAAGTCATGTATTATACTCTTTCTGATTTTTTTCATATAGGCACTGAGAGATGTACATTTTCCTCTTGAAACTAATTTTAATGTGTTCCAGAGGGTTTCATTTTCATTTAGTTCTATGATTTTCATTGCTTTCTTGACGTCTCCCATCAACTACTTATTCAATAATGAGCTGTCCAGTCTCCACGAATTCATGAGCTTAGTACAAATTTATTCACAACTTTAAGATTTATTGCATAAATGTTGAATAGGGTACATGAAATTATTTCAGTTTTTCCTGACTTGTTAAGGTTTAATTGTGTCCCAGGATATGATCTTGTGTTTTTGTAGACACTTCCTAGAATGTGGGGTTTTTGTTTGTTTCTGTGTTTTTGTTTTGTTTTTGGCTTTTTTTTGTTTTTGTGTGGTGTGTGTGTTTGTGTTTGGGTGGAATATTCTTTAGATATTAGGTCCATTTGAGGTAAGGGACATTTAATTATGAAATTTTTTCTGATTACTTTTTGTACAGATGACCTATCAAAGGAAGGGGATGTTAAAATCACCTATTTTTGGGTTGGTGTTAATCTATATGCTTAATTATAGAGGTATACTTTATTTTTTTTTATTATTTTGGGGGGGGGACATTGAATACACCAGAGTTTAGAGCATATATGTTTAGTATTGTAATGTTTTCTTCATTAGCTGGTCTCAAGGTTAAATGTCATAACATTCTTTGTCTCTTCTGATTTGGTTTTGTGTGGTGTCTACTTGTCAAATATTTGGATAGCGATGCCTTCCTGCCTCCTGATCCCATTTGTATGAAGTATTTCTTCTACTCGTTCACTTTAAGGTGGTGCTTGTATTTAAAGTTAGAATGAGTTTCTTGTAGACAACAGAAAGATAGATGTTAGTTCTTACTAGCCAGCCTGCCTTGTGATTGGAGAATTGAGGCCATTAATATGTAATTTCTATTTCGAGTATAGCTTCACTTTTTCCCCTACAGCTTCTTGACTATGTTTAATCCTCTCAAGTTTGAAGTATTGCTTCCAGTATTCTCTTTAGTCTTGTTTTGGTGGACAAGGTTTTTTATGCTGTTTGTATTATGTAACTTTTTTTTTTCTCTGTGTCCAAAATGGATGGTAGTTTTGCTAGGTTCAGTAATCTAGTTTGGCTGTCGTGGTAGAACTTAGAATGCATTGCTCCAGGATCTTCTAGCTTTCAAAGTTTCCATTAAGAAAGTAGCCGTCATTCTCATTTTATATATATCACATATACATCACACATATGTAGATCCTCTGTTTTTGTTTTTCCTTTTTCTATTGCGGCTTTCAGTATTTGTTCTTTGTATTTTGTATTTGTGCTTTATCTCTGGTATTCTGTGGGGAATTTCTTTTCTGGTGTTGTCTAATTGGGTTTGTATGTGCTTCTTGTATCTGCATGGGTGCCTTTCATTGAGGGAAGTTTTCTTCTATGATCTTATTGAAGATCCGGTTTTTGCCATTGACCTGGGATTCCTTTCCCTCACCCATGCAAATACTTGGAGGAGTTGGTCTTTTCATAATGTCCCACATTTCCTGCACATTTTCTTCCTTGCTTTAAATGTTTTCATGTTCTTTGCTTTTGTTGTCTACTTCCTCTACTTTGTCTTCAGGCCCTCATAACTATCTTCCACTTAATCCATTCAAAGTGTAAGGTATTTTCTACTTGTAAAGCTTTTTCTTCCTTGTGAGGAATTTTCTGGTTGGGTTGTTGAACTTTTCAATTCCATCTTTATTTTAGCTTGAGTTCTCTTTAGTGTTTCTAACTCTTTTTTGAATTCTGTTTTCAAATCCTGAAATGTCTCCATCATTTCATTCATCATTATATTTCTTGACATCACTCAGGCATTTATTGCTAACCTGTTGAAGTTTAATGAAGCATTTGTTCATGTCTTCATTAAACTCCTTAAATTCTTTGATAAAGTTTGTAATTATTCTTTTGAATTCTGTCCTGATACTCATCTAGGTAATTCTCATTAGAAAAACCTCTTTATAGGGCTAATGGGTCTGATGGGAAACATACTTGGCCATTCATGTTTTGTTTTTGTCTTCTTGTGTGTTTGTGAGTGAGTGAGTGTGTGTGTGTGTGTGTGTGTGTGTGTGTGTGTGTGTGTGTGTGATGTGTTTTTTTACAATCATTTAAAAATTTATAAGGCTAATCACCTTATCTTGTACTAATAACTGCAAAATTGTTAAAGTCACTGACAGAGTTTAACTATAAAGCATAGCACATACATAGGACAAATCCTGTAACAGGGTCCCAGTTTTAACCACAGGGAAGGCTGAAAGGAAGATTGAAGGATGAGGGAGAGAGGACATGCCTCCTACAGTGTGGAAAGCTCACATTTGGGAGAGGGCCATGAAGTAAATATGAACCTATATAAATCATGTTTTGTTAAAGAAGCAAAGTTTTAGCCATTAACTACAGTTTTCCATCGGTCCCTCAAAGCAGGATTTTGCACTAGATAAAAGCAAGAAACTTGAATCACATTAGTTTGTCCCTATCTCTTTTTTTAATGAGCCTCTGAAGTCTGGGGAACCATCTGCATTGTAAATGTATCAGTTACTTTTATGTTGCTGTGATAGAAAATACCATCACAAGATAACTCAAAGAAGAAAGGATTTATTTTGGCTTATAGTTCCAGAGGGATGAGCATCCACTGTGACAGAGAAGCATGGCAGGAAGCAGCAGGAACACGAGGCTGAGGGCTCACATCCTTTACTGCAAGCATAAAGCAGACAGAGGGAACTGAAAGTGCTTTAAGCCTTTAAACTTCCAAAGCCTGATTCCAGCAACGTACTTTCTCCAATAAGATCACACCACTTAAACCTTCCCAAACAGCGCAATCAACTAGGGACCAATTGTCCAAATGCCTGAGGTGATGGGAATGTTTTTCATTCAAACCACCACAGTGAGTTACCTCTTACTCTCTCTACCCCAGTGAATCCTCAAAAAGATGAGTCCTTGGCAGCCCGTGAGGCTTTTAAAGGGGTCTCATGGTGTTCCTCTTTGAGATGAATGTTGACAGAGTAGGCGAAGATGAGCTGTGGGTCACACGGATCCAGATTTCAGGGCAAATTCTAAGCTCTAACGTTTTTTGTCATTTGCCTCTCAGCAAGTAACATGATATTTCTGAACCTCTATTTATTAAATTTTAAATATGGAAAAATTATACCTCATATATTAACCATAAGTGTTTTTTAAGGCTTGGCATACTGGCTGGGTATGTAGCTCAGCTGTAGAGTGCTTCCCTAAAATGTTCAAGGCCCTGGGTTCCATCCCAGAACTACTCAGCAGAGAGAACTGGCAGGCTTGGCTTCAGTGCTACTGCTTAAACAAACACTATGCACAAATGTTTTTTTTTTATTTTATTTTCACTAACCCAAGTTCATTTGCAGTTACTTTCACTTGACAATAGAAGTTTCTTTCTCAATTGCATCTTGTAATAATTGGTTTGTATAATAAATCATTGGTTTTCATAGAAATGGACTTATTCACTAAATAACCAATAATGGTGTTTGGTGGTTTATATTAAAGTAACCCACCTGGAGAAAACTTTAGTAATCTCAAATGATCAATAAAATAAACAGTAAATGAACATCAAAGAAATTGAAGAAAATTAATTTTTTAATGAAATGAGCAGTTGGTGTGAGAGTGTAAGTAGCATGAGCAGTTCAACAAAACAAAACTGACAGAATCTTCAGACACTTCCCACACTGCCCTGGAACCTGAACTGTAGACCTGGTCCTTGCCCAGGACCCAGGGACCTCAAAAATCACATATCTTTCATGAGTCTAACTCTCCTCAGTTATAAGACAAAGACAAAATAAAAATCATCGACTTGGACTCACTCAGTTTTGATGTCTTACAACTGACTTTAAATTGAATTTAGTCTTGGCCATTAAAATCTTAATAGTAATTCCCAAACCAAACCTTAAACCTTCCAATCTTTATTTAAAATTCTACTTAGCAAGTATACCAACTGTCCTTATATACATATATATGTATACATATATGTATGTCTATATCAGTTCTTCCCCTCTGTGGAAAAGTTTTACAGAATTGAGTCTGAGAGACCACAGGCAAATTCCAGGTCATTTCTCCAAAGTCAAATTGACGACTGCTGTTAACCACTAAAAACATCTGGAAAGCCATCTGCCACCATTCAAGCTAGAGCTCTCAGATTCAGTCTGTTCCCTGCATGACATACAGTGTCCTAAATAATGGTGTGACCGACAGGAGCACCTTGCCTTTGTGTCTCTCAGTGAAAGGACTCTGCCAGAGGACAACTGATCTCACAGTAGGGGCTTTAGGTATGACCTTGCTTCAAACCAGAAGCATCTGTTAACCAGTTCTCCGGACGTTATTTCAAACCAGAGAGTGACATTTCCAATCAGAATAAACATTAACGAATCTATTTGTGTATTATAAGATCACTCCTGAAGGACCTACCATGTGCACATTACTGTGGCTCTAGTAGACGAAGGCAGAGCCTGCAGCTGGGGTGCTGGAAGCTTAGGCAAGGAAGCATAAAATTTCAGCACAGTGTGGTGAGAGCCAGTGCACAGGAATGGGCGCCGCACCCAAATGTGATGTGCAGGCTGTCAGAACCATCGCTTCTTTTTAGAACACTGAAAATGTATCCTTAGCTCTACCTTTTCATTTTTTTTTTATACTTGGCTTGCTATGAACCACTCCCATGAAGTGATCTCATTAAGGTAAAACCACATTAAGCCAGATCCATATTCCAAACTAATGACTTTCTTTTTCCCTAAAATGTTGCGACAGCTGTTTTGAATGCTCACCTTTCATTTAATTGGAGGCCATGTCCTCTGAGTGTCCCTTGGTGTTGGTGAACCCCTTCTCCTCATTCTTCTGCTTTCACTTTCATTTCTTTCCTCTTTGTGGCTCATTTTTGCCACTATTCTTGTCTAGTTGTGAGCGATCGATTGTTCTTTTATTACCTGATATTTTAAGTATAAATTATGATCCCACAGTAAACTTTTTAAAAAAAAATAAACAATATATTGACCCTCTAACTAAAATTGAAAATTGTCAAATAGGCTGTCAACTTAAGTCCTAAATATTATTTTAATCCTTCGTGTCTTGCTATATTCTATTCCACAACTAAGACTATTGTATCAAAAAGCTTCAGTTTGCATTAGGGAATGAAAATGTCCTGACTCCCTCTATAGTTAGCAGAGCACTCCTAAAGCACTTGCCCGCTCACCCTATGTTCTTGCCTCAAACTCTATAATAGCCTTGGTTATCAAAGCAAAGGTTCTCTAACTCAGGTACAAGAATAACTCTAGGAGCTTTGTAAAGTGTAATTCTCAAGGCTAGGTCTCTATTCAATAGTAAGTATGCATCCAGAAGGCTTGAAGCCCTGGGTTTGGTTCCTACACACTAGTACAGTGCGTGCATGTACACCACACGTGCTCACACACATGAAGTTCTTACACCAAATCATGCTGATCAGAAGTTCTAGGAAGCATAGCCCAGCAAGGCTGAGGCTCTTTTGTCCTTGGAAACTTCCAGTTCTACCTTTTCACTGTATCCCTCCCTCTCCTCTGGCCAACAATTCCTTTCAGATTGCATCTATGTCCCTGACGTTGGCATCTAGCAATCCAGTTTAGAAATGAATTGTTCCCTGTAATTATTTTTAAATGAAGAAAGGAAGCACTGCTTGACATCATTGTGTCTGATTTAATAAAACTAGAAACTTGTGACATTTTAACAACTATCTTGAATGAAGGCACCAGTTGTACTAAGACTTAAAAAAAAAAACGCAACAGGAAGAGCATTCAGCTTTCATTCTGATTAACGTTTATTTCCATTTCTCCTGTTGGGAGAAAATTCTAATTTATGACTATTATGATTATTGTGAAGATGACTCATAATCATGAGAAATCCAGAAAAACAATTTGCTTTTCAGAACTGTTAATTCGCAGAGGTGCCGATTCCCTGGGTGCTTTCTGTAGTTAGAGAATGAGAGTGCTTTGCCCTGTTCTTAACAGTATATTGGTATTGTCAGGCATAGTGCTTCCTTACTGGCTTTTCTCAAAATGACATGAAAGCCATAGGCACCAAAGTCCCCCCAAGAAGGTGTGGGATGATCGCATTGATCATCCTGACCTTTTGATTTCCATGGAACAGTTACTCTCCTGTTCTACCCATTGGGACCTCACAATCCCCTGTTCCAGGATGGAGGATTTGTTATTGAATGAGAGTCCAGCAGATCTCTTATCTCTGTGTTGGCTCTAGTGTCTGGAAACACTAATGCATCCATATTGACTCCATGCTTTGAGGTCTACCCAGTAGATGGATACAGTAACACATTCGTATTGACAGTGCTGTTAACTCTATCCAGCACATTCTCCTCCCTTACCCAACTCCCTCACGTTCCCCCTGTAGCTCTCAGCTTTGCAGCTGCATTTCAGAGCAAGCTTAATTCTCTCCGACCTAACTGCCACCTCTCTGTACTCCCCATTGTTATCATTATAGCATAACACAATGTAACAAATGTATGCAGTCCACAAAGCATGGGGATGCATGCATGTAGCTCCAGAATCTTAGATGCTAAAGCAGCAAGATCACAAGATTGAGGCCAACATGGGCTTCATAAGCAAGTTCTAGGGTTGCCTTTATTACACAGAAAGACTTTGTCTCACAAAAAAAATTAAAATAAAGCAAAACTATACTTGTACATTTACTGTTTCATCTCTCTATTCAACTGTGAGTTCTTGGAAGGAGAGATGCCATAATCTTTCATATTTACTTCTAAGATCTAGAGTACAGCCTGCAACAAAATACACATGGGACTAGCATTTGCCAAGTGAGTCTATAGCTTATGTGTATGTATTTAATACAGAACATTGACTATAACTAAGTGTACTTGTTACCAAAATGCTACCTGCCAGTTTTGATGCCTTCAATCCCTGACACTCTACCCAGTGTTTGGTTCAATTCAACACAGAAATAAACTGTACAGAGTGGAAGATGAGGAAGGATGGAAATCTGTGTGATCAGTCCTGGCGCTCCCCTAACTGAGTAAGTCATCATGTTAGATATGATGACTTTGTGAAGCCATTTTCCTAACCCCAAAGAGATGATTTCTACTCCAACGATTTTACAAATTCAAAAAAAGGTCTTCATATTCAGGCAAAATACCAGCTTTGATGATAAGTAGAAGTATGTATTTTTATCTCCTAGGCTGTAACAGAAATATTATTATAATAACTGTATAAAATAAAAATACAGTGCTTGATCCACAAGGCATCATCACTGTATTCAAAGTGAAGCTAAGACAGAAGAAAATAGATGACCTGTGCTCATTGGTCATGGCAGTGGCTTGGTGGTCAGCTCAGCTAGCATTCATTTCAAGTGCTGAAAGATAAGATCAGAGTGCACACAGTCATCTGCAGTCCATATGTGACTCTCCATCCATTAATCACAGCCATGTGGATCTCAGAACAAAAGGACAAATTACACTGAAGGCCATCAAAATCAAAATATCATTAACTGCAGTCCCTCAGATTTGGGTATGCATGGCCACTTCTGACTCTAAGCTGTGAAAACAAGCATCATATTCCCCAGTTTTGTTACCTCTTGGTCTAGGCTTACAAGATCTTAGACATGAAGACTATTGAGTGTTAGTTCTTAATCAAATTCAGACTGACATGGAATTACCCCTGTCAAAAAAACTTGGCAATTGGTCCATCTATATTTCTGAAGCACATGCCATAGTTCTAAAAGTAGCCCAGCCATCCTCCTAGAGGGCTGCTTAATAGAAGTTCAAAAAAGATCCACAATTTTACTTCAGGGCTTTCAAGATCTCATGAACAGATGTGATGACCATGTGTGCTGGATAGTTTTATATCATCTTAAAACAAGCTAAAGTCAGCCGGGCGTGGTGGCGCACGCCTTTAATCCCAGCACTCGGGAGGCAGAGCCAGGCGGATCTCTGTGAGTTCGAGGCCAGCCTGGGCTACCAAGTGAGCTCCAGGAAAGGCGCAAAGCTACACAGAGAAACCCTGTCTCGAAAAACCAAAAAAAAAAAAAAAACAAGCTAAAGTCATCTGGGAGGGAGGAGGCACCCAATTAAGACAATGCCTCCATAAAATTAGGCTGTAGGCAAACCTGTAGGGCATTTTCTTAATTACCGATTGATTGATAATGGGTGGTGCCATTCCTGGGCTGATGGTTCTGAGTTCTATAAGAAAGCAGTCTGAGTAAGCTATGGGAAGCAAGTCAGTGAGCAGCATTCCTCCTTGGACTCTGCATCAGCTCCTGCCTCCAGGTTCCTGCCCTGCTTGAGTTCTTGCCCTTACTACATTTGATAATGAACTATTGTATAGAACTGTGAGTACAATAAACCGTTTTTTTTTTTTTTTTTTTCCAAATTGCTCTGGTCACGGTGTTTCATCACAGCAATAGTAGCCCTAAGACACCCTGGGACAAGAACATGCTTGATGCATTTAAAACTGGAAATAGGATGGGAAAGGTAGAGAGGAGAGAATGATGCACAAAGGTGAAATAGGAGCCATGGACAGAGGCCTTATGGACCAAAGTAAATGGTTTAGATTTTGAGACAGGCATGGCAACACACTTTGTATTTCCAGCTCCCTGGGAGGCTGAGGTCAGATTACAAACCCAGTTCAAGGCCAGCCTACAACATAGCAAGACCTAAAATAATAATAATAATAATAATAATAATAATAATAATAATAATAATAATAATAATAATAATGTAGTAATAGTAATAGTAGTAGTGATAAAATATTCCTATTCCCTAGTACTTGTTGCTAGGATACTACTGAGGCATTCTAAAAATGGGTTCTCACTGTATAGCTCAGGCTAGCCTTGAACTGGTGATCTCCCTGGTTTACCTCCTCTAATGCCAGGATTACAGGATTATAGGTGTGTGCAGCTGACCTGGCACCAACCGATTGCTCCTTAAGCTTCTTTTTCCTGAAGGGCTAAGTGGGTAAGCCGGAAAGACACCTCTCAGGAAATTTTAAATAAACGAGGGACACTTGCGCTGTCTTGTTTGCTTTCTTTCTTATACTTGTTAAATATTTTATTCCCAGCTTTGCTTAGATGCAAAGGTCAATTTTAATTTATTTATTATTGCTTTGCTTTTTTGAACATGGAAGTAAGATCAGGAGTCATTTGCAATAAGCAGTGACTGTCACTCTGATCCTGGAACTCAAAGTAAAAGATGATTTGAATTTTCTCTGCCTCGACTTGTTAATTATGATTAGCATTCTGTTTTGGGAAAGGCTGGAGGTAGAGGGATTAGACGGTGCATTAGGATTTTTGGATAGCTGATTTCTTAATAAAGATTTTTTTTGCATTTTGTGGGGAATTAAGTTTACTGATAAAACATGTCTTACATGTCATTGCAATATCCCCACACAAATGAGCATCCATGAATATTTACAGGATATTGAAATTTTATATGTATATAGGATTTGATCTCATAATTTGACTCAGGTAAAACCTCAGCCATTTAAACCATGATTTTTTTTAATAAGGATTGAAACATGGTTTTAGAGATTTCAGTAGTACTTATACATTTATATATGTTTGCACATGCACAGATATTAGAGGAATATGGATAAACTTACTATGCTTTCAAATTCCATAATATTGAAAATATTATCTTTAAAGTCAAGACAAGTTATCAAAAAGTTAAGAGTTATCAAAAACAGTGACATTGCTACTTACTTCAAGGCTTTTGTTTGTATTTTCAGTTGGCAATATCTGAGGATGATCCCCTCTTCTACTGCGAAGCCAGTCAAGGTTTTGTAGACAGTATTTAAGTAACATGGTATGAAAAATCTCCATGGTGATCCTATTCCATGCAGATTCCAACATACCTACATATCCACATACACATACTCATAGGGACCTCCTAACCAAAGCCCCAAGGGTGGAAGGCTCCCAGACAGAGGTGTGGACTTCAGGATCACCATCATAATCCTGTAGATCCACTGCCCCGCAACCTCCTCATAGTGAACACTACAGAGTTAGTCAGCTAGCTGCCTGCTACCTCTCAGAAAGGTGATACAGAGTCAGGGATGGAGGAAAAGAGGGGAGAGAGGGAGAGAGACAGAGATAGAGAGACAGAGAGGGAGAGGGTGTTTCAGTATTCTAGTGTGTTTGTTGGGTGTTTTTAAAAGGACTCCATACTAGAGTTTAAGTAGAAAAATAGTGCCCTGTGAGTCAGTGGGACAAATATCTACAGAGATGTAAGAAACTCTCATCGACAAGTGTTACCTTAAAAAAAAAACAACTTTATTTGTAGGGATTATGGGTGTTGGGGTGCTTCACTGCTAGTGAGTCTCTTGCAATTTATTCTCCTTGAAAGAATGAACTTGAGACTTATCATATAAATACTATTTTAAACAAAAATTACAGAGTATTTCAAATTGCTTAAGTCACATTTCTATTTAATACTGAGCATATTTAAATGAAGATGAGCTAAAAGGTTTGGTAGCTATGGCAACAGGATGTGAAAATATACCATGTCATTCAAGTCTATTAGGAAAAAGAAATTATCATTCCAAAGGTTTTTGTTGTACTTTGAATACTGACTGCAGAAGAGGAAAAATAGAAGGGGAGAGAGACTTGATGGGTATGGAATACATTTAATATTTATTAGGAAAATACTGACTTGAAAATAATGTGATCTAAATTCTAAATCAATTTAACTAAAACCAAAATTGATGTTATGATAAAGAATATGAGGAAGAAACAGAAAATAAATTGCTTCCTTACAAAAATGTGTTAAATTTAATTCTTATAAGAGTCTAGAAATAGAGAGGAATATCAGAATGTCTTTATCATTTAAATTGGTTACTTTTAAAGCACATAATTTGTGATATTGGTCAAGAAACAAAATCCCTAAATTGTAACTTTACACAACCAAATTAGATGTTTGGGGCTCTGGTCTATTACTTATGGCACATAGAATCAAAATGGAAACCATCCAAATTATATTCATTAAAATCCAGGCTAATACTACGAGATCTATTCTTAACTTTTTTCCATGGCAACAACCCATATCTAGCTGTATATTTTTTGTTATAAAAATAGAATAACACTATACATATTTGACTGTGGATTGAGAGTTTAAGAGCCACACTTTGATCAGAGATAATCATAGTTTCAGTTCTCATTTCCAAAGATAAATTTTATGATTCATCAAAGTCTAAGTCTCCTATATGAAGCAATCAAACAAACACAAGACATAAAAGCCCCGTTAGCTTTTTAACTGTCTATTTAGACGATGAAGATACCACACTGGGTCCTCAGTATACAATGTGGTCCTGACAAAATGTTAGAGTTCTCAAGCAAAGGCGGTAAGAGAATGAGGTAAACGTGTTTCCACAGCAGTTATGTGCAACTTAAGACAAATGAAAGCAACAAAACTAACAAAGAAATAAAGAAACAGAAAATACAAAGAAGAACAGAACAAAAATTTTGGAGCTGAAGATCTATAGTAAGGTTGTAAACCAACAATAGCCAAAAGAATGGAGGGGACAGAGAGGGAAATTTGATCAGGTTAAAAGTGGAACAATTGAAATTGCTCAATATGAACATAAGAGATACTAGATGAAAGAAAGAGAAAGGAGAGAGAGAGAGACAGACAGACAGACAGACAGACACCAAGGACTTAGCTCAACGATCTGTGAGATGAACAGAAATCAGAAATCAGGTAGCACCCTTATCATCAGATTCATGGAAGGAGAGAATAAGGAAAATGAACTTTAAAAAGTCAGAAAAAAATGCTGGCTGAAATTTCCCCAAGTTGAAGAAAAAGCCACAAAGACATAAATTCAAAAATGAAGGACAAAATAAGGTAAGCCCAAGGAAAGAACCACAAGAGACTCCCTAGTCAAACTTCCCCTCTAGAAACGCAAAAGGGTTATTGGAAGCAACAAGAGAAAAATACAGTATTTGGAAAAAATAGTATGAATGGTGTGCAGATTTTTATTTAAAACCACAGAGGACCAAACACTTTCTACTTCTTCACTGAAAGATCCCTCCTCCCCAGCTGGTTTCTTGCTAGTTACCTAACCTCCATGGGTATTCTAAATGAAACACACATATCTAAAGACTAAAAACTAGCATTCAAACAAGAGGAAACATTTACTGTTTATCTTTCTGCGTCTGGGTTACCTCTCTGAGGAGGACCAAGCACATGTTTAAATAATAATCTAAAGCCCTATATTTGAAGATATGCATACATACATACATTTGCATATATATATATATATATATATATATGCACACACAAATACATGTTCACACATACACTGAATGAAAAGAATATTAAAACATCCTATGAAGAAAAATTAAAATTTCCTTTCATCAGCAGATTTACCCTAAAAGAATTGCTATGGTAGTTTTTCTCGGTAGAAAGATAACAATAGTAGAATGTTGGAGCATCAGCAAGGAAGAAAGTACATGGCAAGAAGTAAGTCTAAAATACAATAAGCTTCCCTTGCCTTCTTGAATCCCCAGCAAGGTATACGGCTACTCACTTTGTACTTTTAGACTCTGAAAGATTTGGGGAGGCATTGGAAGAGCTGGAGCAGAGAAGAAAGGTGATTTGGTCTGAAATTTGTGAGGGTCATCCCAGTTCCTCTGGGGACTCAGAAGCAGAGAGGCTGGAGTATAACTCAAGAGTGAGAACACAGCACATAGACCAGGGCATCTGCAGAGAAAATGTGAGAAATGTTTATTTTCTGGATATCCTTTGATGACACTGTCAAGAGGAATCACTATGAAACTGAGAAGAATTTGGTAAAAAAGGTTTCATGCAGGACAGGAGTTTCAGTTTCAATAACTAGAAACCAAAAAGATTTGAATCCAGTGAGACGGAAAAGGATTCTGGTGGAGGAGCAGCAATGGAGAAAAAAGCATGAGTTTAGTAATAAGTCAATAAGAAATAATAGTCACAAAATGTACATCATCTCATTATCTTCATCTTATGCAGACATTCACAAACATGTATGTGTTTGCATAGTAATGCCACCCTCAAAAATGGGAGGACTTACCTTCTTGTAGGAGGGAATGGGAGGGAGGGTTAGGGGGGAGGTGGGAAGAGGGAGATCTGTGATTGGTATGTAAAGTGAATAAAAAAAGTCTTAATTAAAAAATAAATAAAGGGAAAAAAGAAAATTATCCCAGATATATTGTTGGATAAAAAAGAATTTGGTGCCAATCATTACCAACAGTCATATTTATACTAGAATGACAAAGATTTAATGTTTAATAATAAATATCTAATAGTTACAATAATGGACATAAAAAGAGTTATTGGTAGAAGAAATAAACCATGAAGGAAAACTGAAAAAAATGGGATGTTTTGAAAACTACAAAACCATTACATATGTTTTGAGATACATGTATACCATCTTTCAATACCAGAGAAAACAATTTAAAAAAAAGAAGTCTAGAAATCATATTTAAAATTTGACAAATAATTATTTTAAAATATAGACATTAAATCCAATTAGAGAGATGTTAGGTACCACCAAGGTATATGTGGCACTGCTACAACCTTAGGGTTATCATACCATACTGTTTTTGTTGTGGTCCTTAGGCATCACAGCTGGATAGGACTGCTGGTTGCTTTTCTCCTTTGGAAGCTTTAATGCCACCTTCTGGTGCCAGGGAAGCTAGTCCTCTTGAAAAGACTTTCAGGTCAGTTCCAGCTTTAGGACCTCTATGCTTTGTTTCTGAAGTGCATGATATTTTAGTGATAGAAAACTGGTACTGGAAACCTGACCAGATACCCGGGCTAGTGTGGTCATGGATCTTCAAGGAGAACATAGAATGGCCACTAGCTAAACCAGCACAAACACTAACTATATTTTGACTATTTGAGAGTATAAGACCCTTAGAAAAATGTAGTCCCTACCCCTCATACTTCTCTTTGCAACAGATGGATACCATTACAGAAAATGACAACCAATCAAAATGCAGAGCTGTGGAGTCCAGTCACAATGGACACAGCTGCAAAACAACTCTTCCCCTAAGGCTTGGGTCATATTGCAGGGCAAGAGGCAGAAAGATTGTATGATCCAGAGGATCAGGGAGTTTTCTGTGAGATTGTGAAGTTTAAAAAAATGTAGGCATTAAAAGTTTAAGCAAAAACAACTATAAAATATGAATAAAAAGCATAACCAAATTTTCAAGGGAAATACTCAAAAATAATTATAATAAAGCATTCAACATTTGAAATTGCCTACAGAATAAAACATTTTTAAAATAATCACTGAATAGTATAGGAAGCTGGCCAGTAATATGCATGTTTCATGAAAGTGAAATCTTACAATCAGTCATTGATGAATTTTGAGTCCATTGTGGGGAAATTTTTCTAGTTCTTATGAAAAAAGTCTTTTTCAATCTAAAATGGTTAGGTGATGAGTGAGGACACCCTGTAAACCTACTCCCAATTTGTCCCTGTCCCTCCTTATTATTCAGTAATTCTGACTTATTGGCATCTTTGGAAATCATTGGTTAACAAGGATTTGCCATTTGTAGGAACTGCAGTGTTGTTTGAGTGAAAGCTAAATTCGTGTTTCAACAAATATCCTCCCAATTTATCTTACTTTTGCTCTATCACTAACAGATGGCAAGCTTACTTTTCAGAGTCATTGAACTAAAACAGGAATTAATTGCACAGTGGAGAAGCTCTGAACCAATGATCTTCATTGTTCTTTTCCTCCTATAGATTATTTACATACAGAAGATTGCAGTCCATGCAGACACACCTTCTCCATATGGAATTTTAATGACTTTCAAACTATGGCTGAATCACAAGATATAAATGACTAAAATTTGTATTTTAATCTAAAATAAGAGTAAGAATATAAATAAAGGGCCAAAGATATATAATTCAGTAATAGAAGACTTGCCTGATAACTCCTGCCTGTAATCCCAGCATTTCAGGGGCTGGTGCAGGAAGATTGCATGAGTTTTAGACTATCCAAGACTAAATAGTGAGTTCTGGGCCAGCCTGGGCTACATGCTGATTCTTAGTCTCAAAGAAAATAAAGAGAGAGGAGATATACAGCTGAAAGTGTCAGCATTCTAGTCTTTAGGAGAGTGTAAAATATCATAATATTACATGCAGAAATGAAATTTTTATATTCACTGACAATTATCATTTAATTCTAATGTTTTAGGTAGTTATAACTTTTTAAGAACTGAAAGTCTTCCAAGTAGTTAAAAATTGCTTCACTGTTTCCTCTTCTCATCCTCTCCTCTCCTCGTTCCCATTCTCTTCCCCCTCATCACCTATTCCTGCTTCTGCTTCCTCTGAGATAGCCAGGGCTCACCTTTATGTGTACTTAGTGTGACCTTTAACTTCAATATATGTCGAGGCTAAACATGGAACAGGGTTCATCTTTGCTACATGGAAAGGGACCTCTTTCTGCACGCTGAACATTTCCAAGACAGTGACTGGATTTTCTATACTGCCTTCCACTGATAGTAAGAGGGACACCTTATTTTCATTGTGTGATCACTTTGCTGTCATTATGACAGTGAGCTAAAACTTGACTGTCTCCTGTCTTTTCTCTCTAATATCAAAGATTAATACCAAAAGCCTAAAAATGAATCAATTATAAAAAACATTTTTTAAATGATATGATCACAGCACCATGAATTTTGCCACTCAGAATCTTTGAGGTCTGATGGGTAAGATGTTTATCCTGCTGCCTGCCACGTAGTCAGCATTTGAATTTTGTCCACTTGGTAGTAGAAGTTAAATTTATATTCAATAAAAAATGTAATATATATTTTGCTATACTTCAGAATCTTTAATTCTTCTCTGGAATACGAGAAATGGGATGAACATGTCAGGCATTGATACTGAATAATTTACCACTTTATGATGCATGGGAAAAATTCATGGGCTGTGTTAGGTAAAGATAATGAATAAATAAGGAGCTTTTGAAACAGTCAGAACGTATGTGTCCTTTTTAGATGTATCAGTCAGGGTTCTCCAGAAATGGGCCAATATGACAGATGTGGATATAGATATATGTGTAAAAAGAAATTTGTTAAGGAAGTGGGCTCATAGGATGGTCCAAGCTGAAAAGTTTCATCAAGGTCATTTGTAAGCTAGATAACCTTGGATGCCAGGACATGGGACGGTACTCAGAGCAATAAGTAGTATAATTTCCAGCCTGAGACCCAAAGCTTAAGAATCTGGAGGCTAGAAGAGAAAAGTCCCAGATTTAGGAAAGAACAATAAAATACTCTTCAGTGGTTCATTTGTCTCTCTGACAACACCCATCCACACTGAGAGTAGATCTTCTCTGTAATACATTAACTCACACACCACGAATCTCTGGATGCCCACACAGACACACCCCAAAATAATACTTTACCCTCTCTCCAGACATCCCTCAACCCTGTCAAGTTGACACCAATATTAACTACCTTATCAAGTCATTCACAACCTGCACAGAGGAAACCGTGTAAGCTCTAAGTATCTAGTACGCATCATAAGCTACATACATGGAAGCTGCTGGGGTACTCGGCGTGTTTGGGGTTGTCCACCCCTTAATGACACATGTTCTAGCAAATGAAGCTCTTTGTGTCTCACTGGACATGTGCCTCTTTTTAAAGGTGTGTGTTCATCTACATACCATCCACCTGCCAAGTTGCTTTCTTGATTCCTTAGCTTTAGTTCCCATGACCACACCCCCATACGGAGAGAGAAACAGAATATGGAACACTACATAAACCAGAATTCCAGTAGTAGACGCCTACTGGCACTTTCCCTACCCTGGTTTCCCCCTTTCTTATCATTATGTGCTTAAATTGATTTAATGAACCAAGTGATTTAAAGTATCTTAATTTAGTCTGTGTGCCTTTCCATTCCCTGGCCTTAGGGGTAATTTGCTTGATCACGTACATAGGCATACCTAGCATCATATCCTAGGAGTCATAATTCTCATCGTATCATTGTGTATGCAAATACGTATTACTTTATAATAAAAGAATGTGCTTGCACATTTTCTGAAATTCTAGGGCAGAATTTCCTTTTCTTATATCCCAGTGAGTTGGTTTGAGAACTAAAGCACCCTCCATATTAACTTGCTACAAGCTTTGTAAGTGCCTGATAGTTGAAATTTTATGTCCTTCTTTGTACTTAAACAGATATTTTAACTTCAATGGGTTCAGATTTTTTTCTGATTAAAAATAACTTAGGAATAATAGAACTGTTCAAGAGTTTTTTTAAATTATCCCAAATCATAAAAATCAAATGCCAAGTGTCATCTACTTGATAACATAATGATACATGACTCCAAAGGAAAATAATAATATCTTAATATTTTAATCATCTGGGGGCTCTGCTTTTCTTTTTAACTCAGTGAATTCATCATGGCCTGTGGGTAATCCAGGAGAAAACTAATGAGATGGGCTCTTCTTTCAAGTTCCCTAGCTTTGCAGTTCAGGCCAATTTCCAACCATTTTGATGAGCCAGGAAAAGGAAGGAGGACAGCCAGAACTGAGACTGGCAGCTTGATAAGTCAAATTATAGCCCTTAAGGAAACCGACGACACAAGGGGCCACTGAACTTGTGATTGAATCTGCTACCGCTCTCAGTGGGAGCATTGAGATGTTGGTCCCAAGTGACATTTCACAACACTAGCATGCCCAGGGTCCTGGGGCAATGCCCTGCAGAGAGTGTGGGTAAGTGCTTACTTAATTTCGGTCATTCTGAGGGGCCTCTTAAAAAGAGAACCAAACTTACAATCGAATAGCAACTTTAAAATCAGTGGGAGATTAAAACTAAAGGAGATAGTAGATGCTGCAACAGATGTTAATGAGCACAGCAGACACTTAGAGAGGGGAAAAAATCCAGGAAATAAGAACCTGACATAAAAGGCACAGGCACTTTATGTTGCATTGATTTTAACCCCCTTAGTGGAAGACTGAAGGGGTGTTCGTCCACTTTAGCTATTATAGCTGACGACCTGGGGCTGAGAGCTTTAATCTAGAAAAGGGAGTTATTTAGCTTGAATTGTGAAGGCTAATAGTCTAAACAGTGCGGCACTGGCTGGTGAAATGCCTCCCTAGCTGTACTGCAACGTGGTGGATGGCATTATGGCAGGAAAGTAGGCACCAAGGGCAGATCACATGGTGAGACAGGAAGCCAGAGAGAAAATGGGGTTCCTCGAGAACCTATCTTATTCCCTTCTGAGGGCATGCCTTCAGTGACGTAAAGACATCCCACTACCCACACCCTTAATACTACTGCCACTACCATCACCATGCTCGAGACCAAGCTTCCAACATTTGACACGTTGAGACACAGTTAATTCACATCCACATCACACAGAAAGCCTGAGCAAGGTTCAATGGACAGAGACTCAAGGAAACCTCAGCTTATTCCACCCTCGTGATGAGTCATGAATAACGACAAATACTGTGTGCTGCAGGGTGCACAATGTACAGTTTCTTTTGTGAGTATAATCACAGTTCAAAGGAGAAAATTCTGTATAGCAGCACTTTACTGAATAGGGAAGAAAAAAAAAGGAAAATGTCCTTTTTACAAACTAAAGACACTTAACAAGCTGACAGATTTACTTTGCTAACTGACAATATAAACAATGCTCATATTAAGTCTGGCATGCTATCATATCTCTTTATAACACTTGCTGTTGTAGATTGTTCTCTACTTAAAATGTTCTTCTTCCATCACACTGCAAGACTCCAATTCCTCTCCAAACCACTCAGATTTGTGCTTCTTCCATCCTATCAATTAGCTGCCATTGCATGAGCAACCACCTCGAAGCATGGAACCTTGAAACAACAATTCTTTACTTTTCACATCTGTTGGGTGGCTACTCGAAGCTACATGATTCTTCTCCATTATATATTGGCTGGGCTTCCCATGCAGCTGAGAGCTCAGGTGAAAGTGACTGTGCTGGACAGCCACATTCATTTGTTCCAACTTTGCAGAACCTGCAATGCCCCATGTTCTCCCACAGTCTTCGCTGGGCCTGCAGGATGCTCAGGCATGGTCTCCCTGTAGTTCCCTGAGTGAATGTATAGTCCACAGAATAAACAGAGCCCCCCTCATTCTACTCCAAATATAGGTTGACAAGTTCGGGGATTCATACATGGTTTCAACACAAGCACTAGCAACTCAGAGGACAGTGCTCAGCCACACAACCCTGAAGGTTCTCACATCTAGAACACTGTTTCTATGAAGAGGAGTCCTCTATCGTCTTCATATTCAGTATCCCCTTATGAGTTAGCCCAGTACCAATCAAGAAGGTGGGAAATCTTTTGATGAAAGCATGTCTGGGAATTCAAGGGACACCTAAGGGTCATGCTGATGGGACACACCCTCTTTCTCAATGTTTTGCAACCTTCTTTATGTAATAGGTCTATCTATTACTATTTTATTACTATTATTATCTTCAGTTTCCCAGGCAGCAACCATTTCTATTGCTGAAGATGTGGAATTTAACTTTCTCTTCTCCTTCTTAATTATTGTACTTAGAAAACTTCATCCTGCCACTCCTTAATTATCCACCCACGTTTCAAAATCTAACCATTCTGCATTGCTTATTTACTTAGACTGAGCCATGCTTTCTTATTTGGGCTCTGCCCACTATATTCCCTATCATGGATTACTTTCTCTTTATCTTGTCTGCTTCTAATTAATCTCTTGAGCAACACTTCTAGAATGATCATCTAAGTCAGTTAAAATTTATCCTGTGGGTTCTACCAGCATTTTGATTTGTTTCTTTGGCTCCTAAGTCTTTCCTGTCTGCTTATTTGTGTACTAGAGATTCACCTCAGAACCTGGAATATGCTAAGAGTGTATTCTACTACTTCACTCTCAAAGTGTTTATTCTAGAGCATTGCTCTCAGCCTTTAATGTCTTATTCTTTAATTCAATTCACCCTGATGTTAAATTTTCTAATTTGCATGTTAACAATTGCACATATAAATGATTGAATAATCTAACTTTCATTTCCATGTCCTGGCTCTCTCTTACAGATATGCTCCCAAATGATTAGTTACCTATTTTAAATCAGAGCTTAATACTGAAGAACAGAATTTTTAATCACACAACTCAGGCTACATAATCAATATACATTGGATGCTTGAGCAACCTAATAAACTAGTATACAAATTGTGCTCATCACCCCCACTGCTTTTATTTACTAAACCTCAAATCCATAGTATTAAATGTTATGAGAATCTATGCTTTGTTCATTCTCACTGATTTACAGAAAAACTGGGATGAACTGATCAAAGAAAATGGATTATATTTTAAAGATTTGGGAAAGGGGAATTGCCATCTACTCTGAATTTGCTCAGAGCAGTGTCACAGTTTATAGAAAAGATAAAAACAAAAGCCAGGAGACACACATATGGAGATTTTTGCTGTTGATCCATGTTATCATACCTAGGATATAGATTTTTTTCAGGGGAGATAAGGTCATCATCTGGCACCAGGATCTCCTGGGTTCCTATCTTCACCTCTGCAAATGACATATCTGGAAAATTCTAATCCTAAGAGCTTCATTATATAAACCCAAACAAAGAAATTTTTCACAGTTGGATACCTGTTCATTTGAGGGACAATATTCCCTGCTTTCCTTTATTCTCCAGCACAATTGTTCTATGACTGCTTCTGCCTCTTTGGCTCTGCTGTTTCACTTCATGAGTTTGTTGAGATACAGGGTAGACTCTAATATGAAATCTGAAATGGTAACAGTGTAAGCAAGAGCGAGCTATATGTTTTCTTAAAAAGTGAGCAAAACATAGTAACTCCAGAGTCAATATCACTACCCCATGGTGGATACCTCTTGCCCTCCTATAGGTCTCAACACAGCTTTCCTATCAAGACCTAAGCTGGTTATGTCCTAATGCACAGCAGCATGCTCACATTCCAACCATAGCAAGAGCTAGCCAGCCAAGTGAAGGTGGTGAGCTGTCTCTTGTTAAGAAGAGCTCAGATCCCTCAGGTCTCATTCACGTGCTAGAAGGCAGATAGAGGACAGCATCTTGCCATAAGGAATAATGAGGAAAATTGGTCTTGAACTGTCATCCTTGACACCAACTACAATTTGAGGAAGAAAATAGACATTGGGAATGAAAGTTATTGCCACACATTTCTTTATGTATCTGTCATATTTATATTTAAAGATCTATTTTGTATTCACAAGGTAGGTAGAGTAACATTCAAATCCTAGTTCTGACTCTTTAACATCTCAATCTCATTATCAAAGTGTGAATAGTACACATAGAATACCAGTACTATTCATGACAAGTAGTAAATGCCAATAAATGATAGTTGCCATGGTGATTATGTTTCGTTACTTCTTTCATTAAAAACTTGCTGGCTACTTGATTATTCAAGGGATTCTTATCTTTATGTGCAGTATCAAAAATTTAAAAATAAGCAATTCAGTGTCATCAAATGTCTTCCCTTGTTTCCTATGTAATGTTTTTGCATCTTTAGCTAAAAAGAGAAATGTCAAATATTTGTTCGATAAAATTTCTACACTCAGCAGTTCCACAGATGTAATGGCATACTTGAGGCTGAAGCTAGTACCTAAAGAAGAGTATCACACACAGTAAATGCTGGCCAGGTCATCTGTGAAACATCATGCTACACCTGAAAATATAAATAACAGGAATGTTGTGTGTTATGGATATTAACAGTTGCAAAACAGTGCCCATCTCTTTGATCAAAAAACAAATTGTATCTATAAGAATTTTTATATTCCTAATCTGAGTTTAATATAGCTACTGTGTGGAACCTTGGAGACTTATTTAATTCATAGGCTTTTGATTTTTTATTTTTAAAAAATTAGCTTTTTGATAATGTCATATAAGAGCACATATAAAAGCACTGTATTTACATCATTTTATACCCTCCCTTTTCCATCTTCACCCCCAAGTTCCCTCAAGGATTTCTGACCTGTTCTAGACCTATTACTGTTATGCATACGTGTCTTCCCCACCACCACCACCACCACACACATGTTTGTATAGACAAGCTGCAGAGTTCATTTACAGGTAATTGTACATACATGTGTTTAAGGCTGAGGCTGAATACTTGGGATTGGATAATTTATCAGGATGCTCTGGCCGGAAGAAGATTGATCTTCCTCTCCCAGCAAACAATGACTGTCCTTAGTTCTTCATCTAGGGGTGGAGCCTTGTGAACTTTCCCCATTCCCATTTATATGTTGACTAATGTGGTCATCATTTGGGTCTTGTTTAGACAACCATATTGTTGAGGCTTCATGGGTTAACATCTCTGTGATGTCTACAGGACACCATCTTAGAATAGGTATCTTGTCCTCTGCTCCTTACAATTGTTCTGGCTACTATTTCACAATGTTCCCCGAGCTGTAGGTATAGGGATGGTTTTGTAGATGTGGCAGCCAGGCCTTTCACCTCAGTCACTCATTGTCTGTAGTGACAGAAGGAAGCTTCTTTTGATGAGGGGTCAGAGCTACACTAATTCTCTATAGTGACAGAAGGAAGCTTCTTTTGATGAGGGGTCAGAGCTAGACTAATCTTTGGGTATCATGATTGATTTTTTTTTAAGAGTACAGTTAAAAGCTATGTTTATTTAAGAAAATGACAGGAGCATGTTCTTCTATAAGGCCTATGTATTCTCCAGCCTTGAGCAATTGGCTAGTTTTACAGTGCCACACATGGATTCCCTCTATTGTATGAGCCTTAAGCCCAATTAGACTAAGATATCATTACCACTATTGCACCATTGGGGATATCTTGCCAATCTGATCATTTTGTGGTCCACAGGTTTTACATCTAGGGGGGGACTATTGATTCTTTTCTTCTGTGACAACTTGCATAGCACCTTCCAATATTATGAGAGGTATTCCTCGGGAAGGAAGCTTCCAGAATCAGTTTGATTCCATCAGGTCCTGGATCCAAAAATTGGTGTGTCTTTAGCAGTGGGATCTTATCTTTAAGTTCATGGAAGCAAACAAGTAGAAGGTCTGTATTGCATTGAAGTTCTCTTGAAACCTTCTGACCAGCAACTTGAAGGGAAATTTCACTTGTCTGCCATGGGGTATTTGTTAGATGGTCTCTTGGTCTCTTGCTCTTGGGAGAGGAATATCACAAGGGGGCATTATCACATGATGTGGCATAATTCCATTTTAATATATATTTTATACTCCATTTTATATATAATATCTTTTATGTAAACTTATAACATATGTTTTGCTTTGTTTTTTTCCAAAATAATTGCTGTTATTCATCCCTCCTTCCTCCCTTATTTGTGATACTTTATCCTTGGCTCCAGTTAAACTTCTCTCATTTTTCCTTTCCTACATCTGTAGCATCTGTATCCTCCTACCCTCCTCTCTATGTCTCCTGCTTTTCAGTCTACAAAAACTGTGATTCCCAGTACATCATTTTATTGTGCAGATTAAATGAGAAAGAGAACATACATAGCTTTATACAATTGCTTAAATATGACAAGGACTTAATGATGCTGAGCAGCTCTTGTTGATGCTGTTTTTTTTCTTCTTCTACTGCTCTCAAGACAAATATTACCTTGATTGAGTGATTTAGTGTCTGTGGTACATTGCAGAATTTTGAAGAATTGCCTTGAGTTAAATAAAATTGAATATATTACAAGAAATGACTATGTTATGGAATTTAATGGTTTTTCTAATTATATGCCCATTTTCAAAGTTTAAATATGATCACCGAAGTTGCTTTGATCAGAGGATAGATGGAGATGAATGAACACGAAGTGAGAATGCAAAGGAAAGTAGATTGTACCACATATGCGAAGTGAGAATGCAAAGGAAAGTAGATTGTATCACACATGCTGTGCAATTTGCAAGAACTACCCTCTTCTGTCTGAATCCCAAACTCTACCTTCTAGCTCAGTTTCATTTGTTTGTTTGTTTGGTCATCTCTGTGTTACATTGCAACATGATAATTGGGCCGGGAAATTCCTGGTCCTTTCTTGTAGGTGAACTTTTCTTTCCTGCCAGCCAGTTCCCAAATAACTGCGCAGATTTATTATTAATTATAAATGCTCAGCTGATACCTTAGGCTTGTTAGTAGCTTACTCTTACATTTTAAATAACCTATATTTCTTATCAACACTGCTTTCCCACATGGCTCAGTCTCCTGCTTCCTCTACATCTCCTTGCTACCTTGAGACTCCTTCTCTTCTTCTTCACACTCTCTTTTTGTCTGCTAGTCCTGCCTAACCTCCATTTGTCCAGCTATTGGCCAATCAGCTTCTTTATTAAACCAATCACAGTGACATGTATTCACACAATGTAAGGAATATTACACACTTTCCCATGACATAGCCTACTACTTTTTCATTTGATAAATGTGCTGTCTTCTCTACCAGTGCACTCTTCTGAACAACTTGCTGTCATTACATAAGATTCTTCAGTATTTTTCAGTGGATCCTGACTGATCCACATGTCTTGATAACACAGTTTATTTTTGCTACTAACATCCAGAAGATACTAATAGACAGGGAAAGAGCTAACCAGAAAATCAGTTAATATGAGATTGTGACCTAAGTGTTAATTAATACAAGATTGTGACCTAAGTGACATGTGAAGTAGGTTCTGGTCCATTGAAGAGAAAAAAGATGATCAGAGGCAAGCCACACATTTTCCTCAGGACAGTAGGGCTAAATGCCTGAAGACATTGATCATGGTGATCCTTGAAAACAAAGAGAGTACACGTTAATTAGGTAGGAAGACACTCCATTTTGCCATTTGAACTGGTCTTTCAGCCAGCAGTGCATCCAAACATAAGCAGTTTTGATTTCCTTCATCTCTTAACATTTTAATTATGTACCATCAAAAACACTTTTATTTGCTAGGTATTGTTATATTTGTACCTTGTAACAGTGAGTTTGTTCAGGGCCATGTTTATGCCTTTGTCCTGTTGCTGGCCTAATCTTAGAAAGCTTGACTGTTTTACTGTATAGAGTGTTATATTCAAATGAGTAGTCCTGTGCAAAGAAGGAAAATGCTTTGGATGATGCCACTCATTATAATATTGGGTTTATCATCAATTAAAAGTTTTGTGGTTTGAATTTTACTTATGGTTCTGTAAGCCATTCATTCAGATTCAAACGCAGTCTAAGAAATAATGAGTAAAAATAGAAAATGAGTTTTAAAGCACTTATTTTAAGGTCATCTGCTTCCCATTCTGCCATCCATTAGTGCTTAAATGGATTAAGATATAAAAGAAAGATATTTAAAATGGAGTATTAGAGATTATCTCTGTGAGGTCCCTTATATTTTACATTGTCACAGCAATTCAAGGTCAAGAAACCTACCCCATTCATGCAGAGGCTGAAATAGAAACAATGGAGGCCACTCGAATTCCAGTTCTCTGGGCTTTTCTCTATACCAAATCAGTGTTCCTTAAAAAGTAAAATTGACTGACTTACTGGCTTTTTAATTTTGAACTGCAAAAAGTTACACAAACCACAGTCCTTTGACAAGTTCATCCAAGGGTAAATGCTGCCAAGAACAACTTACTGAAACAAAAATATTAGAGCATGAATTTTGATAATAAACTAATAAACACTCTTTGCTGGCCAATGCCTCTGTGGCTTTTGGATGGCCAGCATTTGCGGTTTTGACCCTGAAGGCCCAGGCTTGGCTCTAAGGCTGGAATTTGGAGCTTTGCTGAACAGCTGTATCTTAATCCTCTTCCTTTGAATACATAGTATTCAGAGGACATTTTGTGGACTTCCCATTCCCAAAGGGAATTCATCTTCCTTGTTCAGAAGATAAATGGAAAGATGTAGAGACATCTCAAGAGTGGTTTCTCTTGAAAAATAACTTCCAGAGTAGTGATTCTGTATTTAAAGAATCACCAGGCACCAAAAGCAAACCTGTCCCTTTTTCCATTATGGGTTCATTATGACTTCCCAAGGATCTGGGTTTTTCTCTCCTTTGAGACAGAGCATTCACTGTCTTTTTATGGTGTTATGATAATAAATGAAAGTCTTGTTTTAACACAATTAAAAATTACAAACAGTCACAGTTGTATATGGAGTGATATGTAAACATCATTTATGAAACATCAGCTCACTAATGTTGCAAGGATATACATGATACATAATTTGGAGTTGGTTGGCCATTACACTCAATTGATCCAATAAATGTCAATAAATCAGAATATCATAAATAATATCCACTTAGGCTTTAACTGAAAGAGCAAAGAATCAAAAATAATGAATACAATTTCCTATAAATACTTCCTCAGATACAGCAATTCAAATTCCTATTCAATCTACTTTTTGAACTTTTATGTATATGAGTGTTTTGCCTGCATGTATGTATGTGTACCACATGTGTGCTTCTCACTTCTGCAGACCAGAAGAAGGTGTTGAATCCCCTGGGACTGGAGTTATGGATGCTTGTGAACCAAAGTATAGGTGCTAGGAATCAAACCCTGGCCCTCTGTGACAGCATTCAGTACTCCTAAATGCTGAGCCATTTCTCCATATCCCTGTTCAATGTTCTAAAACATCTATGGGTAAACACTTAAATATGATTTGAATTTCATGGAAAAAAAGCTTCTAACCACCATAACAGCTTAATCATAACTAAAATATTAGGTACCTTAGAATATATTTAAATTATAAATACAAGAGTGTAGAACTATATATTTTACACAAATTTTAAATCAGAATTTAATAGAGTTATTACTATATAATTCATCAAGTACAGCTATCTATATAGCAACCAACTTAGGAAAGGTTAGCTGTCCTGGATCATTTGGGGGTATTTGTTTCCCTAGATTTTTTTCTCCATAGAAATAATCTACAAAATAATTCAAAAGTAAAACTGATTTTCACCAATGATAAGATACTGTCTTTTTAGATATGCTTTTTATTTTGTAGTTCTAGGGATAGACCCCCAGATCCTCCAATATGCTAGGCAAGTATGGCACATCTTCCTAAAGCTGAATTTTTGAAATATCACTCTGAGAGCTGGTCTGTATAGAAAGAAAAGTGTATTTTCCCCCTGAGATTTAAAGCCTAATTCCCAATGGATGAGTTTCTAAAGTTTACTGGTATCATAAACATTTATCTATTCAAAGAAAAGCTAAGGGCATAAATTAACAGGACCCTTCTTTATTATCCTAACTCACATCTTCCAAAGAGTGCCCTTGCTTCTCACTTTTGAGAGGAAAGGAGAAGGAAAGCTGGTAGGGCATTTGGAGTTGAGCTGAGGAGAGGGGGTTTGAGGGGCCAAACAGAAGGTAACAGTACCTTGGTGGCTCACAGGCAAAACAACAATCCAACCCTGGGATCAAGCTGGCCTGACTCTGAGTCTCAGAGGTTTGCCTGGAAGCACAAAAGGGGAGCAAGGTAGTCTAGAGGGACATAAATCTCCAAGGAAGTGAAATTTATAGTCACACACATCATCAGGCCATGATTCAGGAGACTGTCCTTTCCCAGAACTGAGGTCCCAGCACCTACTTTCATTATAATACATTTTTATGTTTACCAAGAGCACTTTTTTGTCTAGAACTACACATCAGGATTCACAACAAAATGATGAGATAAGCACTATTATTTTCTTCATTTTACAAAGAACAACGACAACAGAAAGCCATGATGAGGAATTGTCTCATAAAAGTCATTATTTCAATGGGCTCTGCCAGGTCTAAGGCTCCAGAATGTCTGGGCTTGAAGAAGGTGCGGGCGGATGATGTTACTTCCCTGGTTCCTCGCCTTGCTGGCAAAGGATAAAGAGTTGGCCATCAGCTGTGCTCCGAAGACAGGGAGAGTTGCCCAGAAACAGCCTTGCCACTGAGTGTGGCGAGACAACTAGGTAAATGTTTCCAATGCAGCAACCTATGGCAAAGAGACCAAGGGCCCTAATGGTTATAGTAGCCATCAACATTTACTTTTAAGAAAAAAAATCCACTTCCTATAAAGATATCTATACATAAAATTTCCTTTCTAAGTGCATTGAAGGAATAATGAGTCCTGGGTTTGATAACAATGAAAATAAGTTAAGTGTTGACCCTGATTTCCTCCCATAACGGTTGTCTAGTGAGAGAAAAGTGCTAAGAGAGGATGAGTTCATGTCCCTCTGTTTTTACTGAAACAGATGGCCTTGATCAAAAATTAATTAGTTATGATATAAAACCATGGGGCTTTTTGATAATAGCAAATAGCTTTCATTCAGTTTGCCAGGCTATATTTTTCTTTGACTAAAATTCAGATAAGGATTCAAATTTGGCATGAAGCTTCCCAGACAGGCATTTTGAAGACAGATTCTGTTTGGCAGGCACCAACACACTACATCAAATCTCTTGTTAGTCCCTTGTGAGACCTTTAGTTCTTTACTGCTACCTACCCTGCATTTGGACCTCTTAACACATGTGATAATTTTCAACAAACTCTGGTATGTCAATTAGCAGCCTGAGTCTTGAAGAGTATTTAGGAAGGTGGGACTTATTTGAAATAATTTGAAAAATAAACCATATGCATTCACAACATTGGGGCCTACAGTTCTTTGGCTAGTTTGCAAAGTCATAGCTTATAAATTATGTCCATTTGATCCAGTTCTGTATTTACTCCCTAGCAACCCAAGAAACTCTCACTTCATTAGAACTCCAGCATGACAGCATAGAATTCTCACTGAGTTGCTCCTGAGCAACATTTATCAGCCAGAAGAGAACAGAACGAACCTCATACTGTACAGTCAAGACTGAGTTAGAGTCATCCATGTACCTGACAAGTGTTATATATTGTCCCTGAATTATATGATTTTTTCTGAGAATTTTCAGGGAAGCAATATTCTTCCATCTTTAATTTCCAGGAAAGTGGGATTAAAATAATATGCATCAGTGTTGAAGAGGAAAGGGTGGCATTGCACATTATAGATGAAATAGTCATTGGTTTGTTTTATATCCTATGCATTTTAATAAGCAAATTCCCATTTACAGGAATTAAATGTTCCAGTTATTGATTTCAGAGGGGTAATATATAATATGAAAATAAAATTTGGTAACATTGTGTGGCAATATGTAATACAATATAGATAGAACCCTGGAAAGTGAATAATAAGGCCATTCCTGTTGAAATTCTTCAGAAAATCAAATTCATTCCCTGAAGTGCAATGCAATAAAATTGAAACAATTTTACATGATTTACGGTACTCTGATTCAGACTTTTAAAGTGATTTGATGTCAGAAACAGGGATTCTTTTTCCCATGCTGTCAAATACTATAATATTCTGTAATGGCATAAGAAAAGCTGCAAAAGAGATATCACAAAGCAGATGTGTTTCTCTGCTTGTTGTAGTGCAAGCCTGCCACTTAAACATCCTTTGGATGAAAAACATAGTCATATGTAATGTAAGTGAATCTAGCTTAAAGCTTAGTCACTTGGGGGTTTTCTCACAAAGTAAAGCAATGTCTTTTATTCTATTTCTGGAAACTATAGAATTTCCTACTATATGCTCATTAAATCCCCAGAACATTAAAGGGGAAATTCCTCAGATATATTGAGTTCCCTGCATATCAAATACTCTCCTAGATTCCTAGATGCTCTGATGTCCCCCTCTTTATACCTCAAGACTCAAGGAAATAAACATCTTTTCATTATTCCTAATTGGAAAGAAGCAAAAAATGAGACTCAATAAGGCTTTATTAAGCTGGTAAATACCATGTAATGCAGTAACGAAGACATCAAAAGTGTTTTTTTATAAATATCATGTGTGTGTGTGTGTGTGTGTGTGTGTGTGTGTGTGTGTGTGTGTACAAGTATGTCAGGGCAAATGTGTAAATGTCAGAGAACAACTTGTAGTTATTGGTTCTTTCCTTCCATTCTGTGGGTACCAGGGATGTAACTCACATCCAGACTGGTAGCTCAGTGGTGTTTTTAATCCACTGAGCCATATTACTGACCTAATATCCACCTTTAAAACTCAGTAATCAAAGTCATTGTCCTGACTGTTGTGTTAGACTCCCAGAAAGTAGACAAGTGGCTCAAGTCGGAAGACTGACTGCCATGACTGGCCATAAATATTGTTTATGACAATAAACATGTGTGCTAAATGACAAAGGAGGAAGTCTATCCTTGGAAACAGGTTATTTTTTTTTTCATTTTTCTTTATTATGGAATTTTCTACTCACTCTACATACCACCCACAGATACCCCCTCCTCCCTCCTCCCACCCTCCAACCCTCCCTCCCTAGCCACCCCACATCTCCACATCCCCCATATCAAGGTCTCCCATGGGGAGTTAGCAGAGCCCGGCATACTGAGCCTAGACAGGTCCAAGCCCTTCCCCACTGCACCAAGGCTGCTCAAGGCATCATACCACAGTCACCAGGCAGTGGTCTAGAGGATGCCTGAACTGGTCTACTCTGGTGACTAGTTAGTCTAGTGAATGCCCAAACCATCATCACAGAGCCTTTGTCCAGTGACTAGTAGAGTCATATACAGAGATCCATGGCTAGGCGCCAGGCTGAGCTCCAGAAACTCAGTTTTAATTTTTCTTGTTGACAGTTGATACTGGTAGATTAGGTTATCTTGAGGTAAAAGCAGGAAGATTTGAGCAGTACTAAAAGAACTTTGCTATTAGAATAGATGACATCTGCTGCCCAGCTATAGGTCAGTTTTAGGATGACATGAAATGGTGCTATAAAGACCATGAAGCTTTATTAAGAAGGCATAGTCATTTTTCCTCTAAGAGACAATCTATATTCTAAACTGAGCTAATGCTGGAATGATTATATCAGGTTACAGGGATAGGTCATCTTAGAGTATGAATGCATAGAATAAAGGACCAAGAAAACTGAGAGTTGAGAAATAGAAAAACATACAAAACTACTCAGCCCTAAAATATTCCTACTGACCCCACAATGGTACCCTTGTGTCTTTCTTTACTACTCTGAAATGGGAATTCACAACTAGAAACTATTAAGTCATGGAGATACAATGTTTCTTTCTATCCTGTCAACTGTTACAGCCTGTCAAAATATTTGAAGCATAGTTATTAGTGGGATTTATTTTAATAATTTTAGTTATAAAAATAATTCTGCTTTCTGAATAACACTCCACAATAGGATGATGCTCAAAAATGGATGAAACGAAGAGAATGCAAATCTACTGCTTCCTAGAGATGAAGCATCCTTCCTCTGCCCCTGAACAGATACAACTACAAGCATTTATTTATGTAAATAGAGTCATGGTCATGCACACACATAATTCTCTAACCTACTTTTCAATAAAAAGAAAGCGTGCACCATTCATTTAAAGAATTAGCGTCTAAGAATCTTGAATGATGAGACTAAGCTGGAATGACTTTAGACAGCCACTGCTGAGCTCCAAATAGGATAAGTCCAGAGAAACTGATGTGAAATTAGTGTGTTTTTAAGTAAATGAACATGAAAGGCTTTAAGGGAAAGAGAAAAGATAACAAAATTGATGCATTTAGACTAATTCTTCCATTACAGCCTTGGAATATCAAGTAAGCTATTAAAGATCAGAATTAGTAATATCATTTCTAGTTAACCACAGCAGCTGATTCATTTGCCATTAAAAAGTATGATTAAGAAACTGTTTCTCAAAGATGGAAGTAAAAAGAGAAAGATGTCAAGCCATTAAGTACCATCTTTCCACGGATAGAAAATGTTGGTTTGTTGTTGTTGTTTTAAAAGATTGATTTCGCCGGGCGGTGGTGGCGCACACCTTTAATCCCAGCACTCGGGAGGCAGAGCCAGGTGGATCTCTGTGAGTTTGAGGCCAGCCTGGGCTACCAAGTGAGCTCCAGGAAAGGCACAAAGCTACGCAGAGAAACCCTGTCTCGAAAAACCAAAAAAAAAAAAAAAAAAAAAAAAAAAAGATTGGTTTCATTATCATTACCAAAAAAGAAAATGAGACACATACAGATATGGGTGGAAAAGAATGAGGAGCAAGATAGGTACACACACACACACACACACACACACACACTGGCAGGGGAACGGAGACAGGCACAGAAGAGGATGGACTCTCTTACCAGTCAAAACTCTTCAAAGATAGATGATGTCCTACTTTTTATATCCCTGGTAGTACTCTAACTTTTCTCTCTAGACTTAACTATGTGAGTTACTTGAGTATCTGACATCTCTTTTAGAACACACCCCAAGGCATAAGAAACACAGGCAGATCTGAGTCTGGAACCTAGAGACAAATGCATCTGTAGTCAGTCAAGATGAGCTAAACCCAGACAACTCATGCTTGTTTGACTTGTGAGCCACTGAGTGTTATGGCAATTTGTCACACAAAATAAGCTGAAATAGCTGGCTTACAGGAACGATACAGGCTTTTCTAGCCTTATGGCAAGACCTGAGCCTTGTGAAAATAGAGATTCTAAAGTATTCTAATGGTTTGTACCTTTGATCCTTGGTATTGAGGCACTTTTCAGAACAGAATGATGGATAAGGAAGTCAGACACAGATTCCAAACCACTGTCACAATGTAACGGGGTAGCCACTAAATGTTGAGCTATTTAACTCTCACTTTGAGGAAATGAATTAAACATTACTCTCGTAGTCGCAGCAGTCGTATTCCAGAGACTTGGTAAACACATGGGCAGGTAGATGACTCATTGGACTTCATAGACACAGAACTCTTCCACCATCGAAAGAGCCTCCATTGATGGCACTGACTGATGAGAGAACAGAGGTCCGTTCCATTAGTCATCACCTCCTAAACTCAAGAGAGCAAAGGTCTTCTGAAGTTAAAGACTGTAGTGGGTAGCCATTCCAGCTTTGATCTGGAAGTTCCAACCCCCATTGAGGCTTTGGTAACTGTCCAAAAGTTGCTTGCATCCATCTTCTATTTCTCAGGTACCATTATATTCCTTCTCAGGTCTTTGATGGGATTTAAGACTTGCAGTTTCTAGTTACAACTTAGATAGAACATATTAGGTATTAGATTCAGATTCTTTAGGATAGGACACCTTTTGGAATGATCTTTGTAACATGCCATTTACCTATGCTCTAGACGTCTCTGGATTTTAGTATGTGTTTCTTGCTTGATATTGTTCACATTGGTTGTAGTTCCATCTTATCTAGGTCATTATCCCTCATTATTCCTGGACAATATTTGATAACCATTCTTTTGTATGTAGTCTTGTATTAGCTTAGAACCTTCTTACTTAGACAAAACGGGGAGATGCAGTGGGTAGCCATTCCAGCTTTGATCTGGAAGTTCCAACCCCCATTGAGGCTTCGGTAACTGTCACGCCTACAAGGCGGGGCCAAGGGAGGACCCTGAAGATCCGAGATCCAGATGTGCCTGCTCTCTTGGTTTCTGGACCCTGGATGCTGGAAATAGACAGAGCAGAGTTCTCCAGAGAATACCACCAGACTGCGCCACACCTTTCCCAGACCCTGTGAACTATCCCTTCACTTGTAAGTTACCTCACAAAATAAACCTCCCATTTAACTACATGGAGTAGCCTTAATAATTTCACCAATAAAAGACCTTTCTTTGAGATGGGGGAAAAAGACCTCAAAAGAGGCGATTATCAACTATGAGATCAACATTCTGAATCTACTTTAATTGATATAAATGGTATCAGAAATAGAGAGTTGAATCCTTGTTATTTTATCAATCATTCTGCTTTATCCTTTCACCCAGAAGAGAAAACAATATAGTAGATAAAAAGGCCAACAGGCAAATGAACTTTAATCTTTCTAACTGATAGTCAGGTATAACTATACCAGCTCATGTAGCTGAACAACTAAAAATTTCCAAAATTCATAGGAATCTGAATTCTGTTATCCTGAGTCTGAGCAGAACATATAATAAGACTTGTCTTGCAGGGTGCTATTTGCAAAAGAGACCCAGGAACTTTCTTAAATAAATGGCATTCTACTTACTATTTCTCTACAATAGAATAACAAAAGAAGACAGATAAAAGAATGGGCATTCTTCCCTTGTTTCAACCTAATGGAGATTTGATTGTCCCTTGATGAAGAAGGGACAGTGGGAATATCAACAAATTTAGGGAATGGAAGTCCCTAAGACACAGCTGTGCAGAGACAAGAGGGGGAAACAGGATGAGGATAAAAACTGCACGTACCATGTGGCAAGCACAAAGCTGATGTTTAAGTGCAATTGAAGAATCCTTATCACCTCTGGATTGGTTAATATTGACTGTCATCTGGATGGGATTTAAAGTCACCTTGACAGTAAACCTCTGGGAAGGATTATCTGTATTAGGTTAATTGAGGTGGGGAGGCCCACCCTGTATTTTGGGTGGTATCATTCCATAGGTTAGGGTTCTGGAGTGAACTGAAAGTAGAAAGCTGGTGAAGCATGGGCTTCCTTCTTTGCTTCCTGACTGTGGGCACAATGCAACCAGGTGCCTCTTTTTCTTGTCACCATGATGGACTGTGTCCCCTTGAACCACAAGCAAAACAAATTCATTTTTTCTTAAGTTGCTTTGTCATGTCAAAGCAATGAGACAAGTAGCTAATGTAGTCTCCAATGAATAATATTGAAAGACAACATGCAAAGAGGGATAATTTGTAGTGGTATTGTGTTCACCAAAATATTGTGTACCTTAATAAACTTACCTGGGGTCAGAGAACAGACAAGCCACTAGTTAGTCAGTGATAGCACACACCTTTAATCCTGGCATTCCAGAGATAGAAATCCCTCTGGATCTCTGTGAGTTCAAGGCCACATTGGAAATAGCCAAGCATGGTGACACACACCTTTAATCCCAGAAAGCCAGCCTTTAATCCCAGGGAATGGTGGTACAAAACAGAAAGATATATAAGGCATGAGGACCAGAAACTAGAGGCATTTGGCTGGTTAAGCATGTGGCTGATTAAGCATTCAGGCTTTGGAGCAACATAGTTCAGCTGAGAGCAATTGGGATGAGGACACAGAAGCTTCCAGTCTGAGGAAACAGGACCAGCTGAGGAACTGGCAAGGTGAGATAGCTGTGGCTTATTCTGTCTCTCTGATCTACCAGCATGGACCCCAATAACTCGCCTTGGGTTTGATTTTATTAATAAGAACTTTTAAGGTTCCTGCTACATCTGGCGCCCAACGTTCGTGTTACGAATTCATGAAAAAGCTGTTTGCCTGTGGCCTTGTGAGCCCCAGGTCAGGCCCAAGCTACACTCAGCCGGTTGTGGTGGTGCACGCCGGTAGGATTTGCTGAAGGAGACAGAGGCAGGAGGATCCCGAGTTTGAGGCCGGCCTAGGAGGCTTGGGAGAAGCTTTGGCCTGGACTGAGCCACAAACAGTGGTGGGACCATGGAAGCAGTGGCTACTGCTCCACGTTGCCAGCTCCTTCTCATCATGTTGGTGACTGCGGTGATGTTGCTACCTGGGACAAAGGGTTTACTGCTGCTGGTTCAGAGAAGAATTGCCAGGACCATCGTGTTACAAGAAAGCATCGGCAAAGGTCAGTTTGGAAAAGTTTGGCAAGAAAAATGGTGGGGAGAAATTGCTGTGAAGATTTCCTGTACTAGGGAAGAATGTTCATGGTTCCGAGAGAGAGACATTTATCAGACTGTGATTGCTCCAAACCACAGAGGAGGCAAAAAAAAAAAAAAAAAAAAAAAAAAAAAAAAAAAAGTCTGCAGGAAACCATGACCATGCCTAACAGTGACTTTGAAATCTTCAAAAAGATGACAGGATCCTACAATGATGATTCCACATGGACTATGATAAAGCCATTAAGCCGATTAACACCATGGAAAAATCGACTTTGGACTACAAACTGGTCAGAACAATTTCAAGAGGACTAGTTGAGATGATCCAGCCTGACAGACTACTCAAACAAGGACTTGAAACAAGCCCTGAACTTTCCTATTATGCAGAGACTGGACAAACGATACAGGACTTGATGATTAACCCCAAAATTTTCTTTTCAAGATTCCCTAAAGATATTTTCACCCCTAGAAAGCAAAAAGAAAAAGAGAATATAGATATGAGATAGATCATCGAATCTACTCTGAGAAAAAAGATAAAGAAATAATAGGATAAATAGGTAGATCACTGAATCTACACTGAAGAAAAAGGGGAAGATATAAAAATGACAAAAGGTAGACTAATGAATCTATTATGAAAAGAAAAAAGAGAAAATATGGATATGATAAGATAAAAAGGGAGATTATGGAATCTACTTTTTTTAAAAAGGAAGTACTTGTTTTAAATAAGATAAGTAATGAAATTTTTTTGGTCTGAGTTTATCAGATGTTACTGGACTGGACATTGTTAATATATATAATGGAGTTTTTTATCTGAATCTGTCAAATGTTAATGGACTAGACATCATTAATGTAATTTTGGCTGTATATATTGTATATGCTTAATGGATAGTTTTTCTTGTATTAGTTATAAGCTTTTTTAATTTTAGACAAAAAGAGAGGAGATGTAGTGGTATTGTGTTCACCAAAATATTGTGTACCTTAATAAACTTACCTGGGGTCAGAGAACAGACAAGCCACTAGTTAGTCAGTGATAGCACACACCTTTAATCCTGGCATTCCAGAGATAGAAATCCCTCTGGATCTCTGTGAGTTCAAGGCCACATTGGAAATAGCCAAGCATGGTGACACACACCTTTAATCCCAGAAAGCCAGCCTTTAATCCCAGGGAATGGTGGTACAAAACAGAAAGATATATAAGGCATGAGGACCAGAAACTAGAGGCATTTGGCTGGTTAAGCATGTGGCTGATTAAGCATTCAGGCTTTGGAGCAACATAGTTCAGCTGAGAGCAATTGGGATGAGGACACAGAAGCTTCCAGTCTGAGGAAACAGGACCAGCTGAGGAACTGGCAAGGTGAGATAGCTGTGGCTTATTCTGTCTCTCTGATCTACCAGCATGGACCCCAATAACTCGCCTTGGGTTTGATTTTATTAATAAGAACTTTTAAGGTTCCTGCTACAATAATTTTTACATAAATGAGTGTTGCAGAATGTACCTGCTGAAGATGATCTCACTCATCTACCTATGCATTACCAAAGTCTGCCAGGTTCTATCACAAAGAGGAATCCATGTTTGCTTCCCTGGAACCTGAGAAGATTAGCAGAGTATGGCAGAAATGAAATCACATCACATTCATGCATCATTTGACAACAGAGATGCATTTAGAAATGTATTGCTAGGCAAAATTGTGTGATTGAACAACACACAGCATACTTATACAAAATTAGATGCCATAGCCTATTGTTCTTAGGCTGCAAAACTATGCAGCACATTACTATTCTGAATACTGTTGGCATCTGTAGCATCGTGGTACTTGTGTATGTCAACATAGAAAAGGTACAGGAAAAATACATTTTAAAAGATACAAAACTAGCATACATTTTCAGGGGTTTACCATGTGTAGAGGTAGCAGGACTAGATGTTGCTCTAGCTGCATCAATGAGTGATTGGTAATAGGCTATAAGGATCCAAGTCATTACTACCCACTGCTGTGGATTTGACAAACTCTAGGTAGTTGCGTTAATTATGTATATAAAACTTGTGATAAATTCACCTAAGCTTACTCTAACTTTACTTTATAAATGCTTTAGAGCAGTTTTTGTTCCACCTTTTTGATCTTTTGTAGTAGCGTTCAGTTTAAAAAATCCTATATGTCTTTCTACTTTAATGTTTTTATTATTTTTAGGTATTTTGGTAGAAACTTGGATACAAATACCCACATTAGCAGAGGTCTGCACAAGGTCAGGATCATTAGCATCACTGTCTCCCACCTTGTGTCTTATCTCACTGGAAGGTCTTCAGGTTCAATTGCATGATGGAGCTGGTACCCTCCGTGCTTTCTTCTTTCATCCCCACCCCAAGACCTTTGAAGAGGTGTCTCTGGAAAGAACTGTTCTCCCAAAATGAGTGCATCCTCCTATAGAGCTCTCACTTTTACATAAGGTAATGAAGGAAGACTCTGAGTCATTCAGACCACCCAGAGGCAACGGTACACTGTGTATCATGGTGGGGTCATACTAGCTTTGTCACACTGCACACCAATGGTTTTCTTTGGCAGTGACATGATGATGTGTCTGTCCTTCAATCCAGACCTTGAAAGGTTTCTCTGTGTGCCATATACATCTTCCCCAGTTCGCTTTAGTATCATTGTCTTCAATAATGTAGATTAACAGACTCCGTCAACCATTCTCATATGTCAGGACTACAGCTGTGGTGGGAAGGAACCTTCTTGACTTGAGAGAAATGTCCCACACTGATTTCCCATCTCCATCATGTTTAATTGCTCTTGAATTCTTGTGCAGGTCAATCACTTGACATGGTCTCTTACTGGAAAGATTAGCAGTGGGTATTTTATATTTAAGGTCAGTGATGAAGAAAACAACATGAGATCAAATAAAGTTCAAGAGAAAATGATGCAATCAGGAGACAGAATGATGAGGAAATGTATGAGGCTATAGTCAGAATGACTCAGCATAGTATTTAATGTACACCTTCTAAGTAGAGGAATCTTATTCTAAAATGATTAAATATCATAGATTAATATATAAACCAATGAGTCATTTCTGTAGATGATACCATATGCCATAGGTACCTTTATGCTCTTAGATCACTGACCAATATGAATTTCTTAGTTCCATTTTAATTTTATGCAATCACCATTGGATATGTGATTTGTTATGGGCCACTTCACAAATTCTGTGGCAGAATGTGACTGCAATTCCCAAACTACATCATAGCAAGGTCATGCACTTCTGCCTTGCTATTTCCCTTGACATCCTGGATCTTTCTATTAACCTGTACTACTCTGAGGAAGTACAAATAGACCATGGAAAAATGTGTGGAAAGGGAGTGTTTCTGAGCCTACAAACCAGCTGGGCTCCTCGCTGACCTCTCACCAAGCACATAGTGCACACTTCTCAGCCATGGGAAGAACCTCTCTTGAAAGTAGGCCCCCCATTCCCCCAAAGAAACACCTAGGCTGATAGTACACTCAACCCTGTCAGATTCCAGATCAACAAACTGGACAAAGAGTGTTGACATTTAGACCACTAAATTTTGAGGTTGTTAAATATGTAGCAGTAGGTAACAGATCCAAAGATATTTTGCTTCCATTAGTGGTCAGTTGCTTATAATATTTTACAATTTTATTGTACAAAAGTTTACAAGTCCAGGCTGAGTCTCACTGGGCTAAAATCACGATGACTGCTACTAATTATAGAACCAATTATATCTGCATTATTGTTGTGAAATAAAATTAAAATTGTTTGATCATCTGTAGCTATTCACCAGAACATCTGAGCCCCTGAATTATCAGTGAAAATGGTATAAATGTCAGGTACAGGGTGGGTTTCTCATTCTCTGGAGTTGTTTCAGGGATTGCTTTAGGGGACAGGCTAGCTCACATTGTACCCAGTCTCTATTTTTGCACTTCCCCATCTTCACATTTATGAATTTTCTCACCATCCCACACACTGTCCCTGCTCTACACTACACCTCACTAAGATGTAACCTCCTTTTCCTCAATTGCCACATAACAGCTAATCCAATCAAACCAAATACAATGAAAGAATAGCCCACAGCCATCTTTTATGAAATCTGTGAGGAGTCAAAAGGAATACAGCTAACAAGAGCAACACGAAGCTGCCCTTAACCACTCTGGGTGATTGACAGTGCTGCTAACTCAGGTAAGCCTCCCTCCATGGCTCTGGAGAAAACCTAGAGCAAGTGAAGCAGCCTCTGCTTCCTGTAGGAGGAGGCAGTGCTGATCCCAGATTAGCTGCAGCCCTAGCCTTGCAGACAGGACATTCATTGCTGTCGCCTGCTTCTCATCCCTCCTCCCCTGACCAATGTCTGCAAGTGTGAGAGAGAAAGGGAGATTTATCCTCAGACCAGTATGAAAAATGCCACCATCTTCTGGAAGTCTCCCAAGAAGACAGAAAGTGTTACTGTCTTTTATGGGCTAAAATAGAGTTTCCCCTTCAGGTATATGAACATAGAGAAAAATTATTTATATAACTTTGGTATTTGGAGAATCTTGCAAATTCAGGGGCCTGGGGCCTTGGGACAAACTTTTTTCTGAATATTTTTGCTACATATTACCTATTTTTCTCCTGCACCCTTCCCCTAACCCCCCCCCCTTATTTTGGGAACCATAGTCCAAAAGGTAGAGGTCGCTGCTATCAACAGGGCAAAGTACCTGGTAACGTGTGCTTAAGAAACGAAAGGAGGGGCACCCATGCCAGGAGCTGGCCTCAGCCCGGAGTAGTGTGTTGTCAGAGACAGGGAGAGTAGTAACAAACCAGGTGTCCTCCAGAGTCTACGGAGCGTCAGCATTTCCAAGGAAAATTAAAAACGAATAACCAGATTACACATTCTGAGCTCTGCGCCCTGTGGACTTCTGCTGAATTCTGGATGAGGTGAGAAAGAGGGAGGAGGAGGAGGGGTGGCCCACACAACTGAGGAACAGCCACAGGTGTGGTATTAGCCCTGTTTCTAACAGAGCCTGAGGGCTCTGGGAGCCGTGTTGATTTTGAGTATGCTGAAACTGTGTTAATATTTGTATAGTTCGATATATTCAGTTGTGATAGAAAATCTGAGTTGGGCAGAGGTATGAATAATTTTCAAATTTTAGGAAAAGCCACAGCCTCAAATAGCAGCAAAGGCACAGGGATCTCTGACTTGCTTCACAGAACAGCTGGGGGGCCACGCACTATGTGGTGATAAGTGATTTTCACATATCATATCAACTTGGTTATGCCTCACAGCAAGAAACAAGTATGTTTTCTTCATTTCCTAGGATACAAGCCCAGCTGAGGAATCCAGCCGAACTCAGCTGCAGTCCTTGCTCTATAATATGCTAAGATCCAGTTAGCTTACTTTGGAAAGGAGATAAATATATCTGTTGTTTCTCAGATTAAATAAGGTGATATGCAAAACTTATCACAGTATAAGCTGTTACCAAAGAACATGTTCAGTAGCGAGAAATAAATGCTCGCATGTATATCTAGATAAATTAGATGAATGGATGGGTGGGTGGGTGGGTGGGTGGATGGATGGATGGATGGATGGATGGATAGATAGAAGATAGATAGATAGATAGATAGATAGATAGATAGATAGATAGATAGATAGATAGATAGAATATTTTCTAATGAAGAGAGTTGACTCTGCAGGCCAGCTATGGTGGCAAAATAAATAAATAAATTATTTATTATAATAAAGGATAACATGTTAATTGGGGTTTATATACTTGTAAAGAAAATAGTTTACCCCCCCCCCAGGTACAAAGGGTAAACTTGGTGTTCAAACAAGACCAGCGTTACTTGCTAGCACTCCAGAAGGACTGTAAATTCTGAACCAGTTTCAGGAATAAAACGGAAAAACAACTCACCTGCACTGAGTTCTTTAATGAGTAGAACTTGCTTACAGTTTATGGTGTAGGTACTCAGAGCCCTGGAATAGACCCACTTAGTTCAGTCTATTAAGACACTGAACTTTCTGATTAGAAAGAGCTCAACAGAGAGTTGAATTAAAAATTCTTTTTTTTTTTTTTTAGATGATAAATGTGAGGCATTTTAGGAGTGAAGTTTCTGGCAATGTTCTGTGGCTACCAGTGAGATAGTAAAGGGGTGGGGAGCTTTCTGTGAAGTGATGTCCTGTGCTTCTTGCCACAGATTGTGCCTCTCAGAATCTTACCTGGGGTCCTTCCTCATGGATAACGAGTCCAACCACCTGGCTGCAGACACACAAATGAAGAAAAACATTCGTTCAAAATAATGCAGTGATTACTGTACTGGAGTTGCAAGTGCATCTCTGTCTTCCGCTTGTTTGAGAAAGCTGAAATGTATTTTTGTTGAGATTTTAAGTCTATTTAACCTGATCATCCTTGCTTCTTCTCTTTTTCTGTTCTTCAGTACCCTATCAAATCAGCCAGCTAGCCCCTGATAAATGTGCTTTTTGAATCTGCTACTCTGGCCCAAGATTCGATCATCTTTTGACTTGGATTAAGTAAATATCCTCACATCTGGTCTCCTCACTTTCATATTGTCTCTATGGACAATGATCTCTTTTAATGGACCATACAAAGCATCCCAGTGTTTCCTGCTGTATTTGGGAGAGTACCCAGTAATTTGCCCTGAGTACAGTGTCCTGTGTTATATGGTCCCTGTGTCCCTCAGTAAACCTACCTTTTGCTTATCTTCACTTTGATCCTGTCCTCTGCCATACTTGCCTTTATTCTGTTCCTGGAATGCTTCCAGTTCATTCCCATCCCAGGGCCTTATGTGGTAATTCTATTTGTAATATTTTCCTACCAATGCCTCTGAAATCTAATGACATCTTCTCAATCATCACTTCATTTACATGTCACCTCCTAAAAGAGACTTTCCCAAACCACCCAGTTTATGCAAGGCCCACAGTCAAATACCATTATATCCCTGTCTGAGATTCATTGTAGCATCCCATATCTCCATGACTTATTTCCTTCGACATATTATAAAAATTCCAGCCCTGATATCAACACATGATACACTAGCAAATGCTGAATAAATATATGTATCAAGAATAAAAGAGTTAATGGCAGTGTAGTTGGCAAAAGTGTTACATAAAGGTCCCCTGAGTTCCTGAAAAGATGCAGAGACTGACAAAAGTATGTGAGAAATACACCTGCTACACCAAATATGATTCTGATTTAAGGGCTAAATTTATGTCACTCAGTATTTTTCCCAAAGCAAAAGTTACTATTGTAATTTCTAAATAGTAGGCTATTCCTAAGTCTCATAAGGACAAACAGTGAGGAATAACTTTCACCATTTCCTTGGGTGTAAAATGTAAAACTTGTTAGTCTTACTGTGTTCAGTGTGTTTCTGTGTTTATAATTTTCATCCCTCATTCTTTAAGACTACCAGAAGCATTTTTTTCTGAGTACCTGAGCTTTCTCAAATCCTTGTGGGTTTCCCAAGTTCATTGTGGATGCATTTCCAAATCTCAACCCAGACTTTTTAAAAGGTCACATTAGAAAAATAGACAGCAATAAATAAGTATGGTTCCCAACTTGAATTTGCCTCCTCCACATAATCCTGATTTTTATTTACACGAAAGCCTCTAAGGCTGCAGGGGAGAATAACCACAGTGGCTGCCCCATAGCTTCCAAAGTGCAAGCGCATATGTGATAAGTACTGGAAGAAGAGATGAGACCAGAAATAGCATGGGTTCCAGTGAGTGCACCTGCCTGCAAGGAGCATCATACACCCAGAGCTTCCCAGTTGACAGGCATACCTCTGACACAGCCAGCTAAAAGCCTTGGGTAAGCGAAGTCAGCATCACCTCTGAGAAGCCCAATCCCCAGACGCCCCATGCTTGAAGTGCACATTGCTCCTTCAGTCTTACATCCTCTGCCTCCCTCCTCCCCTCATTAGCTCACTGTATTGAACTAAATCTCTAGCAGATTGGATCACCCTTGGGTGCTTACTTGGGAGACCTTGGACACAGGAAAAGGCTCTTTTCCTCATCTTCTAAACAACAACATTAGTTCTATCACCCGTGAACTTCTTTGAGCCATGAAGAAGGCTGACTCAGGTGAGGGAAGGGGCTATCTCCATCCAACCCAGGAAAAAGTGTTGTCTCCTCTCAAGCAGCAGAGATTAGGAATAGTGTGTTCAAAGTTAATTTTGCTTTAATAGGTATATTTACCATCTCTGCATACATGCAAAAACACATAATTCCACCATCCTAACAAACTATTATTTGTTTACATTTTAAGCATGTCTCCACATGTGTATACTTTATGTAGTTGGACTTATATTGATATGTCGAATTTCTTTTTTGACCTTTCTAACAAGATTATTGAAAGTATTCTCATCAACCTAGCTGCAAAAGCTTTGACTGGCAGTCTGTCCTGCCTGCAAGAGGTGCTGGGGTAATGTGGCATGGAACTTGTGGGAGTAGCCAACCAATTACTGGTCCAACTTGGGGCCCACTTCACTAGAAGGAGCCCATGCTTGGCACTGCCTTGATAGCCAGGAACAGGAACAATGCCTAACCCAACTGTCATCAGAAGGGCATCATCCTTCAAGGGAAGCACATGCAGAGACCCACAGCCAAACACAGGGCAGAACAAGGGGAGCCCTGCAGAGGTGGGGAGGAAGGATTGTAGGAGCCAGAGGGGTCAAGGACATCATGATAAGTACCTCACAGAATCAACAATGCAGGCCTCATAGGGGCTGACAGAAGCTGAAGCAACAATCAAGGAGCCTGTATGGGTCTGAGCTAGGTCCCCCCTTCTCTCTCTCAAAAATATATAATTATTTTGTAGTTTGATGATTTTGTGGGAGTAGTGGGAGAAGGGCATGTCTCTGACTCTTTTGCTGTGCTTAGGACCCTTTTCCTCCTACTAGGTTGCCTTGGCCAACCGTGATATGAGGGTTTGTGCCTAATCTTATTGTAACTTGTTAAGCTGTGTTTGCTGGATAGCCCTGGGTTCTTGGTTCTTGTTCTCTCTCTCTCTCTCTCTCTCTCTCTCTCTCTCTCTCTCTCTCTCTCTCTCTCTCTCTCTCTCAGGACAATGGAGAGGAGTGGATCTGGGGGATTGGGGAAGTGGGGGAGAGACTGGGAGGAGTAAAGGGAGGGAAAACTGTGGTAAGGGCACAATGTATGAGAGAAACTAATAAAAGGAGAAAAAAGAAAGTATTCTACTGTGCCACACTTATGCTCATGATTTACGTATCTTACATTGCAACAAAATCTTATGCCGTGTTCCTGTATGACAGATTTTGTGAAGAAAATCTTGCTGTATTGTCCGGGATACTGTAAAACTTCTGGGCTCTATGGCATTTTTGGAGCCCACTACCTATGGTGGGACACCTCACACAGCATTGGGGCAGGGGGAGGGGCTTGGACCTGACTCTACTAAATGTACCAGGCTCTGCTGACTCCCCATGGGAGGCCTTCCCTTCTTGTAGGAGGGCATGGTCAGGGGAAGGCTGGAGAGGGGTAGGATGAGGGAAGAGTGGGATATGTGATTGAAAAAATACCTCTGGGCTCTAGTAATCTTGCCTCAGTTTTCCTAGATGCTGGGACTACAGGTGCATGCCAACACTCTAGTTCTGCTAGCATAATTTAGATACTACCTCCACTAGTGAGTGATATTTAAGTTTCTTTCAGTATTAAAATTAATATCTGAAATGGACATTTCTGTATTAAGATTCTCTGTCCCTATTCTGGTTTCTATATTTAAGGTAACTATACAAGAATAGGATTTTATGCCTGAATATTTTTATAATTCTTGGAATTCTTTAACTAATTTATTATTCAAAGACCATAATTAATTCTTTTTTCAGTCACATATGAGGATATCACCTCAATTTCACCAGCAAAGTATATCTATCTCCTCTGCAACAGGAAGATAAAAAAGATGCTTTTTTCCTCCTGTGTTCCTGTTCATGTCTGTGATTATTGGTGAGAGCATCCTAACATGTTAGGGAATTTTCATGTGTGTCCTTTTCTATGCTCTTTTACAGTCTTTCCAATGAGTTTTCCGTCTTAGGAAGGCCTTTTTAATATAAACTTGGGCAGGTGTAGGTGCATGTGAGGAAATGGAGAGGATATAAATTAATTTTGGATTGTGGGCAAAGCAAAATATCAAAACACAAAGCCCATAGAACAGATCACAAAAGGAACAGGAGCTTCCACAACCACATGTAAGGAAGGACCTTTCTTTGTGAGTGCTGGCTCAGGTGTAGATTAATAGTTCTTAGATGGAATTTATCGCAGTTGTTTTATAAAGCAAGCAGCAGTAAATTCCATTTCTTCTCTTCCTCATGACTCATGCAACAATTTAATCTATACTTATTTTCCAGGACATAAAAATAAGTTAGTCTTTCTACATATGTTGAATGAGTTCTTAATAAACACTGTCTTACAACCTCAATGCTAATTCTTGCAGTCAACTGGATTTTAGTGTGAGAGAGAAAAGTAATACCTTTCATGGCCCATTGTTAGGTTCAGGGCTGAGATCTTTATTACCAGAGAGATTAGCCAAAGACTGGCAGATTGATTCCTTTCCTGTAAGTTCTGGGTGACATGGGAGCCTTCAGAAAGGAGAGCTTAAGGATATGGTGCCACAGTGCTGTTCTGTGGATAGTAGATAGTTAGAGAACAAAGGGTATAATCTGTCTGTTGGTGATGTAGCTTGTCAACCTATTTGCTTGGATGTCCTTGACTTTCCGTTTAGACGCCAGATCAGATACCATCACTCAAGGATTTCTAGCAAAGAAGAGAAGGGCAATCAGAGAGGCCCTCCAAGATTCTGTGGCTAGTTTCAAGAGAGAGCAAGTGGGAGAAACAGAGACTCCCACTCATGGCCAATGTGTCATTTGAGGGTAGCATGTTCTGAACTCCATCAATAGTACACCAAGAACTCTAATTTACATTTGAAGAATGTCACACTAGCAGGTAAATATTTGATTAACATTTTCTCTTCAGAAGTAGCTAAACTGCAAAATTGGTTTTTATTTGTTTTCTTGTTTTTTAAAGTTTTCTGTTAGCTGCTATTATCCCTTAATATTTTCTGGTAAAGGGTATGCTATGGAAATACCAGGTGACACATTAGTCATCTGGGTGCCTCACCTATATCACAGCAAAAATCTGGACAGAGGGGACTGTCCACTATTTGTAGTGGATGATTGGGCATGATACCAAACTCAGTAACTGCCAGTAAACAACACTTACTTTAGAATAACAGAAGGCCAGGTGTAGTGGTCATGCCATCAATCCCCATAATCAGGCAGCAGAGACTGATAGAGCTCTGTGAGTTCAAAGCCAGCAGATTCCTGGACAACTAGGGCTGCATATGGAGAGCCTGCGTCAAGAAAGAAAGAAAGGAAGGAAGGAAGGAAGGAAGGAAGGAAGGAAGGAAGGAAGGAAGGAAGGAAGGAAGGAAAGAAAAGGAGAGAGACAGAGAGAAAGAAATAAAGAGAGAAAGAAAGAAAGAAAAGAAAAAGAGAGACAAAAAGAAAGAAAGAAAGAAAGAAAGAAAGAGAGAGAGAGAGAGAGGGAGGGAGGGAGGGAGGGAGGGAGGGAGGGAGGAAGGAAGGAAGGAAGGAAGGAAGGAAGGAAGAAAGAAAGAAAGAAAGAAAGAAAGAAAGAAAGAAAGAAAGAAAGAAAGAAAGAAAGAAAGAAAGAAAGAAAAGAAGGAAGGAGAGAGAGAGAAAGAAAGAGAAAAAAGAATAGCAGAGACATGAAGCTTGCACAACATCCATGAAAATGGATTTCAGTCCAAGAGTTCACCAGAAAGAAGATGGCTAAATAGTTGCAGGGCCACCAAAGATGAATTGTGGGGAAAAACTTAACATCCCTGTTAATTCACTGCTTTTCTCTCCCCCAGTAAGTTACCAGTTCCACAGGCAATGCTGCTGATGCAGGATTTTGGATTTTAAAGACAATGCATTGGGCTATGGCATTATTCAAATTTCTTCAAAGAGAAATTTACCATCCTTGTAAAAATTATTGAATATTTGTCATAAAATTTTGAGTGAAAATATTGTGTAGAGTTTTCTGAAGAACAGATCCCTTCCCTTTCTGCATGAAAATATCTATACCATATTGTTTATTTGTTTCGTACTGTTAGAGAAGAAACCCAGAACTCCAGCAGGTCAGGCAGGTACTCTAGCACTAAGGTGCGTTTTCAGCTCTAGGATACTGTCATAGAAGTTGCCTTAAGAAAGAATCACCCACTTAGAAGATGTACTGAAATCCTCAACATGAGGCATCCTATAGAATTAATGTTACATAATATATGCATATCTCCTTCCTCTCTGTCTTTCCTTCTCTCTATCTCTCTCTGTGTCTGGCTCTCTCTCTGCCAGAAATGTCATGGGGTTGTTATTCATCATTAAAAGTAAGCTCTGCTACAGACAATTTAGTTTATGGGCCACAGCAAATACATAGTTACAGACAATTTATTTAATGCATCCAGGAAGTTCTGGAATCTAACTGCAGCTTGTACTTGTAGTAAGAGGAGCTGAGGACAGTAGAGGAGAACTTAGCAGGCTTTATCCAGAGATGTGAGAACTTGTGAGTCATGTTCCCTTTGCTTTTGACCACGTCCTGTTCTGGAAAGCTCTCTGAATACATAAACAAGGGCAGGAACAGACAATCCTAGTATCACTCAGTATTCTTTCTCTGTCAGAGAAAATCATGTATACTTTAAGAGAAGCAGAGAGCAGATTCTGGATGCTCAACACGTGGAACAAAAATCCAACCCCAAAGTGAAAAAAGGAAATGGGTAAAAAGTCTCTCAGCTGAAGCCAAGGTTTTAAAAGAGGAATAATCCAACTCTGGCGAGAAGAAAGCCCATCTCACTATGGCGGACATGTCTGAGACACAGACTGCGTTATCAGGCTCCAAGCACATGCTGGCCATTAAACGGTGATGGCTCTCTACCTGGGTAAGACTGCTCCTACAGTAGATAAAACCCAGTCCAGCAGGAAGGTAAAGGTGATAAGAGGCAGGGACAGGCATTTCCCTGTTGGAGAAGTCATTGGCTGGTCCACTTCGGATATCTTCAGGGGAAGGCTCATTTGCCAGCAATCTTCTCCTAATGACCAATTATGTTTGTGTTCCTTTCTATTGTTTTATTTCCAAAAATCTTCCTGTTGGCTGTAGTGCTGTTTCTATTGCTTTTGTTCTCAGAGAAATCCGTTTTGTGTAAAGAGGATAAAGAAATCAACTAATTAGTTTTCTAAAGTGATAATTGCAGACGCTGTTCCTGTTGACTTAGAGTCTGTGTATAATGATCAGTGCCCTTCCATCCGGGCTGTCTCAATGCACCGCAATGTAAACATAAATTCCATCTGTAGTTGAGCATTTCCTACACATATCCTGCAGAATTAACAAATCTACGAATATATTACAGACTGACTGATCCTTTCTTCTCTTGATACGATGTCAGAAGACTGTAAGTTATATAAACAACTGACTCCTCTTCTCAAACAAAGCCAAAAGGCTAAAACTGCCCCAGGAGAAACTCTTAATATCTTTGACCTGCATTGACGATAGTTTTCAGCATTCCAGATGTACTTAATAAGTAGAGAATATCAGAGAGTCAAAAATCCTCATCCTTCTAATTATCTTTTAATTAACTTTCCGTGTCCTTTAAATGAGGATTCCAGTTTTTATAATCATACAGAGTTCATGACTCCTGAAAGTCCTTGGTGCCATAGAGCTAGAATCTCACATAATAATTGGTTCCTTAAAATACAGTAATGTGGTAGACAAGCTATAAGCTGATGAGTCTGATTTAGCATGGTTTTGAAAGGTTTTTGTTCTGCTGCCCTGGACTGAGATCCTTTAGGGAAGAATCATTTAGAGTTTCACCAAACCAAGTGGTAAATGCTGGAATTCCTTAATCAAATGGTACATATTTTACTGAAACAGAGGAAGTGTAAAGTTGGATTTATGTCAGAAGCATAACTGTCTCTAGTCTACATCAACTCTTTTCTAAGGTAGTCTGAGAAAGGGTGATTAATTTTTTTTTATTTAAGGAGATGGAAATATTAAATATCTTAACTTGATAATTGCATACTAAATACATGGATCAAATCATCATACCCCACAAATACGTACAATTAAATAATAATTAATTTTTAAGAGTAAAGGAAAAACAACACAGTGATAAATGAGTCAAAATTATTTTGTGGAAAAATCTAAATTCTTTAATGGCAAAAATTCTCCACTTGTTTGAAATACAGCAATTCTCTCTTATTTTATTAAGAAATTTTTTATTCATTTTACATACCAACCACAGATCCCCCTCTCATCCCTCCCCCTGCTCCTTCCAAGCCTTCCCCCCTAGCCTACCCCCATCTCCTCTTCTGAAAAGGTAAGGCCTCCCATGCATAGGCAGCAAAGCCTGGTACATTCAGTTGAGGCAGGTCCAAGCTCCTCTCCCTACATAAGGGCTATACAAGGTGTTCCACCACAGGTAATGGGCTCCAAAAAGCTACCTCATGCACCAGGGATAGATCCTATTCCCACTGCCAGGGGACCCTTAAACAGACAAGGTACACAACTGTCTCACTTATGCAGAGGGCCTAGTCCAGTCCCATGGAGGATCCACAGGTGTTGGGCTAAATTTCATGAGTTCCCATTAGTTTGGTTCGGTTGTATCTTAACTTTCTCCATCATGATCTTGATGCCATTACTCATAGAATCCCTTTTCCCTTTCTTCGACTGGACTTCTGGAGCTTGGCCTGGTGCTCGGCAATGGATCTCTGCATCTGTTTCCGTCAGTTACTGAATGAAGGCTCTATGATGACAGTTAGGGTATTCACCAATCTGATTACCAGGGTTCTTAATGGAGGGGGTCCTAAAGTTCTTTGCAGAGTGTCACTTACCTAATATCAGCATTATTGTCCTTTAATGATCTGCTCTACCATAGTGAATTATTTTTCAACTTCATAGCAAATGCAATTTACAGTGTACCCCCAATTAGCTGTAACACAGAAAGAAACAGACAAAAAAAGAAAAAGAAAAAGAAAAAGACAAGACAAGACATTTCCAAACTCCATCAGGAAATCCTGCTCGTTCTATGTCTTACTGAGTGCAGAAGGTTAGAGCTACCGGTTATGGTGACAACCACATCATCTACTCTAATGTGAAAACTAAACTGGAAACTGATTAATTGCTCAGAATTTCTAATAATGTCTCCTTTTTTTCATTTAAATAAATCCAATAATATTGGTGCTCTTAAAACCTGTTATTTAAAACTTTAAATAAAACATTAACTACAAATCAACAATATTTTACTTATTTTAATATTTCATTTGACAGTATTACCACTATAGATTGATTTTTATAGATTTATCTTGGAGTTTGTCTCAATTAGCCTAGTTTGCTCAGATTGGCCTACACTCATAAATATATTTGTTCTGAAGATGAAGCTTAGCTGTGCTGTTTACTGTTTCCAGTAAATCGCACTGCAATGAAATACTGAGAGATATTTTCACACTTTATACATCTAACTGATGAGATTTCAACCAGCAACCTAGACATAATATTTCACAATGTAATATTTCACACCAGTATCAATAGAGGATCTTCTTTGTATTAGTCTCAATTTTTGTTCACTCAATTCAATAATGTGTGTGTGCAGTACACTTTCTGTGGTCCTTAGGTTACTGTAAAGGCTCAATGAAGGTGAATGGTGTAGTGTCCATTGGTATTGATTGCCTGTCAGGACTTACTCAAAGCTCAAATTCAATGTAAGGTGGTGGGATTCAGAACTCTGAAAAGTAGATATTGCTTTCCTGTTTGGTCAGCCCATTCTATACTAAGTAAATAACCTAAAAACCTGGTAAGTAGCCCCTATATCTCCAAGACAATATAATGCCTGTGGAATCAGAAACCTATCTATTGTTAGATTTTATTGTTACTAACTATCTGATTACTTCTTCAGAGAGATTTGAATTAATAGTCCTCTGTAATAGTACTTTTTTGAGTCTGGACACTTTACACTCAATTTGAAAACCTCAGGGAATATTTTTAATATGCAAGCTATGTTTTTATTAATACTTAGCACGTTAGAAAATAAATCTGAAAAAGTTAATACCATTAGTTTTAAATAATTTTAAGAATCAATTAACTGATTTATTTTGAAGCAAATAGCATCTCTTTAAAAGAAAAGTAACTTACTTCATTGTCCAATACAAAGCAGTGGGAAGATAACTCATATTTTTGCAAATATCTTCACTAGATAGAAAATAACTGGACTCTCATATATGCTTTCGAAGTCAATTGTGATCTATTTTGGTTGAAGTACAAAGAGAAATGCAAACTTTGTGTAGATATATAGCCAGAGAAGTTAGGACACGATGGATTCCTAAATGGTGTCAGAGACCTACAGGGGTGCAGCAACCACTTTGGAAATCAGTGTTTCTTCAAAGACAAAGCTGTATTCCACACACTAATGTAGTTGGGAGAGTTCTTCAATTCTGCCCAGACCCATGGTCCCACAGCTGCTTATAAAATATTCACTCAGAAGCTTATATTAATTATAACTAATCGGCCATTAGCTCAAGCTTATTACTGACTAGCTCTAACCCTTAAATTAACCCATAATTCTTATCTATGTTTAGCCACATGGCTTGGTACCTTTTCTCATTTCTGTCTTGTCATCTTGCTTCCTCTGTGTCTGGCTGGAGACTCCCTGACTCCTCCTTTCCTCTTCCCAGAATTCTCCTTGTCTGCTCGCCCTGCCTATACTTCCTGCCTGGGTTTTATTCAGCCAGTGTACAAGAGTATTATCCCACAGCACACTTACTGAAGAACATGATAACTGTAGAGTTCCATTTTAATTATTCAGAAGTAACAATGAGAATCTTTTGGCCAGAAGAATGTAAAATCTACTCAAGGGAACACTAACTTTTTTAGAATGATTTCTCTCGTTCTATGCTGTTTGTCTAAGAAAAGGTATTTTAACCCATAACACTGTGGTATAGTATTATGTACTGCCCTTAGACATTCTGGATTTCATGATATATTGTATTATGTCCTATAGAAGTCTGGACACTTGGAGAATAACTGCCAATCATAGCCACCTGCAAGTTTATTCTTTTATCAGTTCCTAGGCTACATAACAAGGCAGGTTCTTTATTCCTTCACTGGTTCACAGTTAACATAGCACATTGTCATTAGGCCCATTTTATGGTTTTCTTTTTTCCTTGACAATGATACAGTGGTTGTGTGTGTGTGTGTGTGTGTGTGTGTGTGTGTGTGTGTGTGTGTGTGTGATCTATGTGTCTATGTTTGTGTGTGCCCACAAGCGCACACATGGTGGAGGTGGTGGTATTTGGATGAATTCTGATTATATACTTCTGCAATTCTTTTTCTTCAAAGGTAAATTTTCCCTTTTGACAGTACATGAACTAATAATTTTATACCAAATACACTCCATGTTATTTTCTCCATTATAGTGAGATATCTCCTCAGATTTTTAGCTCAGTCCTTTTAACTTTCAGACAGACAGAAGGAAAGAGGGGAAGAATGACTTTCTCAACACTATGCAAAAAAAAAAAAATAGAAAAATTTGTAACCAGCTCTTATGGACTTAACACCACTGTGGTTAAGACAGTATAATAAACTCCATCAACGGGTATTTAGGAAAATGTAGCTAAGGCACTCTTCAAAGTCATGACTTTTCCTACTAAGCATCATACTTGACCCAGGCAGGTGGAGACCTTCCTGAGAAAACCATGAATAAGTCCTGGATCCCATACCCAAGTCAAAACAAGATGCTGATAGGTTTTGTTCTCGCTAAAGGAGAACCAATTCAGAGCAGTTCTGTCCAAATATGTCATTCCTGGTCCATAACTGGAAATATTAAATAGATTAAAAACCTTACCCTGATATTGAAGATCAAATATGTATTAATATATTTTAGTCCTGTAGGGCACCATAAAAATCAGCTGGATAATCTTCCATTGCCTTCTTTTCAGGAAGGAAGAAATGGGTTTCCATGGAGCTATGGATGGTGTTCATCTCAGGTAATAAATTTTCAACCTTCCAAGCCAGCTTACTCTGTCCTGCTTTCAAGTACTTAGACAATGCCAAGCATCTTTGTAAGTCTTGTCACAGTTATTTCTCAAATTTTTGCCTATCCTTTGTGCCCAAAGATGTTACATTATGGTTTAATATCACCACCTTTGCCTCCAACCTGGTCTTTTGCCTCTCTGAAGTAGCTTTGTCTTTGTCAAGAATCTACTCCTCTACTTCAATTCTGGATTGACTTCCACTGATCCCAGCTTGAGATGGCAATGACCATGATTTATCTGAAGAGTTAATAATAAGCATGACTTAAAGATAACTTGAAAAACATACCCTATCCCAATATATATCTTCTTTTTTTTTCTTGGATGTATTATGAGACCACCTCACTCCAATTTGAGAATGTATCATGAAAGAACAGCTATTGCTAATTTTATATAGGGCACTGGTAAAGGCACTGGATAGATAGATAGATAGATAGATAGATAGATAGATAGATAGATAGATAGATAGATAGATAGATGATAGATAGAGATATCCTTTTTCTAATTAACAATTGCAATACCTCCATAAGATATATATTATTATCAATGATTTATAGTTGACAGGACAAAAGCTCAAAGACTTCAGTAGCATGTCCAATTTAACACAAATAAGACACAGTAGAAGCAGTCTCATACTTCACTCTGTCTGAATCTACTATACCCAGGGCCCTCTATCTGGCAGAATGGAGTTTAGAAGAATCTTGGGCATCTTTAAGTTCGTTGTAGCTTATATGGAAGCAATGTTTGGCATTTTTCCCTTAATGTCTTTTATTTAAGCACCTTTTCACTTCTAGGTTGTGTTCATTCATGCTTAGCCAAGGGTAGAGCAGATACAAGAACTTTATAGGCTGATTGATTGAGTGCAACCTCTAACCCTTTTGTCCCTGCCAGGTAACAAGAAATTAAATCACGGTGATTTGCTCCAGGCCAGAAGTTCATTGACAAGGACAAGGTCCCTTTACTTATTGTTATTTAGCTTAAAGATACCATTAACACCACAATGCCCTATAGCCAGAACAAAGGAATGTTTTCAAGTGATGGATATAAGGTTTGTCCTTAAAGGGTGAGATATATGTGTATCCATCAGCTTTTGATTATACTTCTAGATTTCATTTTCTAGTTTGACTTAATCTTCAGTGTTTTCTAATTTCACATCTCTAATACCTCAGGAACCGATACTGAGATGAATACTTCAGTGGCCAGTCAGCTGGTTAATAACATAGGATAATCACTTCTTGTCAAGGTCTTCAGTTAAATAATATTGTTTGTCTTACTAGGTAGTGGGGCATAATTACAGGAATTAGAAAGAAAATACATCTTAGAGTGGAGCATATTTTCAACCTATCATACCCTCTGCTCACCACAGTTTTGTGTCGAACTATGCAGAAAACTCATTCACCCCCATTCTGGCATCTCCTGAATCTTAACCTGCCTCAACATTGATTCAAAGCCCATCTAGGTCTCACCTGGTCCCATCTGTCATTGTCTCCATCCTGAGGCAAGATTCCCCTCTTGTCACTTTTCAAGACATAGAGTCCTTTTCTAGGTATCTCTAGATATTTCTGCACCTTCAGGGAAATCAGAGAGCCTCAAAAGCCTGACTGGCTTTTAAGTTTTTTTTACTTAGGTTCAGGTTTTTTTTATTAATTTTACTACAAACTAATGAAAAATTAAGCAAACTAATGAAAGTTAAGCATCTCTAGAGAGTCAGCCTGAAAGGTTCAGTATGTTGGTGGCCAGTAGGAAAGTCATTCACAGCCTATGACTCAGTCATACTAGCCTCTAGCTTTGACAATTCTATATACACCATTCCTGAAGAATTTCCAAATTCTTGGGCCTTTATTACATTTTTTTAAATTAGTGAGAGACATACTATTCTTGATACTCTCTTTTTTTTCTGGTTCAAAGTTGCCTCAAAGAATATTTTAAAACAATTACATTGAGCAACAAAATGACAGTAGAATGTATAATCTTAAATGAAAAGTCAATATATCGTTGTGACATTTCAAACAACTAGGGGGCAAAGAAATAAGCATAAACTTTTTTTCTATACACAACTACATTTTCTCACTCAAGTAAAATCTTATGTCCCAACTAATTCATCTCTTAGTGGCTGATGAGTCATTTAGAGTTTGATTGGATGATAGTTCCTTATTTCAGAGTCCCTAAAAAATTGGGGTCTAGCTCAATGGCCCAATGGGTAAAGTGCTCGCTTCAAGTCTGGAAACTTGAGTTTGATTCCTAGAATCCTTTTGGTAGAAGAAGGGAATTTGTTCCCTCAGGTGGTTATACTCTGACTTCCCCACATGTACCATGGCATACACACACACACACACACACACACACACACACACACACACACACAATTAATTAAGTATATTTTATTTAATTAAAACAAAACAAATCATTTGTATATTTGGCTTAAGAGAATACTGTACTTCTTTATGCATACCTCTTCTTTTATAATGCCATTTTAATGTCTGCACACTATTTTCTTGTGCCATGCATCACTAGTGCCTTTTCAGTTGCTGTGGTAAAATTCCATGACCAAGACAGCTTATTAAAGGTAGGATTTATTTGGGTTTATAATCCAGAGGGGTAAGAGTCCAATACTACCATGGCAAGTAAGTATGGCAGCGGGCAGATATGGTGACTGTAATAGCAAGCTGCATGCTCACACCTCAAATCCCAAGCAAGAAGCATAGAAGGAACAGTGAATGGCACATGACTTTGAAACTTGAAGGCCTTCCCCCACTGAAAAATTTCTCCAGCAAGGTCACACTTCCTAAGTCTCCCCAAATAGCCACCAACTAAGGACCAGATATTCAAATGCCAGAGCCTATGGGGAGGAGAGTCTCATTCATACCACCACACTACCAAACATTGAAGTGATTTCCAGTACTTGTCTCACTGGAGTTTGCCATCTAAACAATTCTGTTGAAATAGAGTCCGATATTTTAACATTTGTTCTATACAGTCTCTTCATGGTCCTTAAAACATTATCTTGTGTGTAGTATCTCAACCCAACACCAAGAGGTCAGCTCAGAAATTGTACACATACAAGAAATACTGAGCCAGGCAGTGGTGGCGCACGCCTTTAATCCCAGCACTCGGGAGGCAGAGCCAGGCGGATCTCTGTGAGTTTGAGGCCAGCCTGGGCTACCAAGTGAGTTCCAGGACAGGCGCAAAGCTACACAGAGAAACCCTGTCTCGAAAAACCAAAAAAAAAAAAAAAGAAAGAAAGAAAGAAAGAAAGAAAGAAAGAAAGAAAGAAAGAAAGAAAGAAAGAAAGAAAGAAAGAAAGAAAAGAAATACTATACATACAGAACAGGTTTTATTTTTACATATTTAGTAATACATATTACATATATAAACAATAAAAAAAGAGGGCATGAACTTGAGAAAGGTCAAGAAAGCTACATGAGAGGGGCAGGAGGGAGCAAAGGGGGCAATTAAGGAATTATGTCAAAAATAAAAATAATATTATAAAAACATTATTTTGAATTAATAGATAAACATCAATGCCATTTTTAAATTCCTGGTTTATGATTTGCTGCCTTCTTGGCACTCATTATAAGTTTTACATTCACAAGCATTGACAGAGCAGCTCATCAATTCATTTTCAGTCATGAGTGCCTTATTTATGTAGCTGATTATTGGATGCACTTCAGTGTGCCAGAATGACCTAAGGAGGAATATTCTACTCAACTGTTTGTGGGGAAAGAGAAATTAGGAAGAAAGCCCCAACCATGAGAGAGGATGAAAGCCTGGCCACACTAAGGGGCATTTGAACATCATGAGAGGACCGGCCTGTTGAATGGGCACTTGGGCCCAGGTTCTAGAAAGTGCCCATGTCTGGTTCTTTTCTTTTTAAATGTTTTTTCATTTTACATACCAACCACAGTTACCCTCCCATCCTCCTGTTCCTCCCCACCTTCCCCCTCACCAAACACCCTATCCACTCCTTAGAGACAGTAAAACATCCCATAGTAGGTCAACAAGGTCTTGCACATCAAGTTGAAGCAAGCCCAACCCCCTTCCCACTGCATCAAGGCTGAGCAAGGTATCCCACCATAGGGCGTGGGATCCATAAAGTTAGTTCATGCACCAGGGAACTCCAAGTTCCATTGAATGGGAAATCCAAGTCCCATTGCCAGGAGCACCACAAACAGACTAAGCCACACAACTGTCACCCACATTCAGAAGGCCTGGTTCGGTGCCCTGCAGGTTCCCCAGCTGTCCATCCAGAGTCTGCCAGCTCCCACTAGCTCAGATTGGCTGTCTCTGTGGGTTTCCCCATCATGATCTTGATACCCCATGGTCATACAATCCCTCCTCCCTCTCTTTGACTGAACTCCAGGTGATTGGCCCCATGTCTAGCTGTGGATCTCTGCATCTTCTCCCATCTGTCACTGGATGAAGACTCTATGATGACAGTTGGGGTAGTCACCAGTCTGATTGTAGGAGAAGGCCAGCTCAGGCACCCTCTCCACTATTGCTGGGAATTTAAGCTAGGGTCATCTTGTGGATTTCTGGGAATTTCCCTAGCACCAGGTTTCTCCCTCACCCCATAATGACTCCTTCTATCAAGATATCTCTTTCATTGCTCTCCCTCTCTGTCCCTCCCCTACTCAACCTTCCAGTTCCCTCATGTTCTCATCCTCCATCCCCTCCCCTCTCCACCACTCCCTCACAGTTTACCCAGGAGATCGTATCTATTTCCCCCTCCCAGGGTGTTTCATACATGTCCCTTTTAGTGTCCTCCTAGCTACCTAGCCTCTCTGGAGCAGTGAATTATAGTCTGGTTATCCTTTGCTTTACATGTAATATCCGCTTATGAGTGAGTACATGGCATGTTTGTCTTTCTGGGGCTGGGTTACCTCACTTAGGATGATTTTTTTCTAATTCCATCCATTTGCCTGCAAATTTCATGATGTTATTTTTATTTATAGCTGAATAATAATCTGTTTTGTAAATGCACCACATTTTCTTTATCCATTCTTTGATTGAGGGGAATCTAGGTTGTTTCTAGGTTCTGGCTATTATGAATAATGCTGCTATGAACGTAGTTGAGAAAGTGTCCTTGTGGTATGATTGATCATCCTTTGGGGATATGCCCAAGAGTGGTGTTGCTGATCTTGAGGTAAATTGATTCCCAATTTTCTAAGAAACCACCATACTGCTTTCCAAACTAACTGTACAAGTTTGCACTCCAACCAGCAGTAGAGGAGTGTTCCCCTTACCCCACATTTGAGATCACTTCCTAAATATAACATAGTACACAGACATTGAGAGCAATAATTAATAAATGGGACCTCCTGAAACTGAGAAGCTTCTGTAAGGCAAAGGACACAGTCAATAAGACAAAACAACAGCCTACAGAATAGGAAAAGATCTCTACCAACCCCACATCTGACAGAGGGCTGATCTTCAAAATATATAAAGAACTCAAGGAACTAGAAGACACCAAAATACCAAACAATCCAATTGAAAAAATGGAGTACTGATCTAAACAGGGAATTCATAATAGAAGAATCTCAACTGGCTGAAAAACATTTAAGGAATTGCTCAACATCCTTAGCCATCAGGGAAATGCAAATCACAATGACTCTAAGATACCATCTTACACCTGTCAGAATGGCTAGGATCAAAAACACTGGTGACAGCTTATGTTGCAGTGCATTGTCTGATTCTTAATTCACTCTGATACAGCTAACCAACATACAGAAAGAATCTGGTGTTTTCCCCTCCTTCCATCCCTCTGCTGTGCAAGGGCAGGTGCAAATTTACTAGGAGATATCAGGGAAGGAAAGTAGGGAGCAGGAAATGGAGCCAGCAAGTCCTCCCTTACACGAAGTGTTCCTTGACTTGGGAGGAAAGGCACAGTCTAGAAGTGTATCCAGGATTACACCGCAATAGAATCTGGGGTAGGGCCTACTGCTGAGAAAACCATGTCTATCCAATGCATGTCTTCCTTGTTCTACTATATAAGGCTCCTAGATGAAATCTTACTTTACTCTTTAGCAAATTGCCCTGTCAAATTTTGTCATTTGCTATATGTGGTGATGCATGCCTAAAATTTAGGCACTGGGGAGGCTGAGGCAAGTTTGAGGCCAGCCTAGACTACATATGGTGATTCAACCTCAAGATATAGATAGGTAGGTAGGTAGGTAGATAGATAGATAGATAGATAGATAGATAGATAGATAGATAGATAGATAGATAGATAGATAGATAGATAGATGATAGATAGAGATAGCAAGTGTTTTGTAGAATTACTTTTCTTCACTACTACATTCTTCCAACCTTTCTTCTCTATTTGCTGTTTATGACATCTCTGCTTTCTTTCTATGCATGTGGACACAGAAGTAAATGAGGTACAGAGGTGGCGTATCCCAAACCCCAGGACACAAGGACAAAAATAGCTAAGGAACATTTTGTTGACCCACAAAGCTGCAAATGTGGCACGTTGCAGATATTCAACATCAAATTATACTCATTTCTGCTTCATAGATAGAATCTCTATTATGTAATGTGGTGTGTGTGTGTGTGTGTGTGTGTGTGTGTGTGTGTGTGTGTGTGTGTGAGTGCTGGATAAAGTATCATGACCCCCTTGCTGACCTGCAGTGCCCAGAAGGGTGTTCCACTGGCATTGTCCCAGAAGGAACAAAGGAGCAATTGTCTCTTTATACAAGCTCAAAATAGAAGTGACCTTTTCAATACTGCTTGACATTGTAAAGCTCCTATCTTTTTTTCTGACTGACTCTAACCACTGGGTCACTCATCCATAGCATCACTCAGTAGGTGAGTCCTTTGCTCACACACAGCCAGCTTTGCTTTTTAAGGCTGAGTCACATTTCATTTTCTTGTTTGTTTTAAGCTAAATTTAGTACTGTGTGTCTCAATTCTTAATGGTATCTGTAACAACTCCCAAATTAGAAAGCTCTTCAAACTTCTCCAGCAATGTGTTGTTCCTTTGCTTTTTCAAATCATCTCACGGTGTTAACATAATAACTAATATTTGTACAGTGCCTTACAGTTTGCAAAATACTTTCCAACTTACCATCTCTAAAAAGGAGATACTGGGAACTCTCTTCCAATGCAGATACAGCCTTGAAGCCTTGAAAACAACAACTGGCTTAGGATGTGGATATATGTTAGTGGTCTAGCACTTGCCTGGCACCTACTCTGGCCCTGGGTTCAAATCTTAGTATCACTTTCCTTTACAAAAATATTATGTAGATTGTGTTTGTCAAAGGCTGTACTGATACAGACTTTAGATTAAATCTGATCACCTGTCTCCAGACACCTCAAAGTTTATCACACAATACTGCTTCTTTTCTTGTCCTTCCTGTCCATTGATGGTAAACATAGTGGTTATTATTTAACAAGACATAAAACAAACTTCAAAGACATTTGGAAAGCAAAATGTATGTTTTTGCATGAAATCAAGACATAATATCAGAGCCATGAACTTCTACAGATACTAATGTCTAACATTTATTTTTTATAATGCACCACACTCCATACTGATTGCTTTCCAAACTTTCTGATACAGTTAGTGCAATGATGAATCTATGAAAGTAATATCAACATTATCCTCTTTTCTAAGTGAGAAACTTAGTTGTAAGAGGCCATGCAACTCACTTGAGCTAGAAAGTGGTGTGATGGGGACTTGAACCCAGTACACATGAGTCAATTGAGCATGCCCTTAACTCTTAAGCCATTGAGATAAGAAGGCTAGGTCCATAATCAAATTTCAGTTATAATTCTAGTTGTTCACTTACTGACAACATTAATGGGAAATATTTTCACTCTCTCTAATTTAGGGGATTTTCTGTAAAATGATAAAACATGTTCCAAAATTCAGTGCCCAGTCACTATTTAATAGATGTCTGCTAGTGTTCTTCAGACACTGACTGCCCTTCATTTCTTCATTTCTGGGATATGTGATGAGCATATGTTATATGTGCCATCTCTATTTTCTGCTCACTTGGTTTATAGAAGCTCCCAAGGCTACCCGGCCATACTTCCTTCTTCCTTGGACTTAAACAATTGTTTCTGTATATAGAGTCGGAATTGTTTTTATCTTGACCTTTTTGCTGTTGTTTCAAATGAAGTTGCAACTACAGCATCATTTTTAGGGGGAGCATAAGCACTCTATCTTGTCTGGATATTTTTTTTTCATTCAAAATGCCTAAAGTTGTGTGATTATTTTCTGAGACTCTTTCAGTGTGCTACTATTACATGCATAAAAGAAATTAATTTTCACTACAATCACCTCCTGCCTATACTACATTATTTTAAGTCAGAGGCTTCCTACAAAGGACATCTCCTTTTCCTGATCCATATTTTTTCCTGCCAATAGACTAGATCATGGACAAATCCCTCCAGCTCAGGGCAGTGGTACTTGATGGTTCTCTACATGTAATTAGATTTGTTTTCAAACACCTGCCAACCCCAAGGATCCATTGTCTTTCTCCAAGATTTTTAACTTTCTCTTTTTCTCAGCTCTTAAATTTAATTGGACTAACTTTCCCTTTGCTTTTGATCTACAGTGACTTGGTAAAACACTTCTGTGAAACCTCACTTAGAAAAGGCAACATTTTATATACAGTATCATGACTTACATTGTATTTCTTTGTGAATATGGCCAAGAACCAAAACTCTGAGCTCAATGTCAAGCCTGATGCCATTGTTATAAAACAAATTTGAAATTTCTTTAATTGGAACAGACGTTTTATGATCTGAATATTTCTGTAAACTCAATCCATACAACCAATGTAGCCAAAATTAGAAAACATTAACAGGCATAAAATTATAAGTTGGACATGTGGATGAGCTTTATTGGTATTGTAAAATATTATGGCAAGACTTTCCATCAAAATTTCCTCATTTTGAGGCACTACATTAAAAATACAGTAAGAATTGTGAGTGGTGCCCACAAATTAGGAGTGGAACCTATTTGGATTCATGGTGCTCACTCCAGACAATCACATCTTTAAGCATTTAGCAGATGGCCAGAACTAAGTCTGGTGAGCTTTTTCAATAGAGACAGAGCCAACACACAATATGACAGACCATTGACAAAGATTTAACTTCCCCTGGAAATAAGCTTGTGGATGAAACTGTGTGTCTGAGAGTGATATTTCTATAACATTGGCAGTCTTCATAGCTGAATCCTAAGTGTCTCTGCATAGAACTAAGTCTTGGTTAATTTGGTGGTAAGCCTATTACTGAGTAAGGGAGGGATGTAGTTATAGAGGTATGGGAAACTGTTGAATGGATTACTTTGTATAGGGAAAACAAAATCTTCATGGGAGGAACAACCTATATGTGTGGCACTGGTAATTTGTTGGCAAGTTAGAATAATCTATTATAAACGTAATTGTGTTATATTGTTCATCATTTCCATTAAATAACTGAGAGAAACACATTAAGTAAGGAAGGATCCTGGGTTTCAGGGATTTCAGTGCAGGGTCAACTGACTCTGCTGTTTGTGGGTTATGGTGATGTAGAACATCACACCAGGAGAGCATGTCAGAGCAAATATGTTCATCTCGTGGTATCCAGGAAGCAGAGGGAAGGATAGAGGAAGGGGCCAAGATATCCCCTTCAAAATCACACACACACACACACACACACACACACACACACACACACACACGGAGGGCGGGGGAGGTGAAAAAAAGAGTTACCTCCACTATACACCTTCTACAGTTTCTACTCCTCCCAGTAGTCTAGCCCAAGTCTGATGGCATCCATGGATTACACGATTGATTAAGTAAGGCTCTCCTGATCTGATAATCTCTAGAACAGGCTCACAGACATGCTCAGAGGTGTGCTCCATTAATCTCCTAGGCATTCCTGTATCCCATCCAATTTATCATCAAGATTAACTATCAAAATAATGAAATGGAAGGGGAAAGAACAAAGAACATTCTTTTTGAGGCTTATGAAATCATACTGCAACAGTGAACACCTTTCAGGCTGGTGCAAAGCTCTTTAATTGTGACTGTTTTAATCCTCACATTTTGTGTGATAGACACTGTTTGTATTTGAGTTTCACACCCGAGGAAAGTGAGGTAAAGAAATTTTCACAGCTAGTCTGAAAAGAATATGCTGCATCTAACATAGGGGATGTACCTGTGACCCTAAGAAGAAAGCTTGAGGAGAGATGATAGATAGGGAATGGTCGTGGAGAGCTACACCTCAGCATCCCCACCAAACTTTTTAAGAGTTCACTTTGATGACTTCCAATCTAGGCTGTTACTTTTTTTGTGGGGTGGAGGGAGTCAGGATAGGAGTTGTCACAGAAGACTTCCATGTCCCTCCCTCTTACTGTGCATCTGGAGTCACAGATATCACAGTAAAATTAGGTTCTTTGCTCTTCATAGGCAGCAGGAGCACTGCAGTTAGAGTCTATGTTGATGTCAATATCCCATATTACCACATATAGTCATGCGGATGCCCATGGTCCATGCTGCCACATGAAGCCATGTTGATGTCTGGACCATGCTACCTCCAAGGGCCATGTCTGAATCCTTAGTCCTACTATAACTGGGTCTGTGCTGATGTCCATGGCTGAGTCTATGGTCCTACTGCAGCTGGGGGCCATGTCCCTGATACATGCTGTTGCCAGAAACCTTGTAGAAAGTCACTTCTTCTACAGTCCTTATTCAAGTGGTTTCTGATTTTTTAAAGCAACAAAATGAATACAATTTGATTACTCAACAAATATGTCAGACACATCATCTTCATTTCACAGACTAGCTGTGGAGGAACAGATAGGTCTCAGATGGGTTACTGAATGTACAGGGGTGCTAGTAATACTCCTAGGAGAACTCCATCCATCATTATACCTTTGAATTTACTTGCCATGAGACTCATTCCCCGAAGACATCAATATTTGGCTCAGGTTTCCACAAAAAAATGAGCTTGTGGGATGCTTCATCACACTCTTAATGGTCTAAAAACTCTTCTGTGGTGAAGACATGATGAGTACTATCTGTATAGATGGTGGCCCAGAACATGGTGGTATTACTGAACTAAATTCAGTTGTGTGGAACAGGCATTCTGCCATGCTTTGATACTGACTAATATTATTTAGCTTCTAAGTTCAACAAAGTAAAAATTGGTCAGTGTAAATGGAAGGACACAGAGTGAATCACAGAGGAGTTCCAAGGCTGTTCAATTCTCTAAGCAGCATGTCACCCTCCCCCACTACGAAGGCAGGCCATTGAACTGAAGGATTTCTTGACATCTGAGAGTCACATTTATAGTTCCATGAGCCGTTGCTATAAAGGTTCAGAAACGCCAGTCTAGGGAAAGTTCTAGAAGATACACCATAGTCAGATTTTTAAAGCAAATTAACAAGGAAGTAAACATATGTTGGTCCAGTGACTGTTCATCCTAACCATAGTGTAAAGTTCCTTCAAAAACAATGGTCAGCTTTGATCTCATTTCCTTCCAGTTTATAAGTTTGTTCCTTGTGGCTGCTACTGTAACATGAGGCTAAAGTGATTTCTTTCCACTTTCCAGCCCATTATTGCTGTAAGGCAAGAACGAATTTTCAGTTGCTGTGAACATGGCCTGAATGTCTGGGAACATTTTCTAGACAACTCAGACAGCAAAATATGAATGAGGAAGATGTCTACACACCACATGACCCTTTGGCTAAGAAATCAGGAGCATAATCCATTTTACTGGAGGCACACAAAGGTAGAAAGAACAGTAGCTAGGTGGTCATAATTTTAAAGTTCTCAGATGTGGATCAGAAAGAGCAGAGAATAAACTATGAGCAGTTCTCTTTTAAAATAACTTTGTAACAATCCAACAATCTATTTCCCCAATATCATTCCTGGAATGCATGTCTGTTAAATCAAATGGATGATGTAAAGTAGAAGATAAAAGACATGCTCAAAGTCAGCTGGCTTTTTTAAAATCACATCTTCTCTGAATCTCTCTTTCCTCTAGTTTAGCTATATATATATATATATATGAAAAACTACCCATCTTTGTTTGATTTCCAGTATTCTTCAAATACCCCATTCATGACTGTCACTTTCCTGCCTCTCTCTCATTTTTAACACATACAGTATTTTATTTCCCTTTCCACTTTGCTTGGGCTGCCAGCATCTCACTCCATTCAAGTAACTGGATTTGCGCATGGTTTTATATTTTTAAACAATCACTCTAACAATATCCCAACTGTCTCTGGAGGAAGGAATACAATCTTAAATATAAATCAGCCTGAGCCAAGTGAAAGCATGCTCAAGTAAGGCATCCAATCCCCCTTCCGATTTCCCAAACCACGCTGAGATATAGCTGAGACCAGCTACAGAAAATATGGCAAAGGTGAAAAACGACAGTGTGAAATGCCCCTGGTTATATCAAATTTTGCTTTTTTATTACTTTGGACTTGCCAATAAATCTGAGAGTCATGCCTTTTTAATATGTTTCCTGGGTCTCTGCTCACGCTTGCATTTGGCCAGATGAAATTCCAGTAGACTGTTTAGAGTCCTCTTGTTCCTACAGCAGCTGAACATCTCAATGGGCCAGCCATAGCTCAAGAGCAATGAGAGCGGCCAACTCCAATCTGTTTCTTTCCTTCCTTCCTAGCTGTCTTAGCAGGGACTGCTGATGTTTGATGTGTAGTAGATATTTGAGAAACATTTCCAAAAGGCTCAAAGCACATTTGTGCAAAATAGGCAAGCACATCTTCCATACATATTGTGCATGTGCGTATGTATGTATATCGATTTATACACATATAGAGAGGTATTGATATATACATACAGAAAGGTGTGTGTGTGTGTGTGTGTGTGTGTGTGTGTGTGTATGTAAGGAATGAAAAAGTGGTTAAGATATGAAAATAAATAATACACAATGGTCCACTGAAACCCCAGTCTGTTCAAAGTGTCTTAGACATGTCATATTTACTCTTATAACTATCCTTTTTGAAAGATAAAAGAGAGAGTTAGTAAGGTGATAATTCAGTGGGTACGTGGATAAGAACACTTACTGCACAACTGTGAGAACCTGAGTTCAGTTTGCAACATGCACATCAAAATCTAGGTAAGGCTGCATGTGTTTGTACCATCCACACTATGAAGGCAGAGACAAGAGTATTATTGCTGATGTTTACTGGCCACCATCCTAGCTCCAATTTAAGTGTGAGGCCCTGTCTCAAGGGAATAACGTGGAGGGTTACAGAGAAGGACACCCAGTGTCCTCTTCTAGCCTTCATATGTGCACACACACACACACACATACAGAGAGAGGGAGAGAGAGAGAGAGACAGAGAGACATAGAGACACAGAGAGACAGATAGACAGAGAGAGGAGGGACAAGGGGATTAAATGGTTTGCTAATGGTCCCCTAGAAAACGCATACAAAGACAAAGAAGAATAGAAGAAAGAAGATAGAGAACTAAAAGGTGTTGATTCAAAGCCTGTACTCAGCATCTCTTATGTGTTATCACATCTGTACATGTTATTTCCTTTAATTTATTAATTAAATATCAAAGATTGGCAAAATTAAAATGTGTCTCAGTCAAAAAACTACTGGGCTGAAAACTCAAGAATTTGAACTATAGCCAGCTGACTGAGTACCCTACAGTGCCAACCGTAAATTCACATTTGTGGCCGGGCGGTGGTGGCGCACGCCTTTAATCCCAGCACTCGGGAGGCAGAGCCAGGCGGATCTCTGTGAGTTCGAGGCCAGCCTGGGCTACCAAGTGAGCTCCAGGAAAGGCGCAAAGCTACACAGAGAAACCCTGTCTCGAAAAAACCAAAAAAAAAAAAAAAAAAAAAAAATTCACATTTGTGCCTATGTAGATATGTCTCTTGAGGTATTCAGAAAGGAAACTCAGCACACACCCACAAAAAAGAACGTTAACACTTCATTTCAGAAACTGACATTTGTGTTTACATATAACAAAATGTCTGGGCCATTCAATACACAAATAACACGCCAATGGGATCCGAGGCATATGGCTGTGTGAAAAGACAACTTACGATGCCCATCTAGTTCCACAACATCCTGTCTTCACTGCAACACACATAGGACCCCCTTCTGAATGAGTTAGGGCATATAATAGCAATAGATTGGAGAAGAAGAGTGTGGCCTGAAAACTGCAAGGCCAGCAATGTAATAAGCTCCATCACTCATGCAGAATTAGACTGCTGTTGAGCTAGATTCATAAATTCAAAAGATTGCAGAAAGTCAGCAGAGTAAACTTGAGATGTTAGGACTCCACAGAATTCAACCAGTGAACTCACTGTAATGAATTCCTTTCCAGCAGCAATTAATGATGGCTATGTTTTTTCCTTTATTGAAACTGCTCCCAGAGAACACAGATAAAACATTTTTTTTTTCTAAAAGTTATTTTCCTCTTTAACTCTCTAGATTTTATTGTCTTCACAAAGTCAGTTTTGAAAATGTAAAAGAGAATATGGGTCAAAGGTTCTTACCTTCACTGTGCATGTACCCTGTGCCAGGCATTCTGACAGGTTCTCTACCTGAAGAACGAGCTGGTACCATTTTTTTTTTTTTTTGAGACAGGGTTTCTCTGTGTAGCTTTGCGCCTTTCCTGGAGCTCACTTGGTAGCCCAGGCTGGCCTCGAACTCACAGAGATCTGCCTGGCTCTGCCTCCCGAGTGTTGGGATTAAAGGCGTGCCCCACCAACGCCCCACAAGCTGGTACCATTTAATATCTATTGAATAAGTGAGGAAACCATGGCAAAACAACATCAATTATATTTACTGAGTCGTATCAGTAAGCACGAACTGCCCCGCAAACTCAGATGGTTTGACTGTAAAGCTTGAGCTCTTAAATGGTGTCCAGTGAGTCCATAGCCGTTCAAATGAGAACATTCAGAGGGAGTAGAATAGAGGGTCTATGCCAGCAAAGAAGGGATCTGCACTGTTCCAGCTCTGGGTCTTATTGTTTAAAAAAGATACAGATACACTGGAATATGCGTAGAAAAAGAACAACCTAAATGGTGGAGGGCTCACAACCTCTTCAGTTAAAGAAGGATCCTGGTGGCTAGCACTACTCACCCCGGAGAAGAAAAGGCTCACTGCTAGGCTGTCTTCATATATTTGAAGAGCTGTGCTTGAGGAAGTGGAAGGAGCAGAGAAAGGAGCGTCCTGTAAGAGACTGTCTCCAAGGTTCTCTGACAGGCTATTTCTATGATACATTCCTCAGGACTCCAAGGAAGTGGAGCCATTAGAGACTTGGGAGATGAGCATGAGACTGAATTTTCTGTTAGTGCAATCTCATGGTGGCTGTAGTAACTTAGATTTAAGTCATCTGTGGGGTTTCTGGCATAGGCCATAAAACAATAACAACAGCAAAACAAAAACCAAAAAACCCAACACTGGACAAGTGTTTTAGGAATGAAATTTAAATATGGAAATATTCATGTTAAACTAAAGGCCTTTCCCAGATCCAAGAGTCAACACATAAATGCTTCATGATTACAACACTCTAAAATAATATACTAAGATTTTTTTAGGCAGTGAGAGCCTATATTTCCTCTTCTCTTCCTAGGAAGCTCTGTGGTAATTTGAATGAGAATGACCCCTCTCCCTCTCCCTCTCCCTCTCCCTCTCCCTCTCCCTCTCCCTCTCCCTCTCCCTCTCCCTCTCCCTCTCCCTCTCCCTCTCCCTCTCCCTCTCCCTCTCCCTCTCCCTCTCCCTCTCCCTCTCCCTCTCCCTCCCTCCCTCCCTCCTTCCCTCCCTCCCTCCCTCCCTCCCTCTCTCTCTCTCTCTCTCTCTCTCTCTCTCTCTCTCTCTCTCTCTCTCTCTCTGCCTTCTGCCTTTGGATCCAGACATAAGCTCTCCATTTCTGCTCCAGTGTCATGCCTGCCTACCTACTACCATGATCCCCACTATGATGATAATGAACTTTAACCCTCTGGAACTGGGAGCCCCAGTGAATTGTTATCTTTCCTAAATTGCGTTGCTCATGGGGTCTTATCATAGCAATAGAAAAGTAACTGAGACAAACTTCTAAGGGGAAGAAAGTCTGTGAGAGATGACAGTGTGAGTCCAACATCAGTCTTTCAGTTCTGTGGCTGGGTTCAAAAAATGGTAGACACGGGACTGTGTTACATGCAGGAATTAATGAGATAGCTCTTAAGAAAACATTTTTAACAGAAAAATCCGTTGACGTTCTAGGGAGTATCACAAGTTTGAAAGGCAACAGTTCCAGTTAATAGAGAATCTTTCTTGGCTAAATGTCATTGTGCAGCTATCTATGGAGTAGGTCGATGAGTAAAGTATTTGAGTTAATTAATTGAAAGATCAAGTTCATTTGTAAAATGCAGTGACATTGGTCTTAATGACAAACACAAAGAGAAGTTATAACCTGTTTAGCCAAGATCCAGGAGGCAGAATCAGTTACAACTTCAGCTTTTATTGTAGTGATCTTCTCCCAGTGAACAGCACACATAGTTTTCAGAGTTCACCACAGTTACATTCTTGTTATATTTGTTATATTTGTTCCTCTTTAGATCTCAAATACTGCTAACATCTTCTGTATGAACCACGTGCACATGGAGGCACAGGAGTTGTTGAGTATGCTACTCAGACCACAGAACACCTCCATCTGAGATGTCAAATAGCTCCCCAGATTTCCTAACCTTTCAAAAGAACTGTGCAGTTTTTACTGATCGGGTTACGTAATTTCCATTGTGGGATTAACTGTTATCTATATTTGAAAGCAAGAAACAACTGAATATTAAACTTCATGTATCCTTGAAATCTTCTGTTTGCTGACACGCAGTATCTTTCCAAGTTCCCCCTGATAGTTCTGGATTGAAATGTACAGCTACAAAGACAGCAGCATAAACAGTCATTCCCTTATGAACAGACTTGAAATGTTCTGCCTCCCTACGCTTTTGTACTGTACTTTCCAATTTCACAGAGATTAACTTCAGTCTAGATTCCAACCCCATACCCTTCCTGCTCAAGATGAGATTTATCCTTTTAACTTCCTAAGCCAATAACAACACAGAGTGCATAGAAAAGGATAAATTATCCATGTTTCTAACCCATACTCTGTGAAATAGGAAGATGTTTTTTAATAGAATTGTTGATCTTAGCTTCCTCCAAGTAACAGTTATTTCTAAATTATAATTCCCAAATGGCTCCCAAACTTTTAAAATTAATCCCTAGCATGAAAGATCTCAAACATACCTATTAAATGTAGTAGCTTACTTGGGCCATAGGAGAGGATTAGGGGAGGTGAGTGAAGATAGGAATCAAGAGACATTTGTGCACAGTTCTAAGGTCAAAGACTTTTCTTGGAGGCTGCTATGTGAAGAACTATGGTCTAATGCCACTGTTTCCTGCATTTAAAAAAGAATAGGAAATCATACTCATCAACTACATAATTTCTATGTATTTAGAATTTAGCTTTCTCTTTTGAAGGTTAGACTAATTTATCTTCTCATAGTCCTGTCGCTTCTCTAACATATACTTGTTTTCATTTATCAGCATCCATATCACTAGACTACAGACTTCCCATAATTCTGAAGATTAGCCCATAGTAGATGGATAAGTACAGATATTTTCCACTTGCAATTAGATTCCAACTAATAACTCCACCATAATTTGAACCCATCATTACACAAAGCTAAAAAGTATTCAGTACACATGTAACCATGCAACCTCACACTTACAATGGAGTTCAGCATAGAGAATCAGTTGTTCACCAACTTGACCTCATGGCTAACTGAAAGCCTCAGCTCTCTTTCTCTGCATTATGAGAGACTCTTAAACCACGTCTTTTTATCCCAGGAAAATATCAAGGTTCAAAAATATAGTTTCTGTTAAATGGATATAAATTGTGTGCCATTATACAGTTGAGGAATTCTAAGTTAAACCTTCATCAATTGGACAATATCTGTATTTGTAGAATGAAGGGATTAATGAATAGTGAGGCAGCCTGTTTTACTGAAGTCCACTTCACTCTAAAGCAGTTTTATGGGTGGAACTTATAAAGCTGCACATTGGGTCCTACTCAGATTGGGATAAATGGAAAACACTTAATATCTCGTGAAAGGGGTCCACTTTTGCCAGAGTGAGGCTAGACAGTGCCTACAGCTTCATCAACCTCAAGCAGAAAGTAAAGCATAGGCTATGGAATGTAAGTACGGATTCTCAGAGTTCATTGACCTATTTCTCTGCAGGAATATTAGTACCTACTACCCCCGGTCACCAGTGAAGCCACCATTTTATATGCTGTGCTTGGACAGATTGTTATTTTTGACTTGTATCTAAAATGATACTGAAAAAGAAAAACGCCACTTTTTCAACTTTCTTGTAATCAAATCAAATGTGACAAGTAAAATGCTATGATTACAGGATGATAAAAAATAGCTTTGTAAATAGATTACAGGAATGGGTCCATGGATACATTCCAATAAAAGTCAAGAGTACAAATATCTTTCTCAAATAGTCCTTTAGATATTAGCAAAGGAAAAAATAAAAGTCATATTTATATAAATGCTTAAACATTAAATATCATTCATATAAATTAGCAAATAATACAATTTCCACAAATAGCTCACAGACATTGGAGCATGGTTTAGTTTTCGCTCATGAGATCATCCTAGTCTGGCTTCCAAGTGGGAACCTCACCCTTGCTACACAGCTAGTACACCTTATTCCCATGATGTGCAATGTCATGGAATCTCAACTTCCATTACCATCTCATCTGGTTAACACAATGTTTCCTTCACTTTCTGGAAGGGGCTCCCTCCTGCCTTTGTTCCAGATGCTTTTGATTCAGAGATCAACCCATGGCAAGGCCCAGGTGAGGCATTGAGAACAGAGTACAAGTTTTGAAAAGAAGATTCTCTGCTTTTTTGAGGATGCATCTGGGATGGTGCTTGCTTATCCCTCACTGTCACAGATAAGGACCTCTGTATCCCTTAGTTGTTAGCAGTCAGATTCTTTACCTGGGTGAGATGACACTGAAAGGTGGAGTACAGAGGCAAAAAGGAAAAAGAAAAAGAGAATATGGCTGTTTAAATATCCAGTAAGTAGCAGAACCACCCCTTCCCCCTGAATCAATATATCTATTTCATTAGTAGTATCAATGTAAGTCAGGTGTTGGATAACTTGCAGTCATACACATTCAAATAAATTGGATTCATTTTTTCAACAAGCATGTACTACAAATTTGTTAAGTGCTAGGCTTGGGATCCAAACATGGTTAAGACAATCATTTACGCCCTCAAACAAATCCGGTAGGAAAAGCAAAATAGTAAATACCAAGGTGGGTGGTGATGTAGTGAGAATGATCTGGGGGAACAGTGCTTACAGAGCTTTGTAAAAAGAATGCAAACTGACTGACATGTTGTGAGGCCCTGCCACTCTCAGTGCTAGTGGTAAAGACTTCTCCCACCCCAAATACTCCGTTCTACCGTGTCTAGACCCCAACTTTGGCAAATCAATATTAAATACCTTTTTATGAACCAAACTAAAACTCTGTTAGTCAGTTTTCGTCTACTGCAAAACATCTGAAATAATTAACTAAGAAAAGGATCTTTTGGGAGGAGTGTTTGGGCAATTCTAATCCATGACTGACTGGCAAATTTGAGCTGGGGCTGTATAGAGACAACAAGTAATAGTGGATGAATGGCAGGGGTACAGCACTCACTTCACTCAAGAGGCAAAGATAAAGGATGAAAACTCCAGTCTCCACTGAGGTCATGTCCTTAATGACCTGAAGACCATCTCTGGGCTATACTTCCCAAAGGCTCCATCACCTTTTATTAACACAACCTGGAGACCAAGAATTTGATGCTTAAAGGAGACTCATCCAAAACCATGGCGATATCTTTGTGCCTGGAAGCTCATCTGTTGCAGAAATAACCCTTCAAAAGAATGTTTCTTTTTGATCAAATGAGAAGCCAAAAATTTGATTGCAATGATGGAGTAGTGCTATCTAGCTATTATAATGTTGGCAACAGACATATCAAACTGATTACTGTATTAAAGCTACTTATGAACTTACTGGGACTAGATGAAGGCACGTAATAGGATCAGGGAAATGATATGCCACAGAAAAATTAATGGTGTAAAGCAGAGCATTCATTTGTCTTTACTGAGGTGAGGATGATATCTCTCTACCAAGTACATCTAAAAAAGAAGACTAATGAATCTGAATGATTCTAAAATATTTTTGTTACTACAGCAGATTAATTTACCAGTACTCTTCTGCACATCTGCCTTTCCGCCTTCAATCTAGGACTTAGTGGAAGCTTGCTTTAATATAGCAATAGAGAGGGTTTTTTTTTTTCAGCTTTTACATTTATTTGATTTTTATTCTTAGATAGTGTCATACCCATTTATAATAAAGTTTTATCCTTACCAGTCCTTGTTCCTCTATCTCAGCTCCTTTTGTCTTCTTTTGAAACTTCCCAACCAGTCATCTTCCTACTTCATTTGTGACTCACTGAGTTACGTAGGGATGTCTGCATGAGCATGCATGGAGGCTCATTCCTCACTGCAGCTGAAGTTACCTGCACATGTCCTACACAAGATTCATCCCAGCAGTACTAAATCATAGAAGGGGAAAGGGCTCATGAGGCCCCATGCCTTCTTGAGGGACCACTGACAGTTAACGGTGGCTAGACAATGGGAGCCATTTCATACTGTATAACCACGATAAATTACCCACACTATATTAATGGATTATTTTAAACTCTTGTTTTCCAATGAAGTATTTGTACCTGACAATATTTGTTTTAAGGGTATTCTTTATCTATTGTGAGGGCAAAATGTGTTGCTTCACCATTATGGATTAGCTGTTTCCAACCAATAAGTGTGAAGTAAATTGTAATATAGTAGTTACAAGTTGTATAACACGAGGAACAAAGCTAGAGAAGTTTGTCCCCATCTGGGAAAAAAACAATCTGAAGCCTACCAGATGTGAGGTGTTTTCATGGGACACACTAGGAAAATGAAAGGAGTGAACACTGGAGAAACGAGTTAAGGAAAACCACAATAGAACATGTACATTCATTCAAAGAAGCAAGGCAACACGGTCAACAGTTCCTTTCCTAGGTATGCCTGGGAAATTCTTCATTTTTATTTTTTTCTGGATAACTATTATATCCCCCACTGGTTCTTCTTCCATTTGAGACTCTCTGTTAAGACCATTTCTGTCTGAAGGCAGAACTTCTGTAGTCTCTAACGATGATGCAGGGAACCCCATTTTATTGTGCTGTTTTGTAAAACCCCACAACTTAAGATGATGAGATGAACCTGGTTTTCCTCAGCACTTTGACATCATCACTAACTGACCAGAAGGAGCCATTGGTGTTTTGAAAAGTTTATTGTCAATTTTCCATCCCCTAGTTCTCTACATTTTCTATCCAGGTATTTTCAGGATCGTTGAATATTATGATATCCTGAAATGTTGATGGCTATGTCTGGGTTTGGGTTTCTGCACATCTATTTTGTTGCCTTGTGTTATGCCTCCCTATCTGTGGACCCATGTTTTTCATCAATTCGAGAATATATTGAACTTTCACATTGCACCTCTTATATTATCTCTAGTCCATCTTTATGTTACTGCAACTGTACAAGTATGATCAACACTTTTTTTTTATTCTTCCCTTGTATATTATATCCCGACCACAGTTCCCCTCCCATGGTCAATACTGTAATACTTTTCTCTATATCTTCTATCTCTTTCAAATTATTTCCACTTCCGTTTATCTATGTCATTTTATTAAGTCTAAGTGTTATTTGTGTCTAATTTGCTGAGTTTGATATGTTGATTGGGGGTAGAAATAGATAATAAGAGTAATTGTGAAACAGGTAGTTGTGTCAAAGCTAGAGAAGACACCAACTCCTTTCTGGATAACTTACATTCTTAAACATTCCATACAGTTTCTTAGAGGATAGTTATAAAACTCATTCCGTACAATAATTTTTCACTTTGACAAAATAACAGCTCTTATATTTTCCAAGGATTATACAAAACCATTTTTATTCTGAAAACTACGAGGTCTTTACTAAATTTTAAAAATCAAAAATCAGTTTAGAAACTGATGAGGTTGTCGATGAAGTTGATGTGTTTGCAGCACACTGCATGGATTTACGTGACATGTAATCATCTCACAAGCCCTTTCCAGCCTTGCCTCACCTCTGCAATGTAGCACGCATGACTGAGTCAACGGCCAGCACCGTGTTCTATGAGGTGGGGATTTATTGTTCTCAAAAAACAAAAGACAAAAGAAAGTCCTAAGTTCATCATGTGTACAGGAATTGCCCTGCTGTGGAAAAAATCAACTTATTTACTTCCTACAAAAACAATGTGACCACAGAGTCCCTATTCTACTATTCTTAGCAAGGAAAAATAGCCACCCACTTCAATTAGTAATAATTTGGTTAAATCCCAGAGGTGGCTGGGCAGCAGTGGCACATGCCTTTAATCCCAGCACTCGGGAGGCAGAGCCAGGCAGATCTTTGTGAGTTCAAGGCCAGCCTGGTCTAGAGAGCAAAATCCAGGATAGGAGCCAAAACTACACAGAGACCCAGTCTTGGAAAAAAAATCCCAGAGGTTTGCTTGTACAACTTAATATTCTTAGTGTATACAAACTTAAGCTACGATTTTACCATTATAGTATTCATTTTTAAATTTCAATTCATCTGCAATACAGCTGTTTGTTGTGTATTGGTAGACCAAGTAAATGAGTATGTATAATATGATCTCAGAAGAGGTTACTAAACTCATGTACTCTCTATATAGCTAGTAATATATTATAGTACCGTTAAGATTAAACAGACACTTTGTTTGTTCTCTATGCTTCTGATGTTCTCCCTGTCATCTTGCTCCTTTCCCCTTGTCCCACTTTCACCATGCGTATACAGGAATAACTTGCAACTCTGCATTGCCTTCTTTCCCTTTTTGTATGAGATCAGCATTTGTTAATGTCAGCATGTGGGGCTTATGTCTAACTAATGTCTTGTTTGTTCATGCTGATAAGAGGGTAGCATTGTAACAATGGCAGTTTTTAGCGCTCTTAGGATTCAATACAATGGTGTTAGAAGGCTTTTTGACCCTTGATACCATTCCTGAAGACGTAAGGCCTACCAACAGCACCTTCTTCCTTTATTGGTGAAGGAAGTATTGGTGAAATTATTAAGGCCACTCCACGTAGTTAAAAGAAAGATTTATTTAGTGGGTGACTTACAAATGAAGGGATAGGTGGATCGTGGGGTTCTGGGGAAGGTGTATTGCAGTCCAGCGGTGTTCTCTGGAGCTCTGCTCAGTCAACCTCCACTGTCTAGGGTCCAGGAACAGAGAGAGTACTCACCCATCCAGGTCTCCAGTCTCCAGACACCTCCCTTGGCCCTGCCTCGTAGGCGTGACAGTTGCCAGAGTCTCAATGGGGGTTGGAACTTCCAGATCCAAGCTGGAATGGCTACCCACTACAGATCAGGGCATTGCCTCATACTAAAATGCAAATCCCTCTTGGCTAGAAGACACCTGAGCCTGTGACCCTTCTTAATATCCCGAAAGCCAGCCACATTGAGATATCTTTCAAAAGAACTAGGCTTAGAGTGAATTGAGGGATCCAGACAGATCCAGTGTGAAAGAGATTCAGCACTGAATGAGGCCACTAACCATTTGGAGAACAGTAGGAAGTCATTGATTGCAGTGAAGCAAGAACAGTTAAGGCCAGGAGGCTGACAGGAAACTCATCTAGTTTCTGTTTTCCCTTGCCTTTACTCCTGAGTGATTTTTTTTAATGAACAAAGCAAATCCACATAAATACTCTACAAGTCTAACCCAGAGGACATAGTGTTCTGCACAATTTCATCCTAGATCTCATTATACAAGAGTTGTAGAGAGTAGAGAGAACCCATAGAAATAAACTTACAGAGAATTAAAAAAAAATGGAGGTGTCAGGGGTAGACTACACGTTGCTCATGGTATTTTAGGATTTTAGAGTGCATATGTAATTCTGATCCTGACTATTAAATGTAAGCACAAAACTAGTCAGAAATCATTCTTGAAGCTGCCAGCTCGATGTTCATTTTACCAAACTAGAATTGGATATATCCACATACACTCACATTTTCTCTGCTTACATTTTTCCAAGTTCACTGTCAGTGTTCTGGGAATACAATGAATAAAAACACAAAAGAGCTGTTTCTGTGTAAATCCTTAAGAAATGTAAGAGGAAAAGAAAACAACAAGTGCAATGCCTGTCAAGAGTTTGATGATGTGGGCTCTCTGGAAAGTACAAATGAAACACCATGTATATTATAATGAGTGCTAAATAATGTTCAGCCCTTTAGTTGTGAATAACCTTTCAGCCATCATCATAAAGGCTGGCAGTTGGGGAAGTCAGGTATATTCACGCCAATGACCTAAGATAAGATGTCATTATCCACTCAGATGAGATAGACACACACACACACACACACACACACACACACACACACACACACCATATATATTGCTATTGGTGAAGAGTCTGTCCCCACATCTACTGGAAATTATCAAGATTAACAAAGTCTCAAAGCCAATATTTGAGTATCCTTTAAAGTGTTCTCTGAGATCAGGATCCCTCCTTGTTGTAGTAGACTTGACCACTGAGTATTAGAGAACTGATCTGAGCTGATGTAGCAGAAGACATGATCACCTAAGAATCCAGGCTTCATGATCTGAGTTCATTATCTTCTTCCTCCTCCTCCTCTTATTGTAACTTGTGTTGTATTAATTTTCTTCTGATATTCTGAATCACACATCACCATGTAGTGACATCTTTAGATCTTTTAACTTACATGCTTTCATCTCAAATCTTGAGATTTACCTTTTTTGGGGGGGTGGGGGGTTCAAGACAGGGTTTTCTGTGTAGGTTTTGGTGCTGTCCTAGATCTCACTCTGTAGATCAGGCTGGCTCTGCCTTCCAAGTGCTGGGATTAAAGGTGTGTGCCACCGCCACCTGGTGAGATTTACTTTTATGGAGTGTTTTGTGAAAAGGAATGAGGTCAGATTTCCTGGGCAAAAGACTAAGACAGTGGTTCTCAATCTATGAGTCACAACCTCTTTTGGAGTTGAATATCAGATATCATACATATCTACCTATACTACAATTCATAATAGTTGCAAAATGACAAGTTATGAAAGAGCAACAAAATAATTTTATGGTTGGGAATTACTACAGCATGAGGAACTGTATTAAAGCGTCACAGCATTAGGAAGGTTGAGAACCACTGTACTAAGAGAATACTGACTGGCAAACTAACCTTCCCCAGAAAGAACATCATCTCTATCCTTATGCTGCTAACTGCTCAGTAATAACTGATAAGAATCATTCTTTTAGTCCTTCATGCACATATTAAGCAATTACAGTATTCCAGGCTCCATGCCCAATGGATAAAGAAACTCAGGCTGAAGCAATCGACACCAGAACTTGAGATCTAAAGTAAATGTTTAAAACACAATACAGATAGAGCTAAATTGTACCCATTTTCATTTGGCAGGCCAAGTGCTAGCATTAGATGACAAGTTCACCTTTCAAATCATCATGACTAAGATTTTCATAGAATGTATATGTTTAATCACAAAAGTCCTTTGGTTCACAACCTTTTTGGAGACAGATGTTTTATAATGATTTAGCATTGAGCACGCATTTCTTGAAGGACGGTTGAGCAAAACATCACTAAGTTCTTTCAGGTAACATTAGGGGAGCTTTGGAATTGCCACATCTGTTCTATTTCATGTACACACCCAGCCATCTGTTCCTTTCACTCAAGATGGCAGAATCCTATTCCATGAGCTGGATTTTCACTTCTCAATATAGAACCATCTATCTTACGTCATGGTCCAACTGACTTCCTGATAATAAATCACTGACTTTGGATTTGTAAGAGACAACAAACATTGACTTTGTTGTTGACATATGTAAAGCTTTGTCCATTCATTGGACTACATATTTTAATAAGTGTCCCAAGACTTCAGACAATAATGTCCTGAAGGATCATCTTTTAATCCATTATTGCTACAGTTTGAGAAGCCTGGTGTCCAGATTAAATGCAATGTGATTTATGTCATGGTAAGTAAATCTTCTTTTGAAGTCTGGAAGGTGTTTTAAATGAGTAAATGAAGCTTTTCTAACAGCGTTTGGGAGCTTGTGTCATTTTGTCCTAGTTTTGCGCTGGAAAGGATTCCTTTGCAATGTGTTGAGAGGCAGTGAGAGTTCACTCTGAGTCTTTGATTATGTTTAATAGCTTCACTGTCAGACGATGAGTCATGATCTTTCGCTTCTGTTTAACGGTTTGTATTTACACCTCCTTGCATTTGATAAAAACAGGGATGGGCTCTGCTCATCGACAATGATGACTCCTGTATTTTAATCAGTACAGAGAAAAAAATAAACTAGCTTGATAGGGTGTAAAATCCCTTCCTCCGACTGCTTGAAATTGCAGGAGTTATAGACGCACCCGTGTAGAAAGACTGTGGCATTAACTGTCAGCCAATCCATCATTTGATTTTCATGAGAAATTTTCTTTTCATTCTATGAGCCTCGATTTAACAAATGAGGCTGAGAAAAAAAAATTAAATTTTCTATTGCAGACCTCGCTGATATAAACATTCATGATCATGTCTTTGTAATAGTTTATCTAAGGGGGTGAAATCAAATCAATCTGATTCTTTCCCCATTCCAGTAAAGCTGGATTTGCATAGCAGTGGGGTGTGGACAGAGCACAAGGGCTCTAAGGAAAGCATCCACTAAGAAGTGGACCTGATATTTCTGAATAGATATCATACTACAATAACTATTAAAAATTTATCTCAAGTTTATCCCTCACTAGGCTGCTTTTTTTTTTTTTAAATCCTCTGGAAATTATAAAGCTTAGTTTCATGCTTGCTTACTTTGTGAATACTAATATCCTCATCCAAGCAACACTGGTCTGAAAAAGATGCTTCCTCTTTTGGGGGTGAACGTAATTTGGAGTTGGTACCTGACTACCTGGTCCTAACCCGTTAGGCAGGAGTCTGTTGAGGATCAAGTAGAGAGATGAAGAAGAGTGTCAGTAGAAGGAGGCAGTCAGGCTTTTTGTGTAAAGGGCCAGATGTAGATATTGTCAGCTTTGGGAGCACTGCTGTTAGAACGTGAATGTGACACATCCCCTGTAGGCTTGTGTTTGGTCACTTGGTCCCCAGAGAGTGGTGCTGTTGTTGTAGTTGTTGTTGTTTTGGGGAGATTTGTACAGCCTTCAGGAGGAAGGTTTTAACTAAAGGAAGTGGGTACATGAGAGCAGTCTTATGACTGCTTGTCTTGATAAATGTGGCCTTGGACTGACAATCAAAATAAATCCCACCTCTCTTGATTTACTTCTTGTCTGGTATTTGGTTACACAAAGGAAAAAAACAACCAATAGAACCCTACCACATCTACTCAACTCTGCTGTTGTAGCATGAAAACAGGCATAGGCAACATAAATGAACAATCATGGCTATGCTCAAATAAAACTTTATTTATAAAAACAGTGGTAGGATATATCTGGTTTGTGAGCCATATTTTGGTGATTACTAGTTAAAGATAACATCTCCCTTGGGATATATTTTGGCATACTACTAAAGAAATAGTGACTGTATTTACTGTCTTGGCTTTTCCATACAGAGGAAATGGTAAAGTTTCCTTAGATTTTGAGTGTACATAAATTTAACATAACACCAACAAGCCCTTGTTCGAGGTTGGCAGTACCCTAAGAACTAAGTTCTGGGGTAAAAGACAGAAGGGTATCAGATAGGTTAATGTTAGAGATGTCAAACCACTGTATTCTACGATGTTTTACAAAGAGTTACTAGTATAGAGTGAAGCATATTGAAGCAGAAGAGAAGGCTGTCTGGCTATGGGAAAGGCAAGGATTAGAACAGTGGATATTGTTTGCAATAATTCCATTTGAAAGAAGAGTTCGTTCAAGCACTAACTGATGCAGGACTTGTGATGATTGGGTTCTAGCCTCCGAGACAGTCCAGGGAGGAGACTCAAAGAGTAGGAATAGTTACTGCTCAGGTGACTCCAGGAAAACTGACAGCAAACATATGTATGGAAGTGGTGGGGGTGGGGGGACACTTGAGGAACCACAGAAGTGAAAACATGAGGACAAGCAGGCGAGGTCCAGGAGCCCTACAGGAACGCAGAAACTTGTGCTGCCAGCAGCTTGCTTAGCCACTCGCGTTCTTCCCAGAATGGCTAATCACTGGACTATTGCAACATTTAATGAAGGTACCTCTGGAGTGTGTGAGCAAGTGTCTGAGAAGCAGGTCAGGTAGAAGTCAGCAGATACAGCTGCAGAGACGGGAAAGGGAGATAATGACAACCCAAGAGTCAGGAAGGGGCTGACTGACTTAGAGCTGAAGGCATTGTGCTCATATGACAAAGCAGTGACAACCTAAAATGAACTCTTTCTTTATAAAGTCTCATTTCTATCTCTGTATGAAAATCAGAAACCATCCTAATGCTGCATTGTTCTATGAATCTTACCTTCGGGAAGTCTTATTGCCAGCCCCCTTTAACGCATAGGAACTTTTTCCTGTTTAGAGCGGGAGGTGCACTGAGAACTTAACTTGGAAGCCAAAGTGTTTTCAAGAGGAAAAGAGGAAGCAAAGGAGAGCACAATAGATATGGTGCATGGTAGGCATTTCAAGCTGACATGAGCTGTTTTAATACAGAATGACTTTAAGTGAGGCGCACAACACTTTTAAACACATGTGTGCATATATACATATATCTGTATATATACATATATCTGGGTTTATATATTCCATATGGTCATACACATAGGCACATGCCAAAGGCATGTCTACATTTTATGGTAAACAAAAGTAAAAGGGGATGCTTGAGAATGAGTCTACAAAGGCCTACAAATGTAAAGCCTTTATAGTCATGAGGAGACTCTGGGTGTGACTTTTGTACCCATTTATGTATATCCAATGTAGACTTTCCAAAAGAGATACTTCTGCTATTTTCAATGAATTGCAGGCTCTGCCATAAGTGGAGAATAATAGTTCCCTTTGCATATCACAGGTAGTTGTTTCTCTGGGTAAGATTTGCCTGAGAGGAAAAGTGCACCACGGTTCTAAGAAATGAGCCTATGCCACGTGAAAGGATGCTCAGAAGACAGAGAAAAGAAAGCCTTTGTCTTAGAATTTCACAATACTTAGACACAACAGGACAGAACATCCTGTGCGTCTTTGGCAACTGCATTTGGGGAGCTGTAAGTGCAGAGAAACTGAATTTGAACAAATTAAACTGGGGGGGAGCCAGAGTGACAATGAATGCACACAGTGCTGAGTTTCCCCGACAGCCCGAACAATGGCAAATCCAAATGGGTGTGTCTGAGACCCATGTTAGGCCATCTGCCTACAGTTCTAAGCAGATTCTGAAAGAAAAAAAAATAGCCACACAAATACCTGTATAAACTTGCTTCTGCATGTACATCACTTGTTATAGAGCCTGGAAAAACAAATGCAACAACAGAGCTGAATTTGAATCGTAACAGATGTACTCAGCATTTGCTTTGTATAAAGAAAAAATAAAATACAGGAAAACTAGGATCATAGCACAGTCCTCCACCCTTGTCCAGATTAAAGACTCAGAATTATGCCCCTAGTAGGCATTTAAATCTGGGCTGGCTATTGGAGATTAATGATGCTAGGCCAGGAAGGCCTCTGAGGAACCTTACTGAACCTCTCACAGTCCATGCAGAGAGGGGAAGTCAGACACAAAACACGCACGTCTCTGCTGAGGCCGGATCCCATCCCCACCGTCTTCATAGTCCTCTTCTCTGTTTGTGGAACTGGGAATTCATTTCCCAAACGCTTTGTCTTGATCTGAGAGAAACCACTGTTTGCATGGTAACAAAGTAGTTCACCAATGATTCTGAAAGCTGTATTCTCTATTGCACTGTTTCGCCAAAGGGCGTCATCACAGACCAATGTAAGACCTCTTCTAGAAGAGTCCCTAGCCGCTGATCTGAGGCAGATGCCTCCAGATCACATTCGCTTATCTTCTCCACTCAATTGGCTCCGTGATAAACTAGACTTTGCAAGCTTTGTGCCTGCTTTATACAACAGGAGATTGGAAATGAAATGAATAGGTGAGAACAAAGGCAATAAAGTATTATTATAGCTGATGAGGGAATGATTTGCTTTAAATGCCAATTGCTTAGAGCAAGAATTTAGGAAAAATCAAATAATAATGGCTACCATATTGGCAATGTATTCTCTTATTGATCTTCTATGGAAATCAGATTTCAGACAGGAGAAAAGCCTGCCATGCTTAAGACTAGATCCGAGAGCAAGGGTCTGTGATGAATTGTTATCAAGTTTCCAACTGCTTACAGTACATTTTCAGAAGCACCCTGATACTTAGGCTCATAACTTTTTTATGTTACTTGATTTCTAGATTCTATAGGTCAATAAAATTGAAAAGTGAAGGTTTTATGAGCCAGAATAAGGTTATACTGCGGCGAAATTCTCTTATGTCTGCGTTAGTCTTACCTGGGGAGTTTATTTAAAAGAGAGTCCCAGAACTTCATCCTCCAACAGTTGCCACGCAGAGGTTAAGGAGTCTGTGATTCTGTATTTACACTGCATAGCCCATGTATCAGGAGGCTTATTGATGGGGACTTGAGAAAATGACAATGGACACATCCTGCTTTTGAGTCTAAGAAAGAGGATAGGAAAGTTAAGAGGCTTAAAATAGCTGAAATCAGAGCTGATATCAAGCCTGTGGTTCAGAGTGCCAAAATCCTTTCAAAGGAGAGGTAAGGGATAAAAAGAAATACATGTATAGCTGGGACACTAACCTTGCTCGCCACTTCACCTGATTCATGCCAAGTCCACAGCGTAGACACGAAGCCTAATCCCCTTCAGTCTCTGATGCACCCACTGAGTTCAGCACCCTGCTTTTTCAGAATCAAGGGAGATTTTAGCAAGAAGTACTAAGCTCACAAAGACAAGAGCTTCTCAACACCTGAAAACAACAAAACTGCCAATCACATAAATATGTCACCTATACACAACATCTGGGTGGTGTACTTAGTCAGCATTCATCCAGATGTTGCAGCTTTTCTGCGCAAAGCCTTCCACACATTTAAGCCTTCTGTTTCAACGTGCATTTCCATGCTTGAACAGTAGTCGGGTGTAGGGTGATAATCATGCACTTAGAACCATGTAGTCCTCGTTCAAAACAGAGTCAGTTCCAAAACTTGATTTGTAACTCCAATATTCAAACTCAGAGCAAAGTTTCCTCTGGAATCATGTTACATATGGTACTCACTGCTCAGGCCAGCCCACAGAAGGTCCCTTAATCAGAACATAGCTGACATGGGGGTCAAGACTAAAATAGCCAGCTTAGATCTGAAAGCCCATTGCTTCTCTGAAACTTGGAGAAAGATGTGGGGAGGATTTATTTTTTCTTTTTTCTTTACTGTGTCCAGCATGACAAAGGCAGCATCTTGAGAAGACGATTTGCATTATCCATTCTATTGTTTATTCTATTGTTATCTCCCTGACCCTCGTCTTCTGTCCCTCCCTTCGAAGCCCTCTGGAGAATTCTGTGTCCCCATGCTGTCCACTCCCATGCTTAAAACTCACATTCCTAAATGTAGTGGTCTGAACTAAATATTAAAAAGAGAAATCTGGACAGATTCGACGCTAACATTTTAAGAAATATTTGTCTTTTGGAAGAGACTGATAATCTTTCAAAAGTGAATCTCAGCTGTTGCAGTGACAGTTGATGTGACATAACACTACTACATGAACCTAAATATTCATGTTCTTTCAGGAAAAAGGAGATTGCCCATAGGCTAGGCTGAACTTTGGAATCTTCGCCGAGGCTCTCCGCATGCACCCTGCTCACTTTTATACCACTTCTATGTGCTCACCTCTAAATGTTTAGATTTTTGCACAGCTCTAGGTTTCTTTTGTTCTGTTTTGTTTTTGAGGCAGCCAATAGAAAGTCTGTGAGATCATAGATATCATTGCCATGGTCAGGATTTCTGCACATGAAGCATTTCCAAGGTGAGTTCTGCTACCACTAACAAATGAATTGGCCCATATAGACAAATACTCATGTTGAGTGAGCATGTATGTACCAAGTGCTGTTGGTGAGCCATTCTAGTAAAAACAGAAGAGTGTTTCTCAGTGATAGGCTGTGATCAGTACTGTTCCATGTGGTATTCATCTCCAATTCATTTTGGTGCAGCTTGCTAAAGTGCCAGTCTTCAGCTGCACAGAGAAAGGATTTGAAATATGCATTGTTTTGCTGAAGACTGAACTAGTGAGTGACTCACCTATCTTTGGGGGGTAGAAGAAATCATTTCACATCACTGCTCTTTGTTGATGTATTCAACCAGAGAACCTCTGCAGAGAGGAAAAGGCATAATCACTGTAGAATTTAGGAGGCAGTAAAGAAATAAACTGCGTGGATGCCCAAGAAAATCTTGAGCAGAATTCATCCAGAAGGAAGGGCCAATTCACTTTTTGTTTTTTTTTAACTGCAGAAGCTCAAACTCACAGGCTCCATTCTGTTCTCTTTGTCAGGGTGGAAAATGTCTTTTTCTAATGTCAGAGCAAAGTGGATGAGAGCAATAAATAAAGGGGCTTCTCAGACCCAAATAAGTAGGTTCAAATCCCCTCTTTTCACCACCCCTCAGCCATCTTGCTTAGGACAAAGTCCTTGTTCTCTCAAGCATCCTTCACATCTGTAACACGGACTAACAATAGTTATTACCATCCACTACCTCAGAGGAAGTGGTGAGCAAGAAGACGTGCTAAAGGAGCCTACCACACTATAAGCATTCACCAAGTGCACCAATTAATAGGTTGAAGGAAATAGGTCGGTGGCCTGCTCAGTTGAGTGTAATAACTGGCTGAGTGAGTAGCATTTCAGTCTACCCACACAGAGAGAATCATTGCATTCTAAGGCAGCTCTTCTGCCACTGCCAGCATAGGTCCAGAGTAGCAAGATACATTGCTTCTCAAAGACTCTAGTCAGTGGTGTCATGTTTCTTACAGTTTCAGTAGATTAGTCACATGCTGGGGGAAGATGGGTGATTAGTCATCTGGAAGGTTATGACCATCTCCATCATCATCTTAGCACAAGACTGATTGCAATCGGAAAAAGAGAAGGGCCCCTTTCTGAGCTATGCCTTGTATATCCAGAGGTCGGCCTGGGGTTGATTGACTTGATTTCCTATTTGCCTTTTCACCATAGGCTGTAGGTGGCCGTGGACACCCAGCATATGCCTTATAAAGCCAACCTTAAGTCAGACCATAATTCCAGCTCTTCCAGGGAGGAAGACATTCCCCGACTCCAGCTCTACATGTAGAAGCTGTCACAGGCTCCCTCCTCATGCTCTGCTACAACTCACTTGCTGTTTGTCCCTCACTCTACCGAGCTCTGACTTCACTCAGAATATGCAGAGATAGGTTTTTTTTTTTATTAAATGTGATATTAAGAAAAAAGGTTAGCTTCTCTTTTAGGACTTCAGGCAATTGCTGAAATATGTGAATTCAAATAGGAGTGGAAATACAATAGATTCTCTATCTGTCTACCTGTCTCTCTCTTTTTCCTTTTTGTCTTCCCAGATTATACTCATTCACTCCTCCCTTTTCTCCTTCCAGCTCTGTCAGATAAAACCATAAGGAGAACACGAAACTATATCCCATGAGTCCCTGTGACCCTGCACTGTGATAGAGTGCAGCTTGTATCAGCACACATAATTCTACCTCATAATCACCCATGTGTACTTCAACCTACCGTACTAAATCATGTATCAAAAGAATCATAGGTTTTTACCAAACGTTTAGTCCAAGCCTCCATCCTTCTGTGACCCAGCTTCTCATATAGAGATATTCTGAGGTGATTTCAGTGATAGGACATAAGTGGGGACATAAAGAAGTGAGGACATTCAATGTGTATGCCCAGGTTCTTGCAACCTGGTCTTAAAGGACAGTCACACCGAGGACCCTCCAACACTTTTGCAGGCCCAACAATAACTCAGCATCCTCTAAGATGTTGCTGTCTCTGCTCTAACCACCACTGCTTACTTTCTGCTCTCAAATCCCATCACATCATGTGTCTTCCATCATCTCATCCTGTGTGATGCTTAGTGTTTTAGTAATGTTTTTCTTGGTATCCGTGTTTCTCTATATTTCTCTATGTAGTTCAGTGGACCAGGACCAACAGGTCTACTTACTTTGGCATAGTGTACTTCCAGAGGTACTTTGTCAAAGAAGCAGGTTTGGGTGTGTCAGATACTCAGCCTTTTAGTGCCTTTCCTCAAAGAAGGACAGAGATCTCTAAAAAATGTTTTCTGGGTGACTACCTAGCTGTGGGGGCTGGGCCTCTGCCTAAGTATTGGCCAGTATACACCAAACCCTTTTCAAGTCATGAGTTTTCTATTCAGTGCTGAGTGGTCTTATTTACTCAGGTTTCCCATCTGTAAAGTAGTATTTGGTACAGGGCAGAAAGAGGGAAGGACTACATGAAGCCTAGGAATTTAAAAAGGGAAGAAACTTATTTAGGCACGTAGTTCTGGCAACTTGTAAAAACAAAATCGGGCTACTACATCTTGTAAGAGTCTTGTGCTTTAGACTGAGGCAGCAATCTGTAGAGAAAGAACAAGCATATGGGTGAGAATGGAGACCAACCTGAGTCCTTCAAGGAAAACATCAATTCATTTATAAGGGCTCTTCACCCACAAGAGGAAAAGTTTTTGTCAGGCTCCCTCTCCCAACAATGCCTAATAATTGAAAGGTTCAAATACGTAAATTTAGGGACAGCCTACTTGATCTTCACACCTAAGAAATGGATTCCACTATCCCACACCCTGGTGTCTCACAATGAACTGTAACAGAGAGACAACAGCCCCTTCCTTAGAAAGTACTGTCATACACAGATTTTTACAAAAAGCCTTCAGCACTGTACCTGGAACATGGAGAATGGCCATGTATTTTCCTAGGCAACCTAAGCCCTACCTGTTAAAATGGAAGAGTTCATCAAGTCATAAAGGAACCAAGGAGAAACTGGGTCAGAGAAGCCTCTACTCAGAGCACATTCTTAGGGAGAAGGCAGCACTTGACAGGGTAGAGACTAAAACGTATGGACTCAGTATTTTTGCACAGTGCCATCCTGAGCTATTGCAGCTCCTCTCTCCATTCTCACAGTAATCTCGAGGCAATCAACTGCAGGGCCGGGGGGGGGGGGGCGGGGCGGGGCGGGGGGCACTGAGCATGTGAGTGTGCTAAAGGGCAGTGCAGTTCTGTCTGCAGTAAGTGGCTGTTTTCCTGCAAAATGCATATCCTGCTGTAATGGGAGAACTCGCAGCATCTATAGATTTGCATTGATTTTGTGCTCATCTAGGCTTTTTCAGGGTGTTGTTATAGTTGAGCAACTGTTTGGAGGATTTGTTTACTTAAGTTTAACTGCTCTTAGGGAAAGCACAGCGTAAAAAATACATGACTAGGCTCAGACTTATTTAACTCAGTTTTTCTCTTGTCATTGGGGACTAGAACCAAGGTATTTGTGTAGAAGTCTAAGTAACAACCAAGAAGGTCATTAGACAAGGAGGTTTATAAGGAGACCGCTACACTTAGTATATCACAAAAAAATTAAACAAAAAACTCACAGTCATAAAGATTGGGTTTTCCTATGTGATTTTCTTTTAGAACAATTAGGGGAAACTCATAGTTGTTTAAGCTTCCAATTAAAGTAAAAAGACCTCTTTCATGATAAACCAACAAAAAGGAACTGACTTTGGACTAGAGGGCACAATTCATAATATTAACAGAATTGTAATGGCTGTGGTGCTTATGTGAATTGTGAACAGTGTAAGAACCGTGGGTGTGGGGAAATGAATTGTTTTGATGAATGAGGGAGCTAGATGTCACAGCAGCAATTGTCCTCTATAATAATCAGGCCAACCTGCTACCTGCAACATGCTGAGCAAGGAGGTGATCAGGGACAGAGCGATGCATTAAAGTGACAAGGAGGATCTGCTACAAGCCAGACTCAGAGCATCACATCACCATTTTTTGTAACATGAAGTAAAATGCTGAGTTGGGTGAAGTCCTGTTTCTTTTCCTTTATGTATAAACAATTATCTTCTATTGGATCAGTTCAGTGTTGCCCTATAGATTTCTTAAGACGTGCTAGCACAGAGAATTGACTATTACAGGAATGTGAGTTCTCTTTCCTTTCTTAGGCTGCCTAATAAGTATAAATATCATTTTATAATATGTACACCACCGGAGTGCTTAATAAGTGTAATGGCACAATATTATAAAGTTCTACAAAATGAAAGAATAAGGGGACAGATATGTTAGTCATATTACTGGCATTCGTGTTGTAAAGGGTCTATAATATTTTCACTATCGACACCATTGTATACACCAGAGATGGGATTTTAGATACAACACATTTCAACTGGGAGTATAGAAGGCACCTTATAATTCAATACTGTGTATTCTTGCTTGACCTTAGATTCCCTGAGAACCTAAGACACCTGCATCAGCTGCAGGTTCCAAAGCTCTACAAAGCTTTGCCCAAGGTGAAGAGAATATAAAATAATGTGGAATAGTGATCTCATAATGATAGTTTACCTATTATAGAATATTTTTCAATAATAAAAAGAAATGAATTCAGTAGCAGGATTTTTTTCCTTCTAGAGCAAAGGAGAGATATGCAAAGTATTACACTGGCTGATACAAAGATTGAATTCCCTCAGGACATTGCTGTTGCCATTGTCTGTGCCCCCCTTTCTGGAGAGATGACATATATGGCATTCCTAAATGGAAGGAATGAAACTGCAGGCTGAGAAAGAATGAATTTCAGGTCAGCAGATTCACCATGTTGTCCCTATCTCCCATGCATTGATGTCATTTCATCTATTCTTAGTGATGTTTAGCAATAAGGTAAAATAAGGTATTGTTTTTCATTTTTCCACTGGATATATAAAGGAAAGAAGAGAAATTGTGTGAAAGAGCTGATATCTGGTAACCCAGGACACTGCACCAGGACTTCATAGATTTGTAAATAAGCAGGGCACCATAAGCCCCTGATATTTCATAGACATCCTCCTGGCATTTTGTTCCAACCCATTCCAGAAGAGTGCAATTCACCATATGCTTCCACCTGAAATCTTTCCACAGGATAACAAGTTTCTGAATCCTATAGATAGATTCAACCATGGTATTTAATCGACACATATTTAAGGCAGGGTCCAATATCATAGGCTCTCGTATATGTTACACATGAGAAAATCTGCCTCTTGTTCATTGTTGATTTCCTCCACCACAGGGCCCAGAATGTATCACAGGAAGTAAATGCTAGTTGATTGGACTCAGAAGTTTGAGTAATCCTTCATTTGAAAAAGGAGAGTACCCAGGTGTAATGTCTTCCTTTTCCTCTACTAATTAAAAAAAAAAGGACCTATTAAGTATCATATTACATATGGAATGATATGTGTGTGCTGAACTTTTTAAATATATTAATGGAACAGACAATTTAAAAGTGAATGTCCGTCAACTACCACCTATTGATTTTCATCTTGTTCAGTTTACTTGTATGTCATAATGATGAGATTTTAAGAATATCTTCATGTAAATCCATTGAAACCATGTCAGTACATGAATTTCGGGTTTCTCTATCAAGAATACAGCATTTTCAGTGAGCACTGTTCTTTTCTCTACCCTGGTTCCTTTGCAGTTGAAAGTATCTTTTCTGGGAAAATTGACCATCCTCTTAGCAATGCTGAGAATATAAATCTTGCTTTTCCTAGAAAATAAAAATGAGTCTTGTCTGAGCAAGCCTGTCACTTAGGTCAGTCAGATGTCCTGGAAGTTCTAAGAGCCCTTTAAGGGAAGAAATTTCTCTGTGAGTGGGAAGAAAAGCACTCTCCAACAAATTGAAAAGGTGGAACTTAGGAAAGCACCTATTGGTCCCCTACTTAGCCATTGTCTTAGACACTGGTGGGACTAGAACTTCAGTCTTTGGGTTCTGTTTCCTTTTCCTCTTTGGGGAATCATCTCGCTGTGTTGCCCAGGCTGGTCTACCTCCTGAGCTCTGGTGGTCCCCCAGCTGTAGACTCCTGAATAGCTGGGGTGACAGGAAAGGTCACCATGCCTGGCCCTAGATTTCCTTCTGCAGAAAAAAGGAGAAATTCAACTTTTTTCTCCTCTTGAGGGACTGGACAGGAACTTTGGTTAAATATCTCATATAAAGGTTTTCAGAAATTATCCCACTTGGCTAGCTTAAGCTTGAAAAAGTGTTGCGGGGGGGGGGGGGGAGAAGCTGGGAACAAGAAAATCCCAAAGGCAAAATTCTTCTATAGAAGTAACCTTTTGTTAAAATGAAAAACTCACTTTAAAAGCACAAAAAGAACTCAGAGCTCAGAATGTAATTTTTAAAATTTGTCATAGTTTTTGCCCAGAGGTTGATTAGGCCTGAAGCCCATCAGCCATGCATGAAATTTGCATGTGTTTGATAGTAAAAATTGTTTTTAATCCTTTTATAAGAGAAGCTGCTATGTATTCCATAGTGATCATGTTTGCTTCCTTATCAAGTTGTACTTATGGCTGACAAAGCTTAAAACAATGAAAATTCATCAAGTGGCTGTATATAGAACAATACTTAGTATTCTGAAGATTTACAAATGAATAACTAAGAAGACTTTATCTTTAATTAAAAGTTAAATGTTGAACATTTTTCTGAAAATAAAGCCTTGGGAAATTAATATTTTATTATAATCTTCAGTTGGCTTATGAGTGATTAGAAGGGCATGAAGGAATAAATTTGGTTTGGTAAGTTTAATGAGTTTATATCTTGTAAATAAACATTTTAGAATAGACATAATAGATGTATGTGTTAATCCAAATGTAAACTAGATAATATCTGTGGAAACAACCAAGGAGACCAATTATGTTTTGGTTTTCCTTCTCTGTAACCTACTCTATGCCCAACACAGTCATGTTAAGATCTCTGATAAACTACTCAAGTATGAAAGTCCAGACTGATCACTGGATGCATGTCTAGTTCATAAAGTACTAACTAGCCTCAAAAAGAAAAACTAAAACATGTGCTATAAGCATGTCCTGAAGACAAAGGACCATTGTGTTGATGAGGGCCTGCCTGTGCAGGGCCAGTGGTATGAGCTAAATTATAGTCAAGAGGCCTTTTCATTAAACTGTACAAGAGGTTTTGAGAGATGAAATCATTCGATACATAAAAGATAGGTAACATATGGATTGGGTCTCAGTTTTTGAGTGGGAAAAGGTAGTCTGCAATCACATATACACTTACCTCCACTTTCAACAAACAGTAAGGTTTGCTGTAAAAGAACAATTTAGTCTTTTTTTTTTTTTTCATGTTTAATGGCTCCGAACACCATGGAAGAATGCATTAAACATCAAGTGTCTTTTCAAAAATATTTTCCCATCTGTTCACTGACTCCAAGTAGTTCCCACTAGAGGAGCCAACATCAGTCCCCATCATCAATTGCTGAAATTGTTCTAGCATGTTTGCGATCCTTTCACTTGTAGGGAGTATGTATGCATTCACTAGCATTGTTAATAACACAGGGCTGTAGGGTAGCAGCTGTCTACCTAATGGAGGAAGAGTTGTGTACCCCCACATAGGTATACTTAAGTGCAAATCTAGGACTGAAAAAAATGAATGAATTGCTCCCAGAAATAGTCTTACATTCTTTGATTGTTCTATAAAGCCTTAAATTAGGATGACATAAACACAAAGAGCCTTCCTATTTTTTTGTTTATGCATCTTGGATGTACTTTTATTAATATGTAAAATTAATACTTTTTGAGAGCTTAACAATTCTATCCCTAGATAAACACATTTTTTGATAAGAAAAAAAAATAATTATTTCCTGATTTATTCCAAATGAGCTCCAGGGCCTAAAACATTACACAGACAATAATGAACATAAATTTTAAAAAGTTTCCCTTTAGCCCCTGATTTATTAGAATATGAGGGTATGAAAATAACTAAAGGCAGTCTACACTGGCATTCTTGAGTTATGCTATAGCGCCATTGACTGGCCCTGAAACCAGGATTCCTGAATGGTCCTTGCCTTACAATGGCTAGGAAAAGCCATTTTAGAGACAGTAGTATGCACCCTTTCTTTGGGAATTGCTGCCATACTCTGTTTTGAAAAACGCATCACCAGATCGTGTCAAGAGGAAGCCACGTGAATCAAACATCTCATTGATATAAGAGGGGGAAAAAAAGAAAACTCTGTGTAAGGATTTACATTATTTGCTTATCTATCCAGTATGCATGTGATGTGGTATACATGTGGAGGTCAGAGGACATCTATAAACATCAGTCCTCTCCTCACTGTGTGAGTACAGGATATTGAACTTACATCATTGGCTTGAATCTGCTGCTTCTGGAGATATAATAAGGAAGGATGTCATAGCAGGAGAAGCATGGGACAGAGAGCACTCATGTGGCAGATAGGAAGCAGAGAGCAAGGATGGGACCTGGAAACAAACATAAGAGCTACACCTCATGATTCACTTCCTCAAGGCAGGCTCCATCGTCTCAAAAATGCATCACCTCCTAAAATAGCTCCAACGCCTGGGCGCCAAGTGTCACATAATTTCCATGGAGGACACTTCACATTTGTGCCATAACAGAAACCTTTCTCTACCTCAGAAAACACTCCATGGTGTTGTTTGGGGATGAGCAGAGAGTCTGGACTGTTCTGAGGTCACTAACTGGATCGATGTGCAAAGAGGCTTAACTGAACACATAGCCTGGGGTGCCAGCATGTGTTTATGAGGGGCTGATGCCAGGCCTTGCCATGCATCATGGTTTCTGGTCACCAGGGAATGATTAGCTGGCTAATTGCATGCGCTGTCATTTGTGTCTGCCTGTGTGAAGGATGTGCAGTCACACTGGAGGGAAACAGAGGCCACATGGAAAGTGCAGCAAGAACCCTCCCATGGCACTTGGAGCTACAGCTAGTGTGAGTCCAAAAGGAAGTGAGAGTCCTTCGGGCAAAACTCTGTCAAAGCTGGCTGAAATAAGTGGTATACTGTTTATGAGAAAACAGAAATAGACAACAGATCTCTAACTTTTGAGCTGGGGTAATTTATAAAAGGCATGTTTCTAAATAATCAGATTTATAATTAATTTATTGGTTATAACTATTGGTAAGTGAACATGATTTTTTTTATTTTGTTTACTCATTTGATCAAATAAACAAATCATAAACATAAGGAGAAAATACATTTCACTGCAAAGTAGCATCATTGTTTGGCCAAATACTTGATGGGAAATCCTACACAGAGGAATGATTTGTTTTCGCCTGTGGTTCCAATGGATTTGGAACATGATGGTTGGCCATATGCATAATGGTTTGGGAAGTAGAAGTCAGAGGGCAGTGATGAGTTTTATGGATGAGAGGAAGCAGGCATTGAGAACAAAAAATGCTAGGCAAGAGGCAGGACAGGAAGAAACCTGGAACAAGATACAGCCTCCAAAGATATACTCTCAATGACCTACTTCCCTCAGCTATGTCCTGCCTAATGTTCCCAAAACCTCAAAAATAGCATCACCAGTGGAGACCAAGCCTCTAAGAAATAGTTGTTTGAGGTGACACTTCATATCCAAGCTGTAACAAACCCTGGTACTACATCTTAGAAGACGGTTTTCTTCATCAGGTAAGGTAGAACTAACCAACGTGGGCCTTGACTGTACGGTCTGAGACAGAATGTTTATTGACACACCCTCATGTAATCTCTCTCATAATCTGGCAAAGGATCAATCACAAACACTCGAACTTGCTGCTGTCTCTCAGTATAGTATTTAAGAAGTCAATGACACACTTAACCTGTGAAAACATACAGCCTTGACCAGGCAGCCAGCAAGCTTGCAAGATTCTTCTATCCAATGAGGACAGGAATAGGTTACTGGACATGTTTATTGTTTGTTTGTTTTGTGGTTGTTATTGTTTCGTTTTGTTTTGTTTTTAATTCCAGAGTTTTGAAGTGAACTCTTCCTGTTACCTCTGGAAGACAGGGTGCAAGGCCACTGGGCTCTCTTCAATTACCCATTGATCCTTCTAGCTGTGTGGTTTCATATTCAAAGAGGGAACATATATAGGACCTGTTGTGACAGCTCTAGCAACAGGAAATCAGAGTGGAAACCTGTGTCAAAGAAGAGATTTATGAATGGCAGGATAATCATGTAAAATTCAGTGATCTGAACTCACCAATGACCCCTGAGTCTCCTAGCATCATTTGTATTCATTACTCCTAGGAAATGACACATAACTCAAGGAAAGAAACCTTTCTGGGGAAACTTCAGCCATGTAGAAAAATTCACATACATTTGCTAACTTGCCAGGTTGAGATGAAACCTAGCAATTTATTTGAATTAAGCCTCTACTAGAAACACCTCCAAAATAAACATGGCCTGGTATCTGTATCCTCTAGCTCAGACTGACAGAAATTTAACCACGTGGATGGTACCTGTCAAATATTTGAATAAACTTAACACTGTGGCAATGTATTCACTCCATGTTCCTAACTAGCCAATATTTTTCTTTGCTCTGAGCAGTAGAACTGAGTTGATTAGCAACTGCTTGGAGACTTTTATTTCTGTTTTTGCTTTTGTTTTTGGTTGGGGGGTATTCTTAAAAAAATAAAATCATCACCTTTCTGAAACATGCTAGATAAAAATCTCCCCACTTATTATTTATGTTGTTACCTCCTGATGAAATCCTGCTAACTTCTGTGACATATTGCCTCCTGGTTCAGAGGCCATGGAATGATGATGCAATTACCAATTCCCCTGATAATGAAGGCAATTATTTTGATAGCAGGAGAATTTATTCTTGAAGATATCAGAACAGGAATTAAAATGTTAGACACTCCAACTGACATCCCAAAAAACAAAGGTTAATCCCAATGTACCTGGTGGATATTTTGCCTCTGACAAATTCATAAGGTTCACCTTTCCCTATGCTTTGGCACCAGTAACTCACCCAGACCTGAATTTCCCTATTTTTAATAATGCACTTTTTAAAAAAAAGTATATGACAGACGTTTGGAAATGGTAAGGTTTGACTGAGCGTAATAGCAAATGTGAAGAGTTTGACAATAGCCAAGGTGCCTTTGGACCCTGTTTGCTTCCACTAAAGCCTTTGTCATAACGAAGAGTCTTGTTACTGTGGCTGTATCATCTAGGAAAGCATTGCTTAACAAGACCTTAGTCCTTTCAGAAAGGCAATATGCATTCAAAATGACCTCATTTTCTCACCTAATTCTCTTGTAATTGAATCAGCTTTTAAAATTTTTCTATTTAATCTGTCTTTAAGGGTATAGATGGAGTAGGAACAAAATATATTTGGGGCTGTATTCCATAGTTGGATTCTCTTGGCAGTGTGTGGTGTTCTGGGTCAGGTGCCCCTGTGGCTCTGGGATCCCAAGCCAGCCTCAGCAGAAATACTTCCAGAAGTCTCTAAGAGCTGAGTCCTTGCTGGCACAACTTTCAGCTGCACAAATACCACCCCGTACAGGTGTGGGGTGCTGTGGGAAGTCTCAGCCTTCCCTCTAGAGTGTTTTCCATTCTTCACCAAGGCTAAGCAAGGAAGAGGAAGAGTCAAATCCGAATCCCATAAATCTCAGGGTCTTCTTTGTGATGGCGTTGAGCTTTCATTCCCATCATCATAAAGTTTATGTACAGTAAAAATTACTTTCTGGTATGGGCTTTTATGATGAGTGACAAATGCATAGACCTACATATCGACAGCCACTATTAATACACAGAGCAGTTCTATCATCCTAGCCCTCCATCCCATCACGCAGCCCCTTTTAGTCAAAGGCTGAATCCGTGATGAGTAGACAAGCTATTCTCTTCCTCTGTACTTGTGTCATTTCCAGAATATCATTGCTACAGTGTGAATCCTAGTTGTACTCCTAAGGTCGACTTATTGAAGGCTGTTTCCAGCCTGTGATGCTATGGGGGGTGGCAGAACTTCCCCAAGATGGGGCCCAGTGGAAAGAAAGTAGGTCATTAGGGCCATGCCCTTGGAGGAGATATTGAGACTTCAGTCCTTCCTCTTCTTATGTCTGTCTTCATGGGTCACTTATGAGGTGACTAAGCCTCCACCTCATCCCACCGACAGGATCAATAGGGCCTCCACAGGCTAAAAGAAGCAGGGCAGCACAGCTATAGATTGAAACCTCTGAAAATATAAACCAAAGTCACTTCCCTCTCTGAAGTAAATTAGCTCAGACATTTTTCTAGAGGAACAGAGTCAACTGGAAGGTCTCTGGGCTGAATTACTTAACTCAAAACTAAGGACTGGTGAAAATATGTAAATGAAATCATATAATATATACTCTGGCTTCCTTTTTCTCAGCATAATACACATGACATTCATGTGACATTTATACATGTGCAGAGATTAACGATTACCTCCTCGCACTTTTACACAGAATTCCATTAGGTGGATGTGCCATCGTTTGCTTCAGTGAGGGGTACTGAATTCCAGAATTGGATACATTTGAAAAATACTCAGTGTTTTGTGTAAACATGGATTTCCATTTCATTTTAATTATTTGTGAGTAAAATTTCTGTATCTCGTGGTAAGCTTTTGTTAAACTTCATAAGAAAATGTCAAGCTGCTTTCACAGACAGAAGACTACACATTTGGCATTTGTACCAGAGATATATGAAAATTTTTGTTCAATGACTCCCTTTGTACTAGACTTGTGGTCATTTTGTTTGGTTGGTTGGTTTGGGTTTGAGTTAGCCATTGTACTTAATAGATATTGACGTTTTGCTGTGGTTTGCATTTGCATTTCCCCAGGGACCAATGGGATTGCAAATTGTTTCATGGACCTACTTGCCATTTCTTACACTTTTCCTAAAGGGCATCTGCTCAAATCTCTTGTATGTTTTTAAGTGAAGATTTTAAGAATTCTTTAGATATTGAGGAAGTAAATAATCTCACTTAAAAGATTTGGACATAGTTTCCAAGTATATGACAGGATTTTTCATTCTATTAACAGTGTCTTGGTGTAAAAAGAAAAAAAAAACTTAATGAGATCGAAGTTAATCAACTTTTTTTCTTATTGAAAAATCTAAAAAGTCTTTACTAAGTCCAAAGCCACAGAGATTTTTTTCTCTTATGTTTTCCTCTAAATGGCCTAGAGTTTTTCATGCTATCATGTCCTCTTAATGGGGGTCATTAAGTGTCTTGCATATTCTGAGTGTTAGAAAGAAAAAAGAAAAAAATTACAGTACCAGAGAAGACCTTTTGATTCTCAGCTTGATTTTTAGTTCCTTGGAGAAAATAGCTTCATCTCACAGTGACATCATTGTGTCCTGTCTTGGCCCCCTCCTTGTCAATGCTAGATTATTAACTGTTGGTCTTTTTTTTTTAATGTACTAGCTTCATATTTCAACACTGTACAGTAAAACAAGGATTAATTTACAGTCATCTCCTTGTCTTGTTTGGGCATTCATTTTATTCAAGTTCTCTGGAGGTTCTAGATTAAGAACTATGGATAATTATGCATTCTAAGATAGCTGCATGATGATCGTGTGGCTGCATATGGAGACATCTTCATACTGTTTCATATATGCTGGAATTTCATAAAGAGTTATTTTCTCCTCGTCCCTTTTTCCATCTTAATCTTGTGTGTATTATTTTAATGGACAAGTAGCTACAGTTATAAACAACTAACATCCCCATCATGCTGTGAGCTAGTGCCCTCTGTATTTGCTCTTTCAAGATCTTCTTTGGTTTATCTGTGAACTTTTAGCAAAGAGGACTAACATGGCTCATGGAAGCATTTTTAGTGAGTTGTCATCTTAGAATCACCCTCCTCCAATATGTAAAAGTAGAGGAGATGAAAAGGTCCTGTTTAAGACATGGAAGAGGCCAGAAAAGCCAGGAGGGTAGCAGGTAGCGAGTGTGAGAGGTTTCCTCGTAAGTACTGGAATTTGGCAAGGAAGTCTTCCTCAGAATTGGGCAAACAAAAATCTAACCAATAATTAAATACAAACCGAGGGAGAATAATCCCACCCATGGTTTCTATACCAAATCATCATCATCATGTTATGTTATAATGCTTTTTGTAAGTCCTAGAATGTTTTCTCCTGAAATAAGAATGTCTCACCAGTTCAGAGATCTTACTAATGAACAATGAAAGGCATCAGGAAGAGTGGAAGAGCTCCCAATTGCAGAGAAAAAAAATCAGGAAATCAAACCACCATGTTACTTCATTGGCAAGCTGCAAAATAATCTCCAGAATAAAGTAGCTAGAAGAGGAGCCAATCCGATATTTTGTGGTCCTCTTAAAATTGACTCTTTTGAGAAATGACCTGAAAGGGAACCCATGGTGGTATCTTTTCTGATAAAATTGCTGTTCTCTTAAACAGTTGATAGATATTATGCTGTGTTGTTGAGGCTATATGCACATTTTCTAATTTAGTTCTCATAACACCCCTGTAAAATGAGTGTTACTTTCTCTGCCTAGGGGGCCAGCCTCCAGCAGCACAGGACTCAGAAGGGTGCCTACTATGACTTTTTATCTGAGGGCATTAAGGGAAAAGACATATATACTTTCTCTTGATTTCCTTCTTTATTCTTCTTCTGTATTCTCCATTCTGTGTTCTTTTTTCTACATTCTCTTTTCTTATCTCTATTCAAAAATGTCCCTTCTGTCTCTCTTGATGTTTTCCTTCTCTTTCTAACTCTCTTGATGTTCTCCTCCTAATTCTCTCATCCTTGGTGTGTTCCTTCTAACCCACTTTAACTCTGTCTTTATTCTTTCCCTTACAGCTCATAAAACCCAGCAAAATCTTTCAGGCAATATAAAATTTACAGCGTGGTTACATTCTGTTTTCAAGTGAATGATTGCAATTAATACAAGTAAAAGAGCAGCATGTTTTCCATATCCCTTACATGATTAAACATTTTACATCTTACAGGTGAAAAACCAATTATCCCAAGAACCTACTTACATTCATACCCAGGCAACTTGTTACAGGTTAACAGTATGTAAGCGAGCAAGAGATTCTTTTACTGTCAGGCTGTGTTTTGTGGTTACAAAGAAAGGATCAATCATTGTATTACTTACCTTGAAGGGTAATCTTATAAGTAATCTTAAAGGAATCACAAATCTAAACTTTTATATATGAAAAAGAATCAGTCAGCTCCACTTTAAATCTTTAGGGTACAGAGACCCACTCATCAATAGTTTTTTATCTCAGGAGATTGAGAACAAAAATGGGTATAAGGAATTAATCATCATCTTTGATCACCAACCAATCCTAGCAAGGAAAGTACATCAGCTAGTAATAATTGGGCTGATTTGTTCCTGTTCCCTGACCTTAAAGAGCTCCTCACTCAACTATGTGCCTTTCTAAAACTTTAGATTGTCTTCTTGGGTTTTTCCTCTCAAAGCTATTTTACAAAAACATCTAGTCTAATCTTAAGTTATTTTCAAAGCTTTGTTTCAGCTATGATATACTCCAAAAACTGTAAACACATCTCCCAATATTAAGATTAGAATTTAAACTAGTTTGGCTACTGAGACGCAACTGTTTTTTCTTAATCATTAACCTAAGCCACAGTCTATATGGATCCTCAATAGAAACTCACATGTTATAGCTGTATGACATTTCCTTGTTTTATTTTTTATCATAAAAAGTATTTAAAAATAACATTTTTTATCAATTAGACAGTACAGCTTGGGAAGAAATCACCTTCATAATAATCCACAGGTAAAAAATACCCAGTAGAACAGGATGTTTCCATGAGATAAACACACTGCATTAAGGCAGTGGGGGTCTCCCCACATCCATTCACACCATGCCAGATACCAGAGGAAGATGGCAGGGGCAAACATGTAAGGCACAGCAGAAGAGACACTCTGGAGTCTGTGGTCTTGGGCTGTTGTCTATCTGACGGTCACCCACCAGGGATTTTACTCCTGGTGGGCTGACACCTCAAACTTCAGTTGCTACCTGCTGCTCCTCTGACATGGCCACCGGCATGTTACTTACCTTATGAACATAAGAAATTCAAGCTTAACTTAAATATATGTATCAAGGTCACACTACCAAAATTTTTCTTTTCTTTTCTTTTTCCTTTTATTTTATTTTACAATACCATTCAGTTCTACATATCAGCCACAGATTCCCTTGTTCTTCCCCCTCCTGCCCCCTCCCCTTCCCCCCAACCCACCCCCTATTCCCACCTCCTCCAGGGCAAAGCCTCCCCTGAGGACTGAGATCAACCTGGTAGACTCAGTCCAGGCAGGTCCAGTCCCCTCCTCCCAGACTGAGCCTAGCGTCCCTGCATAAGCCACAGGTTTCAAACGGCCCATGCTCATGGATAGGCAGGACCAACATAGTAAAAATGGAAATTTTGCCAAAAGCAATCCACAGATTCAATGCAATCCCTATCAAAATACCAACACAATTCTTCACAGACCTGGAAAGAATAATACTCAACTTCATATGGAAAAACAAAAAACCCAGGATAGCCAAAAGAATCCTGTACAATAAAACAACTTCTGGAGGCATCACGATCCCTGACTTCAAGTTCTACTATAGAGCTACAGTAATAAAAACAGCTTGGTATTGGCATAAAAACCAACATGTGGACCAATGGAATCGAATTGAAGACCCTGACATTAATCTGCACACCTAGGAACATACAATTTTTGAAAAGAAGCCAAAAGTGTACAATGGAAAAAAGAAAGCATCTTCAACAAATGATGCTGGCATAACTGGATATCAACGTGTAGAAGGCTGCAAATAGATCCATAACTGTCACCGTGCACAAAACTTAAGTCCAAGTGGATCAAGGACCTCAGCATAAATCCAGCTACTCTGAACCTGCTAGAAGAGAAAGTAGGAAGTAGTCTTGAATGCATTGGCATAGGAGATTACTTCCTAAATATAACACCAGTACCAAAATTTTTCTAATGTAGAATTTGAACTCAAGTTTTAGAGTAGAAAGTCCCTGTTTTGAAGAACTGTCATTTATCATCTTACCCTGAATGCTTGGTAGTTTGTGGAAATGCTCTCTGAACCATGTAACCTAAACTTAAAATATGCAGTCAGCTGGTGATGTTTCCAAATTTTAGATATGCAACACAAGGCCTTTGATTAGGTGCATATGTATTTCATTTGCAATTACAAGATTAAAGGTCACTCCAGTTTTATGTTTCCTTATTAACCTCCAAAACATTCTAGCAGTCTCAACTACATGACTTACAAGTATGTTACTCTTCTTGAACCTTTCTAAATATATACGGTGATACTGATTATACATTATTGATACCTGTCAAAAGGTAATTATCACTTAATGGAGCTGTCCAATGATTCTTAATTTCCTCAATGTGGAATTTCCCCAGGCAGAAGAAAATCCTGGTTTAACCCATCAGGCAGAGGATCTAGAGTTTGCTATATCACTGTTATGTGAGCTTCTTCAAGAAGGAACAGAATTCTGTTTGTTGTAGCCTAGCACATGACTCTGGGGAGATAACCAGTAAATGTCTGTGATGTAGATAGATGAACTAATGAATAAATGAATGAATTCAGTGGTCTGTCAGAAAACTATAATACAATACATGATTATGAGGTGGATGAGCTAAATAATTCTTTATTCTTAATTCTTAAAACTTAGTTGTTTTTCTTTAGTTCATAGAGCAATAGTTTACCTACTAGAAATGGAGTTTCATTGGTATTGTGTTTTATATTTAAATTTAAGGGGTTAGAAAGCTGTCCTAGTAGTCAAGAGCATGGGTTGCTCTTCCAGAGGACACAGGTTCAGTTTTAAGCACCCCCCCTTGTGGCCCATAACCCTACATCTGGCTTCTGTGGGCACCACTCACGCATGTGATACAGAGATAGACATCCCTGCAAGCAAACCACTAAAACACATAAAACAAAATAAAAAATATTTTTAAAACATTATATTTGAAGGTAAAATTACAAAGATATACATATATTGAGGAAAACATGGATATCCAGCATAATTTACCTTAATACACTGTGTCACACTCATAGCACATGACTACATCATCATGATTGACACTTTCAGATGCTTTCCTATAACCTAGATCACCTACACAAAAGACTGCTATAAAAGACTCATGAAACCGTCTAAGTCAGAAGCAAAAGATATGCATTAGTTTTAAGACCTCACATAAATACTAATAATTAAAAGTAAGTTAGCTTTAGAAGAGTCAGGCCTGCATATACAATAGTGTAAAGACCCTTCAATTTTACAAGACCTCCAGCTGACATTGTGGAAGTCAGTGACCACAGGATTCTGGCCTCCTACAATCTAGCAGATATCTCACTCCATAGAAGCAACTCATACTCATTGGCAACCCAGTGTTTCTCCTAAAGGCAATGGGAGCCACACACAGCATGGTGTGATCATTTCTCTTTATTTACTTGTCATATGGCTCCAGAGTAAGACTCTGGGAGCTCTCATAACCCAGTCATACTTGCCAAGCTGCTAATCCATACAAGACCAGAGATGGTCCATCCCGAAGTCCAGGCATATGGTTAATGTGCTGATGGACAAGTTAAACTGATAGCTGATGATTCTGAATGCTCACTTCAAAGACCAATAGCTCATACTTCTCCATCCTTATGTATTTGAAAGTGTTGTTCATGCCTAAATGAACAGTTCCTTTTTCATCATCCAATGTGCACTTGTTTGCTTATTGAGCCGTCATGTGGGTGTTAAGCAGGTGATAATGAAATCACTGAGAAAAAAAATTCTGTCTGATTCAAGAATCCCACAGAACAATAAACCAACCATGTGAAAAGCATACTCAGTTCTATAATGATTCTCATTTGAATATTTTCTCAGCATTAGAGTCAATATGTATTTCAGAGCAAAGGGCCCTTACATTTCCCATAGTCTACCCTGCTATGAATCTATAAGTCATATTAAAATAAGAATATTACTGGAAATATGCAAGATTCAAAACACATTTTGATTGCCATTATCATTCCAGGAGTTTTCTCTTTCTGTGTGCTCTTGAGAAACCACTAACCTTTGGATACTTGCCTTTTAACTCCCTGATTTTATTCTTAAACTTGAACTTAAGCTAATGAACTGGGTTTTCTTAATTGCCTTAATAAACTTTTTAAAAATCAAGCCCACTAACAATCAATGGAATGCAAATTAGAGGAGCAATGAGATATTATTATTTGCCTACTAGAGCAGAAGTTCTGTTATTTAAATGATAATGTTAAATGGTGATGAGGTTACCTTTTTAGATAATCACTCCCATGTGCAGCTTGAAATAATTTAAGCCTCTTGGAAAGCCTTAAAGTATTTCTAGCTTTTGATCCATTAATCTAATTTTTAGAACTCTGTGAAAAGGAAGGCAAATATAGATGGAGACAGAGATTTTCAAATAATGAAATGCACTATTATTTGAGAGAAAAATGTTTAGCTACCTAAATGCTCACAATATAAAAATAGTTGAATTGGGGTACATATACATGGTAGTGCATACTTCTTGCAGAGAAAGTTGTGCTAAAAACTAAGGATTTGGGGGCTGGAAAGATGGCTCAGGTGAAAAGATCTTACTGAACTTGCAAAGGACCTACCTGGCTTTGCCTCCCAGCATCCATACCAGGTGGCTCACAACCACCTGTAGCTCCAGTTACCCTAGATCTGTAGCCCTCTTCTGGCCTCTGTTGCCACCTGCATATGCATGGTGCACATAAATACATGCAGATGCACAAAAATAAAGAAAAAGTAGATCTTTAAAAAATAAGAATTCATGATGCTGTTATCTAAAAGTATAAACTCTAGAAAATATGATTTTAATTTACTTGGGTTACTTTTATTTTTGTTTCTGGTTTTTGTTTGTTTGTTTTTCTTTCCTTGTATACCTGTCTGTATGAATTTTTGTATGTCTGTGGACATGTAGCAAGTACATAGGTACATGTGCATGTGAAGGCCTGAAGTTGATGCTGGTAACGATCTTTCATCAATGATCGCTCTTCTAACTTATTCATAAGGAAAGACCTCTCCATCAAACCCATAGCTTGCTTAGCCTGCTTGCTCTAGGGATCCTCTGTCCTTGCCCTTCATGGCTGGAATTACAGTCATGCCGTTATGCTCAAAAGCTTTTATCACTGAGAAATCTCCCCAAGCCCTGTGTTAATTATTTTGAAACAGAGTGTCATGTAGCACAGGATGGCATTAATTTTGCTATGTAATCTAGGATGACCTTGAACTCCTGATATTCATGCCTCCTATTTCCAAGTGCCAGCATTACAAGCCTGGGCCACATACCATGTTCTAGTGTATATTTGAGAGTACATGCACATACAGAGAAACTTAGATAGGAATCTCCATACTCAAATAAATGAAGAAGTAAGATTATATATATTAACCATCTCTATACTACTGACAACATGACCAGATTTTTTTTATTTAAATGAAAGGATAATGGGAAACACACTTTCCTTAGATTCATAATTCCACTCTAGTCATTGTCAAAAGAACCAAAAGAGATAGTCAATGGTCTTTACGCTCCATGGGTCTGTCACTCAGTGTAGAGAACAGAATACAAAAAAAGCATCAGACAATTATTAGTTAACTATGAAAATGGGTTGTCACGAACACATACTGGCATCTAGAATGATTCATCTTCTTTGAATCTGAGACCTTCACTGAGACTTCTCTGACAACCATGTTCACCAGCAGTTCCTCCAGGTTTCCACGCTGTCTTTCTGTCTTTGAGCACATATGTAATCCACATGCCTTGACATGCATAAGTGAATGGGGAATAGGAAGCATGTGTGGCAGTGGTCTGTGGTGGAACTTACACACCATGTTACCCCAAAAATCTCTCTGCAATGATTAATAAGGTACAGAGGGTTACAAGGCCCTTTTCCACATCCCAATTCTACCACGTACCATGATTCTTAAATTGTGGTACTGAGCCTGTTAACTCTTCTCTCAAGTATGAATGACAGAACTGATGCTCTGGGGCTTTCCTGACAGCAAATCAGAGAAGATGAATGAATGCGACTGAGTGTAGTGTTGGCCCAGAACTGACACTTGAAAAGTTTACTTGAAATTGGATTCAGAGCCTAGACGTGGATGGACCAGAAGTGGACAGGATGAAGACTCCACTTTGACATGTTCTCTGACATAAGTGTCACAAGAAGTTATTTTCATCTCTACCCTGTCTTAGGTTCCTGGTCTATGAAATGGGATACTGTGTAATGGTAATTTCTTCTTCTCAATGTCTGAGGGACTATGGTGGCAGAGATCACTTAAGTAATAGGAGAAATGGGACTGACATTTAGAAAGCATTCTAAGTACCTTTTAGAGCTGTTCACTCTGAGTTTGGGGTTTCTTTTTGTTTTTTTCTGGATTGGGGGGGGAGGGTTGGAAGGAAAACATTCATATAAAACCCCATGAAAGTGTTGCTCTCCACTTCCATGAGTCATTCCTCCTACTTGTGTGGATACTAACTGGGGCTTGGTTTTATAATATCAGAATAAACAAGGAACATCCAAATCCCAGGCTAGTCATAAACCATACCAAATACATCACGAGGGACTATTAGGAAAATAGAATAAGAGACAAAGTCACTAGTCAACTTGTCTGAGAATCAAGAAGGTAACATAGCTAGGTATGAGGCTCAGCAGTAGAGCACTTGCCTAGCAGGCATCGGGCCCTGGGTTCAATCCCCGGGACTATGAGAGAAAAATAAGACATTAGAATCAACTCAAAAATAAAAATATACAGTCCCATTATTTAATAGAGTTTCAGAAGAACAGAATTTCTTGTGGGACTTTTATAATAACAAAATCATAAAATGAACATATGACTGTATATGTAATCTGGAAATGGAATTGTATGGAACTTACAGATTATGAGTGATCAGTATAAATAATCACAGTAAACAAAATATATTTGATTGCAAAACCTTTTATTATGATAGCATTCTTATGAAATAGGACATTGACAGAAAAACCAATCATTTCTCAACTATAAACAATGTACCATGTCTTTATCCTATGTCTAAACAGCTTAATGTCACTAATTGCTAAGTATAGTTCTTGGCATCAAGTAACTAGTTCCAGTGCAGATCCAAGGCAGCGGTTCTCAGACAGATCATCCAGGGATTGGTGCCATATCCTTGCATGTAGTGACTATCCAGGGAGTTGCCACTGAAGTCACATTGACTTTTGGTGGATGGAAATTTTCACCTGGAAGGTAATGAAAGCTTCTAAGGTTTTCATCCTTGAATCTGGCTTGGTTGACTACATTCCCTACTTTGATCTTATGTTCCACCCTGTAGGGTTTAACCTGTATGTTATTTTCTCTTTTCTCTTCCTCTGCTTCTTTCCATCAATGTCCCGAAGCTGATTCTCTTTAGTTTCCCTGCAGCTTGCCTTCTCCCAGCCCTCATATACTTTTCACTTTTCTGACTTGGGATTTTCTGTCATTGGATTAGTTTTAGTCATGCAAATTCAAAGTATTTAAAATTTAAAATTTTTCCCTGCAAGCCAGGCAGTGGTAGTGCACACCTTTAATTCCAGCACTTGGGAGGCAGAGGCAGGCAGATTTCTGTGAGTCTGAGGTCAGCTTGGTCTACAGAGCAAGTTCCAGGACAGCCAGGGCTACACACAGGGAAACCTCATCTCAAAATAAATAAATAAGTAAACAAAAATAAATAAAATTCTTCCCTGTCAATAAATAGATTATGTGGAAGCATAGAGCTTGGTATTATGTGTCCTGGATTCCGGGAGGAGGAAGAGTAGAACCTTCCACTGGCACTTATTAGAAAAGATGTAATATGCATTTGCAGCTATTTTATCCTGGTGTTAGCATTTTGAGAAAAGAGGATACATGAGCAACTTATGTCCTTTGAACGAGCTGAGTCTTATGGTGTTTTTTTAGGCCACATTTTCACATGGGGGGGGGGAAGAAAACTGATTTATGCATAGCAGCCTGAGCAAGTGGTTGTAGGTGGCAAATGCTTCAGCAAGAGATTCTGCAAAGAGTCATAAAAATATTAAAGCAATGCATTTTTCTTAACTCACCAAGTGCTGTGTGGTTGATGAAAAGGGTCTGAAGAGAGAAAGCTAGAGTCTATCAGGTTGAAGTCCTCACTCCCATCTTCTCTTTATGTCCTGATGAAGATGTGACAGGTTTTCCTATGTCGTCCAGCAGTTCCTACAACTTACAATAGTATCACATGCAAGAACATTGGCCACAGACTTGGAAGAAGGCTAGGTCTGCATGGAAGGAACATAGTAAAGAGCTCAAGAACGACTTACCAAACAGCAAGACGTCTTTGCGTCCTTAGTTCCTGTTTTTTCACCCACGCATTGAATGAATGAAATGTCAGACAGGAGTAGAGTATTTAGACTGTGTGCCCAAGGCTTTCAGGGGCTTTTAAAATAGAACACATAGCAGAAGAGAGACTTTTCGTGCCATTTAGAATTACTTGCATGTAGATATAATCTGAATGTAATGAACTGCATGATTGGAAAGAATGACAGGCTCATCAAGACATGGGTGAAAATGTTCAGCGTGGTAAATATTTGTAAGGCCAATGGATTTCGTAAGTTGCCTGCTGTAATAGATGATATTTATTCCCATTTTGGAATGGCTCTATGTTGCATGAAATATATCCACAAGTAATTTCCTGGTTTTCTGATGAAGTTAGCCATGATCAATAGCCTTTCTTTCATTGTTTCGTTTTTATTGATCACAAACACTTAACTGAGAATGATTGTTGAAATACAAACCGAGACGTGCTTTCTGATGGAGCATTAATTAGAGTGTCTAGTAATTTGTAGACCTTGGTCGTTACATGTGCCAGAGGTTTCTGCAGCTCAGTGATTTAGCAGACAGGGCCAGCTCTGAATGTCTGCTTGTGAAAGCAGCCATCCAAAAGAGCAGTAAGAACTTACGTGCCACACACTGTATTGTTCTCTGTGTGTTGCTCAAATTATAACTGTTATTAATCTCAGCGTAACCATTGGATGATAGTGTAGTGACCATCTGTTCAGAGAAGTGTGGAGAACCAGTAAAAGATTGGTCACATGTGTAGTCCCTTTTACTTACCATCACATATCCTAAGACATTCAACATATTTTACAGTATATTTCAAAACAGCAATTTGAGCATTAGGAAAATTATTTGATTGCTAACTGTCAAGATCTTATTGTACATGTCAAAAACTGCAAATTTAAGAAAGCATAATACAAGAGTTTTGGTTTTCTTTTTCTTTGCTGTGTGACTTCCGTAATATTCTAGAAAGTTCCCCCAAGAAGTTAATTAAGAGTTCAAAGAAGTTTGTGCAGATAGATGTTTATGCTTGAAGGGTGCTTGAATGGCATATACTTATAGAGAACAATGTATAGCACATGATGTTTAAAACAGAGCTTCCAAGATGGTGAGATACTGAACTCTGAGCCTGAGAGTGGTCAGATTCTAGGGTCTATCCATTGCTAGGCATGGCCAGCTTAACCACTGAGCACAAACACACTCTCCTATCATTTCCTCTGTGCAAAAGTGCTGCTTTCAGCTGTCCGCTTGATGACCATGTTGTTTGTGCTAAGTTAGGACCACTAAAGTTGTATGATGGTTTTAATGGAGAGGAAGCAGCCACTATGTTAGCATCTAAGCACAGCTGTCCACTGCACAGCACTCACTTAAGAAGTCAGTTACAACAACCATATTCTGATTTCTTTCTTTCTTTCTTTCCATCCTTCTGTCCTTCCTTCCTTCCTTCATTTTCTTTTCATCTTGTTTGGGGACTGGACCACCAGGCAGGTGGTATGACATGGAACTGTGTTATTGTCTCCAGATCCCCTTATACATTTTTTTTAATCACAAGACAGATTCTTACTAATTTGCCCAGACTAGCCTTGAACTCATCTTGTAGCTCAGATGGGCCTTTTGAACTTGTGATTCTCCTGCCTCAGTTTCCCATGTAGCTGTGATTATAGGAGAGAGCCATCAACTCAGCCCTGCTGGTGTGTCCCTGTGTTCTGATAAATGATATGTGCCCTGTTGATAAAGTTGGGAGCATGGGAGCTCTCTGGATTGTTTCTTCACAGAAACTGCCACCTTTCTGAAGCCCAAGACATCCTTCTTTCTAAGTTTTCTGGTATGGACTCTAAGTTGATTTCAGCTCCGTGTATATTATTATTTCTGACAGATAGGCTTAGTCAGTATGTGAAGTGTCACTCCACAGTCATTGACAGAATACATCAGAGTAACTCACAGAAATTATTATATCCACATATGTGACTCATAGAATTCAAGAATAATAGAAAACAAGATTTTTCAAACAACAACCACAAAAATGAGTCTCAAAGTTGAGGATCTCCTACAGGATATAGCTCTTTTTTCCTGTTAATAGCATGAGGATTGACTCAATATTATGAAACTGTCACATGATGGAAGCAGGTATCCTGTGGCTTTTAGCAAAAATGTGTAAGTTCTATGATAGTTTGGGTTTTATAGAAGTATGGATTATGACTCTGTGGTTTTGTTAGTTTTGCATTTATTTTTAAATTATGTCTTGGAAGAATTAAAGAGTCATGTACTATTGAAAACATGAGCAGGCTAGAGATGTGGCTCAACAGCCCAGAATGTGGGAAGCCCTGAGAATGTGGGAGTTGTCCTAGCACAGCAAGAAAATAAAAAAGAATGTGAAGGCCTAATGTTGATGGATGCTATAAGATAGCTTTGTGATAAACTATGCAGAGTGAAGGAAGCCAAGACACAAGAATATACTCAGGTAGGTACCACAGAAACAGAAATGCTTCCAGTGAAAACATTTTTGAAAGAAGAGCAGAATTGAGAACAACAGCTTCATGTGTATAATGTTTCCTTCAAGGCTGATGGAGATATTCTGGAAGTCAATGATAGTCATGGTTGTATAGAATTGACAGTATATTGACACACTGAATTGTCCAGTTTAAAGCACTTAAGTTTATATCATGTGATTTTTCCTTCAAGTTAAGTATTAACAGCTTTTAAAATACATTGGAAGTCAGAGAAATATGATATTAGATAGAGCTTAGAGCTCAACTAATCCAATGCATGCTTGACTAAAAAAATCCCTTAAGGACGCACAAAAAATTACATAAATAAAAAAGCATAAGGCTTATTGCTGATCTGTGATAAATTAATGACTGAAACATATCCCTCCTAAGGATTTTTAGTATTTTTAGAATTCAGGGCTCTGAAATAGTGTGAAATAGAGTAATTTCTGACCAAGCTTTAGAAGAAGCAAAGAAAAATACTTTAGTTAGTGACTCCTAAGAGATGCAGTGCCCCCTCTTCCCTACAATCTAATGGATGTTTTTATAAGATCTTTCCCAGAGCTGAAAATTTGTCTCCAATCTCTACTTTAATTTGAAGATTACCCATATGGATTCAGTACTCAATTTAACTGAAAGTTGTGTCTGTATACAAAGCTTCATGAACCAAACAAGAAAATAATGATGCCAAGAACCTGGTTATCCTAAAAGATTTAGCCTTAAACTCCAGTAATCCTTTCTTCCTTTCTGGAAGGGAACAGAGCATGATTGGTTTAGTTCTGTCTCTACTCTTTGGGCTGTATGAGGTGTAGGCTGCCTCTTCTCCATGGCTGTAATAAAAGAAGCCAGATGTGAAAGACCAGGAATGACCATTCCAAGTCAGACCTGAAGGCTAAGACTAGAATGGAGAGTCTGATGCTACCCCAAGGCAAGGACCTGCACCAGGGCATTGACAGAGTTCCTGGTTCTAATCAAGAGGCAGGCATGAGTGCACAGCAGCAGAGCAGGCACATAAGGGTCACCAGGGAATTCTGATGAGCATGATTTAGCATCCCCTCAGGGGACTAGGTGGATGTGCATGGATCTCAAGTGGAATAGACATGCAAATTGTGGACATCTCCTAAGTACACATGAAGAACTATCAAACCAGGAACGGAGGCACATCTCTGTAGTTCTGACACCTCATAGGCAGAGTCAGGAGGGTCAGGAATTCAAAGTCAAGCTAGGATATATAGCAAGTTGAGGTCCTGAACAAAAAAAAATGAGAAAAAGGAAGGAATGGAGGAAGGGAGGGAGGGATAGAGAGAAAGAAAGAAAAGAAAGAAAGAAAGAGAGAGAGAGAGAAAGAAAGAGAGAGAGGGAAAGAAGGAAGGAAGGTAAGAGAGAGAGAGAGAGAGAAGGAAGGAAGGAAGGAAGGAAGGAAGGAAGGAAGGAAGGAAGGAAGGAAGGAAGGAAGGAAGGAAAGAAGGAAAGAAAGAGAGAGTAAGTGGAAGAAGAAAGGAGAGAAAGGAGGAAGCGGGCTGGAGAAAGTGAAATACCAGTATTCATCAGATAGATGAGCCCCAACTCATAATTCCTTGGGCCCAGACTTCACATGTTCTATATGATTCCTACTGTAGCTTTTCAAGCAAAATCATCTCCAGAGTTTTCAGTTCAACAGTAGCATAAAGGTATTTTCTCCTTCACATGGATGTAGTATACTTAACTTGATCATTCTATAAGTAAAGAAGGTAATGACATGCCCTTCCTTCTGGAGGGAGTTAAAGCACGCATGTTAAGATTTTCAGCAATTCTTTTTCTAACTATAATTTCTAAAGAACAATAGAATTGTTTTCGAACTCCTCTGAACATTCACAACTGTATTTCCTGTCAATGTTTCTTTGAAAGCTGTTTTTAAAGTCATAAAACCATTTTGTCATTAAAATAGAGATAGTGATAAGACTATATTAAAGAAATACACATTTTAAATTAAATATAAGACATGGCTTCTGACCCTGTGCTTTATTTGGTTACCAGGAAGCTATCGTTCCCAAATATGCGGCCACAGAGGGGTGGGATGGTTAATTCATGGTAGTTTGGCAGAGAAGAAGAAAGCAAGCTGTCTGCTGCAAATTCTCTACTCATGGGGGAATAAGGCAGACAATTTTAAATTGAACGCTTTTGCCTTCCACAATGCTCCTGATTTCATACGGGCCAAGTAAAGTTTGAAACCAAAGCAGAAGTGATTAGGAAGAATGAAGAGCCCATAAAAAAAGAATGCCTTTTTCAATGAGATTTAATCATGGAACTCAACAGGAGTACACGGAGGGAAAAAACGCCAAATGTTTGTGGCGCACCAGGGGATATTTTTCTACTTATCTTCGTGTCAGCTAAAACTGATGATGGTGAGAGGAGATGGTAGAAGCTGAGGGGCCCTGTAATTATTATTTCCTGGAGCCAAGTGAGGTGCAAGATCCATTATAGTCCCTTCCCACCTCTACCTGACGCCTGACTCTGAGTCACTGTGTAATGTTTCCCCCCCCCTCCCCGCAGAGTGGGAGTTATTTTTCTGGAATCTGAAGTGGGAAAAAGTACAGTCATTTCCCACACATTCTTCTACCCTGAAGCTAGCTAGTTGGGAATTTATTTTCTTGTCCCCGACAGAGCTGATATCTTTAAGAGTAAATAATAAGAAGGGGCCAGGTGACTACTTACCACAGAGTAGGAAGGGGAAGGAAATGCTGATCCTGACCATGTCTATTCCCTGGATACAGACAGAGAGAGAGAGAGAGAGAGAGAGAGAGAGAGAGAGAGAGAGAGAGAGAGAGAAACAGAGACAGAGAGAAGAGCCAGAATAGAGGTCAGAGACCATGTGACCTTTTATCTAATCTTGGTTTCAAATGCCAGTTCTTGTGAAATATAACTCAGTGAAGGTGCTAAGGTCATTAAATTTTCTCTTTCTTGAGGAAACCACCCACATTATTTGATTTCAAAGCAGTTTTTCCAGGCCAGTAACCTCTGGCAGAAGCCAGGGCTAATAGCTACACACAGTAGAAATAAACATGGTCATTTGCAGGGGCAACACTGGCAAGATGTAGGGAGGACCCAACAGAGCTGACAGTAAGTGAGCAGGAAGCAGATGGTGCTGAGGAATTTGGAGCTTAGGATACCTGGAGAATTCCAAGCCCTCTTACTTCCAAACCATTTGCCTCTTGACTCTGTGTACTTAATGATCCCACTGTACCAAATCCTGGAATATCAGCCCAAATCCACATAGGATCAGAGTCTCTGTGACCAGTATACTCTGCTGCCTAGGCTGTCTCCTGCCAGGAGACAAATTCTTCTGCATTGCAGTCTTCATGAAATGCTTGGTTGTCTGTAGACAAGATCTAATAAAAGAGGTGGCCCATTACTATTGGAACCATCCCAAGCCATATCACTTTTCTCTGGATAGTATAAACATTCTTAGAGGTTAAGAGAGAGACAACGAGAGGTAGAGAGGGAGGGAGGGAAGGAAGGGAGGGAGGAGAGAGAGAGAGAGAGAGAGAGAGAGAGAGAGAGAGAGAGAGAGAGAGAGAGAGAGGGGCCCAGGTGCCCTCTTCATTAACAGTGACACTGCTAATTAGGATGTTATTTTTAGAGAGCATTCTGGCACCACAAGAGCTCAATAAAGTGATCATGCCCCTTGAGCTAATCATTCCCACCTTGGGGAATTATGGAAAGCAGCAACATTTAAGCCTACTTGAACAAAGATGTTTATAGCCACCCTATTTGTAATCACACACAACTGGAAACAACCCACATGCTCAAACAATTAGAGAGTGATTAAGCAAACTTTAAAACTTCAATATGGAAAAAAAAGTCTGTGGCAATAAAAATGATGAACATTTAGACTATGTAAGTACTCTAAAAGCTCAGGTAAACAATGCAACATTACAAAGGAGGTCACATAATGTCTAAGCACAGTATAAAACTATGTCTTTAACTACAGCAATGCTGGTCCCATTCTTAACAATATGGGGCTGTAATCTGGAGGAGGTTATGTATCCCTAATCTGAAGTGTTTAGAACTAGAAGTGTTTTGGATTTCAGTGATTTGGGAATATTTGCTTACATATAATGATCTTACATAACGAGCTGCATTTGAAAGAGGATCCTAGTCTAAACGTAGAATTCATCTGTCACATGGATAGTTTACTCACACAGACTTAAAATGATTTTATGTATTTCCTGCTTTGACTAGGACCAGCCACAAGAGGTCAAGCATTTATAGAATCCCATTGGCAATCCAAAGGTTTTTGATTTTAGCATATTTTAAATTTTGGATATTTGAATTAGAACCATTCTATCAGAATATATAAATATAAAGACTCCATATTCTTACAATAGCTCGTGTTTTTCCATATAAACTCTAAGCCTGTTTTAAAATATACGCTTAAGGGTATTACAGTGGTATAAAATGTGCTGAAACTATGTGCCTTTCATACTCTGCATGCTCGTTTATGGTATGCTTCTGACATATACCACAGGGTCGATAAGTATTAGTGGCCATGGAGAGGCCAGTGCTCTAGAAGTAAGTACCAATTTTGCCTTCAGTAACATTGACCACGTGCATCAAGATAAACCAGGGTCAAAACTTCTGCAGCCAAGCAGGCAAAAGTGGTATCAGAGCCTGAGAAATGGATGTGAGGAAGAAGCACAAGGCAGAGGCAGAGGGTTAATGGAAAGGGAGCGGTAATTAGAGATACAAAGCAGGGAGAGGATGCCAGTCTCAGAGATTGCAATGGAGAATTGACTCAGAAGCAGGTCCCTTGGAGGGCTCCGTGTGCATCCCCTCCAAAGGGCAGCTTTTATTCATCCTTAGTCCTTGTTGTTAGATTTCACAAATACCTCCTGGAAATAATCCACCTTAGGTTTTTTAGAAAGTTTTATATACCATTCTAATCAGGCCTCGGGGGAGCAAAACCATGTCAATTCTGAAACTCAAAAGAACAGTATCATGTTCAATGGTGGGCAACATGTTACATGGGTCTATGTCCTTATTAATGGTATTTTACTTAGCGATTTACCATTCGAATGAATCACATAGCTGATTGCAGCAAAATACATAAAATCCCTGAATGTCATGCTTCACTGGGCATTTAACAATAGTGAACATCTAGAATTATTCACGTAGGGATATTAAGAGTACAGTCGTCAGTCAACTCTAGCCTCCCTGCTGCTGTGAGGCTTCCCCTTTGAGAAGCAGCATTCATTTGTAGTCAATTGTAGTTCAAGAAGTCAAGTGAGAGAGGGTCTACAGCCCTTTATGAACGCCGACAATGTTGTGTTCACCATTAGGGCTTTTCCACAACTACATTTCCAGTTTTGTATCAGCAAACTTTTAACTGTTCAAATCAGCAAGAGCCATTGATTCGTGGGTGCTGTGTTGAAATCAATCGCCACTGGTCATTTCCGATCACTCCCAACAGTCAGCCTTTCTGGACGACTGCAGCAGGGAAATCAACACAGATATAAATGATGGGCCTGCTTTCTACCCAGATGTGGAGGAGCTGAAATCACAAACGATCTCTTGAACCCAGGTATTTCCTGTAAGTACAGAGTGGTAGAATGAGGGCAATTTTAGGAACTGGGCTTGAGGTCCAATCCTGGGTAGGCTTTTCACTACAAAGAATATCTGGGTCCTCACCTGTAACATAAGAACAATATCACCTATCATGGAACTGCCACAGGGGCCAGACAAAAATGCACAAGAGAAGCTGCAGGTCAGCTTTTATATGACATCATTTGATTCTTTTTAAGAGACTGGGGCTGTGTTAACATGGGTTCATTGTCTGTGCTGGCTGCATGCTATTATCCTTGTTCAGGGCAGACTTAATGATATGACTTCAGGTCACTGACAGAAAACCTTCCTTCTATTTTTTCTTCCTTCTATGTTATAATAAGTACTTTAGTAAGTTAAATGTTAATTTGAAGTAAGGTAAGTAACAGGCAATAATAAATATAACTAAATGCATCCTCATTCCTTTGTCAAGTATATTAACACATAGGGGTACACAGACTACAATGGTTGTTAGGGAAATATCAGAGTTTTGATATTGGGTTACTTCTTTCTTGATGGTATGAATGTATTTCCTGGAATTTCTTCTTCAAAACCTTTTGCCTATTTTCTCAGCAATCACAGTTCTTGTAGATAACCCAGACAAGTATTTAAAGTAAGCAAGGAATAGATTATAGCCATGAGTACAGTTAAAAACATCACGGAGTTTGGAACACTGTGGGCAAAGCCAATTTTCAGGCCCAGAGATGATTCTAAGCTAAGTAGTTCAGCATGGGCCTCAAGCATGATATATGTGATTCTCTCTCTCTCTCTCTCTCTCTCTCTCTCTCTCTCTCTCTCTCTCTCTCTCTCTCTCTGTGTGTGTGTGTGTGTGTGTGTGTGTGCTTAATAACTGACATACACTACTCACTGAGGATCATCACTTTAGATTTTGCCTAGAAATAGGGTAACTTTGGTTGGTGAGTGAACTGGACCACACTGCCCTTGTGGGTCACCTGGAGCACTTGGAGAAAGCCTGTATCGTGTACCAGTACCAGGAAGCAAGTGTACTAATAAGTTCTAAAAACAAACAAGCAACAATAAAGCAGCATCTCTGTTGATAACTAGAGTAACAAACCAGGACACCCAAAATCTTAGTTATCAGTGGGCAGGTTGAATAGAGAAGATCAGAAAAATGGCCCCAAATACTCCTGATAGAGATTGAGCTCTATCAGGTAGATCAAACTGAAAAAGAAACAACCATGTCATTGAATTATATATCTCTTGAAATATTAAGAGATTCAAAGGACTTTTCCTTACTGTCTTGATTCTCCACTCTAGCTTCAAAGCTGGCATATGAGGAACTCAGGTCCCATCACGAACAGGGAGGTGTTCGTCTTTGCATGAGAGCACGTCAGTGTGAGGCAGAGTTAGTTAAGTGACCCATCACCCAGAATGACACAGGGCACATTGCTAAAGGAGGCCAAGCTGGAGCCATCTCCAATGGCTCCATTCATTCTCTTAGAGGCCTCGCTTGAGGGCAGCCCAGGAGCTAGAGAAGGCCCACTGGAGAAAGCACCATGTGTATCAACAATGAGTACTGGGCAGGCGGATCCTGCAGATGTAGGTGGAATAGTGGCAGAGAGCCACTAAAACTGTCAACCTGCCCTTGGGCCAAAGGTCCAAGAACTAATAATATTGGTGCTAGATCACACTTCATCATCCACTCAGGTGAGATCATGCTCTCTTCCTTGCATCTGTCTGTTCCTTCTCACGAGGCAGAGACAGCACAGAGTGGATGCATAGAAAGGGGAGTATGTGAGGAGTAAGTGGGGGGAGGGGGTGATGTCAAAGACACAGCCACCCCTCACCACTGTGTCTGCGGCCTTAGCTGGGATAGAGTGTCTTTAAACTTAGTGAGAAGGTGCAATTTTTATTTAGATGGCACTTGAATTTTCAATAACATCAAATGAGACTTTCTAATGCTGCAGAGCAGGCAGGAAAATCTATAGAATGTACACAAGATAATGTCCAAGGGAGAAGAAGGCTGAACCTGCAGAACAGATCTGGTGCAAAATGTGAGAAAAGTGAGCTCTACTTGGTGACTGAGCTCCAGTGAGTCCAGCCCATTCCATGTGCCTGTGTCTATTTCCTGGGCAGAGAGACAAAGGCTCCCTTGCTACCTCCAGATTCAAAGGGCTCAGACAATTTGAAATGGCATTTGGCCTCTTCAGAAACAAATCTCTCTAGTTCTGTAAGGACTCCTTCAATTTCTTCCAGGCTGAAGGCTTCTCTGACATTTTAAAGATTGGTGCAAGCCATTGTCTCGCATGTCCCATAAGTTATTTAACTCCTAGTCAATCTGGTACACCAGGTGACAGGTCACTGTACCAATTCCCTCTGCATGTGTGTGCCTCTCTCTGTGTGTCTCTGTATGTTTGTGTCTGCATGTCTCTGTGTTTATCACTCTGTCTCGTCTGTCTCCCTGCCTCTCTCTGCCTCTTGTCTGTCTCTGTGTGTGTCTCTGTCTCTCTCTGTCTCTCTAACCCTCTTCCTCACCCTCACCCTCCGGCTCTCTCCTGTCTTTGTACAGCCTTGGCAGAATTATATGGCTTCATGGTGTAATATACTCCTGGTGGTAGTCCTGAGTCCATGATAAAAACAAGAATGTAGATAGGTAGGAACACGTGCCCAGGAGGCAGACTATGGAACTTTAATCTGCCTATGCCACTATCTGATATCATATCATATCAAATACAATATCATATTATATTTATTGTATTTTCCTAACCTCCCTGGCCTTGGTTTTCAGGTAAAAAAAAAAAAAGTCATAATATCGGCTTAATGGATTTGTTTTAAGGACTAGATTCAGTAGTGCCTTTGACATGTTGTCTGGAACCCACATGCTAAATGATGGTGGATGGATAGAGTCCTACCAAATAATGATAGTGAAGTTTACAATTACAGCAATCCGTATTAAAAGGAGACTGCCAGAGCAAACTGATACATTCACTGTTGGGTTGCAAAGGTTTTTACACCAACACAAAAGGGCACTTGGTTTCCTTTGCACACACTGGGGAAGAGGACTTTGCCAGTAAGTCCCTCCAGTTTTCCCTTCCTCTCTGCTTCTCTGTCTACCTCCACCCCCAAAGCTCTCAGCTCCATTGTGATCAACAACCTCTTTGCACCCTGTGGTCATTAGCTGTAAAGTATAGACCCAGACCCCTTAAGACCATGTATTGGTGAAATTATTAAGGCCATTCCACATAGTTAAAAGGATATTTATTTAATGCCGTAAATTACAAATTAAGGGATAGGTAGGTCACGGGGTCTGGGGAAGGTGTATCGCAGTCCAGCGGTGTTCTCTGGAGCTCTGTTTGGTCCACCTCCACCGTTCAGGGTCCCAGAACAGAGAGAGCGCTGGCCCATCCCGATCTTGGGTCTCCAGGCGCCTCCCCTGGCCCCACCTCATAGGCGTGACAGTTGCCAGAGTCTCAATGGGGGTTGGAACTTCCAGATCAAAGCTGGAATGGCTACCCACTACAACCATGTCATCTGGCTTGAATAAATCAGAACAGGGTTGAAGAAGGCAGATGCATTACACGTCCACAAGATCCCTTTATTTTCTGTACAACGCACAAGGACAGACAGGGGGCTCAAAGACAGACAAATGCTTTGAACTTCTCTAGGGAAAAGCAGCAACTAAAGAAACTGGTGAAGCCGAGAGACTCTTTCAACTCTGTGTTTTATTTGGTACCCCCTAATCTGAGAAAATTCTACGGGTTATTCATCATCTCACTGGCAGGTCCCAGTCACACTCTGTGGCTGGTCTTGATGAGCTTAGATCAGGTGTGGCTCCCCCTCTTCTTGCAAAGAACATGCCCCGCCCCCTTGAGAACTCCATTCCCCCCAGAGAGGGTCTCAACAGCCTTGCTACCTTTCTTTCAGTATGGAGTCCTCTCCAATGCTGCCAACTAGGAAAATCAAGCTGAGTTTTCAATTCTGTGTCCGGTACAGTGTGCCCAGAGTCTCTCACTGTGAATTTGGTTCCATGAAGAAAAAGAGAGAGCTCTCCAAACAGACTTGTCTGAATCTAACAGATGTCTAGTGGGCTAGTCATCAAATCCCACCCCATCCATCTTTGAATCACAGCCACACCCTACACAAGAGCAAACTGCCTCTTGGACATCAGGTTATGTACTTGATAGAACAGGCATTTCTCCCACTTAGAAAAAAAGCAAAACCAAAACAAACAAACAAACTAAAACACAAATGAATGACACCATTCCTCATCCCTCCACAGAAAAGTATCCAATCTGCACTGGAGGACAGAGCCTGGCCAGCTTCTCCCATCAGCCTCTCCCTCCCTTTCTTGTCTATTGCCATTCCTTGTTGATTAAAATAATGAATTTCCCTCCTTCTAATTGATGGTCCCTTGGCAACAAAAGAAAGAAAAAAAAAAGCTCAGCTGAAGCTTTGAGATAATGGTCTGTGTTGACCTAATTAAGTTCTTAAGCAAGGTACTTGCACTTTTTCCTAGTTGTATTATTTATTTCCTCCTAGTTGCCCTTTTTTGGAGATGTGGCATAAATTCAAGGAGATCCACTTCAGATCCGTTTGCTGGCACTGCTTCAAGAGATGAATACAAATTACTGTTTATCCACCAAACACTTACATTGCATTCCTGCATGCTGGGCAGCATTCTAAGTGTTTTATAAACATCGGTGCTTTTCATGCCCATGACAGCTCTGTGGATGGGCATTCTCATCAACTCCACACACACTTACACGTGGGAAAATAAAGCACGGGGGTGGTGGGGGTGGTGGTAAGAAACCCAACCGGTGCCACACAGCTGGTTGCAACAGGATTCACAACCAGGTAGCCCTGCTCTAGAACCTATGATACTCACCAATGAATGATCCTATTTGGTTTTGTTAGAGGCTAGTTTCTCTTTACTGCAATCAAAATAAATCCCTGATCTAGGCAATTTGTCATCATTTTTACATATGGGAAGAAACTGGTATCTAAATGGCTCTGTGGCTTTTCCAGGTAGTAAATAAGCAGATCTGAAATTCAGTACATTGCTTATAAATCCAAACCCAGCCATAGATACCTTCTGCTCATCTAGGTCCAAGCAGGGTCTCCGAAGGATATGCACAAAGGAATTTCTTCCATAGAATCTCATTTCCATACTTGACTTTGCTATCAATACAGTCATTGGATCGGGCCTTTAACTAATTCAGAGCACATATGCCCAGAGGGTCCTGTAATGAATCCATTTGTAAATTACAGAGAAAGCCATAAATTATTTCCACATAAAGAGAGCATAGATCAAGGCTGCCATATCCCTATGAGCACTGTGGTACACCCTTAACCTAAATCATATTTTCTCCTTGTAAATGGGAAGGAAAATTACATTGTCTTGACCTTTGGATCATTGGATCTTGTATTTATTTTATATATTTCTCAAAAGAATTCACAAGGAAATACAGTCACTTAACCTTCTCCTAGAAAAGGGTACAAAGCAAAAATACTAGGCATGAAATAGACACAGTCACTGCTTCTTTATGGATTGAACTATCGAACAACTCATACTTTGACCATTATTTAGCACAATTTATGACTTCTAAGAGACCATTTATCAATAACTCCTGAATGATTTTTTTCAAAACAAGTACAAATAAAAAAAGAACAATTTACTCTAATCTCTTTGATAGGATGCTGATTATTGTCTTATTGATCTCAGCCTGCCATGACAGCATTGTTAGCTCTAGGTAGAGGCCACAGAGACACAGGGTGCCTTTCTCACTGTACTGCTTACAGAGATGGGGGCAGAGGAAGTGTGCCCATGTTTGGTACACACTTTACCTAATGCTAGTAAATTAATAGAGTGCCATGACTTGAAAATAAATAAAGCGTGACTCCTGTATTCAAGGAGTTTGTGGGTTGGTGAAGAAATGGAGTTACAGAGACTATCCTGAGTACTGGTAGAGTTACTGAAGTGACATGAAGAGGGTGACGAGCCAGCTACATGAGCCAACCAGCATTCTTTCTCTTTGTTAGATCCTGAAAGGTGAGTAGGAGCCAGTTAAGGAGTGTCTAAAAAGGAAATTTTATGATAGGGAACTTGACAAGATGCAGATCATACAGCACCTTTTATACCAGGAAGATGTTTGAACTTTGTTCACATTTCCTGGCAGTACACATATGTTAAGGAATTTGAGAGAAAGAATGACAGGACATTGGTCCTTTACTGGGGGGAAAAATGAGTCTGCTAGATGGATAGAGATGCGGGGTTGGGAAGACAGTAAGAAATCATCCTAGGAACCCAACCGAAAGGCCTTTAAGAACAAAACCAAGGTGAGGGGGCAGCAATTAGGAGATAAATTGCTGGAACTGAGAGAAGGACACCATGGAAAGCCTAGTAGATGACCTTTATTATGGGACTTGCTGTGAGAAAGGTAGTGCCATGCTCTAGACTAGGTCAAATATTAATCACCTTAGTTATTTACAGCATCAAATAACAAGAAATTCAATTAAGACATCGTAAACCAGTAGAGACCTTATCACTTCTGGAAGGCATAGCACTTGTAAGTTCAGGACTGGTCCATTCAGCCACACCTGCCAGAGTCCCTGCCAGCGTCTTTCCACTCATGCCTTTTATCTTTCCACCATCTACACTGCTCACAGACATGGTGCCCTGTACATAGCCCCAGGGATTCCACCCCAACCTACGGCAGTTTAAAAAAAAATGAAAAGGAGCTGCACCCAAATGCCTTTAGCATCTGTTCATGCATACAAGTCTGAGTGCTAGGACAGACTCCAATGTCCTGCTCAGCCCTGCCATCTACAGAGAAAAAGAGGGCCTGCAGGACAGAGCCAGGTCCTGGTAAGGATAGAGATGGGAAAAGTCTTCTTCTCAAGAAGGGCCCAGATGAATGAGGCTGCGTAGGAAATGGCCGGAGTTGCTGCAGGGAAAAGAAGAACTGAACAATTCTTGGTAAGGCAAGTGGGCCCAAAGAAAAACGGTAAAACCAAGATGGAAAATACACAGAGAGGGAGAGACTACAGAACACTCAGCCAAAAAAGAGATGTCTCCATCAACTCCCGACCCCTGGCCTAGGGGACTGTGGAAGCGGAGGTGGAAAGAGTGTAAGACCCAGAGGGGTTAGGGGATGCCCATGGATCTAGGCCTTCTAGACACAACAGGGCTGATGCACATAGGAAGTCACAGAGGCTGTAGCAGCAGTGTGCACAGGGGCCTGTGTAGGTCTGGGCCAGACGGAGTCTTAGAGATGAAGGTATTGGGACACATACCCCATTCCCTAACCCAGAAGCTACTTCTAATTGATAAGCACTTGAAATGAAAAAAAAAATTTTTCTTCAAGAGAGTCTCAGTGGGACACAAACCACTCTCAAGGATAGGGCCCCGTGTCCAGCAGTAGATGGCCAAGACAAAATGAACTCAGTGCCATCCTTGGAGGTTCTTTGTCTCATAATGTTGTCAGGGTATTTTTTTTTAACCTTACATGCCCCCTATGTATATATTATGGCTTCTGGTTTTGACTTTTTATGGGATTCCTGTGTGTGCAAATGTGTGTGTCTCTGAGTCTGTATGTGTGTCTTGTGTGTTTTTTTGTTTTTTTGTTTGTTTTTGTTTTTTTTGTTTTGGCTCTTTTTCTTGTTGGGTTGCTTTGTCCTATTCTGGTTTGCTTGGTTTTGTCTTGTTTTATTTTACTTTTTTTTTTGTCAGTAGCCTGGTTGTTTTCTAAGGAGGGATGGAAAGGGTGTGGGTCCAGATGGGAGGAGAGATGGAAAGGAACTGGGAGGAGCAGGGGGGAGGAAAACCGAAGTCAGAATATAGTGTATGAAACGAGAAATTATTTTCAATTAAAAGAAATTTCAACATTCAAAAAAAGTTTCTGAAATATAAACAACCAAATAACCCATGTTTTAGAAACTGTGAGGATCAAGCTGGTAGCTTACATAATTTTTATTTATAGCAGTAAGAATTTAGGCTTCAAACTGATGTTGGGCTGACACATCTAACCCCACACACTTAGTAGATACCTGGATCATAGACACTCATTTCTGTGGTTTCAAGCATCAGGATTTCTGTAGCTATAGACTCCATTTCTCTACAATGTACTCACAGGGGAAATGTGAAGATATCAGACCTCGGCCTTTGCTTTTACTTCAAAACTAGCCCATGTCCTCAAATGGAACTTTTGAAAAAGAAGTTTGGAAGTTTCTCCCCTGCCTTTTTTAGTAAAGAGGAATCTCAGCTGGTGTTTTGTGCCCTCACGGACACCGAAAGCCCTGTGCCCAACAAGGAGACCTTAGTGCTCTGAGCCCTTGTCATATCCTGGAGAACTACCTCTACTCCAAACATTCTTGGTGTTCCTTGAAACACAAACATGTTCTCCTGTGTTTAACATTAGTCTGATTCAATTACTTTTTCAGTTTTATTATTACTAGATAAACTAAATCCTCATGGTGAGCCTGACAAATGTCATGTTTTTAATAAAGAAACACACCACCTAGAACATGTTGTTTTAGTTTGTGAAGTAGATTAGAGTTACTTCTGTTGATTTACAGCTGTATAAAAAAATTACAATAGAAATATCTGCTGTGTTGCTTAACTTCACATTATTTTAAGCAGATCATTTAATAAACAAATTATGTGTAGAAAACTTCCCTTATTTGGTGGCCACACAGTGTAGCAGGAATCTTAAAAGGTCTTATTAATTAAATCCAACCTGAGGCCAGTTATTGGGGTCAATGCTGGTAGATCAGACAGACAGGACAAACCACAGCTAACCTCACCTGGCCAACTTCAAAAGCCTGAAGCTTAACCAGCTAAAAGGTTCTAGTTTCTGGTCCTCACGCCTTCTATACCTTTCTGCCTTCTATCACCACTCCCTGGGATTAAAGGCTCACTTTCTGGGATTAAAAGTGTATGTCACCGTGCCTGGCTGTTTCCAGTGTGCCCTTGAACTCACAGAGATCCAGAGGGATTTCTGTCTCTGGAATGCTAGGATTAAAGGAGTGTGCTACCACTGCCTATTCTTTATGTTTAATATTGTGGCTGCTCTGTCTCTGACCCCAGACAAGTTTATTAGCATGCACAATATTTGGGGGAATACAATACCACAACACAGTTTAACTGATATCTTAAACTGTTGACCCTTCCCTGGATGACCCAACAGACAAGAAGGTCAAGAAGCTTTGTTGTGCCCCTTATTTTCTTTGTCTTTGAAACATACCCACAAAGTAAAGCCCCTTTGATGTTTCAAAAGGTCAAGTTCATTGCCACTGATTTTCTAACATGTTATTTGTTGAACAAATTCTTTTTATTTCCCTCTGTAAAAGTTTAAGTTGGAATGCACCAATGTGATAAACTATTGACCTTCATCCTGGTCACCCCGTTCCACAAAATCAAACTCATCAAAGACTCACCTACTTCCTACCTTGCTTTAAACTCCCTGCCTCCAAGGAAGTTAGAAGATAAATAATCATACAAGCTCCAAAAACCAATATCAATATAAAAGCAAATGGTTCTCTTTTTTTTTCACCTTTAAAATTATAAATGGATTGATGCAAAATAAATTTCAGAGCCTTGAGTACTTGCTTGCTTGCTGGTTGCAAACAATGGATTCCTAACAAGAATAAATAAAATGGGTGACTCAGTGTATTGGTGAAATTATTAAGGCCACTCCATGTAGTTAAAAGGGAGGTTTATTTTGTGGGGTAACTCACGAGTGAAGGGATAGGTAACAGGGTCTGGGAAAGGTGTAGCACAGTCCAGCAGTGTTCTCTGGAGAACTCTGCTTGGTCTACCTCCAGCATCCAGGGTCCAGGAACCAAGAGAGCCAGCGCATCCGGATCTCAGGTCTTCAGGGTCCTCTCTCGGTCCCGCCTTATAGGTGTGACCGTTACTGAAGCCTTATTGGGTGTTGGAACTTCCAGATCGAAGCTGGAATGGCAACCCACTACATCAGTGGGCACCGCCCAGAGCATAGTAAGCTATGGCAGGCAGGTCTCTATTGTCAAACTCAGCTTTGCCTGGCGTTTTGAGTATTTACATTAAAATTGTATTGGCAAATAACTATACAGATAGTTCCAAGAAGATAGAAGATTTAAAAAGCTGAATTAAAGGAGAGATGAAATTATAAGGAAAATAAGAGACAACCTGATTTGTCTTCACCCTATAACAGAAACCTAAAGGAAAGCTATTTTAGGACCAGTTGTTCCCTTTTGAAAATTCTAGTTAGGAAAATAGTGGTTCTGAAAGTCTGTCTTTTACACCTGCTTACACCTTTCCCCCAGTTTTCCACACCTTTACCAGAATTGCACTTTTATTTGCTTGAATTCACTACAATAAGTGGTCAGTTTTTATCTAAACTGACGTTTAAAGAAAATCCCCCCACCCAGCCATGTTCTTCTGTTCTGGAGTGCTCTTCTGTCCCCTTGCTCAAGTCCTACTCGACCCCATGCTTGTCTCTAAGGAAAGCCTTGAAAGCTGGGCTGAGCCCTATTCTCAGAGCAGTGGCTCTTACCTGTCACCAGGAGGGCCCATGTTGGTCTGCAGCCTACCTTTCCAGTGAGCAGCTAGCCCTCTAGGTTGCTTTAAATCCCAACACACAGAAAGCCAATCAGGAGTACTGAAAAAAAGAAAGAAAGAAAAGAAAAAAATTTCTCTGAGAGTTTCTCCTGACAAACTAAAATTGTCAGGTATACAGAAACTTCTAATGCTTACACAAGAGTAGTTTGAGAGAATACAGAAGGTAATCATGTTTGGTTAATCACATTTTGTGCCGTGAATTCATATTATAAGGATCTGATTCCCGTTAAACTGCCTACCTTAAATTGTGTTTTAATATCAGTCATTGGCTTTTATGGAGTTGATTCATTAACTGATTGGAATATGCTTCAGCATGTTGGATGCACTCGTGATATAATTTATCTCACCCTCTGTGAAAAATAGTTCTGGAATTTAAGTGAGAAGAAGTTATCTATAGAAAACAGCATGCTTTCTTTTTTTACTTTCAGATTTTAAAAATTGGTATATAAGTAACTTATATTTATTTTCTTTGCACTGCCTGCCAGGGAGCTCACTTCAAATCTTGGAAAGGCTATCAGAAACCAGTGAAAATAATAATTCTTACAGATGATATATCTGATTCTTTCATATCTTGTGTCTGTTTTCCCTTTTATTATTTGCCTTGTGATTATGTTTTATGCTCCTAAATTCTTGGTGGAAAGAGATGGGGTATGTGTGTGTGAAGTTAACAACCAAAAATGGTCTTATTGTGGCATAAGGATTTTCTGAATTTAAAGCTTATGAAGGATTTTATAGAGAATTACGATTGAATATTTTATTATTGTTTCCCTGAAAACAGAGAAAACCAAGAATGAACATGATAGATCATACTAGACATTAAAAAGCAATTAGTAAAAATGAAGGGTTTTTTTCCCCCAATGAGGTAGGCTGATGAGGGAAATTGTAGAAACGTTTTGCAGAGGCCATGAAACAAATGGAGGGTAGTTTTACAATTTTGGATGTCATCTTGAATATGTGATCCTTGTTGCCTGGGTTCTGCTGAGACCGTTGATACAGCTGGTTCACCACTTGTGAGTATGTGTTATGATTGGGTCACTCCTGGTATATAGAAAACTTCCTGTGTTTGTTAGTTTTCCGCTTGCTGTGACAGAATAACTGAAGAAGGCCACTGAAGAAAGAAAGGTCCATTCTGGCTCACAGTTTGAGAGCACAGCCCATCAGGGCAGGAAGGTATGGCAACAGGAGGTTAAGGTAGATGGTACAAACATCCCTAATTAGAATCAGAGAATGCTGACACCTCACTTCCTCCTTTGTATTCTGCCTGGAACACCGGCCCATGGGAGAGTGCTCCCCAAATGCAGGGTGAGTCTTCCCAAATTTGTCTTAACCCACTTTGAAAGCCCACACAGACTCACCTAGAGGCTCATCCAAATCCCATCAAGTTAACAATGAAGATTGGTCACGACATAAACCATATAGGAAGGAGGTCAATACATCTATGGAAATGCCAAAAAATCTTTCACTTACTCAGAGGCTTCTCTTTGTTAAAATATTTCAGGGAGCTTGGAGATTTCAAGAAATGCACTTTCATTTTATGTTGCTATAGATACCATTTCCTTAATATGGCACTTGTTACAACCTTTTTTAAAAAATTCATTTCATCTATGAGCAATACATTATCAAATTAAAAGACGCCTACATCCAAGCATTTGTCTGCCTGTTGATGAAAAGTCAACTCCAAAACACAAGCAATCATTTTTGAGGCCAAGATTAACAGCAGAATTAACATTGAGATTTTTTTTTCTTCATTAACTTTTACTAATAATGATTTTTTTTACAAATGTAAACAGAGTTTAGAAATGGTTTCAAGCCTTATTATTAGATTTGATTTTGAGTTTTGAAGTCACCCTTTCTGGAACGCCCTAACTGGCAGGTCATGATTTCATTTCTTTATGGTGCCTGTACTTATCAAGCTGTGAAGAGACTGTAATCTCATTAAAAATTGAGGTGGAAAGTTTAAAGCAAATGCTAAAGGGCAACCTAATTACTTTATGAAATCTGAAATACATGTTCAAGACCCACACAGAGAGAAGTTCTTAGTTTTAGCCAAAATTCTGACTTTGCCAAAAGTTCTATTCATGCAATATTTATACACACACAGACACACACACGCACATACACACACACACACACAGACACACACACACACACACACACACACACACACACACACACACACACACACATGCCCTCTCAAAAAATCAAGAATTTTACTTGCTTTGACCACTGTGGGTTGCAACTCCTAACATAGTGCCTAACTCAAACCTCCTCCAAGTACACATTTTTGAACAAATATTAGATGTTCAGGATGAGAGAAAGTGAGCATTTCCTTATCAACACCATGGATGCTGGTTTCACAATTACCCATCCTTTGGTGTTAAAGATACAAAGTTGTCATGACAGGAAATCCCAAAAGAAACTCATGGTCACTGAAGCATTTCCCAGGAGATCAGCACTCAGCACCATTATGTGATGCTTCCTAAAGTCTGGAACCTCAAGATTGTTTATCCCCATGATAAAATAGCCTATGGAGTGTTTTCTTACCATTAAAGCAGATGTTTTAGGGAAATTCCATCAAAACCTCCTCCCTCACAATGCATTATTATCCCTTTCTGTTCACAATCTTCACAAGTCCTCCTCCACAAGTAAGCAAAATCAAAACAAAATATAAAGAAGTGCAAATATAGTCTTAGCCTGAAAGGAAAATACTAGCTACACAAAAAAAAGTCATTAGCTGCCCTACCAAATCACAGACTTTGAAAATGTAGAATTATTCCTTGGTGTTGAAAATTCTCTTGGCAGGGGCTTAATGGGACACTCCTGAACCCTGTCTTTTCAGCTTCAGGAGAGGGACTCCCATTGAGGATCCATAGACAGACTTTGTAGGATTCGTAGTTGTCTGCATGAACTGTGACATTGCTTTGTCTCTAGACCTCATGAAGAGCTCAAATGTTCATATTGCATGTTGCAGCCTAGAGATCCAAACAGCATGAAGTATTGAAAGGCAGAGTCAAGAGAAGGCATCTATAGAATAGAGACACTTTCTGGACCTGTACTTAGATACCAAATACAAAAGGACTCCTGGAAAGGAGTCACAGGCTAAATACTCCTACTGAGAGTTATTTATGTGAGACAAATTCATGAGGAAACAGTGAACAACCAATCACACATATAAATTGAGAGCTAATGCATTGGCTCCTCAACAAAACCTGCTTTAGGCTCAATTTCAAGAAGTCTGTTGGCTAGTCATACACAGAGATTTGACACTCCATTTCAAAGACCAGATCCTGAGGCTCTGAAAACATAGGTCCTTCAGGACGGTGGATAAAAACAAAGCAAGCTGACTCTATTGGCCCTAAATCAAATAATCTGTCAAATAGAAAATCCACTCCATTGTTTTTTGTCTTGCCTTACAATGAATAAGAAAAATCACTGTAGACACAGGAGATAGACGAGAAAACATGAGTCTTAATTTTTATTTAATCAAAATAATTGAATTTCAACTGACTACACTTAAAATTAAAAAGTCTAGAAAATGACAAACATGTGTCTTATATTTGTGATGTTTTTATTCACTTCTTCACATACACATTACTAAAACTTGGCTAAGTTCCTTAGGAAACACCTAATAGTATATCCACTTTCTATTACATTTCCTCAAAGGATATAAATGTTCTTATTTGCTACAGTGAGCAGCTTCAATGTCATGCCACAAGACAGCACAGAATCTGGGATGATTTAGCATGGGGACATTCCAGGGCGCAAAAAAAAAGTATTTTGTTTAGATTCACTTACCACATCAGCAAGGGTTGCATGTAAATTGCAAGAGCTTCTTGGGTCAAAATGTATTTAAAATCATGTGATTCCTGTGTATTCCTAGCATCAATCACCACTTTCACGGGGGTGGGGTGGGAGGAATAAGCTCCCTCGAAAAACCAACTATAATCTCTTGATATCAGGCAGGGGAGGGTACTATAGCTCTTTCTTTAGTGTCCCAGCACAAGTTAAAGAGCAAGATGAAAGAATGATTCATTCTCTTTGTCCATAGATAGATATAACACAGATACAGTAGGGTAAGACCATGGTCCTGTGGTCCTCATGCACGTGGGGATAGTAGTATGATATCTTGTACTACAATCCTCCTGTGAGCCAGGCTTCATGGAAAGCGTATAGGCCAGCCAATGCCCAGCACATGGATTTAGAACCTAGTGAATCCGACTGCAGGCAGTGTCCGAGATGATAAGGTACAAAGGTAGTTCTCAGCTTTGGACTCTAAGTCTAGTGTAAAATAAAGCAAAAGAGAGAGCGGCCCTGGAGGTAGGTTCTCACATATCCCAGTGAGGTGGTGGATCTCACTTTATTTGATCATTTCCTTTTCATTATTTTTAATTATAAAATTAATATTTGAATGCACATTGTTTTAAACAGTACAAACAGCACAGAGCACAGGGGAATAAAAAGTAGGCACTTTGCACTGGCTATCATACCATCCCTTCCCCTCCCCAGAGGTCAAGTCTGTTAATTACTTCCTAAGTGTTTTAGTTTGGGATCACATCTAAATATTTAATGTAATATAACCAAGTGTTTTAACTATTTATATAATAGGATGCAATCATAATTGAAAATCTCATCATATTTATCATATCCACATTCTATTATATATCCCTGTGACATTATAACTGCTTCATCAGGAATTCTAGAAAGGTCTGGGGAGCACATCTAATCCTGGAAAGATGACTCCTTAATATTTAAAATGCTGTTGTCAATATGTTATTGAAATGTTTTTATGCTCTTCAGATTGAAAAATAATCATAACAAAACCCTCCAATGAAGCTGACAGTACTTTAAATGAGTTTATTTTTTTAATCATATGGGTATATATACATATTTTATATTTTAATAGTGCCTACATGTATGAGATATAATTGAAGCTACAAATAATGATTGGAGTGAAGATGGATTGTGGGAAAATCACACCATGCATTCCCACGCACCCTCCCCCCAACCTCTCCACAGCCATTACCACTCACATACACCTTGCCTGGGACATACCAGTAAACAACTTTAGAAACTTTCCACTGAGCACAGAAATCCACTTAAAGTAACTCTATAAAACCATCAACAATACAATTCTAAATGGGTCATTGTTTGATTTTCAGATATTTATGTGTTTTAGAGAGCAGATAGATTTCCTATTCCAAAATAGCTCGATTATGTTTTGATTGCAGCATCAGATTTTCCAAGGATCTAACGCCTCAAATGGTGTAATCACTTATACATAAGTTGATAATTGCTTTACAAAAATAAAAACCATTGCTGTGGTAGTGGCATAAAGTGGGCCTATGCGGTATTTTCTCTCATCCTTCAGCTTTCACAATATGCTTAGCTGTATTGTTTGGGATTCTGGATGTTAAGATATCTGTAGCTTTCCTGTATGGAAGAGAGGAAGTGGCATTTGTGCCCATGTTTTCGGGTAGAGCCTCTTCCAAGCCAGGGCTATACAGCCTCTTAGACATCTCTCTGACCTTCAGCAGATGGTTTTGCTCTGCATGCTCGGTTTCATTAGATTCCTGAGCAAAAGCCTGAGAAATGAAAGAACACTCATTCCATTTATCCAAACCTCTCCCAAGGAACACATTTCTGTTTATAGGGTACACTTTACTGTCCCATTCATGCTCTTGCCCTACAATGTGTGTCACAGTTCAACTGAATGGTGAGCAGGATGGAAAAGGGCCCAAGGCCCCATGGAAGGGTTGTCTCTCAAGTGGAGGTAGAATTCCCAGGCCTCTTATGTTCCATTAATATGTTTTTCCATGAATTATTACATGAAATATGTACACATATGCCCTGATATATAACTCCTCAAATTTTCTTCATTTATTCCCCCAAGGAAAGAGAAGAGTCAGCTTCCTGGTCTTTGGAAGTCAGACCAAGGAAATTTTAATCACTTCCTTGGAGTTACTCTTGTGCTTAGTTGAGTGTATACAGGTAGAAGTGAGTCACTCAGTATAACCGTTGAATCTAGCACCGATCACTCTAGTCATCTGTGTACTACAAAGCCCATTGTTGTTTATTGCCTGGAGTTTAAGATCTAGCTGCATCGACAAAGCCTCCTAGCTCACTCTTAATGCCCCCACACAACAAAACACATGGACTCAAAGACAGTTTATCAGATAATTTTTAATAGAGTCCCAGAAAACTCTGCACATATTCCCCAAGGTCGTTGATAGTTATCTTGGCAGAAAAATAGTTTATTTACCTCATATCTGTTCAGTTAAAATGTATGGCTTCCTGGTGATAAGAAATCAGGCAAAAATAAGAACACAAGAACAAAGTGAGCAAGGTGTGAGGACTTGGCACACATACCCTGATCCAAGCCAGAATCGGTTGCCCAGACATCAGAGACTTTCAAGGCAAAAAAGCATAGCAAGGTGATATATATCTGTTGATAGAGAAAGGTATGAGTGGCCGATAAGATCCTTAGCAAATAGGATTCTAGAATGCACAACTTGGAAAATAAAAAAAAATAATAAATGCATGAAACATGAAGTAGGTATGAAACTGCATTCAAGTAGCATAATTGTAAGGGACATGATAAGCTTGTAAATGTTCTCTTTTGAAAGTCTTTCTTTTCTGATGTGTATTGCACTTGTTCAATTGTATGTGTGCAATAAGAATGCCTTGCAAAACCCCTAGAATTTCTGCAATTTTTAAGAACTAGCTTCTACCATCAAGACAGGAAGGTCCCATAGTTTAAAAGCCTGACAACCAAGCATATATCAGGATTTATCTCATTCTTTAGTGTTTGGTCAAGTTTACAGAATTATTTGTAAATGACTCATTTATCAAGGCTTATATTTTCTAAGTCATTAAAACTTTTGTATTTCCCAAAAGTGCCAAGAATTTTTGATAAAAATTCATGTCATAATACATACTTGAATAGTAAAACCTTAAAAACAGGTTGGATTTTCTTCTTCCTTTTAAATCTCCAGGATCTAGCATGTAAATTATCCATAAAATGAAATGGGAAAACAGTTGTTGAATTATTGAAAGAGTAGCTCCATTTAAAACCTAAAGAAAAGACCAGATACCAGATCATTCTTAGAAGTCCGTGCTACATCACTCAAGAGTCCCTCTTAGATGAGCAGAAGCTTTAGCTGTTTTCATATTTAACAGTCAGTGAAGTTTTGCTCTTAATCACCAATATCCTCACTACATTATTCGTCATACAAATGTATTTAAATATACACTTAAACACACACACACACACACACACACACACACACACACACACACACACACAATTAGGGGTTATATACATGGTTTGATGTTTCCATGAGTCCCTTGTCACCTGAATTACACCTGTCTTGAAGGGATACAAGGAATGTAAAGATGGCTTAGTAGGTAAAATGCTTACTGTGCAACCATGAGGACCAGAGTTGAGAACACATGTAAAACATATGTGAGCATGGTGACCTGCCTTTCATCTCAGTCTACAGGAGGCAGAAATGAGAATCCCCAGAGTAATCTGGCTATCAAGACTAGCCAAAATGGCAAGCTCTGGATTTGCTGAGAGATTTGACTTCATTACATAAAGTAGAAAATGATCTGTGAGCATGCTCAGCATCAACCTCCTGCCACCACATGAATGCACACACAAGAACTAGTATACCGATACACATGTGTGCCTACAAACATACAAACAGACATACCCTTTCATGCATTCCACATTTACAAAAATGGGTACAAGTTCTTCTATATTCACAGCTTTGAGAATAATACAACAATATATAAAACACAGCACAATATTGTTCTATGAAATAATGAATAATACAGAAAGGAATTGTAATGGTTAATATTGATTGTCAAGGGAACAGGATCTGAGAGAGACAAACTTCTGGGCATGTATCTAGGTTAGGTTAATTGAGGTAGGGAATCTCACTATGAATGGTGGTAGCACCACTGTTCCTTGCACTTGGGTCCTTGACTTAATAAAAAGGAGAAAACTTGCTAAGTTCCAACATTCATCGTTTCTGCTTCCTGACCACACCTTCAATGTGACCAGCCATCTCCTATCTCTGTCATCATGCCTGCTCTGCCATGATGGACTGTATACTCTGAAACTGAAGTCAAAATAAACCTGTCTTTCTTTAAGAAGTTTCTGTCAGCTATTTGCTGCAGTCACAAAACACATAACTAATACAGGAATTGAGCTAATTTTAGGGTCAAAATGTGGCCCAAATCATATGTCATCAGTTCAAGTGAGATGACGACATTGGCCTAGACTGAGCCTGAACCCAAGTTTGAGACATGGGTTAAGTTGTGATTTGCAAGATGGAGTAATATTATGCAGTGAAAGAGCATTTGTTGGAAGTATGTGTTCCTCTTCTCATTGATGCTTGCTACAGAAATGTAGTAGGTAATAGAATAGACGTACCCAATTGTAAATTGGTTCTTTCTAATTCTAGTCTTGTGTGCTAAAATTACCACTGCTTGGGCTGGGGAGGAGGTGGTTCCGTTGGTGAAGTGCTCACCTCACAAACACAAGGACCTTATTTGGATCTCTAGATCCTGTATAAAAAGCCAGGTGGGACAGCATGTGCTTGGGTTCCTCATGCTGGGGAGACTGAGGCAGGAAGATCCATGGGGCTTGCTAGCCAGCCAGTCCAGGAAAATTAATGACCTCCAGGCTCGGTAAGAGACCCCCACTCAAATAATAAGATGGAGAAATGACTGAGGAAGAGATCCAAAAATCAACCTCTGGCCTCTACATGCACACAAGCACACATGCATTTATACTTGGACAGACATGAGAAGCAAAGCTGAGAGGAATTTCTGTATGGTCTGTCTATCTGTCTGTCTATTAAATCTTGTGTCTCCCTTTGCATTGCACATGCCCTCTCCTATGAGATAGAAGGATGCACACCTTTGAAAGGTGGTTTTGAGTAAAGAACATTGTAGATGTGCAGATTTATTTAGAACTGTGCCCTCGAAAGTCACTGCTGTCTGAGTTATAAGTGAATTCTCTCTCACCAGCTTTCTGAGCTTCTTAAATGTGTTGGTACCTGTGGATAGCAATGAGTTTAGTTTGTCTTCTTAAACATTAACTTTGAAAATACCTGGAATCATTTCACCCCAGATCTTCTGTGGCTTAGACAGTAACTGTAACATCTTCTCCCACTTTATGATATGTGGCCTAACCCTGCTCCAAAAATAATCATGATGTTATTAAACAAAGAATGTTATAATTAGTGTCCTTCTACTTCACTGGGATAAGTAGACAGAGTTATTAGTAGAGAGTGGTACTATCGTATAACTAAATTGTAGCTCAAGTTCTAATTGGTCTAATTAGACAAGCCTTGTATTTTCCCATTACACAAAGACTAGACAACAAATGATATAGCCACTTCTCTCCACCCAGCAACATCACTTCCTGTTTCCTCCTCTCAAGTGCTGGGATTAAAGGGGTGTGCCACCACTGCCTGGCCTATAGTGGCTAGCTCCAAACTCTGATCTTCAGGCAAGATTTATTTGTTAAAGCATAAACAAAATATCACCACACTAAATCATTTCAGATTTTTTTATGATTGCATATTTTTTCAGGATATGGCTTAATCATCACCAGTACTTAAACTTTGATACATCACAGAGACTTTGGAGGTCATTCTAACAGGTGGTGCCCATATAGGTTCCAAGTAAGCTTGCCTCTTTCAGAAAAGCGGACGTAAATATCTCTGGTAGCACAGTAAGGCTAAAAATACTAATATTAGACTAGTAACTTGTACATAACTGAAACAACACAAGACTTCTTAATATAATATACAATTCCTTCTCTGTCACCCATATAAAACTAAGAACTGGTCACAGGGATCTAGGCTTGAAGAGCTGAAGAAACATTCTCTGTAATTTAGTATTTAATGGTCAACCAGCTTTCCAGGGATTGAGGGCTAGAGAGAGAACCTGATTCCTAGTGTTTACTTATGACCGTGTTACAAATGACCCATCCCCACTAGCACAGAAGCATCTAAACCTGATGCTGTGAAAAGATGGGCATCGTGCTGCCCTGTGAAGCCTATGTAAGCAGGCTGGAGCACACACTAGTCTCTGCAGGTACAGCCCAGACCTGCTGTGGTGGCGACTCTAGCCTCACCTCCGCAGCAGGGGCTGTTCCCACAAACAGGCTCTAATGGACTTCCTGCGCAGAAATCTTGGCATCTCGGAGTCTGTTTCTCAGAGATACCTGCTATGACAAAGAGAAAGTGAAGTTCATTATTGATGAAATTTAGAGCTGGGAAGCTCTCTGTTCCCTCACCTAAATCCACTAACTAATGTGATCAGCTGTTTTCTCCACCTCGTTTCCCACTGAGTCACAGAAACAACCTTGATCAGCTAGTAAATAAGCAACTGAGCAGTATGTTCTGTTTTCTCCATGCACTTCCTTTATCCCACAAACCTTGGTTTGGTGTAACCAGAAGCTGAAATTAGAGATCCACAGGCAACGTCCTTTGTTATCACCAAGGGAGGGAGGAAGAATGGGGAGGCTAACCCTGATGTCCAAATTATTGCTATCTTCTTTACCCTAATATGTCACTAATATTCTCACTTAGCTCACACTTGTAAATATTCTCACAGAATAAGTAAATTTCTCACCCATAATTGGCACCGGAAAAATTTCTTCTTGCCAAAGGGAACCAAAAAAAAAAAAAAAAAAAAGGACAGTGCTCATGAAATGTAATAGAGTAATACACTAGAAGAACTATCACTCTTAAGTCTGGGAGAAGTGCAAACTGAATTAAAATCTGGGTGACAAATGTTGAGTCTAAACCATTTCCCTATAAAAAAAAATCACAGCGCTTGATGTAGTCAGTTTTCAGTGAATTGCCCAGAGAGAAATAGCAATAATGGCAATTACCCAAAAGAATAGACAATGAACAAATTAATTTCTACTTGACTTTGAAATACTGTTTTGTATTCTAGAACTAACATCTGAATGGAGTTGTGCTTTACATTCTAGAAAGCTGCAGTGCCTCCAGCTTAGTTACTGAAATTGCATGGGAAAAGTCAAACTGAAGAGTGGTTTGTACTTTTCATCTTGTCTTGTAAAGCATGTCTCCGTGTTCTAATTTAGTTCTATGAATTAGATGTCATTACCTTTTAGGATAATACTAAGTTTAACCAAAAGCAAAAAAAAAAATGCACCTATGTATTTTCAGGTTTCTAATTTCCTGATATTGGTGGAAATTAATTATTCTGATTAAAAGGAAACACACACACACACACACACACACACACACACACACACACACACTTGCCTTCCCCTTGTTTAGTGAACTTTAATTTTTTTAATATGTCAAAAAAAAAATCCACATAACTACTTCAGAATGAGTATCCAAAACATAAATTTACCTAAATAAGGCTTGAAATTTTTAAACTTGCCCATTTTCCACATTCTTTTTGTGGTTGTAAGGTGATTTCCCCTTAGTAAATACTGTGTTAAAAATAACTGGAGAGTAGCTGGCACAGCCACTTATGGTTTCGATCTTTGACATCATTTCCTCCAACCTTTGCTGCCTTCCTTTTCATCACTCAGTGTTTTATATAAAGTGTTCAATGTTAGCACTGCACAGAATTCAGTTTTATGTTATATTTAGCTCTTTCTTTTACACAGATTTTCTCTTATAAAAGCAAGGAAAAACATTTAATCTTCCAGGTGTAATTTTCCTGAATTGAACCTTCAATACTCATTTTAGTTATTAAAAGTCTATAGAAATTATATTACCAACATCATGAAAATAATCTATTAAAAACTATGGAACTTTCCATTTAAATTAAAATTTATATAGCTTAAAAATCATCTACATACTTTCATTTGTTCTTCTTTACATGGTATAATCCCATTACAGAGTAATACAGTTTTTCATAAGATAAGACATTACCAGTATTACAGTGACTTAAAATGCTTCCTGTGGGACTTCTCTGCCTTGCCATTTAACTTAGTAAGTATTTGATGTTTGACCAAATTCAATCTGCTACTCTTGACAACATGAAGTGTACCTTGAGTTGGACACTGACAAAGCTCAAAAGAGGTTGGGTAAGCAATGGCAGGCTGAACAGACCCATGTTCAATCACTGTCTCCTCTAAATACCATGCATAAGGCACTTAGTTCTCAAAGGACAAATAGTGTAAAAACCTAAGAGGACTTTGGTGACAGTGATAGATAGCAGTTATGACAATAATGACATTCGAGTATAAGTAAATGTTAGCACTTGCTACAAATACTACTTAGCATTTGTTATTACCAATATAGTGAGCATGTATGCCTACCTTGTGCAAACAATATTCTATCCTCTGTTCAACTCACTGTTTCCCTTGGTTTGCATGTAGGTCCTCGAGAGGTTAAATTATCTTCAAACCCAACCTAAACACATCCAACACACACACACACACACACACACACACACACACACACACACACACACAGTCATGTAAAGAAAATCACTCTGTATTTGACTGACTTGAACCAACATATAACTTCAGGAGACCCACTAGACATTGTTTCTACTCCTCAGAGCTGGCTGCTCTGGTTCAAATCCATCCAAACAGATGCCTATGGTTGGAGCCATGCTTCTGATGTGGAACAATATGCACTGTAGCCACTAACTTTCCCTGCATCCTTGCAACTATGAATGGTGAGTCTGGAATACCACCAGTCCTCCGTCAGGAAGCTTTGTACACTGCTAGTTTGAAAACCCAGAATCACAGCAGTGAAGGGCAGCTCTTTATTGGCTTTCAGCCAATTATGTGAACAGGTTTGGTCTATTTTGGCTGGTCTTAGAGTGGGCCTAAGTGAAAGTGGAGATCCTAAGTGAAAGGGGTGATAGTCCTCCCTAACACCTTAGCTCCACCCTTCTCAAGAAGCTTCCCATCTCTGGATGTGGTTGTCATCACTTGGAAAGAGCAGAGACAGTTGTATTGAAGCATGGGTGACTCTGACCCATCATTAAACCTTTGGCTTTACTGTTGGCTGTATGAAGTTTCATCTAGTGAATTAAATCCTAACTTGTACAACTCAAGAAATTCCACATAAAGTCCATTATTATTTATTTCTGATTTCCTTAAAAATCTGAAGTTGTGAAATCGTTGTACATTTTTCCTTTATGGCATCAATGACAACCATCAGTTTGGCCTGAGTCACAGCTGACTCTCCAGCAGGTCACATGGTCACTAGATAGACACAGTCCTTGTCAACTCACACCCAGACTGCTCCTTTGTCCGACTCACCTGACCTTACATGCCTGCCGCCCTAGAACTGGCTCAAACTCTCTTTTATTCTTCTTAAACTTTTAAATCTTGTATTCAAAGTGTACCCATATCCCATTCAGCTAAATAGAAATCTTTTTAAATTAGGGAATTCCTTGTTCTCTCAAATCCAATTAACTTCTGTTATATATAAAGTTTTCCCTCTTTCTGATGTCTCCTTAGGATTCTGCAAGTTGATGGACAGCAGCTTCTGGAATAAGTTTCTCAAATCTCTGCCCACCAATGGAGACTGTGACAGATGCTCTCTGCAGCTGGGGTGAAAAGAAAGCAGAGGTGGCAGGCTTGGTCCAGCAGGTAGGAGAAGAGCTTCCTGCTCAGTTGTGTGGAGCTGGCCACAGAGGAAAGTCACCACAATGCTATAAGATCCAAAGCCATCCTCTAATAGCTAGTGAGTGATAAGAAGTGTTGACCTTCATTTTATTACCCGCTCTGGATGTGTTTGGTCATCACTCAGAAAGTGAGGCTGTTGCACTAGAGAATGGTATTTCTGGCCCTCCTTAAGCCTTTGGCTTTACTGTGGCCTATATGAAGTTTTATTTATTTAATTGAATCCTAACGTGTATGTAAAATACCCTTGCCGTGAAAGACAAGAGAAAAATCATAGCTTAAGTAATTCAGCCTTAAAAGCCATATTTATATAGATGTCTTTGACACTTTGGACTGGTTGTAGTAAATGGCCTCCTTAAAAATGAACTCTTTCAGACCATGGATTTCCTTCAGGTGACCTGAGACAATTTCTATTTAAAATCCATCCCTCCAAGGCCATTGCTAATTGGTTCTTGAATCTTTGCTGAAATAACCTTGCCTCACAAGGCAATTGTATTTCAGTCACTTTTTATTTCAGTTGAACATAAGAAATTTGTATATAAAAATGAATGATGGTGGGGTTATTAAAAATATATAAAATGTAAACAATTGTTAAAATATTTTTCTGAAAGGAATAAGAAGGAAAACACCCTTGTATGTGATTTGCCCTAAATAGCATAAGATGATAAAATTGCTTATAAACATTCTGCAGTGTGGTTTGGGAAAAGAGCACAGTCCTCTCAAAAGAACACTAGATTCTGCTTGCTTCTTACCCGTCACCGTCCTATGACCTGTAGTGACTGATCGTGTGTCCTGTCTAAACTACAATTTCCTTATCCATGAACTGATCATCTATCTCCAAATGCCTTCTAAGTGGCAGCTGGACCATGTGGACAGCTGCCAGTGCAAGGTGGGAGATAGTACTGACTTCCTTCCCAGCAAGCTGATGCTCCAAAATCAAACACAACAACATGCCAGTACACCTCGGTCCTTCCTCTTTGTTCAAAGCAATTTCCACCAGCTATATTGGTTTCTACTACCCTTTCTGACTTCCATGATGCTTTAGTGAGTGGGTTTTGACCCTTTTCTTCTTGACGGCATGCCCAGTCAATTTCTGTCTCTGCCCTGTCATCTCAAGGCCAGAGGTAAGATGGGGCGTGGTAAAATGGAGTCAGCATGCACCCCAAAGGTCAGATGTCAACTGACATTTGTGCTGTTATAGCCATAGGATTCTCCACATTTAAACCAATGTGTTCGGTATTTAAATACACAAGGCAGATTGAGTGAGCACAGAGTCCAGCTGCCAACACTGTCTTTCCTTGTAGGGATCTAAGAGGCCAATGGAAAGCAACTAAAAACAAAACTAAACAAACCAATAAGACGACTACTAACTGTGACAAACACCAGAAAGAAACACACGTGCTCAGGCTGTCAGTGACTACACCCTGTTGTAGAACAGGAAGCCAGCAGAGGTGTGAGAGCCCAGAGAACTGTTGCCAAGCACCTCACTTTCAGTAGGCATCATAGATGCCATTCCCTGGGGCAACCTGTCTGCTGCTCTGACTCAAGATGTGATTACTCTGTCAATTGCTGCCTCTGTGGCTCAAAGGGCCCCAGCAATCCACAGTGAACAACATGATCAACTGTATCAAACTAGCCTGGTGAGGGAGCTTTTGTTACTGCTGTATAGAACTGATTCTGCCCTGCCCATTCCAAGAGGTATCTGCAAAGAGGACCAAGGATAAATCATAGGGTTGTTAAAACCAGAAGTCTTAGTCCTGGCTGCCTCCCAGCACTGAATGAAGGCCAATGTGGCTAGATTATAGTAAATTAGGAAAAAGGAGCAATCTTCAGAGATTTTTTTCCTACCCCAAGCTGCCTCAATGCTTGGCTCCTCTGATGTTTATATTCCTGGCAGTGCCTTAAACAGATTAAGTAGCTTGACTGAAAATGCCTTTGATTTGTTTACCCAAATCAAACTCTCACATTTTATCACATGCCTCTAGATGGTGAGGGTTTTATCAAGAACATTGCATGTGGGCTATTGATATGATAATGCCATCCTAATGCCTGTTTGGGAGGGAAGGGTTTTCTTCTTTTCAACTCATACTGAGCTGCACTGAAGACGAGGAAGGGCAGCCCACAATATTTTCCAATGAATAATGAGTAATATTGGGCAGCTTTTGAACTCTTAACTTTTCATATCAACTGCTAATTTCTGCCAGCAAAATCCAGGGAAAAGTACGAACTTTTAAAGGACTCTTTACGGAAGCTTTAGTGTTTACAAAGCAGGGGATTGTCTTTTGCATTTAAGATCTTGTTTGCAAGCAGAATACTGCCCCATCCACACTCACACTCAGACCGCCAAAAACACATTGCGTTGTGGTGGCATGCAGTTCATTCTCTTTGGAAGGAAAGAGTTGAGTAAGCCCTCCAGGGATGCTGCCCTGGGATCAGACAGCCCAGGTACTTCCTTATCCCTGACACTGCTCAGCTAGAGCACCACTGATGTGGTAATGCCCTTTATTGGGCTTCAGAGGGTTGAGAGGAGACACAGTCATCTGGATCTAAGCCGTCCTTGTAGCATTCTGAAAGTCTTAAGGGTTTTTATTTGAATAAAATCTTGATAAAAGAAAGGAAAAGTGAGGAAGAGAAGGAAATCGATCTAAGATTAAAAGTCAGTTTTGAATACAGCCCCAGCTCTGTGCTGAGGGCTTTCATATGCTTTGTTACCTCTAGACAATGCAAGAAAGAGCTCACTGAATACATCACCAAGCCACGGAGTAGGAGAGCACCCAAACACCAGGCTTCTCCATATGAGCCTTCTATTCGCCCTCTCGCATTGGGATAGATTTTAAAGTCCTACAATCCATCACCACAGTGAAGTACAAGATGGCCAAATCTGGAGTTTCTAAAGTCTTCAAAGGATTCTTCTAAAAGATGAACCCCAGATGACTGTTGGTCTAATACAGACACAGTTCAGCAAAGCTCCTGGACCAAGCTGCCTTGCAGGAAGCACTACGCTGCTAATTGCATGCCTTCCCTTTGTTCAGCCTCATCCTCTATAATTAGCTCAGTCTTGAAAACAGAAGTTGTCTATGGCATTAAACCCCTTACACAGCAAATCCTCTAATTATTTCATATCTTCACATTAGGGGCTAAGATACTTGTGGTGAAGGGTTGGATCTGTTGGTTATTTAATTACTTAGAAAAGGAAGGAAGGAAAAAGCAAGACAAAAAGAGTATTAAAATAATTTCTGTTTGACTCTGACACATACAAAGGCTGACTTCCCTTTTCCCTCCTTCCGCCCTTCCTGTCTTCAGTCCTTTCCCACCCTCCCTCCCTCCCTGGACTCACCTCTTCCTGCCCTCACTCCTTCCTGTCCTCATCTCTCTTGGCATCAACCTCAGTTCCTTTAGTTATGACTGTTGCATGTTACTTTTTCCTATCAAGAACTTCCCTATTTTTTCCTTAACCACAGTCCTTTTAGATGTTGTAAGTTACTCAAGAGCTCCCCAGTCCACCTTCCAATGTTCTGTGCGCTGATTTCAGGCATTCTTTTGCCTTGCTTGATTGGGTGGAGCAGACACCCAGAAATTCACTCAACTAGTTTCCCTTTCTATTTTCTTTCTGGACTGACAAATAGCATTTTCTAGCCTTCCCTAGAAGTCTTTAGAGCTGGTCTTTCTAACAAAGAGAAGTAAGTAGAGATCATGTACTTAATTTGGGGCCAGAGTTTTGAGGAAGCAAACACACTTTCCCAGGCCCTTTTGTTACACAGTGGGAGAATTGGGGCAGCAGTATTTGGGAGCCCCAGCAAGAGGAAGCTGGATTCCTGAATCACCAAAGGAAAAAGTATCTGGGCTAGCATTACAACCACAACAGGCTGTTACACAAGTAAGAAATAGCCCTCTCATGTTTAGATTCAGGAAATTGAGACTTCTTGAAAAACTGCAGTTTTAGACTTATCTAATACAAGATGCACATATCCGTGTGTCATTGTGAGTGTGAGTTCCTCTATTCTTCCCTTCTAAGAGCCCCAGAAGACTAGAAGGGTGGGGGGACCCCTCTCATCTTTAACTGTGAGTTAAACTGAATTGGTGCCTCATTTGGAAGTGGAACAGATGGTCATCAAAATGAAGACTGGAGGATGCTCTACACCATCTCCAGGACTATGAATGCCATTTTTCTCATTTGCAAGCATCTGTCCAGAATTTTGTAAACAATCTCATAGGTGACTGATTTGGACTGCAGAACAAAAGGAAAACCCAGTTAGTTTCCATATGAAAATGTGTCCTACTTCATTACTCATTCAAATACTCATTATCCCAATCAGCAGGTACATAGTGGGCACATTTTACATGCCAAGCTGGCTTCTAACAGGACTGATCAGTAACAGATCTGGCCTTAGCTCACTCCAAACCCAAAGCCCTGTGGGAAAATCCAACTGTTCAGAATTAAATGATCACAGAACTGAAAGTACACTCAGCACATCACTTGGGCTATTCTGTTCTTCCTACAAAATAGCAAGGATGCTATTGCCTGTCTCTCAGATGTTGTTGTAAATTTAGTTAGATGATATTTAAATATCGTGATTGTGCAATCATTAGCACTGTGGTTGATGCTTGAACTTTAACACTCAATACATTGTATCTGTCAGTGTTCATATTAATTTAGATAAATATTATGATCTTGTAAGATAAAGGAACCTGATTAGCCTCTTAGAAGGACATCTAAAATCTCCCTGGAAAGTGCCCCTTGGTGTGGTAACTAAGACTTTGGAAGAATGTTCTAGATTTTAAAAAACTAAAATAATAAATTTTAAGCAGTATTTGGAAAGGACTTATATGGTAGGAGGGAAGCACTTTGAGAAACTGAAGATGTCAGAGTCGCTGTAGCGTAGACAGCAAGAGTAACTGGTGCGGGAGGAAGCCATGTGGAGTCCTGGGAGCCACCCTGTGGTCTTGATAAGATCGGAATGTTTTCAGGGGAACCTGGCCCTGAGTGACTTGATGGGCTTGGCAGGTTTGGAAGATCACTGTGACTGCAGGTCACCCCAGAGGAGTCAAGAAGGAGCTCCTCATAGCAGAGTAGAGGAGGGTGTGATTCCAGAGAGAAGTAAACCTAGGAGACCTTTCTGTAGTGGCACTGGAAGGGCATGCTGGTGGATTAGGAACAGAGATAAGGGCAGTTAAGAGTATTTCCGGTCTTCCAGACACAGAGGGATATTTCATAGACACAGGGAACCCTGAAGAGAACCGGGGTCATGAATCTGCTTTTGTGCATGTTGCATCCAGTTATCCCTGAGATATGCAAGTGTACATTCAAGCATTCAACTAGCTATATGAGCCCAGGGCACTGTAGAAACTTTTGAGCTAGACTGTGAATCCAAGAGACATTATTGGCATGCAGATGGTTATTAGGTGCAGATAGTTATTAGAAAAATTTTCCTTAGAAAACAAACAAAATTCAGACTGGGAAAGAAGAGGTCCTAGAACTTAACCTTCAGGAACTTATAAGCCAAAAAGGTTCACTGAGTCAGTTTTCCAGAGCAACAGAACCAATTGGCAGTATATTGGAGTATATACTTCATGAGTACATAATCTGATGGAGAAGTCCATACAATCTGGAGACACAGGAGAGAAATACCATCCAACTCCAAACACACAGCTGGAAGGCCTGGAGGAGCTGTTGTTGCCACTGAAGAGAGAAGACAGTGACTGGAAATACTTGCTTTTTGTTTTGTGTGGACCTGCAAATAAATGATTGCCTGAGTCACACCCTTATGATAGGACAATACACATCTATGTAAATTTCTTCCAAATGCTCCCTTACAGACAAATTTCAGAATAATTTTTTGACCAAATATCTGAGTATTATGACCCAGCTGAGTGGACTTGGAAAATTCACCACCAAAGACTTTATGATACAGTGGCAGGAGGCCCTGGCTGGCCTCGCCAAGGTGCCCCATAGCCCATGAGAGACAGAGACGTCATGTAGATTCGGTGGTGGGCTACTGCACATGGAAGTCACTCACACCCCAGGCACTGCATCCATGTGAAGTGGCTTCTATTATTATAATAGAAAGAGAGAAAGATAGGCAAAGAGGGACAGAGGAGGAGAGAGACAAGGGGGGAGCAGAGGTGTGCACACCTCATGGCGGGGGAGAGGTTTTTTCTTAGAGGCTTTTACATAAAATGACATCAGGACACTGGGCAGCCGCAGGGGTGGGTTCAGAATGCTAACAAAAGAGAAGAAAGGAAAACCAGAAACAGTGACTGACTCCTAGGTGATAGAGTAGGTACTGGTGATATAGCCTATGTCATGGGCACAATGCAGTTGCCGGGGGATAGTCAGCCTGGGTTTCTATTCTAGCTTAGCCGTTCACTTACCTGTGACCTTAGACATAGTTTTACAACTTAGTATCTTATCTTTAAAGTGGATATAGAATTTCCTACCTCTGAGAGTTCTAGAAGCTAAATTAGTTAAAAAAACCTAAAGGGCTCAGAAAAAAAATGCCTGAACATAGTCAGTGTTCAAAGATTCCTAAAAATACATTGAAATGTTTTTTTTTTTTTGAAAGATAGATGTGGACATCACGGTTAAGCTCTGTCTAGAGTGGTAAGGAGAAATAGCAAGTACACAGCATAAGCAAAGAAGGAAATGTAGAAGCATTGGGCTTCACTTCAGGTGAGGAGCCTGTCAATAAAAGGAGGAGGTGGCTACCTCAGTGCTTTAGGGAATTCCAGGCCGTCCTACCCTCTTCCTCCGTTCAGAGACAACTGTACCATGAATGAGCTATGACACTTGTAAGATAAATCCATCCTTGTGCTTTCCAAATAAACTTCCAAAGAACTCCTGTTGAGATACAAGGTTGGCCAGGCCTGCTAACGTAGTTGTGCAATCCTGGCTACTCAGGAGGCTGCAGCAGGAGGATCATAGGTTCAAGACCAGCCTGGGCAACTTATGAGATCCTATCTCAAAATGAAGAAGATGATTGAAGTTTTAGCTCAGTGGTAGAGCACGTGCTTATCAAGGGGTAGCTTCAGTCCCCAGAAATACAAAAGAGAAGAATGAAAGAAAAAGGAAAGAGGGAAAAAGTTTGAGAGGGAGAAGGGAAAAAAGACATAGATGCCTTCCCAGAGAGGCACCAGTAGCAGCCTCTGGTAGAATTGTGTTAATTTCTTTTCTGATAAACCATTAGGTTCCCAATGGAGCAAGGCCCCCTGCACAAGAGACTTCAACAGAGGCCCAAAGAGGCTTCTAGTGGGTAGAAAATGACTTGGGAGGCAGAGGGGGATAGATGAGAAGGTCAGATGAAGGATGGGACAGGAGGACTAGAAGACTGTAGGCATGCTAAAGGCATGTTGCATGGGGTATCCATGAAGGGCATGAGACACCCTGCACTCCAACACCATAGGAATCACTTAAAACAGCTTCCAAATCCTTCACTTGCTTGTTCTAAATAAGCTTTAATTTTAAGAGTTTATTTTCCCTACAGTAAACCAAAGGCATTTGCCCAGAGTAAGTTTTCTTGAAAACCCCACACTGTCCTATAGCCCACAGCTAAATCATTTTCTCCCATCATCCTTTTCTTCTCAGTCCTGCAATGAGAATTTAACATTGGGTCTGCTTTGCTCAAGAAAGTTCAGAATTCACCCCACTCTTCTCTCTGGAGGACCCTCTCCTCTGAGTCTTTCCAGGACTTGGAGAAGGGCTCTGAGTCACTTTCCTTAAATCCGCTTTTAATTTCTCCAGGTGCTGAAAAGGTCTCTGTCAAATTACAGGGTCAAGAATTCAACAGCCACTGTGAAGTTGGAAGGCTGTTTCGTTTTTCTTTTAAATTAAATACTTATAAAGACTTTGGGCCATGACAAATCAGAGCAAACTATTCACAGTTATCCTCTGTGCCTTCCTTTTGGTGCTGTACACCAAGACCTTAATGTCCACACCATTTCTCCTGCCTCAGATTGTGGACTAGAGTCACTCATTTCCCTCAAGTTGGATTTTTCTGACAGGGCAGAAGACTGGTTCTTTCTGTACTTGGCTTCCATAATTCCCAGCCTCATGTTCTCCAGTGACTTTAGGCCTGAATTACACAGTAGGACTCTGCTGGGTCACTTGAACCCCATCTTGTTCTATGTGCTCAATGAGCTCAGTTATGGGAGCGTGTGGCATGTGCATCCCCTGTCTTGGTACCAACACCTGGCACAGCTTCCTCCATAACTTCAGAGGCCAAGGAGGAGACCAAAGCATGGGCACATGGGCCTCTGATGTTGATGAACAGCTTCCTCTCAGACAGTTCTCCAAGCATCTAAGCCAGCACCCAACGAAGATAAATAATAAGAGACAATGAGATAGACTCGGTCCCTGGACTCGGCAAACAGTTGGGGGAGACAAGCAGTATCATCTTCATTAAACCCTGAAAGATCTCTGAGGGCCAAGCATTTCTGAGGAAAGTCCCCATCAGGGGCAGGCTGAGGACGTTGAAGAGATGATAGGTGGTACTAAATAAAGTCAAGGGGAAGCTGGAGGCCAGAGAAGGGATGAGAGGCATGGACTTATATACAATATAGGAATGTTTGAAAATTAAACAGTTTTCCAGTGTAACCTACAAAATGTCCTTTGTAATAAGACAGTCAAGCTTCATGTTCTGGGCAGAGCAGTTCAGGCTCATAAACACCACTGTGGCAGAGTTTACAGAGGACACATACACTCTGAGATGCTGTCCCACACTTGGCTTTTCTGATGGTGTGTTTGTTTAGGGCCTTGGATGGGCTGTAATCAAATTCCTCCCCACTCTGCCTCAACCACTGAGCACACTGGATCGGAAAGTATCCCATTTCACATTTCCTGGGTTTCAGATGTTTGAAAAAGCACCAAGGGCAGCTGTTGAGTCAGGTTCGCCCACATCACGGTGTGCTTTCCTGGGAATCAGTGACAGTTATTCTCAGCAGATGTCACTAGTCTCTAGGGAATCTGCACAGAGGATTCTGGAAGCACAGGAGAGATTTCTGCAGACCATAAACCTGTCACTGCCAAAGTTATCATTTCTTCCCTGCTCTCTTAGGGCAAGGTGTTCTAAGGTCTCTAACAACACTTAGAATAAGTATAGGCTTATTTCCCAGGCGGCTCTACAAATATTTATTCAGCTACCAAGAGAGCCTCATGTTCAGCTGTGAACACCATGGTTCGGCTTTGACTTCCTGCACCCAGAGCTCAGAGCCTGAAGAGAGACCATGGCTCCGCAGATACTGCCTGACTGAGTCAGCATAGACCTGAAGTCCCTGATCATGGGAATAGAAAACTGTCCTTCATGAATTAGTCTACCCACCACTCCAGAAACGACTTCTATAATCTTCCTTAATGGCAAAAAATATTCCTCATACGCTAATGAAATGTATCTAGTGTTTGATGAACTGCCTTATGAATTAATGAGCAACCACAGCATGGAACATTGTCTGTGGGCTTTTGAAAGAGTCAGATATCTGATCAGGAGAGGTCAGTTGGTTGATGAGACCAACCGTAGTGATGGGTGACCTTTCCCTGTGCTCTCTACATAAGAGCTGAGTTAGTCACAGTTGCACAGTCCCAGCTGAGCAGTTCAACTGTGTCCTTTTCTTTGTCAATTAGGAAAGTAAATCATAAGGCAAGTAGACAAAATGATACTTTTATACGGCTGAACTTGAATCCACTCTCGTTTTCACAAAATTCTAACTAGGGAGATCATTATGCAATGGTTACTGTGTGCTGTGTGCTGTGTGGTGAGGGAGCTTTGCATGCAATGTCATATCTCACTTGAACCAGAAAGAACTCTGGATGCTTGGCTTCTTTGAACCTTCACTTTGCAGATTAGAAAACCAGACTACCAAGGTTTCCAAGAGTAGTGTGTGGCTCACATGGAATTCAGGTCTTTACACTAATATGCTCAAGTTTCAAAACTGGTGACCATAATAAGTTGTGACATCCCTCACAACTGACTGGAATAATTTGTAAATCATAAATAACACAGAATTTTATCAAAAACCGTTTCTGCTTCTCTAAAAGGAATCTCACTCCCTTGTTCCAAACCAATTCCCTTATTATTGATTGAAGTCACTTTAGCTCTTGAAAAGCAACAATATAATATTAATAACTTACTGAATGTCAGTTATGTTTTACTCACTATATCAGACTTTTTACAGGCTTTCTTTTGAAACAGGATCTCACTATGTAGCCCTGGCTAGCCTAAAACTTGCTATGTAGACCAGGCTAGGCTCAAACTCACAGATATCATCATCCTGCCCGGCTAGAGACATGATTTGTAACATACATAGCTATATAAATACTCTATCTGAAGTTGGAGCAGGACAGAAACTAGAAGGTGAAGCCTCACTGTAAGCATTAGTTTCATTTTGCTGCATCTGGTCTGAGCCCTTGGGTCCCTCCTTTCCTTACCCTTGCAAGTCTCTTTCAGTGCTGTTCATGCCCGGTGGCCTCATCTCTAGCCTTGCCATCACCTGAGACTCAGGCTACGGTTTACAAATAGGGCCAGACAAGATGGTCTAGCGTAGAACAGTCCTCTGAGACAAGTCGGAGAAAGAGAGACAGAGTGTAGGAGGATGAGATAGAAAACACGATCAGAAGGAGAAGCCGGAAGAGGGCCAGTGCTCTGAAGGATGAGTGAGTGACTTGGGCTGTGAGCAAGTAGAGCACACTGTGAGGGGCAGCTCTTTCCGGCAGGAAAAGGCCAGGAGAGCGGAAGTGTTGGGTCTATGATATGAAAACTTCAGTGAGGAGAGGAAAGAATTCTCTAGACTCTAAAGAAGTGGTTCTTAATCTGTGAGTTGTGACCCCTTTGGGGTCACCTATCAGATATCCTGTATATTAGATGTTTAAGTTACAATAAATGACAGTAGCAGAATTACAGTTATGAAGTAGCAACAAAGCAGTTTTATGGTTGGGGGTCACCACCTGAGGTCGCAACATTAGGAAGGTTGAGAAACCACTGCCCTAGACTCTAGAGGGCACTGAGAGACTTTTAGGCAGGAGGCCCCCACAGAAAGGATAAGCAGCCTTTCCTAGCTAAGCTCTGACATTTGTGTGGAAGTTCAGTGGATAGATGACTAGATCATGTCTCTCTGTCTTTCTCACCTCTCATCATTCCACCTGAAGGTCATGGCCTGGGGACATGTGTGCAAATGACTAAGAAAAAGTGAATTCTCCCCAGCCTTAACACTAGAACAGGTTCCTGAGTGACAAGCTGCACAGGGATCAGGCCTTTTCGCAAACCGATGAGCAGGGCTGGGAGTAGGGAAGCGATGGGGCAAGAATACCATTGTCAAGGTCTGGAGGAAGAAGGACAGTGAATGGGAATGAGGTAGGGTAAGGATTCCTGTTTAAAAAGAACAATGTTGATCAGAGAGGAAAGCCAAGGACCAAGTTTCTTAAGCATTCAGGAAAATACTTCCAAGTTTCCAGCTGAGGAAAAAGATGTTCATGTACTGCGGGTTTGCCTGCAAGTTGGAACTACCCCATCAATCTGGGCACATTGTCCTACACCTCTGAAAATGATGCTGCCAGCCCTGATCACTTTGGAAAGGTTTGAATAGATCCAGTGGTGCCTTGTGCTACACCAAGGATTGACTTCCATATGGCCAAAATTGAGAGTCTGGGGCAAAAATAAATAAGTTCTTCTTCACCTATGTTTTCATGAAGAGCTGGTTTAATCTCTTTGATTTTTTAATTAACAAGTCAAAAGATCAGTCTGTTTGATTAAAAACACATGTGCACAGTTAATTGATTTGCTGACTAGACTTGATTCCCAGGAAGAAGCAGTGTGGCCTGAAGCTAAGACAAGTGGCCTTGGCCCTGGCTTCTGCTACGAGCCCGTTGTAATAACATGGTGAACCCCTGAGCAGCCAGTATCTATATTCTGAATCTGCTGGTAATCAAATAAAAGACAAAGACTAGTTTGAACAGGAGAAATTTTTCTTCAAAAGAAAATTCATCACTGGGGCTGGAGACATGGCTTTTTAGAATGCTCAGGTTGGGTTCCAAGCACCTGCATCAGGAAACTCACAACCGCCCATAACTCCAGCTCCAAGAGATAAGACATCATCATCTGGTTTCTGCCACACCCACATGCATGCAATACACATGAATTAACACAGACACAAACATAAATAAACAAAAATTAAATACATCTTTTAAAAAAATGTCATCCCTATTGAGAACTGCACATAACCCAAGACCAGTTATTCACCAGTGCTTTGCAATCCCAACACTATCTTGGATGCACTAATTCATGGGAACCTTCCCATGATTGACCCTTGTTTTCATCATTCTTCCTAACAGTTTTCAGCAGCACCCTTTATTAACAATTTAATCCAGCATAGCTGAAGACTGTACACCCAGCATCCCAGCAGATAGTGCAAACTCCTATTGTTATGGGTTGCATCTGTGGTGACATCTGTCTGAAGCTCAAAGAGAGGGTTCAGTATTCAAAAGCAAATTGAGTAATTATAATCTAATTACAATTTACGTTGTGTAGTCCTTCATCTGCTCTCAAAGTCCCTATCTTTTGGATATACTCAATTTTAAAACCACCTGACTTTTTCCAGAATAAGCAACCATGTTCTTAAAATGTCCCATAAAGGACTTGAGGTAATATCTGTGGCCCAGACATTAAGACTATTACTTCAATTTGTTTGGCTATTTTTCCCTGTGCTTTATCCAACCTTGGTTTCAACAATTCTCGATCATATAAACTCTCCTCTTTCTCACTAATTAGACTCCCGGAAATAAATACACAGAGACTTACTCTTACTTAGAAATGCCCAGCCTTAGCTTGGCTTGTTTATAGCCAGTTTTTCTTAACTTAAAGTACCCCATCTCTCTTTAATTACATTTTACCTCTGAGCTTTTTGCCTTTCTTTTTTTTTAACTTATTTATTTATTATATATACAGTATTCTATCTGCATGTATGCCTGCATACAAGAAGAGGGCAGAAGATCTCATTAGGCGGTTGTGAGCCATCATGTGGTTGCTAGGAATTGAACTCAGGACCTCTAGAAGAGCAGTCAGTGCTCTTAACCTCTGAGCCATCTCAAAGCACAGGGACAAATAGCCAAACAAATGGAAACACATGAACTATGAACCAAAGGCTGAGGGGCCCCCAACTGGATCAGGCCCTCTGAATAGATAAGACAATTGATTGGCTTGATCTGTTTGGGAGGCATCTAGGCAGTGGTACCAGGTCCTGTGCTCAGTGCATGAGTTGGCTGTTTGAAACCTGGGGCTTATGCAGGGATGCTTGGCTCAATCTGGGAGGAGGGGACTGGACCTGCCTGGACTGAGTCTACCAGGTTGATCTCAGTCCTCAGGGGAGGCTTTGCACTGGAGGAGGTGGGAATGGTGGGTAGGCTGGGGGGAAGGGGAGGGGGCAGGAAGGGGGAGAACAAGGGAATCTGTGGCTGTTATGTAGAACTGAATGGTATTGTAAAATAAAATTAAAAGAAAAGAAAAGAAAAGCTTGCACGGAGCAAAAAAAAAAAAAGATTATTACTTCAAGAAGGTGGAAGAGTGAGAATAAATAAGATTGTGGGAGGAAGTATGAATAGAGGGGGAAAGACCTGAGAGAGAGATTTAGAAATGGATTGTTGTTTTCTTAGTCATCTCATAAAATCTGGGAAATCATTAAATATCTCTGTTTGGAGAAAACACAGAAGAACAAAAATTTAAAAAAAAATGTGATTTGTTACAGGCACAGCCCATATTTGTGACAACTACTGGGGTCTCCTATTATACTGGATATGTAGTACATACAACCGGACTATGAAAATAGGACACTATGTAAACAGTGAAGTCAGTAGTGTGGGTGGAAGGCTGGCATTGTATCTTGGCTAATCCAAATTGAATCCTGGGTTCCCCACATAGCCAGTAGGGAACGGATAAAGCTGTTGATGTTCAACCACTTTGATGTTTATGGTAATCTCATGAACCTCCACCGTGTGGGATTAGAAGTCACTAAATATGGCAGCCTTCAGTTTTATCATTTCTTAAAGTGAGATTAGGGGGACCTGTCACTAGATGGTTAAGGAGTAGAAAGAGGATCGGTTACAATTACTTACTATTATGTAAGGAAATGGCGGAAGAGGTGTAGAAACCCTTAGCTTCAGTCCCCTGGAGAACAGACTAGGTGACACCATTATTAACAGTATAAATGGGGACAAAGTAGAGAAAATGCAGCAGAAGTTTGCTTTTGACCACCACCTGTTTAAAAATATGAACAGCACCAAGTTTCACAAAAAAATGAGAGGATTCATTTAATAAAGCACACACATTTGCATAACCATTCAAACAGCTATGTGTCCAGTTTCTAAACTCAAGTTCTATAAGGAAGATTCATCCACAATTAACAGCATGTGGAAAACCAGTGGTCTTGCAGCTGTGTTGATAAGAAATAATTAACTTTAACAGCTAAGTACTTTCTTAACAAACACGTTCTCTGTTGCCTTCACAGGGCCTGTTTAGGAGTGGAGTGTCAGTGAGACAGGATAGCAGTTCAATTCAAAGGAACAGAGCCTAAACCAGTGGATCACAAGAATAAAAAAGTTATTTCCTTTAGTGAAGTTGTGGCTACAGACAGCAACAACATAGATGGAACATGGGAAGAGCCAAAGGCATTAGTCAGCTTCCTAAGTAGAGACAAGAAGCAAGGCCAGTGGAGCAAAAGGGCCCTGCCTGCAGAATTGATACGGAGAAGTCCCACTGGTTCCTGAGTGACTATGCATAGCTTCACCTTCTTCTGCTAAACGTGCCTGTTCATCAGAAATGAGTCAACACCTTAGATTATATATTATGCAAATGATGGTAGTGGTAGCTTGGCACTGAAGGCACGCTCCCTGGCAGAGTTTTAGTCTACTCCCACCATTCCCTGTGGAAAGTTAAAATAGGTATGGCCCTTTCCCTCACTGATTTCTTTGCCCTTGAAATATAGCTTCCTGTAAGCTCACAGCTCAGAGTCAAGCTATAAGGCAGACAGCAAGGCCCCCTGAAGATTTGAAACTGGAATTCACAGGCTAGGCAATGAATTGAAAAGGAAAACATAGAGGCATCAGTGACTCTTGTAAACCAGACTATGAGTATCCCCAGGAAACCTACTTTCTGGAAGGAGACCCAGGAAGATTCCCAAGATGCTTCAGTAACTACCAGTTGGGTAAAAGTCACTATCCAGGGGTAGTCTTGTCCTGATTGGTCCAGTGCAAAGTGAGTATGTATGGAGTAAATTCTTTCTTCTCCCATCATAAAAATATGTCTTAATCTGCAGACAAAAGCTGAAAGCTGCTTGTCTCTGCTCACCTAAGTGCTATAAAACATCATGGACCCATCCAAGTCCATTGAAAACCTGCAAGATACACACTGAAATTATGCAAAGAGCAAGTCCACAGAAGAAAAGAGACATCTATTAGAAACTTGATTGGGTCCTGGCACTAATTCTCAGAGGCATAATAAAGATTCTCTCTCTGTGAATCCAAGGATCCATTTGCATCTAAACTATTGTTTATCCCTTAGGTAAATGATTGTCTCAATCATCTGTTAACACTGCTTCCAACACTAAATTTTTGGCCTTAAGGGTGGACTCTGTTTTTAGCAAATCAAGCTTAATGCTGGGTCTATTCATCACCAAACATAAAACAGAATTGTCATAGAGTAGATTGTTACGGAAAAGACACTTGCTAAACAAAATAAAGCACATTAGTTTTCATTTCAAAACCTTCTCTAACTTCAGTCAAGTCCAGGCAATGATGTCACCATGGGTCACATAGGATCTTCATATGTGCTCTGAAAATGGTGTGTGCGTACGTGTGTGTGTGTGTGTGTGTGTGTGTGTGTGTGTGTGTGTGTGTAGACGCGTGTGTGTAGAAACTTCAATATCTGCACCAAATAAGGCATCTAAATAGAGGCTAGATTTTTTTTTTCCTAAAAGGAACCAGTGCCTGAGTAAGGGCCTTCTTCAAGCATCACCTTTATAGACAGTAGAGGCACAGATGAAGAAAGATCAGTGTGCGCTGGTGTGTTGTTCTCAACACACTCAAGGGGATTTCTTTTCCAGAAGGTATCAAGTCTAGGAATAGAACCAGAGACTCAACTCTAGCTCGGACACTCCAGATTCTTCACTGGGGTCACACATGGTTTCTCCCCATAAAGTGGAGTCATGGAGTCCCAAACTAACTATGCTCATAAACACATCCACATCCTCTCATGCAAACATGGTGTTCTAAGGACAGGGCTGACCTTTTTAGACAAGCTAAGAAATCTGCCTCTGTATAACATCTTGTCACCACTTTCACTAAGAATAACAACTTGGGGAAACATGGCCTCCATGATGCTCCGAACCTGCTAGGATTTTTTGAAATGCACCTTTTCAGGAACAGTCCTCCATACCCAGCTTTGAGACACAATGTGGGTGGGCAGGACTTCGCCACCTTTACAACAGGAAATGCAGCAACCAGCAAAATGTCACGAGCTCATCAGCATCTGACATTTCATCCATGTGAACCACATTTGTGTCTGGAGTCCAAGATTTTAGATAATGTCTTTCAGGACAAGAAAGATGGTGGAATTAAGCCTCCAGTTTGGCAAGTTCCACAAAGACCTTGAGATCTTCTGGAATGTTCTCACATTCTCCAACTAGCAAACCTGACCACAGTGGTATTGCCACATTTGCCTGAGCAGCTTTGGCAAGGCGTACAAGTGGGAAAAATAAGTCTAACCATAAGAAATAAGGACAGGAAGACTAATATATTTAAGTAATAGTCAGTATCCTATTATATTTTCTTTAAAATGATAATTGCCTTTACGTTGGGCTTGTTTTTGCTTAATTGAACACCAGAAGCTATTAACTCGACTTTATCTAGGTTCTTTAAGCAGTTGAATAGAATGCAGTTTGCCATAAATGTTAGCATATCTAAAAAAGAATCAAATGGATTAAAATTTATTCATTTAACAACATTATATAAAGACATGTTATTACTCTGTTACTTTATATGGAGGATGGTAGGGACCTACTTTATGGCATGTTTTGCAAAAAAAAAAAAAAAAAGGAAAGGCAATGGTCAAAATAAAATTTTTAAAAACCATGTGAGTTCTTGCCAGTTCTTTAGTCTGGATCATGGTTTTGTGAAAGCCTGGAGGGAGGCAGCAGCCAGAGTCTATCGTGACTCTTGCTGGTGTTGCCTGACAAGCACAGTTCCTTTGTGCATGTCATGTGAGCCCAATAAACTTCCCCTGCATTTGTCTACACCATACAATGCAGCTTCATAACCTTGCATTTCTACACCATATTGGAATGAATCAGAAATGATTAACCCCTATTTATCTCTATTGTCTTTCAAGAATGGTACCACCTGCATATATTCAGGACAATATGAGTAACAGCATCCATAATGGTTAGCAAATTAGATTAAAATATTTAGATGTATTTTTATCTAAATGCTAAAATTAATATTCTGACTTACTAAGTCATATTGTGTATTGCACACCTGCTTGGTATTTATTTCATTTTCATGAATCTGAAGTAGGTAGCCATGTCCCAGTTTAAAGCTGAATAAATTATTGCAGAGTAGTGATACTGATAATAACCAGTAGAATTTGGATGCAGGTCATCTGACCATGTGATCTGCAGCTTTAGCATTACACAGTGATGTCTCCTGGTATAAGTGCCTTAACAGATGTTTTTCAAAGTTATTGGCATGATCTAAAAATCACAAAAAGAAAAGTACATTTATAGATGCAGATTTTCATAAATATTTGATCCTGACAATAGCCTACATATTTCTAGTACAGTCTATCTTCACTTGAAATTTTATTTCAAGATGCTTCACAATTAGGGAAACTAAAGGAAATTCAGATCTTGTCCCCACAATTTAATGTACCTGGAGTAGCATTCCATTAAAAAAAAAAAAAGCAAATTCAACCCTTCAGGCTCCATAAGGCCCTGATTCCCTGAGGATTCCTGTGATGAGTCTAGAGGTAAGAATCCTCACACTTGGTAGTCAGATCAACTCATTGTTGAGCTGGCTCATCACAGAGCCCCATGATCACTGATTTCAGTCTCTAAAGAACTTCCCCGTGGTGCTACAGACATGATAGGTGATATGAGCACTCACTCTAGAATAAACTCTAAAATAGTAACACGGAAGACTTCAAACAAAAGTAGGAAGACTTCAAACAATAAATAAAATAATTATTTTATGCTACCACCATAAAGACCATGAATGCTATACTGTTCTCATACCAGCACTCCAGGGGTTAATCTAGTGCTGTTCTGTGGACTTGGCCCCTATCTTACAGATTTCAATGGTTTTCAACATTTTTATGACATATGGGTGGCCCTGGACTAAGTCATAGTCACTGATTGATGATTCAGGTGGGGAATTCATGTCTGTCACTAGTACTATGAGTATGATTTGAGGGACTCTAGGCTGCAGATCATTGTTAGTGCCTTTGTTCTTTGACACCACAATTGAGACATTCGAAATTTCTAGGACCCCAGGAACACTGTCATCTGTTCTGAAAAGTCACTTCACTGTAGTCTCTGAGAATACTAATAGGGTAGAGTGGGAAAGAGTGGGGAGCCTATTAGAGTACAGATCCAGGCATGGAGGAATGATTGCACAAATGGAATGCAACAGTCACCGAAAATAAATGGCAGGAGATTAGGAAATAGCGTGCAAGTGTTGATGATGCTTGTTAAATGGAGGGGGAAGAAAACACATGAAAGGGTACAGACAACGTGATTCCACGCTTATAAACGAAACAACATAAAACAAATAGAAAAATGTCTCCATCTACTTGTCAACACTGCTTATATCTTCACAATAGGATTGCAGTTGATTTTTTTTCCTTTTTTTTGTTTTACTGTTTATTTTCTGTGTTGGGCTGGTAGCACTTTAGTAACACTAAAAGCCTTCTTAAGAGCAACAAAGCTTCAAAATATACTGTCAGAAAGAGAAGATAAAGAAAATCAAGAGTAATGATAGTATAGTGAATAGGATTATGGTTTCTGCATTCAAAAGACTGCCTCCGGTCCCCATTGAATTAGACCTCATTTGTAAAGTGAAAAAAAAAAGCCAGTGTGACAGTCATTTATCATTGCAAGAAGGAAGTCATGGGGTATCCTAACTGCCCACTTGCAGACAGAACCCCAAATTATGTCCCCAGAATGTTTCCAGTGACAACAAAATTCTGTAGCTATGTTATAACTCTATCTGAAATCTTCAAAGGAACAGATCATGTCAAAGGATCTGAGCAGTCCTGCAGTGAAAAAAATCTGATGAACTTTTGTCTAACTAGTAGTATTTCTGCCCATTAACATCCCACAACCCAAAGCAATACATCAGGACCTTGAAATTTTTCTTTTAGACCCCCAGGAATATGTTAGTCCTACTAGGCACTTCTGTGCTGAGCTCTCCTTACCACGTAGAGATAAATAGTGATTCTGAGGTCTTATGTTAGTTCCAGGAACCGTGTGCTCGGGCTCCCCAAAGAAGCAGAGGCAAGGGCACTTCTCCATTCATCTTCAGGAACCGACATGGGCTATGAAGTCCATCTCTACAGTTGTGTCAGCCCTGAAAGTTTTCCAGCTATTCAAGGGCTATTTTCACCTTATTCCTATTATCTCAAAATGCAATTTATCCTCTTGAATCTGGCAGTAAATGGCCCTGTAAAAAAAATTTCAAGCATATTCTAACCAACTTAACAATAGCTCTGAAGAGTCCTTCCAGGAAGGCAGTCTTGGCCATGAAGTTACCTCATCTCCAAACTTTTCAGTGTAGATACTCTTCTCAGCAGGTTGGATGTGACATGAGGGAAAGCACCTTGTGAGGGGACTTCATAGAAAACCCAGCATGGCGGCGACTGCAAATCACAGCTGTGGTGTGGGAACCCAAGGTGAAAAGCTCCATTTGCATCACTTTATCACTCCTTAGAGATGCAATTTACACATGTTACTGCTAGAGCTGGACAAGATGGATGGAATCTCAAATGACTCACCACAATAGCAAGCCAGATCATTCATAAAAATCAGTTCACAAAGACATTCAGAATAGAATAATTCAAGAACTTGACAGTTGACAACCTGTGAAAAACTGAAAAATATTCAAGAAAAGTTCAGGTTCTATATTATATGTCCTGAATTTCTCTCATATGTATGGTGCATGCAGGCGCACACGCACATGTGCGCACACGTGCAGTCATATGTACACACACACACACACACACACACACACACACACTTGCTGCTTCCTACTAGAAATGTTCTCCTTAAGAAATTCAATGTTTTATCCAGAACCTGTATTTTGAAACTGGAAGCATAACAATGAAGTTATAATAGGTTCAGGAATTAATTCAGAGACATAAATTTCCCTGGAAATGGAGAAGATATCAGATACACAAAAATAAAATAAAATAAAATAAAATAAAATGCCTCACAGGTATTTTCCAATATCACAGAAATATTTTAAGACATAGTTTCTCTGCCTTTAATATATCAGCAAAGGATTCTTTGTTGATGCAATTATTGGGTGACAGCTTACTGTTTGTGGCTACCTGGAAACCATTTGCTCAATTACGTATTCATCAATTACAATATGTCTTGCACTACACTATTATGCTAAAGTACAGTGATAAACATCATTATGAGAGTGATAAAAATGGGAGAAAGTCAGATAAAATCTTTGGCATTATAGAGGTTAGCAGCTTATCAAAGAAGCATAGTTAAGAGCAATTGAGAAAATTAGCCTATTGATTGAGACATCTTCCCAAATGACAAAGTAAACAATCAGCCTGAAGTACAATCAATTGTTAAGTTATGAGGGCATTTTGAAGATGAAAAAGTGATAGAGGAGAAGTAAATAAACAAATATACTCATGACCAATAAACTTCATATTCTTAGCATAAATCACACTCTGCTATGATCCTAATAACTCACCACATTTGAAAAAAAATCAAGTAACTTAACCCTTTTGAGTTTTTTTGTGAACACTCTCATCTTGCCAGTGAATGTCTCATGTAGACAGCCAGTTTTCCCTTTTGGCTATCATTTTTATATTTGAGATCCAAGCCATGAATCATCAAGTCATTTTCCATCAAGAGTTAATGCTTGACTTCTAGTACCATACAATTTGTACCTCTAATTATCCCTTACTTCATCCCACATAGGTGATCATCAATATATCTTTTGACTTCTTAAATGCAAAGAATTTGTATTTTAGTTGTTATAGTATGTCAACAAATTTTAAAGGCGGAATCCTTGAAGTAGGGGAGATAATGGCTTGGTCAGTAAGTGTTTGTTTGCTGGACCAGTAAGCATGAGGACCTACGCTTAATGCCTAGACACCACATAAAAACATAGGCACTCTGGATAATTGGAGACAGGTGAATCACTAGGGCTCACTGGCCAGCTACCTTAGCCTAGTCAGTGAGCCCCAAGGCAGTGAGGAGCACATACACACACACACACACACACACACACACACACACACACACACACACAAAATCTCAAGGTGGACAGCACCTGAGGAATACCCAGTTTTCCTCTGATCTCCATGTACATATACAAACAAACATATACAAAATATAAGACTGTCAAATGTGCTAAATGAATAAAGAAAAGCATAATGGTCCATTTTAAGTCCAAAAGATGTAGAGAGAGTAGTAAGTTGTCAGTACATTTCCACATTCACCAATAGAAGCGTGTATGCTGGCGTATATGATTAGATACTAAAATTAGACATCACAAAAAAGAACCAAATGAATTCTCAGCAATTTAAATAGCATACTTATGGTGGCCTATTTTTAAATGAAGACTGTATAGCTTCCAACGAATTTGCATTGAGGAGAGAGTTCCCTAAGAGAGACAGTTGTCATCCAGGGCATGATCACCTGAGGGCTATGGGACATCTATCTAGTCAAAAGTTAACATGATGCACATTTTGAAAATTAGACTTTTCAAGTAAAATCTTCATTTCAAAGGGCTCTTCCTTACATGACAGTGGTATGCACCATTGTCCAATATGAAAACAGCAAGGAGTTATCTGTTTTGTGCTGGCTTTTCTCTTTTGAGAAAAAATATAAACTTAGGTAACAAGAAACTAGTAATAAGAATTAAACTCTGTGTGCCATTTTAAAGTAGACCATGTACCTCACAATTAACCTGAAATTTACTTTCTCTTAATCTCATTTTATGTCAAGAAGCAGAGATAATTCGATGTGGTATGAGAGTCTTAGTTGCAAACAACAAAGCCCACTTTATAAGGCTAAGAAGGAAGGGATATCTTAAAAGATGTTGGCACCCATGAACCTTTGCACGGGTTGATGTGGTTTTGGCAAATAAGCAACCAGCACGACATAGCCCTGAGCAGTGCACCCCTCAGTACTGGGGGGGTTCTTTTGGAGCTAGTTCAGAAGACATCTAATGGCTGCCGCCACCAGCAAACTATCACCACTGCTTCTAGAGAGTCGGCTCTCTTTGACACTCTTTCTGCTTTCTAGGAGACCCAATACCCATTAAGTAGCTGCCCCTGGTGTTGTCCACTCCTGCTTGAGTCTTACCCAGAGCCATCTGTCGGGTGGAAACCAGGATATGTCTCTATCCTAGTTGTAATGGAGCCTAGGAAGTTAAGTTGTAAGCTTTAGCTTCTTTTAAATGGGCCCATTTCCAGGGGGGGAGGGAGGCTAAAGGGGGATTAGAATGGGAGCCTAATTATCCATGCTACCAAATCTTCTGCATTTGAAAAGTTTCTTAGCCACAGCCACATGGCTAGCAAATGGTAGCACCTTAGATGCCAAGTTACATGGCATTCCTGAGATGAAGGAGTGCCCTTCATTATGGATAGGTAGCTCACTTGACCTTTAGAGCTCAGACCTTAGGAGAAGCTACTTTCTCCTCCTTTAGAATAACATGCACACCTAACATCATTACCAATCTGGCTGCAAAAATACATTAATACTGTGTTAGGAGCAGCCCAGTGAGTAGAGAGTTCATAAAAGATGTTGTCTTCATCCCTCACCTGATGCTCATTAAAGATGCCAACTGTCAGAGCTGTGTGTGTTGGTACATGCTTGTGATCCCAACACTGGGGATGTAGAAGCAAGAGGACCCAGAGTTCAAGGTCATCTTCATCTGGGCTACATGAGACCCTGTCTTAAAAAATAAATAAATCTGACTGACCTAAGGCAGGCTAACCTCTGAAAGCAGGAACTCAGAGGTAAGATGCTCTTCCAGAGGATCCAGGTTCAAGTCTCAGCACCTACCCAGTGACTACAACCATCTGTCAATCCAGTTCTAAGAATCCAGTGTCCTCTTCTGGCCCCCACAAGCACTGCACAATTATGATGCACAGACATACATACAGGCAAAACGCCCACCCACACCAAAAAAATATTTTTAAAAGATAAAATAAATACTATGTTGTGATGATCCACATATTACAGATTAATAACCTGTTCTCAAATCCAGGTTTAATCATCCTGTAATTGTGTGAAGCTAGGACCATACTGTCTACTTCTTAGAAGGAAGTGTGTATAATAGTTTTATTTGTTTCTGTCTTTGTTTGTTTCAAATGAGGTAGCCCAAGCTACCCCAAAACTCATGACACTCCTTCTGCAATCTCAAGTGCTTCTCAAGTGCTTTGATTATAGGTGTGTTAGCCAGGGTTCTCTATAGAAAAAGAAATTATAGACTAAACATATGTGTGTATACACTTGTATACATATATTTACATGTATATATACACATATATGTATATATAGGTATATGGATATATAGTTGTTATTGTTGTTAGATTGTCTTATGAGATGTGGTCAGGATAGTCAAACAATGGCAGTCTCACACTGGAGACAGAGAGAAGTTGATAATTCTGGATGTCTGAGCAGTCCTCTCTGGTGCTAAAGGCCTGCATGACTCCTGGAGAGCTGCCAGTCTTCAGCCTATGTTGGAGAGGTATGGAAGTTGGTTGTCACATCAGTGTAGGAATGCCACAGAAACAGAATTACAGGTGTGAGACACCACACTCTCACAAGATTATAGATGCTATCTGGAAAGGATTTTGTATAGTGCTAGGAGACTGGTAGGTATTAATTAAACAGAAGCCATCATTTAACTTAAATCGAAATGTCATAAGGTTGATTTACTAAATCATAGAGATTATTTGATGTATAATTCTACTCAGCCATGAAAATGGCAATCCTCCTGCCTGAGAGCACAGAGGGAAGAACAGGAAGTGAGATGCTTTTCTCTTTAGTTTTTGAGGAATTTACAGTTGTATGGCTCTCTAATGTTTAAAATGAAAGAAATGACTATTCCCTCTACAACTGACCTGATTCAAATTGTACTTGAGACCTTTCCTAATTTCTCCTTCTACAAGATCTTCAAACTATCTGATGGACTTTCAAATCGTGTGCTAAGAAATGGAGAGCAAATAACTTAAAATTCTTAGAAAAATCACTTGTACCATCTGTCCAGTACATGTTGAAAAAAATGACTATTAAAATGAAGTCTTTAAATAAAAAATAGCCTCAGAATTTCACAGAAAGTCATCTCTAATGGGCCAAGAAAAAATGTGCTTTAAATGAGACTTTTTACAACATTCAGAGTTTCAGAAACAGCCTGCCGTCACAAATGTAAAGAAAAGTGAAACTTTTATCTGTGTAAGTGCAGGAGTTGCACGGAATAATTTTTTAACCTTATGCTGTCAGGAGCAAAAATTGCACCATCTACTTGCTTAATTTGTGTCTATGATATACTCTCACCAAGCCGAGAAATCGGATTTAAACCCTTGTGCTGCGGAATATATTTCTAGCAATAACAAAGCGAAAACAAAATGGAAGAAAGTCTTCTCCTTCAACACAAACCTATCTTTGTGTCCTGTGGAAGAGAGTAAGAAAGGACATGCCATGCACCTGTCTCGGTGTTGCTTTTCCAAGCACACACAACAGAGCCCGTTTTTAAGGAAGTGGGTGGCCTATGCTGATGACACAGGAGCAGGGCAGAGTCCAGGCTTGGGGAATTGGGAGAGAAGGAAAGGAAAAGAGTTGGGGCTATTTGTGAACAGCACGGAGCAGCAGGGAGACCAGTCCTGGAATGGTCACACACACCCGGCCAACTGACTGCAAGAGACAGAGGTTAGGGATAGGGATAAAGCAGGAGAGGCCACTCATTTGGGGGCCTGGTTAGAAACCAGGGAAGGGAGGGTGGCCAGCATGGGAGGTGATGCCAGGCCACAAGCAGATAGTGGCCATTCAGTCACTCTTCTAAGTAAAGGAGCCCATGGAAATAGAGACAACAAAAACTCCAACCGTGAGGACATTGCTTCTTTAAGGGCTTTTCAAAACAAATACACGTGGCAGAATTTCTGACCAGGGAGAAATCATGATACTTTTAGAACAAGACATATTTTGAGGGGAAGAAATTCTAAGGGGATTTGATGGCAGACCTCCATCTACAACCTTAATTTCTGTGAACTGTGGGTTCTGTGCTTGAACCAGGAGACTGGATATCTACAAGTCTCTCTGACTATGAAACTTCAGCCTGGGAACATTCTAAAGCCCGGGAATAAAGGCAAAGATAATTAACAATCATAGAATACAGAAGAAAGAACTGAGATGAGATAAATAAATGTGAGTGAAAAGAAAAGCACTAAGAAAGTTTAAAACTGAGATCTCTGATTATGGAATCCCAGTTAGAGGAGAAAAAGATAGCCTAAAATACATGCCAGAGTGACTTAAACATAACAGTGATGAGTTCCCACATCAGAAAGAAAAAAAACAGTTTTTTCTGGGTGTCTAAGGACAGGTGGAATACAAATACTTTGTAGAAAGAAAGTCATAAACAAAAAAATTAAGGGAGAGGAGTATAGAGATATGGAAATTTATGTAGAAGGTAGTATTCACTCCAGAGGAAGATAAGCAAATGTTTGATGATCTGCTTGCATGGCAGGAAGCTGAGGTCAGGCAAAGGTGAGGACAGTGAAGAAGTGGCCTCCATGACAGGGATAATCACTAAACAAAAGAAACAAGTTACATCTTGCACAACAAGTACCTGCTAAGAAAATCAGGCACATAGATCAGAGTTTAGAAGAAAAACAGTACTGCCGAGGAGCTACTCTGTTAAACTCTCCTGTCTGCCACATCACTCTGGTTTTCATTTACAAGCATTTCTCTACTTTCATACTGTTTTCTGTACCGAAAGTTGATAGGTCTTTTGGGTAGTTGATTGGATGATGATATACCTTGCAGTATTACATTCCAGATAGGCTCCATCACATCCTTAACAAGCTATGAAGATAAAATTCACAGTTACATTTTAAATCAACTTGCTGAAACCTGAAAACAATCATGGTATAGCTACTTCAGGATATTTTAGTATATTTATAATATAATTACAACTACACATACGCTATTTAGAAGGCTGAATTTGTGGACTTTTAGTATTCTAAAATTATATATGAAAAATTCTAAAACTTTGACACACAGTACTAATAATGAATAGTCACGATGACATTTCTTCCAGCTAATATCCCCCCTTATTACATAATTGTACGATCTTTTTATAGAAATATTATAAAATGAAATTGAAAGCTTCATATACAAAGAGTCAACTAGTGGAGCCAAGTTTTACTTTTTCACTTTTGAGCAGCAGCCAAGTAAGAAAACTGTTTTTATTCAAGGTACTTTGTCTGATAATTCCTCATGAAACACTAGTGTGCATTTGTGTGTGGGGGTGGGGTGGGGGGTACAGGCAAAAACCAAAGGGTGACATTGGGTAATCTTCCCCATCACATCTACCTTATTTTTTTGAAGCAGGGTCTCTCATTGAACCTGGAGCTCCAGGTTTAGCCAAACTGCCTGGCTGTCAGGCTCCCAGGATCTGCCTGTCTTTGCGGGCCTTCTGCCCCCTCCAATGCTGGCATGACTGACACAGGTTTCAGCGTTCAGCATTTTCATGGGCGCTGGAAATCTGAACTCAGGTCCTCATGCTGGTTCAACCAGCACATTATTCACTGAGGCATCTCCACAACCACAAACATTGTAGAAGCAAAGTGTCTCCATCCTTTGCCGTGTTTGCATTCATAATGACAATGCTTGGTGTTCCTGTAGCAAAAACCAGCTTATGTAAGATTTTCCAATAAGTTATCACATTAAACCTTACAGGGGCCTCACAAAGCATGGCTGTATAGTATTATTCTTCTGTGATAGATGAAGAAATAGAGGCATAGACTCGCAGACTTAAAACTGATGACCAAAATTCTAGAAGCTAAATCTAGGCCTTTTCCTGCTGTAAGATTAAATTCCTACAGAATTATTTCCACTGACAGCAGCTGTATAAAATTATTTTAAGCAATTATGGCTTCTAATAAATTATTTCATAACGAAATATTTCAATTAGGAAACAAATGGAGAGAAAATTAAAACTCACAAATTCTCTGCTGGATGTTATCAGTTGCCATATAGTACTGATCTCATTAGTTTTGAAATAGGACAGGAAGTAATACCATCCTTCTGTGGCAAGCTAAGAACTATCTCCCCAGACAATTATGCATTTTACATATAGTAAGCACACTGACATTTTTCTGGTTTATAAACACATCCATTTATATCAGGTGCAGCCCCTCCCCCAGTAATGAACAAATGAGCACTGTTTTGGTATTGCAGAGTTCAATTGTTAAGTTCTCGTAGCTGCTGTTTCTATATAGTTGGATGTCTTTCCTCTCATCTTCCACAGCGCTAATAAAAACTACTGGGGGGGTCTGTTTTCCAGTAGAGAAACCACACACACAGGCCCATCAAGTGGCCAAGCTTCCAGGTACCCTTGACTCAATAGGTACTCGCCCGTCCTGCTTCTAAAAGTATGTCTTCTGTAAGGCCACAGCGACACAATATCCATGACAGCAAAAGGAAGCCGAGTATTTGTTTAACATAATGAGAAGTTCTCATTTTCATTTTTCCCTGAGAGCATTATGGTGGGGGCGGGAGGGGGGGGAGGAGAAACACTTCTTCAAATTCCAGAACTAGGGCAATACATTGATTTTGCGAAAGCTATAATCTTTCTTTCTAATTTGAAGTGCACGTTCTCTGCTACCGGGAAATAGAAAGGGGCTTTCATATTGCAAGAGCCCTGAGCTCATGCAAAGACGTCCAGGCCACTCCTCCCCCAGGGTGGCCCCATTCTTCTATAGGAGGGGATTTATAAAGACCTTCACCATAAATGTCAAAGCGTATTAAACTGAAAAGGAGAAAGGTCCAAATCTTTTTTTTTTTTTTTTTTCCAATCTGGGGAGGAAAATCATTTCAATTGCCAATCCCTAACGAATAAAACTTTTTGCTTTAGGCTGTTGCCTTATTGTACACGATCGACTAAGTAAATTCAATCCTGGGGCCTCTCTGAAAAGATTCATAATTAAACATTTAAAGGGAACAAATTAGCTCTTTGCCTGTCAGCAGCAGAGGAGTCAGAACTTTTACTCCTGCCTGTCTCCAGGGATTCTCTCCTGTGAGAGCCTGGTTTCTTTCATAGCACGGAAACGGGCAGAAAGAACGAGTTAGACATAATCAGTCATCAGGTTGGATAGCAAAATGGTTTATGAAATTCTTCCTTCAAGGACTATTATCTAGTGTTAAGGGTGTTTTATTTCTTCCTCTCCTGTGCTTATTTACAGCATAATTACAAAAGGGAGAGACAAGGAGGGAGCCAGGCATGAATATAACCATATGGCGGATTAACGCAGCCTGCTAGAAGCTCCACCCTGTGGGGCTCGTCTGCCCATTAGTTATGTTACAGACTGAGGTGTATTTCTCCACAAAATGAAGAGGCTCTGATTTCACTCGTGCACCTTTTCTTTCTCAGAAATGATCTTTTGCCCTAGTCAGTATCATGATATAGGACACACACCAGCACCTCATCCATTTCAAGAGTGCTCCCCAACCAGCCAGTCCCGGCCCCCAACTCTTCCTTAAGGTTTTGTTTGTTTGTTTTCCTGTCTTGCCTAGCTTTTAGTGAGCTTTCTTTCTTTCGAATGCTTCCTTTTTCTCCTACTTTGTAAGGCTCCTTGCGTGGGTCTCTATGTTAAAGTACTTTTCCAATAGCATGCACTCATGGGCATATTCAAAGTGACTCTGACTAACAGAGAAGCTGATGGTTAGGGATGAGATTGAAGAATTGTTGTAACTATCCAGAAACCAAGCCAGTGTGTTGGAAGTGTGGCTTTGGGAAATGAGCCACAATCCTGACTTATCTTGGTCAGCAAATCTGAAATCTTTCAAGACTCAGAAGAAAAGACAAAAAAAAAAAAAAAAGTTAGCAGGAGTAAAGGAAGGGCTTCAGCCTATGACACCATCGCCATGTGGCCCTACACTGCACTGACCTTTCTTTTTTTAATCTAAATATAAACCACATTTTCAGTTCCCTTTCACACCTGAGTGCCATTCTTCCTGAATGCTAATTATGAATTTTTCACCCTTTGAAATCTTGAAAATTAAATGTGCAGGAGGGAAGCTGTGTGGCAAAACATCGCGTCTTGCTGCTCCCTGGGAAAGTAGAAAATACACTAAACTGTGCCCTCCAGGAAGACACATTGACTCTTCAGTCCCCACACCTCAGGATTTTTATTTGGGGCAGTCTTTATGGTCTTGGTTCAGAGGAGCTAAGGTCATTATGGTGGCCCTAATCCGACAGACTATGTCCTTGTAGAGGGGAATACAAGGCACAAAGATACATGTACAGAACAACACCATATCCAGATGGAAGCAGAAATCAGGCTCATGTCTGCAAGACAAAGAGTGGTGGTGTTGGGCGGGTGTGCCAGCCAACTACCGGAATCCAGAGGACAGCCCCAGAAGAGATTCTCCCCTGTGATTCTCTGAATTTCCTCGGAGTCTGTTGTAATGCCCCACTCTTCATCTCTAATTTTATTAATTTGGACCATCTCTCCCTATCTTTTAGTTAATTTAGCTAAGGGTTCCTGTTGAATTTCTCAAAAAAGAATTCTTCATTTCATTGACTCCTTTTTCATTTTTGTCTGTCTGGTTTTGGGGTTTTTGTTGTTGTTGTTGTTTGTTTGTTTGTTTGTTTCCATTTCATTTGGCCCTGGGTTTATTTCTTGTTGTTTACTCCTTTGGCCCATTATTTCTTCTTGTTCTAGAACTTTCAGGTGTGTCAATTAAGTTATTAATATAAGATCTCCAGTGTTTTTTTTTTTTTTTTTAATGTAGGCACTTAGTGCTATGAACATGGTTCTTAGACCTGCCTTCACTGTGGGCCCCTAGGTTTGTGTTTTAAATTTCATTCAGGTCTAAAACATTTTTAATTTCCTTCTTTATTTCTGTCTTGACCCATTTTTCATTTGGCAGTAAGTTTCTCAATTTCTATTAACTTGTATATTTTCTGCTATTTCTGTTGTTGTTGATACCCAGCTTTACCCCGTGGTTTTCAGACAAGATGCCGGGTATTTTTTCAATCCTCTTATATCTGTTGAGTTTTGCTTTTTGTTCCAGTTAGTGGTCAATTTCCAAGAAAGTTTCCTGAGCTGCTGAGGAAAAGAAAAAAAGGTATATTCCTTTGTGTTTGGGAAGAATATTTAGTTAGATGTCTGCTATGTCCATTGACTTATGGTGTTACTTAACTCCAGCATTGTTTAATCTTGGTCCAGACGATCTGGCTAAAGTGGAGTCACTTACTATTACTGTTTGAGAGTCAATATTTGTTTTTAGCTGTATTAGTGTTTCTTTTATGAACTTGGGTCCCTCATGTTTGGTGCATAATTATTTAGAATTGTAATATTTTCTTGCTTGGTTTTCCCTTTAATGAGTATTTAGTGTCTGCCCTTATCTCTTTTGATTAATTTTGGTTTGAAATGTATTTTGTCTGATATTAAAATAGTTACAGCAGATTGCTTCTTGGATCAATTTACTTGGACACCATTTCCCATCCTCTTACCCTGAGGTAATGACTGTTCTTGATGATGAGGGGCATGTTTCTTGGATGCAGCAGAAAGATAAATACTGTTTTCAAATCCAACCTGTTAGTCTGTGTCTTTGTATTAGAGAATTGATACCGTTAATATTGAGAGATACCAGTGAGCAGTGTTTATTGATTCCCATTATGTTGTTGTTATGGTGTGGATTCTCCCCCATTTTGAGTTACTGTTCTGTGCTTGTTTAATCCCTGTGTCTTCTGGGCTGTGGTTAATCTCTTCAGACTGGTTTTCCTTCTAGTGCATTTTGTAGAGCTGGATTGCTAGTTGTTGCTTAAATTTGGCTTTATTGTGGAATGTTTTTATTTCCCTGTAGGTTGTGATTGACAGTTTTGCTGAGTAAAGCAGTCGGTGGTCTCCTACAGTTTGTAGGACATCAGGGTCTCCCAGGGTTTGAGGAACATTTATCCAGGCCCTTCTGGCTTCCATAGTTTCCATTGAAAAGTTAGTAGTTTTTAATGAGCTTGCCTTTATAGGTAACTTAGTCTTTTTCTCTTGCAGCTTTGAATATCCTGGTTTTGTACTTTCAGTGTTTTGATTATTACGTGTCTTGGGGAAATTCTTTTCTGGTTCTGTCGATTTGCTCTTCTGTATGCTTCTTGTACCTTGATAGACACCTTCTACTTTAGGCTGCAGAATTTTTCTTCTATGATTTTGTTAAAAATATTTTCTCTTCCTGTGACCCAGGTTTCTTCTCATTCCTCTATCCCTGCCATCCACAGGTTTGATCTTTTCATAGTGTCCCAGATTTTCTGGATGTTTTGTGCCTGAATTTTTTTTTTTTAAGATTTAATATTTCCTTTGACTGGAGTATCCATTTCTTCTACTGTCTTCAGAATCTAAAATTCTTTTCCCCACATCTTACAATCTGTTAGTTAATCTTACTTCTGGGGTTTCTGTTTGACATCCTATGGTTTTTTTATCCAGTTTTATTTCAACTTGACTTATCTTTAGTGATTCTATTTCTATTTTCATGTCTTGAAATGTTTTCATTGTTTCATTCAAATATTTGTGTTTTCATGTTCTTCATTAAGGCATTTGTTCATATGTTAATGTCCTTAAATTTTGATGGGGATTATATTCAATCTGTAGATTGCCTGTGGATGCTCTATCATAACACAAGGACACTTGCTCAACTATGTTCATAACAGCTTTATTTGTAATAGCCAGAACCTAGAAATAACCTAGATGACTCTCAACCAAAGAATGGATAAAGAAAATGTGGTACTTTTATGCAAGGGGCTATTACTCAGCTGTAAAAACAATGACATCAGGAAATTTGAAGGCAAATGGATGGAACTACAAAAAAAATCATCCTGATTGAGGTAACTGAGACCTAGAAAGATAAACATGGCATGTACTCATTCATAAGTGTATATTAACTATAAAGGATAACCATTCCAATCCACAGACCCAGAGAGGCTAGGTAACAAGGAGGGCCCAAGGAGGGGACTAATGGATCTCCCTGGGAAGGGGAAATAGAAGAGATCTCCTGGGTAGACTGGAGGTGGGTGGGCATGGGAACTTAAGAGATCAGGTCAGAGGCTATGTAGGGGGGAGAGTACTGAGATGACAGGAAGGGGGGGCTTTTAGGGATCAGGTAGAAACTAAATAAAAAAGAAACTCCCACGAACCTACAAAGATGACCCCAGCTAAGACTCCTAGCACTGGTGGATAAGTAGACTGAACTGGCCATCTCCTGTAATCAGATTGGTAACTACCCCAATTTTTACCAGAGAGCCTTTATCCGGTAACTGATGAAAACAGATACAGAGACCCACAGCCAAACATTAGGCCAACCTCAGGGAATCCTGCTGAAGAAAGGAAGGATTATAGAAGCCAGAGGGTTAAGGACATCACAAGAAAACCCACAGAAACAACTAATCTGGCTCATAGGAACTCACAGAGTCTGAACCAATAACCTGAGAGTCTGAATGGAACCCACCTAATCCCTCTACATATGTGTGACAGTTATGTAGTGTGGTCTATTGGTAGGACTCCTAACAATGGGATCAGGGGCTGTCCCTAACGCTTTGGCTGGTTCTTGGGAACCTATTCCTCCCACTGGATTGCCTTGCCCAGCCCAAATGCAAGGGGAGGTGCTTAGTCTTATGGCAACTTAATATGCCTTGCTTTGCTGATACCCATGGGGGAGGCCTTTCTGAACAGCAACAGAGGAGGAGTGGATGGGGGAAGGGGGTCAAAAGTGGGGTAGGGGGAAAATGGAAGGAGAAGAGGAAAAGGAAACTGCTGTGGACAGGATTAAAATAAATAAATAATAGAAAGAAAGGAAGGGAAGGATGGATGGAGGCAAGGAGGGAGAGAGACAGAGAGAGGGAAAGGGAAGAAGAGAAAGAAAAAAGGAAGGAAGGAAGGAAGGAAGGAAGGAAGAAAGAGAAAGAAAGAAAGAAAGAAAGAAAGAAAGAAAGAAAGAAAGAAAGAAAGAAAGAAAGAAAGAAAGAAAGAGAAGGAAAGAAAGAGAGAGAGAGAAAGAAAGAAAGAAAAAGAAAGAAAGAAAGAAAGAAAGAAAGAAAGAAAGAAAGAAAGAAAGAAAGAAAGAAAGAAAGAAAGAAAGGAAGGAAGGAAGAAAAGAAGCCAAAAAAAAAAAAGGAACAGAAGAGTGTGACAGGGAAGGGAAAGGTCACCTGCCTGCATCCCAGCACAGTGTGCTGGCCAGAGGTCCCTGGTAGAAGGTGTTTCTTCAGACTGGCAGCTGTCACAAAGGAATAGTGATGGGCTAGCAGGAGGACTGAGAGGATTGATTGAAAGAGTCAAGAGGGTCCTGCTACTGAGGGTCTTAACAGATTCCTTGGCATCCACCTTCCTTGGTGAGAGACTATTTTCATTGTCCAATATGTCTAATGCTTTCAACACCCGAAAAGATAAGAGAGCTCTCTGGGCATCCTTTAGCCCAGCTAAGGTATCACCCTGACTGCCCCGTGATGGACATGGACACCCAAGTATTCGGAGTTCAATAGTGACATTGACCACTTCCTTTTAGGCTTTGCCTTTTGGTCAAAGAAGGAAATTTTAAAGTTTTGAAAACTAAATTATCCAAAATAACAGACACCATGCCATTTCTAAAAGAAACATGTGCTTCTTAAATTGAAAGTTTTGCCCCATTAACTCCCTGAAAGGTGAAGGTGGTGTTTACTGGAGAGTTCTGCGAATGAGCTAATCTGCAATACAGTGAGGCCCCTGGAGGGAACATCTTTCAAATGTTCTAGCTGAATGTTCCTATTGGAGGGATTTGTGTTTAACCGATGACAAGTTAATGTGTCTTTAGTGTCTTGAAGTTGTGGTAAAACTGCTAAAAGGCATGATGAATGTTATATGTGCAACTTTCTATGTTAGTGATATATTAACTTGCCCATTAAACAGGATTCTGAAAAAACTTACCCACCTCACCAGGAGGCTGTGCTGTGTGGAAGTCAGCACCTTCCCTGACTTCCCAGCTGGCTTTGTTTCTCCATTTGAGTTTTTAATGGGTCTCTGGCTCTGAGCTTTTGAGGAAGAAGAGAGGTTCATGAACACTTCTATTGTCTCCTCACAAACCCAGAAGGACAAACCAAAACACTGAGACAAACTCTTATCTACTTAAAAGAACCAATCGATCTTCATGCTCAGGGTCCCAAACCATGAACTTCGAAGCTATCAAAATCTTCCTGTCTGCTGAAATTTAGCAAAACCCTTCCCTCAGAAACGAGTGATTGAGCAATGCTTGTGAAGACCTCTGACACATACGGAAGTAAACAGGGTGTTATTTTTGCTCTTATTTTATATTGAAGGCCACATGAGACAAAGAGAATCTGAATTACAGCATAGCATTACGCAAAGAGTCAATGAGAACATGCCTGGCCCATTACCAACCACTTCATCTGGCATCCATGAGGTTAATCTTTGGAGCTCTGAGTATCATATGACTCAGGTTTCATCTTTAGCCACGGTATTTCCTCACCACTTCCTGACCCAGAGGCATATCTTTGTGTGGCCACCCAGGAAATCTGTTTTGTTTATCCCCTAGCTATAGGAACTCATTACCGTTAGCCACTCTTCAGATTCGATACTGGCTCCCTTTCATATTTCACACTCTTTGGTTTATGTTCCTAATTGAGTAAATGCTAACTTGCATTTAGTATTGATTGAGGTGTGATACTGAGCCTATATTTGTTCTCATGTCGGATGAAAAAAAAAAGATTAATAGAAATGGTGATTTATTCAATATGTACATGGGCTTCCGGACTTCAATAAAATGCACTGCAAAATGTTTCCAACTCCTTCAAATATTGTTTTTTTTTCCTTGCCCCCACCACCACCATTAAGTTCTAATGTGTTTTTTGCAGTGAGCCTGTTCCACTAATCAAAACTCGCCACAGCATTGACTCAGTGCAGTACATCATACATCTTGATGAACCATGTAGTGTCTTGGAGTTTACATGTTTTCTCTCATTTTATGCCTTTTGCATATACTGTTTGCTTTGCCTCGGATGCCCAAACTCCCTCCAGATAATTCCTGGTTGTGCTTCACATTCCAGTTTAGCTCACTTGAAATGAAAACCCAATGGACTCCAAAGAGTATAGCAGCCTGAGATGTACCAGCATAGACTAGGATGGCTTTTCCATCCACCACAATGCCTAGAATCCCAACAGGCCTTAGGAAGTTGGAGAATGGACACTTATCTGGTCTCTTAGCAGCTATGATCTTGAACAAGCTGTTTAACATATCTGAGTTTCTCTTCTCTTCACCTGTAAAGTGGAGCAAGACATGCCTTTCTTGAAATACTATAAGGAACGGTGCTCTATAATGCAAAATGGAATGGCATAGAATAGAGCTCATTACAGGGCACCTGATATATGCAGTTCATTTTATTTTACATGTATGTGTGTGTTGCTTAAATGTATATCTACACATTCATTGCATGTCCAGTGACTGCAGAGGCCAGAAGAGGAATTCAGATCCTAAGGACCTAGTGTTACAGAGAGTTATGAGCTGCCCTGTGGATCCTGGGAATTGAACTGGATCTTCTGGAAGAGCAGCCAGTGCTCTTAATTGCCAAACCATCTCTCTAGCCCCTTGTTATATGCATTTTAAAATGAGAGATAATGAACCAGGTGTGGTAGTGCATTTCTATGGTGTCAGCACTCAGAAGGCAGAGGAAGAGGGTCAATAGGGTAAGGCCAGCCTAGGCTATTTAACAAGACCTTGTCTCAAAATTCAAAATAATAATAAACTTAGAACCACTGAAAGGAAAACTAACAATAATAATGTTGAGATTCATCATGTGCATTAGCTGTCTAGGGAAGAGTGTTTATTCTGTGGAGAATATAAGTATACAAGCTTTCTTCATACCCTTCTTTATCTCTCTTATATTTCTAAACACTCTATCTACCTGTATTTACACAATCCTTCTGTCTGGGCAAAAATTTGACTGAAAGATGTCATAAAAGTAATTCTCACTCCTTTAGGTGCTAGAACTGTGAAAAAAAGAAATCCTTAATATAAAAGAATGGATTGCTATTGAAATCAATGGACGGGATTTGGAGAAGGTAAAGTCCTCCCTTGCATTATTAGAATGCACAGATAAGTAAATGGCTTCTCAGCTCAGAATGGTTTATGGATGCTGCTTACTATAGGACCACTTCAACTCTTGATAGCCTCACCTCCCACTACACTCATCATTAACTTGCCCTCTATCTTTACTCAACCATTTACAGGCTCTTGTGCACTTCATGTTCTTTTCATGTGCTCTTTCTTTTGTCTGTGCAGCCACTATCCAGGTAACTCCTCTTTGTGTTTGAAGCTTCCACTTAGCTTGCTTTTTCTGATTCACAGCCTACATTCATTGTTCTATCACTGCTTGACTCCAGGATGGATAGAGAATGGGGCCCACTCTGTGCCATGTGTGAACAGTGGCCTCTGGAGTTTTTCTATGCCTCATCTACTATACAGTGCCTGTTCCGCAAATGCTCTTTTCTCCAGTCCACTCCTGTATATTTCAAAAGCCCCATGTTGATAATTATTTTAATTGTTTGCTTGAAATCTAGCCTCTTAGCCCAGAACCTCCCAAGGCAGTGCTTTGGTTCAAGTTCTCTTTTCTCAACGCTCTGTAGCTAAAAGATGTTAGAAGTATTTGATTAATTGGTAGATTCATGGTTAGTGAATTCACAAATGAATGAACAAATTTTGATTGAAGACAGCTGTGAAGTGGGGGATAGTAATTTGACTCTGTAGGGACAGGAAAAAGACCGTAGGAAAAGGAGATCAAATAACTAAAGAAATCCTCCATTAATTGTTTGATTAATTTACCCTTAAGATGACTGAGCTCCACCTCAGGCTGCTTCAGAGTCCCTTGGCATCTTAGCAATAGTTGGCTCACAACTTTGTAGGGAATTGTACAAGGAATAGGTACAGAAGAATGATACAGGTATGCTTATAAGAATGGGGTACACAAGATGAGGTCATGGTAAAGAAAAGTTTGGTTTCCAATAGCATCTTGAGACTCATTCACCAGCCGTTGTGATTAAAATGAAGTCAGTATTCATATATCCCAAATTTGAAAAGTCCCTTTCTACATTCTCTACTACTAGTTTCTCTCAGTTCCTTTTCTTATCTCTACAGCAGTGGTTCTCAACCTTCCTAATACTTTAATACAGTTCCTCATGTTGTGGTGACACCAACTATAAAATTATTTTTGTTACCACTTTATAAGTGTAATTTTGCTACTGTCATGAGTTGTAATGTAAATATCTGATATACAGGATATCTGATATGCAACCTCAAATGGGTTGAGACCCACCAGTTGAGAACCAGTTGCTCTAAAGTATCAAAACTTCTTTGTGCGCTTGAAGCCATTCATCATGACCTTCTTGTTATCACTTTATGCCTCTTTAAAGCAGAAATGTTCTCCAGAAAGCCATGATTATATATTACAGGGCACTTGCTACCAGCTGCAAGGAGGCATGACTATGCCTAAAGTCATGTGGCTGGAACCTACTGTACCATTCAGTTAGAACAATAATCAAATGAATTATTGCTGATCTCACAGTTAGCTCTAAGCTTAGGCAAGAGTATGGATTTTATCCCTGATGTTGCATATCTCTTATCTTTTTGTTTCTATATGATTATTGAATTTAGAATTACAATTTTTCCACGCATGATTCCAATTAAATTCTTTTAACATGTATAGTGAAGCACAAATAATCTAGCTTGCATTCTGTTGTTCTGATAAACACTCTAACCAAAAGCAACTTGGAGAGGAAAGGGTTTATTTTGACTTACGGATTACAGTCCATTACTGAGAGAAACCAAGGCGGGAGCCTGGAGACAGGAACTGAAGCAGACACTACAGAGGAGCACTATTTACAAGCTTGCTCCACTTCTTTGATTATACAACCCAGAGTCACCTCCTCTGGAGGAACCACCCACGGTACACTGAATCCTCCCACATCAATTATTAATCAAAACAATGTCTCACAGGCAACCAACAGGCCGATCTTGATGGAAACAATTCTTCCATTGCATTTTTGGCTTCCCAGGTAACTTTAATTAATGTCAAGTTAGTAAAAAACTAACTAACCCAAGCATGTCGTTGTCGCTGAAGGAGACTTTACTAAAATTAGTATTCTGCCTTCCAGGGCTATTGAATTCTGCTCTAACTAGGAAGGAAGAAATATTTTATTTTATTTTTGTTTTGTTTTCAATACACCCCAACCACAGTTCCTTTCCCTCCACTCTTCCCAGCCTGTCCCCCTTCTCCCAATTGCCCCTTCTCCCCCAGATCTACTCCTCCATTTCCCTTCAGAAAAGAGCAGGCTTCCAAGGGATATCCACTGAACACAGCATAACAAGATACAATAAATCTAGGCACAAACCCTCATATCAAAATTTGGTGAGGCAACCCAGTAGGAGGACAGGGGACCCAAGAGCAGGTGAAAAATTCAGAGACACCGCCCCCACTCCCACTATTAGGAGTCCTACAAAAATACCAACCTAATAACAATAGCATATATGCAGAGGACCTAGCTCAGACCCATGCAGGCTTCTTGATTGCTGCTTCGGTCTCTGCGGACCACTAATTAATTGATGTCTCTGGGCCATGTTCTCCTGGTGTTCTCAACCTCTCTGGCCCCTACATTTCTTCTCTCTCCTCTTCCACGGGGTTCCTTGAGCCCTAAGGGGAGGGACCCAATGGAGATCTGCAATTTGGGCTCTCTCTTCACCTAATGCCTGGCTGTGGGTCTCTGTATCTGTTCTCATCAGGTGCCAAGGGAAGCCTGTCTGATGACAGATGGGCTAGGCAACAATGTACAAATATAGAGAAATATCATTAGGAATTGCTTTAGTACTGTTTTTCTATCACAGGTCTTTGGGCTATCCAGCCTCTGGATCTGGTCATCCAAGTGGTGTTAGACACGGGCTCCCTCTCATGCTTGAGCCTCAAATTAGACAGGTCATTGGTCAGCCACTCCCACATGTTCTGTGCCTCCATTGCCCCAGCACATCTTGCAAGCGGGACAGATTATAGATTAAGGGTTTTGTGGCTGGGTTGGTGTCCCAGTCCCACCATTGGTTCAGAGGATGGCTGGTTCAAGCTCTGAATCTTCCATTACTAGGAGTCCTTGTTAGGGTCACCCTGATAAAATCCTGGGATTTTTTTACTGCACTAGGTTTCCACATTGACTTCCCAAAATGTCCTCCAATTCCAGTCATCATTTCATATACTCTCTCCGTCTATTTCTTCACACATACCTGATCCTCCTGTTCCCATTTCCACCCATCACCAGTCTACTGGGAAAATCTATTGTAGTTCCCATTCCCAAGGAGATATATGTATCTCCCTTTGAGCCCTCCTTGTTACTTAGCCTTTCTGGGTCTGTGGGTTGTAGCATGATCATCATTTACTTAACAGCTAATGTCCACTTAGAATTGAGTACATACCATGTTTGTCTTTCTGGGTCAGGGTTACCTCACTCACAATGATTGTTTTCTAGTCCCATCCCTTTGTCTGCAAATTTCATGATGTCATTTTTTAAAAACTGAATAATATTCCATTGTGTAAATGTACCACATCTTCTTTATTCATTCTTCTGCTGAGGGACATCTAGGGTGTTTCCAGTTTCTGTCTATTATGAATAAAGCTGTTATGAGATAGTTGAGCAAGTGTCCTTGCGGTATGATAGAGCATCCTTTGGCTATGTGCCCAAGAGTGGTCTAGCTGGGTCTTGAGGTAGATCAATTTCAAGTTTTGTGAGGAAACACCATATTGATTTCCATAGTGGTTGGACAAGATTGCACTCTCACCAGCAATGGAGGAGTGTTCCTCTTGCTCCACATCCTCACCAGCATGAGCTGTCACTTGTGTTTTGATCTCAGCTATTCTGACAGATGTAAGATGGATTCTCAAAGTTGTTTTGATTTGCATTTCCCTGATGACTAAGGATGTTGAGCATTTCTTTAAGTGTTTCTCAGCCATTTGAGATTCTTCTGTTGAGAATTCTGTTTAGATCTGTACCTCATTTTTTTAATTGGATTATTTGGTTTTTGATAGCTAGTTTCTTAAGTTCTTTATGTATTTTGGATATTAGCCCACTAATGTATATAGAGTTGTTAAAAATCTTTTCAAATACCAGCACTGGGGAGGCAGATCTCTGTGAGTTCAAGGCCAGCCTGGTCTACAAAGCGAGTTTCAGGACAGTCAGGGCTGTTATATAGAGAAAACTTGTCTCAAAAAAAGAATTCTCATTCTATAGGCTGCCACTTTGTTCTATTGATCATGTCCTTTGCCTTACAGAAGCTTTTTAGTTTCATGATGTTCCACATATTAGTTGTTGATCACTGTGCTATCAGTGTTTTGTTCAGGAAGCTGTCTTCTATGCCAATGTGTTCAAGCTATTCCCCATTTTCTCTTCTATCAGCTTCAATGTATCTGGTTTTATGCTGAGGTCTTTTATCCACATGGACTTGAGTTTTGTGCAGGGTGATAGATATGAATCTATTTGCACTTTTCTACATGCAGACATCCAATAATACCAGTAACATTTGTTGATAATGCTTTCTTTTTTCCATTATATGTTTCTGACTTCTTATCAAAAATCAGATGTGTGTGTGGGTTTATGTCTATGTCTTCAGTTTGGTTCCATTGACCAAAGTGTCTATTTTTATGCCATTAATATGTAGTTTTTGTTACAATAGCTCTGCACTACAGCTTGAAATCAGGGATGATGATACCTCCATCAGTTCTTTTATTGTTCAGGATTGTTTTAGCTATCTTGGGCTTTTTGTTTTTACATATGAAGTTGAGTATTTCCCTTTCAAGGTCTGTAGAGAACTGTGCTGGAATTTTGATGGAGATTGTTTTGAATTTGTAGATTGCTTTTGGTAGGATGACCATTTATATTATGTTGATCCTACCAATCCATATGCATGGGTGATCTTTCCATCTTCTGATTTCTTCAGTTTATTTCTTCAAAGACTTGAAATTTTAATCATGAATGTCTTTTGTTTGCTTGGTTAAATTTGCCCCAGAGTATTTTATATTACTTGTGGCTATTGTGAAGGGTGTTGTTTCCCTGATTTCTTTCTCAGTCTGATTGTCATTTGTCTACAAGAGGCCTACTAATTTTTCTTTTGAGTTAATCTTGTTTCCAGCCACTTCACTGAAGGTGTGTATCAGCTGTAGGGGTTCCCTGGAAGAAATTTTTGGGTCACCTATGTATACTCTCATATCATTTGGGAATAGCAATAAATTGACTTCTTCCTTTCTAATTTGTTTCCCCTTGATCTCATTCAGTTGTCTTATTGCTCTAGCTAGAACTTCAAGTACTATATTGAATAGATACAGATAGAGTCAACAGCCTTGTCTTGTTCCTGGTTTTAGTGGGAATGCTTTGAGTTTCTCTCCACTTAAGTTGATGTTAGTTATAGGCTTGCTGTAAATTACCTTTATTATGTTGAGGTATGTTCCTTGTATCCCTGCTTTCTCCAAGACTTTTGTAATGAAGGGGTGTTGTATTTTAACACAGGCTTTTTCTTTTCTTTTCTTTTCTTTTCTTTTCTTTTCTTTTCTTTTCTTTTCTTTCCTTTTCTTTTCTTTTGCTTTCTTTTCTTTTCTGGTGTCTAATGAGATGACCAGACAGTTTCCTCACAGAATTCTGCTAGACTTTCAAAGAAAAGCTAATGCCAATACTCCTCAAATTATTCCATAAAAATGAAATAGAAGGAATATCACCCAGTTCACTTTATGAGGCCACAGTAATCCTGATACCCAAACCACACAAAGATTAAACCAACAAAGAGAATTACAGATCAATTTTCTTATGAACATAGATGTAAAAATACTCAATAAAATACTTGCAAACAGAATTGAAGAACACATCAAAAAGATCATCCACATGACCAAGTAGAATTCATCCCAGAGATGTAGGGATTGATCAACATACAAAAATCAGTCACTGTAATCCACCATATAAACAAACTTAAAAAAAAAGAAATAAATAATTTTCATGAATGGAATTTGTAATCTGACACATATTTTTGACTGGGAAAAAAGTTTATAAGTTCTAGAAAACCGTGACAGTTTTAGAAAGGATCAATGTTTCAAAAAACAACTTCATTTGAATACCAGTCACATCTTCATTAAATTTGTGGACTTTCAACTCAATTGTCCCTTGCATTGTAGTCATCCAATGTTTGTAGCTACATGTCAGTAACTAAAATGAGTGAATGAATAAGTGAAGGAATAAATGGAAATAAATGAAAAAATCCAGTGTAATTTTCTCAAGGAAATACATAGAGACATTGAAAACTGAAAATCCCTTATGGTTTAGAACAACTCTGAAATCAACACAACCAGGACAGTTAGTTGATAGTTTCCATGTGATGGTTATTTTCATGTAACTATAACCACAGTACTTCAGAACAACATATAAAGAAGAAAGGGTTGCTGTGGCTTATAGTTTCAGAGGTTTGGCTTTTCATTTTTCCTCATTCTGAACTCCCTTTTGTCCATGAGACCACAGTTGAAAGAATTCAGACAAGACATGTGGAGCATACTGATCATAGTATCGAGGATAAGTAGAACTTATTGCAGAGCAGAGTAGAACACAGTCGGAAGAGAGATAGTGGATAATGTTCAGAGGGACCATTGTATCAGTCTATATTTTAGGAAGGGTTTAAACTAGTTCTAAAGTCTTTAGAATAAGCATCTCTACCTAAGGGACTTTGTGCTAAGCATTCAAGTAGTTGGCAGAACATTTGGATTGACTCTTACAGGAGGGGGCAATGATATGTTTTGTTTTTTTTTTTTTTTTATCAGAAAGCCTCTTGCAATGCAGTATGTACAGTGTTTAAGATTCCTGGAGACAGACTTAATAGTTATCTGTTAATGATATCCCAGGCAGTTTAGCTAGGCAAATCTCTTCCCGTAGTGAATCATAAGAATCAGGTATCATTCTTCTGACCAGTTATTAGAGTCATGAAATTCCAGGGTTTTTTTCTTGGCTATTGATTATAAGGGAGGGAGTCTCACTCAGTGTCCTCCAAGCCTACTAATGTTTAACTAGATACCTAACAGTAAGAAAGAAGAGCATGATGATGGGAGAATGTGGAAGTGGAAGCTGTTCACTTCATGAAAGAAAGGAAGCAGGCAGTGAGGAAGGGATCAGAAATAAGGTGTGTGCTCAAAGGTATGGCTCTTGGGATTTCCTTTCTCCATCTTTCAAATTTTCTACCATCTCCCAAGAGAATGCCACCAGCCAAGAGCCAAACTTTCAGTAAATGAGTGTCTTGGGGAGATTTGTTATATCCAGCCATAACAAAGATTAAGAATATTTCCAAAGCCTTGGAGAAAGCAGAACTATTTGGTAAGAGCTGTGTCCAGTGTCAGATCAGGAACAGGCAGCAATTCTTCCTAAGTCTGAGCCAAAGAAGCATGGTACTAGCATAGGTTTGTGGGGAGTGGTCAAGACATTTCCAAATGCAGAAATGGAGAAAGCAGCAATGTTAAGAGTTGATTTCTTTCTCAAAATCAAAACAATTAAAAGCTCAAAGTTGGACAAAGAGAAGAGATATGAACTATATGCGAGCTTCTCTGAAAGATTTGAGAGCCAAAAAGTGACTAAGTGCAATGATAGCCTCTTCTGAAGAAGGAATTCATTTTAGAAAATTACTGACCTTAGGTTTACTCCCTAACCCACCTCATGTTCATGGTCAATGTATTCATGTATTGAATATAAATATGCATAAACAATTTCTGTTCATGGGAGAGAAGCTAGGATGTTATGTCAGGGATTTCTCAAGGCTTTTGAAAATGAATGACCATGTTTATTTTAGACATCACTGATAATTCTTATACCATTATAGTATTTATTCAAGAACATGAACCTGGCTAAGCAAACTTGAACACAACTGTACTTTATTGATTTTGCAGAGTTCCGAGGAAGATTTCTGAGGCATGGAGCTTCCACCAGGTTTGAAAGGAACTAAAGTGAATGTGACGATGCCATGACACAACTGAGGTCCCCGGGCACCCGCCAACTATCTCCTCTCTTGCAGAGTTTCCAGGTTGCTGAGTAATATGCTGCCTTTGCAAGAGGACAAGAAGCTAGTGCCCAAAAGACGTGTTCTTCAGCATTTGGACTAGACGTGTTCTCAAGACAATGGCTTCAAAGGTCTCCTGTCTATATGTTTTGACCGTTGTGTGCTGGGCCAGCGCTCTCTGGTACTTGAGCATAACACGACCTACTTCTTCCTATACTGGCTCAAAGCCATTCAGTCACCTAGCAGTTGCCAGGAAAAACTTCACCTTTGGCAACATAAGAACTCGACCTATCAACCCACATTCTTTTGAATTTCTTATAAACGAGCCCAACAAATGTGAGAAAAACATCCCTTTCCTTGTGATCCTCATCAGCACCACACACAAGGAATTTGATGCACGCCAGGCAATCCGGGAGACATGGGGGGATGAGAACAACTTCAAAGGGATCAAGATAGCCACACTTTTCCTCCTGGGCAAAAATGCCGATCCTGTTCTGAACCAGATGGTGGAGCAAGAGAGCCAGATTTTCCATGACATCATAGTGGAGGACTTCATTGATTCCTATCACAACCTGACCCTCAAAACCTTAATGGGGATGAGATGGGTTGCCACTTTCTGTTCAAAAGCCAAGTATGTCATGAAAACAGACAGTGACATTTTTGTGAACATGGACAACCTTATTTATAAACTCCTGAAACCTTCTACCAAGCCAAGAAGAAGGTATTTTACTGGTTATGTCATCAATGGCGGACCGATCCGGGATGTCCGCAGTAAGTGGTATATGCCTAGGGATTTGTACCCTGACAGCAACTACCCACCATTCTGTTCAGGAACTGGCTATATCTTTTCTGCTGATGTGGCAGAACTCATTTACAAGACCTCACTCCATACCAGGCTGCTTCATCTTGAAGATGTATATGTGGGACTGTGTCTTCGAAAGCTCGGCATACATCCTTTCCAGAATAGTGGCTTCAATCACTGGAAGATGGCCTACAGTTTGTGTAGGTACCGTCGGGTCATCACGGTCCATCAGATCTCTCCAGAGGAAATGCACAGAATCTGGAATGATATGTCAAGCAAGAAGCATCTCAGATGTTAGGGTTTTTATCACTGTAAATAAGTTTCTTTTCTAAGAAATGGGGACTAAGGTGTTGGTATTTTACAGGTGTCACCAAGGAAAAATGACCTGGTAAGGGGTTTTGTAAAGTTGTTACTTCCTATTCCCAGTTCCTTTCTTGGATCACTAATTTATAAGTCTTGGGCTCAGTCATAGAAACAGCGAGGGAGTTAGAAGGGCCAGAATACATTCTCAGGTCCTGAGACATTGCCATTTGTTTCAAGAAGTGACTCTCAATAACTGCTAGAATTTATGGACTGTGCATCTGAGATAAAAATCTGGGTCAGGAAATGGAAACTCACACTAAGGTCTTCATATCATCTCTGCAAAAATAAATAGTAACTCAGAAAAAAAAACAAGTCAGAAAAGATACATAGTCAGGAAGACACACTGGATGTGATTTTTTTAATGCTGTGTGTTATTGTCACATTGGATTTTTACATATATTGCCATGAAATGTGTACAGAATTTGTGATTCTACCAATGATTGATTTTATCCCTGGTAGGGAGACTGTGATGAAATAGATGATAATTGAAACTTGAGAATCAGTTATTCCGTATGTATAGAAAATACCTAGACATGTACTTCCAAGGATTAAATCTGGTCAGCAGGTGGGATGTACATAAAACGCTACTTTATGGAAACAAATAAACAATTTTTTTCTTTTTCAGAACAAATATTACATGGTGCCACCAAGGAGACTTCCTGATGTGGTACTGTCACCTGTTCCCTTCCATATAATGCCTTTAAGTGCATTTTGCAGTTTTTGGACCAGGCAGGTGTGTGTCTCCATGTGTAGAAAACAAGTTGGTAGGAGGCCCAGAAACAATACATAGCAGTTGGTAAAATGCAACTTTATGTATCCATTCTAACTAGCATATGCTTAGCAACAGTGTACAATGCCCCTCGCACTTATTTGCAAAGCACGTGAGAAAACCTTTAACAATTACCAGTGTTATTGAAAGATGTGGCCCTGCTATCAACAAATATGTAATACGCTCATGACACCTAAAACATTTAAGTACTTTTAGAAGCAAAGCTGTTTTGAGATGTTCTGGAGGTTCTGTGGCTGAGATCCAAGGGAAGGAAGAATGGGGAAGCCTGAGTTCAGATCCCGTTGATGCCACAAATTTACATGGACCATATGAACAGGCATCTCATTTTTGATGTACTTCTGTATGCTCACTTGTAAAATGGCTAAAAAGAAAAATCTACCTCACAGGTACTGTGAGAGCAAATCACATTTGCTAATAAGTATTTTGAGATCTTTAGTTTAAAAGGTGCTACGTAATGCCATGTATCATGCATTATGCTAAATGCTAAAATTATTACAGTAATTATAAAGATGGTCATCAGTTGTGGTAACATCCTCTTAATATAACAATTTACCAAAATAAAAATTGACTGCAAACTCTCGGTGTACCTAATTCTTCTAAGACTTCGATGTTTCCTTGCCTGTAAGTTAGTTGATTGTGGAAGTTTCAATTTCTCTGCCATGTATCTGGTTTTGGTGACGAACTTGTCATTCCAGTGTGTTGCCTTGGTATCCCAGGATGTTGAAAAGCGTCTGCTTTGCTTTGGGGAGGAGCTTTGCATATGCTTTGCAAAATACATCTTGACAACTTAAATCATAGGAAATATTTGCCCTGAATTCTTAAAAATCTTAAGGACATGTAGAGCTAATCTACTCCATAGAAGAAGAATAAGCACTCAGCACATCTACCATTCACTAGGGAACTCGTTGTTATGCAAAGAAAACCCCACAGCTAAAAGTGTTCCTTTATCTATTTTATTTGCACCTTGACATCTGGAATATCCCCATAGAAGCTGATAGTGATAGGGCTCGGGAGGCAAAAGGAAGAAATGGAGTCCCATAATCACATAATCCTTTGCTAGGAAACACTAGATCTCTCATTAGCTCCAAGTACTAAATGATACAGGGCTTCTTATTCTTGAATTTGATTTTAATTACTGAGCAGTGTCAAGTGTTCTGGGAAGAGATGAAACAGGACCAGGTGAGCCACGCCTCCCATCATCCAGCCTCAACCTTTGTGAGCTCCAATCATTGGGAAAGCCTCATTGCCTCCCAGTTGCACAGCTGAATGCAGTCTCTGTCTCCTACTATGGCCTTGCATCTACCCCATGCTCAGCCAAGCCACTTTTCATGTCAAAGAATCGCACATTATAATAACCATGTATGTACATCTATGAATTGTTTTATATGTATGTGTGGAATATGCATAGAGCCCTAATCTTGAAATGGAGCAAAAATCAGAAAATCATGTCTTAAAGGACTATTTCTTAACTTTTTTATGCTACATAATACCCATATGACAAACATGTAAATAGACATCAATGATTACATGTACATATTTTAAAGGAGCTTTTTTCCTCACTTCAATTGTTCGTACAGCTAGAATCTGCTTGATGTGTAACATTTTCCTCTGCATGGAGCTTGATGCGGCAAGGTCATTTGTCCAGTATTTCAATAGCCTTAAGCATGGTTGCTCTTTGGTTTTTGGATGTTAAAAAAAAAAAAAAAAAAAACCTGTTTAACTTGTCAAGGAAGAGCTCTAATTTTCTACCTTTGTTAGTTCTATGACAGGACTATCATGGTTATTGTCGTGGTTATTTATTAAGGCATTCTCACCATGTCTTTAAGGAAAAAATTCATAATAATGTCAGTATTCTGGGGCTGGGGGTATAACCCAGTGGTAGAGCATTTGCCTAGCATCCAAAGGGCTCTGGGTTCGGTCCTCAGCACTGCAATAATACAGTTAAAATAAGGACGGCACTGTCGTACCAGAAGTCACTCCTATCATTCTTTTTAAAACACTGTCTGACTCCCTGTTATTTCTTCATTATGTACTGGATAACATCAGCATCTACAATCTTAACATTTCTTCATTTATTTCTTATAGGGAAAAATGCTTTCTCTTTGGTGCCTCATTTATGTGGCTTTGTGTCTTCTTATCTTGGAGCAGTTTCAATATACAACAATGTAACAATGTACTTTTAAATAACCAGATTCAAAACATGAAGATCATTTTTGATTTGAATTAAATATGGAAGAACAAAACCCCTTATGTGACGAGATATGGAGGGGAAACAAACTCTTTACAGAGAAGTCAAGGAAGGAGTTTTTCAATCAAATTTCTTCTAACAAAAGACAATGGAATATTTATGTACAGTGTCTGGAATCATTTTCTATCTTTCCTAAAATGTGGGTTCAGTGTGGGGAATTAATTGTATCATTTCTGTAAAGGTGAAGATACTTTTTATAAGCAACAGGCAACTTGTGAATGGAAGAAATGATTTACTAGAAGAGCTTGATGATAATTGACATTTAGGTATATTGTCATATATTAATGATTGTATTTATGTATTTATTTGTTCAAAATTGTACATATGGTTTTGCCAAAAGTAACTGTGTGTCAAAGTGCACTCTCTGGTTTTGTAGTACTATTTAGGGTTACGTGGGTTGCCAATCAAGCTGCTAATCAGAATACTATTTTTTTGTATCAGTGTTACAACTCGTGACAAATAGATGAAGCTGTCTTTTCATGACTTTCTTTACCTTCCTCTTGAAATGTAAACTGTTGGTTGAAAGCACGATGCTAATGTACAGGCCCATCTGTCAAGGGGAAGATCATGGTTTCATAAAGCTGTTTTGTTTTTTGTTGTTGTTGTTGTTGTTTTTTTAATTCCCGGGGCAAATAAACAAAAGAACTCATCCCATTTTTTCTGCTTCTTTTGAATGGCTCTTTGGGGAGCTGTGATTGTTGAGACCCCCACCCGCTATAATCTTTCTAACAATTTCAGTGTAGGCAATGGTTTGAACAACTCAGAGCTCATCCATAACAGCATGCAGCACCTCAGTGATCAATTTGAAGGCTTTTGGTCCAATAAATAAGTCAAGGACTTCCCCTGGGTGCAGGAGACATGTTTCTCACTTGCTTCTCATTGACTTCTGAGAAGTAGTTTTTGTTTGTTTGTTTGTTTATGTTTTTTATGTGTTGTTAAATGCCCTAAGTATTAACTGCTAGTGAGTATGGTAAATTAAACTTCTCATTACCTGTAATTCCATTCATTTGTAGAAGTACATCTTATAAGCATCTACTTTTGAAACACTTGATATTTACATGTCAAAGACATGTTATATTTGTAGTTTATAGTCACTAAGGTATTAGCAAGAAAATCTCACATTTTAATATGTTACTATCCTGCATAACTACTGTGCTTAATTATGAAAGTAATTCTATTATACTTTCTCATGTTTTTTGTCTCAAAACTATATTATTTATAATTTGTCACAGAAAAAGTACTTAGAGTTGACTGAGCAAAATTTACTCTAAGTATAAGAATACATATTTTATAATAATTCCATCAAGTAGTGTAATTGATATTTAAAGCCTAGGTTTATGCTTTCTAATTCATTTGGCCTAGTAACTGTGTGTATTGAAAATTCCACCTGCAGAGGAACATTCTCTTGAGAACATGCTTAGCAAACCATGGCAGGTTAAATCTAAGGCAAAGATATCATTTAATGTTCCACCCCTATATCTGCTTTGGAATATCATGTACAACTTTTTAAATTTATAAATGGAAAAGTTACTCCAACATGCTGTAGCACAGATGAGTAGATGCTGACACCTGATTGCTAACTGTACGCAAGAGAGTAGGAGCCAGTTAAGGGTTTTAAAAATATTGTTAATTTTGATCCAGCTAAATGGGTCTTCACTTTCTAAAGGAGAAGTAAATTTGGGTTTAGCCCCTCTTCCCCTTATACCTCCAATTTCACAAAGGCAAAAATATGTGAGTAGACAATAAAAACATAAAATATGCAGTTTTGTATTCCATATGACTTTTTAAAGAGCCATCATCAAGAGCAATATTTTCAGAAACTTGTACCCTTATCAGAAAAATACTATTCATTTGCAGACATATTAGAAAAGCAAATTTGTTAGCTGTAGTATGAATTTGAAGATGTAGCTCAGCAATCTACAGGTTAGGTGCCCCAGACACAAGCTAAAGTTGAAGCCACAGGTCTAAAGTGGAGACAGTCATGCCACAGTCTGTGAACTACATCCAGCCCATTTCTCATGAGCTAAGAAGGATTTCATAATGAATATGTGGGCCCTTTGACTGAACTCAATCTGTGAAAAATGTATTACACCAACAGTAGGAAGTCTCTTCTTTCCAGTAGTAGAAATATTTTGAAAAATGAAAGTCACTGCTGCATTATATTTTAATTTCCATCAATCCAAAAAAATGCAACTTTAATTTCTGTTTTAAGTACTTTCATATACCTACAGTGTTGGTATCTTAATCTGCAAAATTTAAAATATTAATTACCTGGCAATTTATCAGAAAGTCTTGCCAACTTTGATGTAGGGAGGTAGAGAAACACTGCAAAAGGTGTTAGACACAAAAATCTTTCCATGTATATATAAGGAATCACATGGACCACGCATGCTAGTATTGTCTCCCCTTGGAGCAAGAGAAATGACAATGTGGTCGTGATTACGAATTATGTTGAAAATCAACAGCTGCATGTATTTTTAAAATAGTTCCTTTCTCTCTCCAGATGACTTTTAAAAATTATAAAGCTTGATTTTAATTATAACAATTACCCACAGTTTAATTAATATATTGCTTAAAGATGTGTGGGTATCAAACCAAAGAGGGTGGGTTTCAAATAGCTTGATTGTCATAATTACAAGCAGTCTGTTTTCTCATTTACTTAATTGATTGTCATAGATTTCCAGATGAATTCACACCACTGGAAGGGAATTGAATGCGTTTCTAAAAGAGGGAGAAAAAGAAATCACGGAAAGGGTCTATTTAGAAAAACAACATGCAACCCATGTAGGCAGGAAAATTTCTCTTGACCACATTTTCTTACCTCTTTGCTGGTTAAAAATGAACATTTTTAAATGAAAATGAAATGAATTTTAAAAGAATTATGGATTCAACACATCTGTAATAACAGTGGCTCTCCTGTGTCAGCTAGTATTGCCTAAAATTCAAGGAACTTTCCCATTTCACTCTTCTTATGAAATCTATGAGTTGAATATATTATGTCAATGATTTGTTAGGCCTCACCCCTAAGAGACCTGCAAATGACCTCAGTCCCCACCCAAAGAGAACATGTCCTAACTGGTGGTTTATTCTCTCTGAGATGCACTTCACAGTGTTTACTAAGTAGAGACCACTGGATATGGCAGGCCTGGAGGAGTTATATGGAGTTGGAGGAGGGACAATAGGAGCTGGTGACGGAGACTTTTTCAAGGCTGACTTCAGCAAGTGTAAGATGATGGGGAGAAACACACTAGAGAATTTCTGCCATGACAATATCTTAAAATGGGTTTAATCTTAGCTGCAGCCCTGTGCAGTGGATGCCGCTATCTGCACTTGACAGATGGGGAAGCAGGCAGCAGAGAATTTTATAATTTAAATGGTGAATTCAGGCCTCTGGCTTGAAAGTCCATGTTCATTGCCAAAAAAAAAAATAGAATAAAACATAAAACAACAAAATAAAAATCTGAAAGTAACATTAAAGTAACATGTAAGTGGAAGATTTGGGGATGTTAATTCATTGATTTGATTTCGTCCAAGTTTAATGAGTATGAATAGGATCAAAAATCCATGACCCCACTCACTTAGGTAAGCCCATTTCACTAGGAGGTTTAATAGCGCTTCTGGCCCTCAGAGCTCACACATTTCAGTAGAGGGAATGGACGATCTATAAGTTCAATTATATATTTTCCCTTGTGGAAGCAAAGGGTCCCCTAGAGAGACATCCATCATGAGCTAGCTCGTTAAGAAGACAAGCACTCTGCACTCTGGGTCTGTCTTCACATCTGCCTCCTGCCCCAGAGCACACTCAGATGGGCTCTCCCGTGTCTATTTTTGTATCCCTTCTACTGACTTCTGCAGTGTATGTTAGTTCACATTTCCTTTAAGAGAAAACAACTTTACAGCTACAGCCCTCAACCAAAGAAGCACCTGGGTTAACCTGGAAAGCATGCCACCTGTGACAAGACTTCTCTCCGAGGAGGGTACAGACCATGGACAGCGTGGGTGTGAAAATAACTGGAGAAGGGAGTGTGAGTTTCTCAGATTGCCCCATGCCTAGCCGCTGCCTGGGAATCTTCCTAAAATGCTGAGTGGTGGTTCTGAGGTGCAACCCAACATTACATTCTGACTTTCTTTTATGCTCAGACAATTCTGATATCATTGGCAGATGATTCTGCAAAGCTAGATTCTACAAAGGAATACTACCACTCATTAAGCAGTCATTTGGGCCCTTATCAAAGAATATACATACATACATACATACATACATACATACATACATATATATGTATGTATGTATGCATATATATGTATGTATGCATATATATGTATGTATATATGTGTGTGTATGTATATATATTTCATTTGTAAACAAAGAAACAAAAACCTTGGAAAATTGAATATTAAGATCTTGAATCTCTAATCTACATGATCACAGCACTTGGGAGTTAAAAGCAGGAGTTCAAAACCAGCCTCAGCTACATGGTCAGTTTGATATCAGCCTGAGCTGTATGAGATCCTGATTTAAAGCAAAACAAAACAAATACTGATAGTTTTAAGTCAGAAACTGATTCTCTCTGTCTCTCTCTGTCTCTCTGTCTCTGTCTCTGTCTCTCTCTCTCTCTCTCTCTCTCTCTCTCTCTCTCTCTCTCTCTCTCGCTGTGTGTGTGTGTGTGTGTGTGTGTGTGTGTGTGTGTGTGTGTGTGTGTGTGTGTGTGTGTATTGGTTGTAGAGCTTTTTCTAAGACCTGTTGAAGTAAGTTGAGGTTCTACAAGGAAGCAATACACTCAAAAAGCAAAAATAGTTCAAAGGAAAACATCACACTATCATTTTGGTGTTTGTTGTGGTTTAAACAGGAAGTAATGAGCAAAAGTCTTATGTATTGAGGTCTTGGTCCCATGTTAATGGATCTAATCACTCACAGGTAAGTTAACTGATAAATTCATTAATTCACTGATGGATTCATAACTCTATATCCTTTATAGCCTGATAATAGAAACCAGGCTGAAGGAACTGGATACATGGATGGTATTCTGTATCCATGACCCCTTCCTGTCTACATTTTTGGTTTGTGGCCTCCACAAAGTAAGCAGCTTTGCTCTGCCACACCTTTCCACTGTGGAATTCTGCTTCTTTAAGGCTCAAAAACAAGAGTTGACTGCCCATCCTCTTAAACCTCTGAAACTGTTAGCCCAAATAAGTCCTCTTTCCCTTTGAGCTGTTTTTCTTAGGTATTGATCACACCAACAGATTAGCTGATTAAAGTTATCTAGTGCCCAGTAACCAAATACAAGATACGATATTAAAACTAGTTTGAAAACAAAATAGAGACACACGACCTACCAACCAGGTAAAAGTAAGGGCGAATAGCTTTGCCTTACCAACAGCTACCATTTACCAAGACAAAGAGGAGGCACACTAAATAGCACAGAGAATAGATGGAAGATGAGAAACACATCTAATTGGGCTACAGGGTTCCTGACCCCAGAGCATAGAGTGACAGGAAGCAGGAAGAAAGACAGTGGAGAAGGTCACAATGTCCATTGTACATCAACAAATATTAAGCAACTCCACACATACCACATAAAATGCCAGTTGTTCCCCAGGAATATGACCATTCCAATTAATATACCTCTTGGTGGGACTAATGTTTGGGGTAGAGGACAGACACCTGTTTGGGCATGAAAAAAATGAAACAAAATCTAAGTTAGTCCCTCCCCTCAAATAAATTCAATGTTTATCATTGCCTCCATTTGGCAGCTGAGAACTCAAGTAGCCTTGCAAGGCTTTTTTTTTTTTTTTTTTTTTTTTAATGATGACTAAAGAGCAATCATTCAAATTCCATTTTCTTTGATTTAAGAACAATGCTCACCCTCCACTGTATTATACTGTTGTCAATGCCATTTATAATTTTGAAAATAAAATAGGGAAAAACCCTGGATTTAAAATTCTAGTACACCCAAGGTCATACAAACAGAACAGTGCTTGGAGTTTACAAACAAGCCTTTAGTGTAAGAAAAAGAAGATTTGGAATCAAGACATGGAGACCAGAGAACGTGCAGATAGCTGAGAAACAGGGCCAGCATCTACAGCAGAGCCAGAGGAACAGGCTCAGGCCACCCAGTGGCATTGCTATGATTAAATGGCCAAACACTGAGTATCTGACTTTCAAGCAAAGCTCACATCTAGGAAACCTCTGTCACTATGAATTAGGATCCTAGTACAGAGCACTGAACCATGGCTTTAGAATGTAGAAATAACCTAGGTCAGATACAGTTATAAATAATTGTTTTTCAACGAAAGCAAGATACATGGATTGCAATTATTTAATGGGTGTTTTCCATTGTAAGCCATTTAATTAAAAAAAAGGAAGAGAAGATGCTGCACTAAAGAGTTGGTGGCTAAGACAGTGAGAATTTTCAAAAGCAATGAGTACAGAGAAGGCAACAGAAGAGTAAGAGGAGAAAGCAATGATTCAGGGTGAGATGGAAGAGTTACACCATGTGTTGGGTAGCCCTGAGCAATAGTCCTCCAATTGACCCTTGTGGAAAGTAGCTGCCATGGAATCCAATCCGTCAGAGTCTATTCCAGATAAGAATAGAGAAGAGGGAAGTGTCTCCAAAATATGGGGGACCAGCCCTCACCTTTTCCAGGGTTCCTATGGGGAGGAGAGAGGCATAAGGAATTAGTAGATAGAAAGATGGTAGAGATGAGACTGACAGAAACACAGGATAGCTCTGGGAGGACCTGGATCAAAACCTACTGGCCCCTTCTGTCTCTTCAAAAGGCTTTTTTTTTTTATGGGAATGCCAAAGGGCAGGGCAAAAGTCCTCCCCTGGGTAGATCAAAGCACACTGCACATCCAAGTGCAGACCCTTCAAAACACCTGGTAACCATGAATGTGGTCAATCACCCTGCTGGGTGAAGCAAGCTCAGATCTCACTAGGAAACTGCTGTGGGCTCTCACACCAAAACTAGATACCAATCTGTACCTTTTCTGGAGAGGTATTTATATCAAATCATATTTTCCTACATGTAAGTTTGACTTTTTGCCTGTGTCTCCTTTGCTTTGCTTCTGAGGTCCATACCAAAACAATACACCCTTTTGCATTTAGCTTTTCTCATGCACTGAAAGTTGTATCTCAGAAATTACAAACATAACATGCTTAATATTATAAATGGAGGAGATGGTTGGGTACTTTTCATGTTAGAAGGTTGTTACAACCCAAATAAACCCATTTTAAAGAATAGCTTTAAAGTGCAATAATGAGATCCACACCAGATTCTTAAAAAAAAAAAAAAAAAAAACCTTATGGTTTTGAAACAGTTTCACCCGAGAAACTTGTCATCTTGTGTTTGACACTTGGCTAAAAATACCCTTGGGCAGAATGTTAATGAAAGTCTCTGGAGGCATCTCCATTCATTCAACTGTTTGTTCAAAAATATTTCTTGGAGGCTATTGAGGGACCAGACACAATGTTAACAACAAGCAATACACAATTTAAAAACTTACTGGGCAACATTCTTTTGAAAGCTCAAGTTTATTTGGAATAATATTCAAAATCAGAATATTTCTTCAAATTCCTAATCCATGGATACCTTCATGCTAACAGGACTTGTGATCTATATTCACCAAACAGGAAGCTTTCATATCATTATCCTTGAGATCAGCATTTTGCTCTCTTAAGAATAAACTTCAGTGTATTAATCTCTATTGATTGGAGAAGAGATACAGTGATGTACTTACCAGTATTATATACATGAATCACTGAGATGCAAATCACATTCTGATTGCCCAAACCCACCCAAGAATGTGTTTTAAGCCAGGTGGTGGTGGTGCATGCCTTTAATCGCAGCCTCATCTGTGGAGTGAGCTCCAGGGCAGCCAGGGCAACACAGAGAAACACTGTCTCAAAAAAAAATCAATACATTGTGAGGATTGTGTGTGTGTGTGTGTGTGTGTGTGTGTGTGTGTGTGTGTGTGTTTTCGAACAAATGAAAGATTATATGGAACACTAAATTCTTGGCAGACCTATCCCAATTCTTTACCCTGAGTCAGCGACTGTTGCCAGTCTGCACTCACAACCATAAACGTGCAAACAGACATAGTTGTAAATCTTACAACACCCTGCAGTTGCCCTACTAGGGCTAAAGCATCTCTCACTCAGTTTGATTGACTATGACATGGATGTTAATAAAAGCTCTTTGGAAGTCGTTTCTTCTACGCAAGGTAGCTCCATAATCTAGGGTGAACTTCCATATCCACTTTGATTTCCCCAAACTTTCAGACCTAACTCAAATGCTACTTACTCATGCAGTTCTTTATTACACTTTATCATGGTAAAAATGAATGAATAAATAAATAAAATGCACTCAAGAACGGTAATCAGTCATGTATTATGAGGGTTGTGAGATTTCAGTATTAGTGATGACCCTTAATCTCCCCAGTAAGGTTCACTAGATACAGTGGATCTTACTTTTCCTGTTTAAAGAGCTGGTGAGTTTCTTCAGAATAGAACAAACCAGTGCTTACCAACAGTGGACTTTGCAAGCATAATTTATCTTCTCCATAAACCTTTTTTTTTTTAATTTTTCCCATCTCAGCATATGGGTGCTTAAGTCCCATTTACATTGGAAGACCAAGAATCAGCCTTGACATCTTCTGTCTCATGCAAAATCTGCATCCTAAGCTCCCCTCAATTTTTAACTAAAATTTGTAGTTTTTGCGATTATAATATCATTATAACTCCCTTCCTCTCTCCAAACTCTTTCATGTATCCCCTTTCTCTCTTTCAAAGTTTTGGCCTCCTTTTTTAAATTGCTGTGTGTGCATATATATTTATGTATATACTTCTCTCTATATAAATATAACCTGCTCACACTGTGTAATCTTACTCATATTCATAGTTCCAGGGATGACCATTTGTTACTGGATAACCTTTTGGTGTGCTTTTCTCTGGGGAAAGACGTTTTCTCCCGGTCTCACTTTCCTCACTTGTCTGTAGTCATGTGGACTTTCCTCTGACTATGTTATCGTGTCTATTATTATTCTCCTTGATCAGCTTGTATTTAGGCAGTCATGTCGGTGAGAATAAGTGGGTGTAGTTTCTGATAATCCCGAGAGACACAATCTCACAGCACACTATCCAATCCTCTGGCTCTGACAGTCTTTCCACCCATCTTCTCCAATGATCCTGAGCCTAAGGTATGGGAGTTGTATTTTAGATGTGTCTGTTGGGTCTGGGCTCCACAACTATGGCCTTTGATTGCTGTGGCTTTCTATAATGTTCTCTGTCAGTTGCAAAGAAAAGTTTCTTTGATGAGTGGTGAGGACTATGCTTATATCTGAAGATTTGGAGCTAGGAGCCTCAGAGAAGAGAGGATGTGTTGCATTTGCCTTTCTGATTCTGGGTTACCTCACTCAATGTGATCTTTTCTAGTCCATTCTATTTATTGGACTAGACTCTGAAGATGAATAAAAATACAAAATTCTTAATGTGACCTTCGAGATCGTACGTGTTTGGATCTGGTTTGGGCACTTATCCCATGTCCCCAGGCCCTCTTCACACTGCAGCCACACTGACCTCTCAGTGCCCAGCTGTCTCCTTCCTGAGGACCTAGTCTCTGCTCTACTCAGGAAGTCTTATCTCTCATAGATCCTCTTTCCATGGACTTTGAGAATTTTCTCCCCATGGAGGACTTATTGGAAGTAAGATCTGTCTTCAGAGGAACTGCTCCATCTGAAATCCGTCCCTGTCACTCATTTGTAAAGCATCTTATTAGATTCCTTCATCAGAATTATTAGTGTTTACAGTTGTCAGTTTCCTTGAGCGCTTGTTTGCTCCCTCTCCTCTTTTCAGATGCAAACTCCATGAAGGCCTGTGCATGCCTGTTCTGTCCACCAGAAGTCCAGCACCTAGCATGGGCTTAGACAAGGACAGTGTCCAAGAAGCAATTGTGGAGTACCCAAATCAAATAAGTTCATGGGCACCTCACAGAAAATGCCAAAATTTCAAATAGTTCTCAAAGAAGGGGATTTGTGCCCCTCATTCTAAGTTTCATAAAACTTACTTTGTCCTTTAAAAGTCACAAAAGTCTTAAACCTAATTCAAGAAGTTTCAACATCTAAATGTATACTTGATCACTAGTGATCTAATTCTGAAGGCAGAGAGCTCACACCCAGGCCCTTTCTGGGAAGACCACTGACTTTCTTTAGCTACTAGAAAATAACTATCACGTTGGACCTTGGTCTTCTAATTTTTTTTCCCATAAGCCTCCTACTAGTGAATATAATCCTTCTAATACTCAGAGGTCTGCTTCTATTATCTCTTAGCAGTTACTTTTTAAGTGGGAGGATGAAGGATGAAGGCAATGTGATTACCTGACCCTTGAGGAGCCAACCCCTGCTTCCTCAATCCTCCCGTACCATCTTGTACTCCAACCTTTTCTCCTTGCGCATCGTTCCTATGCTGTCTTTTCTGCTTGAAACCTCCCTTCCCTCTCCCTTTTATGCCCCAACCTGTTCAGCAGGTAGTTGATTCTCACACTATCAATCCAAGCTCTGAAACCTGCCTTTTGGAATTCCTCCTCAATGCTTTTTTTTTACCTCATAGAAGCTACATGGCTATTGTAGGCATGCAAAGCAGCATGTTCTACTTGGCCACTGAACTTCAGTCACTGCCCCGAACCTCTGTATATCTCACCTAGACTGAGCTCCACAAGGGCAAGCATTGCACCAGCCTTCATCCATGCATCTATTCCAGCACACCTGTATGCACCAAATGCTCACTGGTACCTATTATGTGTGAGACACATTATATGAGCACTGGGGATAAAGCAGCAAACAAGTAAGCCAACAACAGAAACCAAACCATTACAATTATGACTTGTTCATAGAATAATTCTATGTCCAGTTTCCAGAACAATGCCGGGCCAAAGGCATGTGATTCGTAGTTTATTTATCAATTCAGCAGTGACATACTGAACATTTATGTGCGTCTAACTTTATAGAATTAGGAAGATTATGGCAAAAAAAAAAAACACAAAAAAATGAATCTTTAACATAGGGTCTTAAAGTACAGCAAAGACATATTTCAAGTTAATAACCTACAATTAGACTGAAACTTTGGATACCTTACTGTCAATTGTTTATTTGCACCCTGTTTTATTTTACATCTCCATTGGGGTAAAGGTCAGCAAAATATAACACCCTGTGTATTTGTAAATAATGCTCATTGGAACATAGTGACCACAGGCCTCCATTTACAAGTTGTCTGTGGATACTTTTTGACTCTTCAAGTCAGAACTGAGCTTTTGTAACAAAGATCATTTGTCTACTATTAGTTTATAGTAATTTACCATCAACTTCCACATCAGAGAGTAATGAAATCTATTTATTGGCTTGGTTGGCACTTTTTTAAATGAAATGAGGTGAAACAGAATGATGAAATTGATGAAAAGGGAGGGGAGGGGAGGGGAGGGGAGGGGAGGGGAGGGGAGGGGAGGGGAGGGGAGGGGAGGGGAGGGGAGGGGAGGGGAGGGGAGCTCTAGCTATGGAAACCGGCCAGAGTAGGCAGAAGCTGCTCACACTGCATTTGCAGGCAGGAAGCAGAGTGCTACTCCTGAGCTCGCTGCCTCCTTATTCAATCCAGAACTTCAGCCAGAGAATAGTGTTGTCCACACTCAGGGTCTGTCACCCTTCCTCAGTTAGCACTTTCTCCAAATGCCTTCCTAGACAGACCTAGCTGTGTATTCCCATGGGTGACTCTAAACCTGTGGGGTTGGTAATGAAAATCAACCATCAGTTAGGACTAGGGGTGGAGATCAGGGAAGAGTACTTTCCTAGCATGAGTGTGTGCAGCATCCTAAATGCTAATTTTGATAGTAAATAGTTTTCATGTAAAGATGAGAAAGCAAGTTATGCTATGTGCTTTGTGTAACCATAGTAACATAATCTAAACAAAGTAAGATGAGTCAAAGCTTATCAAGAAGAATACACATACACCAAGGAAGGAGAATAGTAGTGTAGGAGAAAGTAGAAGAAAAAACATGCTGCTAGCATTTTATTTGGCTGAAACTTAAGGGCTTCTCTAAAAAATGGGAAGCATAATTACTGAAAAGTTTTGAAGCAGAGTAGTGGTAGTACTGGGGTATTCAAGTTGGTTTGGGATTTTATTGAAGATTTATTTGGACATAAGTAACAAAGGTGGAGACTAGACCATTGGACGGCAGGACTGATAGGTGCAGCAGTCACATGCCAGAGTTCTCCCTCGCTGAGATATTTTGTCAATACTGTCTGCATGGCAGATTACCTCACACTCAGCAGAACACTCTAGGTGTGCTGAGTGGTGCATCACTCGTAAAAATCAATAAGTCACCTTGGAACAGCAAGACTAACATTAAACCTACTTTCAACTCAAACCTCTAGATCTTTCTGGTATAACCACATCTCCCCTTCCTTTGTTAGTAATGAAGGAATGCTCAGGGAAAGGATGGGGGAGCAGGGTAGATGTAGGGGGAAGGATGGGTGGGTAAAGTGGGGAGAAAGGATGGGGTAGAGGTAGAAGTGGCCACTCAGGTCAGGTGATCTGCACTCACCTAGCATTCATTTGTAACTAACCTTCATCTTAAACTTTTTAAACTATTTACAGAAAGTATACACACACACACACAAGTGTGCATCCCACCATTGTAGGGCACTTATTATTTAATATGCGTATTCTTTTTAATTGACATACACTCACTGTACATATGTATGGACTATAGTGTGAAATTTCAACACATGTATGTACTGTATAATGATCAGGTCCTGGTAATTGGCTATCTGTTACTTCAAATACATATCATTTCTTTGGTTTGGAAACACTCAAAATTTCTATTAGCTGTTTTGAAGTATTCAACTAGATGTTGTGAACCATAGTTATTTTTCTGCTGATGCATTTGTTATTTAGTATGTTCCCTTATAATAATTTTCCTAAGCCTATTGTTATGTATTAATGATAACATTGGTGATATTTTTCACATTATCTTGAATCCTATTTTATTAAAGGCATACATATTTATATGTTTTTCACTTATCGCATACATCACATTAATGGACACATTATATCTCTGCTGTAGTACATATAATTTAATCAAAATGTCTCCCACTATCTGGTATTTCTGACAAACAATGTGAATAATCATTCCAAGAAGACAAGCAAGAATTCCTGGGTTAAGAAATTGTACATTAAAATTACGTTTTCTTACTTTGAAGATACGAATGCTACCTGCCATGTGACAGCAGCAAGTTCACAGAGGAGACGGGAATAGGAAAGCATGGCTTGAGGTTGTACTTGGAGACTAGAGCATTCCTCCTCCGGTGCCTCAGGGGAAGTCACGCTGAGGCTACTCACTAACTTGCCCAGAAGAAGCCTGCCTAAGCAAAGCTTGGCCTTTGACATCCAGAGGAAGCAATTTCTTCCAGCAGCACAGAAGTCACTAGCATCCAGCCCATCACATTGATCTCAGCTTTCCCCTGAGAGACCTGGGTGAGTCCTTATTTCTCACAAAGGGAAATCAAATGCCTGCATTTGAACAGGAATGTTTATGTGGTCTGGGCAGCTCCCTGCCATGGTTATCTCAGAGTTTATTTTATTCTATTCCCAGGAAAAGAGTCTGTGGAAATCATTAGGCAGAATCTGCTTTGCAGAACCCAGTGTACCCTCTGTACATGAAGGTCTCCTTCAGTTCCTTTTAAAGTAAGCTCATGCTGGGAAGGGCTGCTTTTCTAAGGCTTGGGGAAAGACAGAGACAATAGCAGACATTTACTTACAGGTCCAGAAATAATACAAGGATCAAAATACATGGCCATGCCATGTCTTAGATAATTAATAGTACTATACCTGTATCAATTACCAGTGAGCCAAGACAAAGATGTATGTTTCTTTGCAGCTTCCCATCTCTCATTCTGTACTTCACCCTGAGGAGTAGGTGTAAGCTAAGCTTTTCTGTGACTCCACAAACAGAGGCCAGAAATAATCTTTTCTTTTGCCTGAATAAGCTGCATCTTCAAAGACTCAGGCTCCACATGAGTTTGGGGTGACGTTTGGGTACATAACCATAAAAGCATTTCTCTGTTGGAAGAAGAATGGAAGGGAATAATCTCAGTGCTGAAAGAGCTTTTGAGATGATCTAGCCTTGTGACTCTCCAATGCCTCTCATTCTCTGGGCCCCCTGACTACAAAAACCTCACTACTCAAGCTTTCAGAAATGCGGACAGCCACATCCTGGCCCCAGGGGTTCCAAAACCACAGGACAAGATCATAGGTTACTCTCCTGCTAAGCCAGGTCTGAAAAACCAATAAAAGAATCCAACTATTATATTGCCATAGAAGAATGGACACCAGAGAGGAGGGTATTCAACCAGCTGCTTACAGGGGCAAGAACAAATTGTAGACCTATTACCTTAAAACTATAATACCTGAAACTGTAACTACATGATAAAGCTTTCAAACACAACTTTAGAGTTCTCTAAAATAAATAAGTACTAATACTAGTGAGTAAGCATTCACTTTTGGCGAATACAGCTGTGCTTTCTTCACTGAAAAGAGCCCTGGTGACCAATCACAGAGAAGCAGAGTGCTAGTCACTGTGTCCCCTCTGTTTCCTAGGCCCATTCTTATTCTCTCAACACAGACTCACGTGGACCAAGGAACAGAATGGCAAAAATGTGTTTAGAAAATATTTGTAATGGAGTCTAGGCACCTCCAAATACAGCAGAATTTTGCTAGGCCCCAGTGATAGAATTAATGATCAACAAAAGAAACATTCCCTGCTATAATAAAGTTAATACTTTATTGGGGTTTAAGAAAAAATAAAATAGGCAATTCATAATTTAGGGTAGTGAATATTATGATAAGTGAATGGGTTACAAGGAGTAGCCAAACTTTTAAAGCCTTCAGATCATCATAAAGAAATGGTTTTCACTAGCAGCCATTCCTACTGACTCAGAACACTCAGAAAAAAATCCTAAAAATGCATAGAAGTCCACCTACAATTTCAGCAACTCAAAATTCCATCCAGGGCTGTGATGGAACAAAGAGCTCTTCCCCCACCCCAAAAAACAAAACAACAAGACTGGATAAAATGATCACAGACAACTCTTCTGGAACTCTGGGAACTAGCTAAAAGCAAACAACAAATTGAGGAGTGTTTATTCATAAAAAAAAAAAAAGCTGCTGGAACTGTATTTAACAACAGAGACAGTCACAGGCCTTATTGCCTATGGTGGCTCATGTTCCTCCTCCCTTCCCCCATCTAGGCTCCGGTAGTTCTTTTGCCAAGGTGAGGCTAGTTATGAGGGATGAGCATCATCAATGAAGCATGCTGACTTGTTCTGGAATAGAAAGTGGAAACCTGCGTCCCTCTGTTGTCAGTAACTAAGGAGATGCTGGGAATCAGTAGCTCCAAGATGGTCAACAGCTCTGCTCTCTGGAAGGGACAGCACTAGCTGGGAAGAAAGTATGACCTGGGCAGCAGAAAACATCAACCAACATTGCACTTAATAGTAAAGTATCTTCGAAGATTGAAAACAGGCAACCACTTCTGTTCAATATTTTACTGGATGTTTTAGCAAGTAGGAGATTAAAAAAAAACTAGGACTTTACAGAATGAAGAGGAAGAAATAAAAGTGTTTATGACTAGATAATGTGAGCTTGTGGATAGAAAATCCCAAGGAATGTCAATAAGCAAACAAATCCTCCAAACTACCAGACATTATCAGTGAATTTAGTGAGCTTTTGCTTTGTATGATCTCGACACAAAATCATTTGTAATTCTTTACAAAGGTAGTAAAAATTCAACATGAAAACTTAAAATGATTTACTGTTTAATGTGTCAAAAGCAATGAAATATTTACATTGTTAACAAAAGTAGTTTAAGAGCTGTATATCGAATACTATAATAAGTTACTGAGTTAATAAAAAAGTTTAAATACATGGAGACATCTCGTGTGTGTAGCTAAAATTCAATAGCCAAATCCTCACTATGTTTTGTTTTTCTTAATTGAAAGCTTGACTCTAAAGTTTACGTAGAAGTATAAGGAACCTTGAACTGAATATTCAAGACAATTTTAAAACAATTAGTAAACTTGGAGAACTTGTGTCAATCAATTTAAAACTAATGCAAAATAAATCAAAATAATGTGATAATAGTGTAAGGACAGAAACTGAGCTTAGGAAATAGAACTGAGAATTCTGGAAGAAACCCTTTAATGTATGGTCCAAGCGATTCTTAACAAATAATTATCAACTGTCAGATAGCATCATAAAAAAGAAATGACTTTAGACTTTTACCTCATGCCATACAGACACACACACACACACACACACACACACACACACACACACACACACACACACTACATCAAAGAACTAAATATAAGAGCTGTAAGTGTAAGTGGTAACATCCAACCTAACATCAGAGAGTTGGCAAATAGGGCAGACACTGTTCCATATTCAGCAAATGTCCCTTGACTGGAGGCACTTGGGAGGGGCATCCCTGAGAACTACGATCCTCCGGGGAGGATTTGGAGGAAGAAAGACAAGGATGCCCAGCTATGAAGAAAGGGATGTATTCCACCTCTGGCAGCCCAGTATCAGAACTGTGTCTTCCTCCCAAGCTCCATTTTGTCCTCACTGAGCACACTTGAAGAAAATAAATCCCCTCAGTAGAAAAAGGATACACTGTAATGAAAAACAACTTTAAAGACACTTTAGCACATAAAGTCTTTGAGCTACATCACTGACAATGCTTTACAAATTTATTTCCAATTTGCACTTATGCTGAGCAGGCATTTTGGGCTGTGCAGCAGCAATTCGAGCTGGGAGCTTTAGTCTCTCTGGCTCACTGTCTGCAAATGTGCAAGAGTGAATTGTCACAGGTCATCAGGTAAAGTTTTATCCAGAGGCATCACCCACAAGACAGCCAGCCAAGAGAACCCCAAAGTTATTTTCCTCACCATTTTTGCTAAGTATACAACACCATGAAAGCAGAAGTCTGAGCAAAGAATTCTCTGCACAGAAAAAAAGACTTTGAAGAGAAGCAAAGAAAGCATGAGTTTTAACTCCATTCTTGGATCCCAGCCTTGGCACCTGCTAATTGGCAACCCTTGGGCAAGTCGGGTGAATGCTGTGAAGAGTACACCCTCTTTTCAACACTGTGGGAAGGGTACCTGGTTTATAAAACAGTGCTGCTGAGAAAATCAAAGGAGATAATAGCTTTTATTTTCTTATGTTCTATAAAAAGGAGGGATATTTTTGGTCCACTATTTTATCTCCTGCAATTATCATTGCAGGGCACAATAGAGGCCCTTAATAACTAGGGGCTGGAGAGAAGAAGGTATGCATAGACACACCATAGACACCATAGACGTTTGGGGACATAGCAAGACTTGTTTCTTCCTAATTATTTCTTCCAGGGGAAAAGTGAGTTCTCTCTCTGTCTCAGCTTCAGTTCCACTTTGGGGTAACTGTTCTTTAAGATTGCTCCATGACTTCCATTCCTGAAGTTGCTTCAGATACTGTTTGCTTTATGTTTTTCTGCCTTCTGCATCCAGTGCCTTCTCCTTGATTAGCATATTCACTTCACTGAGCTTTCTGAAAGAAACAAATTGAAGGGAAACTCGGAGTAGCTTCAGATCTGAAGGCGTTTCATTCTGTGTTCTCACTGAGAAGTGAGGATGCCACTACAGAAGTCCCAACTGAAGATTCTTCCCTTTGAAAATGAAAAGGCAATTTCTCATTATTTTCCATAAGTTGGTATTAGAATTTGTAGAGGGTTTTTTTTTTAATGTAAAAAGGAAGACCCCAAAACAGCAAGAGATTCCCACTCAAAACAACCCTATTAATGTTCCTATATGTGCTCCTGGAGGACACAACACACACAGCCATATTTTAAATATCTTCACACACACACACACACACACACACACACACACAAGTATGTATAGTTTTATATCCTGATTCATATAAGGCTGTATATGAAATTCTCAAGTCAGTGTATATCATGAAGTTACTTTCAGGCCCTTTTCAACACTAAGATCAGTGATTCTATGATTTGTTAAGGCTAGGTTGTCACATATGGATGGTTTCAGTACAAGTAGCAGACAGTTTACGAGTTGGATTCACTGATACTAGCATGAAATAGAACTGTGGCAGAGGAAGATAAGGTTAACTACCTGCCAAGTGCTTTTCATTTAAGGATACAGAAGGTTCTCAGAGAGCATAAAAGAATCAAAGACATATTACAGATGTGGTTCAATAAATCACCTGTGTCTAGCCTGCAGTCAGGAAAAGCATGTTAGGTTTGGAGAAAAGGGCACAATTGGGTCTCCAGAGGAGAAAACACATTGTGTCTAGCCTTTAGGATGAAAGTGGACTGTGTGTACGCAGAGTGCTTGAGGTTGTGAATCGGGGGCTAGCAACTAAAGCCAGTTTCAAAGGCTTACAATTACAGATGACAAGTGACACATAAGCAGCTGCCCAATGGAACACAGAAAGACTTTGGAGTAGCTGGGAGTTTTTCTGTGTCTCGCCCCGTCCACAGCTGCTCAGACCCAAGTAAACACACAGAGGCTTATATTAATTAAAACTGCTTGGCCATTAGCTCAGGCTTACTATTGACTAGCTCTTACACACATTTTCCATGGCTTTACCTGTGTGCCATTACATGCTGTTCCCTGGATTGCGGACTGGTGTCTCCTGACTCAGCCTTCCTCTTCCCAGAATTCTCCTTGTCTGCTTATCCTGCCTATACTTCCTGCCTGCCTACTGGCCAATCAGTGTTTTATTTGAGCAGTGTATAAAATCATTATCCCACAGCACTTTGGTGCGGTAAGAGTTCATTGTGGTGGTATTGAGTTCCCCAAAATATTGTGTACCTTAATAAACTTATCTGGGGTCAGAGAACAGAAAAGCCACTAGTTAGGCAGTGATAGCACATGCCTTTAATCCTAGCATTCCAGAGGCAGAAATCCATCTGGGATCTCTGTGAGTTCAAGGCCACATTGGAAACAGCCAGGCATGGTGACTCACGCCTTTAATCCCAGGAAGCAAGCCTTTAATCCTAGGGAGTGATGGTAGAAAGCAGAAAGGTATATAAGGCATGAGGACCAGAAACTAGAAGCATTTGGCTGGTTAAGCATGTGGCTGGTTAAGCATTCGGCTGGTTAAGCTTTCAGGCTTTGAAGCAGCACAGTTCAGCTGGGATTCATTCTGGATGAGGACTCAGAGGCTTCCAGTCTGAGGAGACAGGACCAGCTGAGGATCCGGTGAGGTGAGATAGCTGTGGCTTGTTCTGTCTCTCTGACCTTCCAGTATTCACCCCAATAATTAGCCCTGGGTTTGATTTTATTAATAAGAACTTTTAAGATTCATGCTACAGTTCATAGCCGAAATGGGCTTCTGATAGAAAAGGAAAAGAAACAAAGAAGAGAAAGGTAAGGACAAACAAAGCAAGAGCCACAGTGGGGAGTGGTGTGCAGAGAGGGCAGCCCCAGCTAAGGACACAGTCAGGCCCCACTTCCCCAGGACAGCCGCCTTTGCGGGGCTGGCTCTCAGACTGGGGCAGTGGTACCCATTCACCCTTCCCAGCGTTCTGACTGCAAGAACAATTAGAAGACCACCGTGAATTGTGGAGGTGGGACAGCGTTGGAAATATTTATCAGCAAGCTGACAGTCTGAAAGAAAAACTACGGACAAATCCTGCTGGGGAAAATAACCGCCGAAAGCAAATGTTTCCACACAGGACAGTGGGTCCATTAAGAAAGGAAAGGGAAAGAAAGGAGGGAAGGGGCGGGGACAGATGGGGAATCTGCCTCCTCCCCATCCAAATTTAACTTTTGAGCTGGATAAGCACAGGTTTCTAGAAGACCCGAGAGAGTTCATGTTGGTCCCAGTCACCTCTACTTGCTTCACTATGATGGCATCGCCATTGTATTTGTTTGTCATCCCCAGAACCTACTTGTGTTGTAACAAATTACCTAAATTGTAGCAGACTAGAGGGTAAGTTGGCTACTTTATGCTTCTGTAGATCACAAATCTTACTGGGATCTTATGGGCTGAAAAGAAGATGCCGATAGCTCTGTGTTGGGTCCACCCCAGAGCATAAGTGGCCACCTCACCTTTTCTGGCATCTAGAGCCCACACTCCCAGGACATGGCGGCCTTCCTACATCTTCAAAGGCAGCACGGCTGGTCCAGCCCTTTGCTCATCACCTCTCTCTCACCTCTTCTCCTGCCATCCTCACAAGAGCCTCTGTGTTTTCCTTTGATCCAGTAGCTAATCCAGAAAGATCCGCTGACATTGGAGTCAACTGGCTAGCTATCTTGAGTCTGTCTGCTACCTTCCTTACCCTTTGCTGCCTAGAAGAATATATTTGCAAGTTCCAAATATTAGTATGAAAACATCTGTGGGAGGGGACATTATTATGCCCGCCACAACCATTAAACAGGGATTCTTAGTAAAAAGAAACTTTTAAATGCAGGTATGAAACTTCCTTCTCCCAGCCCCCATCAGATACACAGCCTAAAAGTATATGATTGATTACTAGGGGCATGAGCTTTAGCATGACCTACTTGAAGGGACTCTAGACAGCTTGAGCATGCAAACATGTCTCTGGTAGGCTTTGCCCTTCTCCCCCGTTCCCTCTACCTTGCTAAAAACTGTTAGGTTACTTTCCTAAGGCTAGCCACCAAGGTCTACTCCCTTACTTGGCCACTTCCTCCTCCTGAGGCTGACTACCAAGGTCCAGCTATCAAAATATTGAAATCCAGCAATCAAAAGCCCAATCAAAAGCTCACCTAATTAACATGCCAAATTAAAATTCGACACCTCATCCTAACACAGGGTTCCCCTTTACCTTTATAAAACGCCATTTCCCTACGTGCCATGTCTGTCTTCCCTCTATGCAGAGGAAGTTCTTTATCCCTCTCAATCAGATATCCCTGTCCCCTCTCCCTTCTTCCATTCCCCTTCTCCCTCATCCTCTATCTCCTGACTTTGTCTTTTATTCCCTGCTCTTTGTCCTTTTGGGGCAAATAAATCTCCTTTGTGCTGAGAACTTGGTCTTGTGGTGTCTTGAGCCAACTCTGAAATTCTCTACACTAATTGTTTTTATTTGTTTTCAATTAACTACCAATACATCATCATAGTGGAAAAATAGAAAAGTATTGATATATTCTTGTGTATCCTATATTGCATATTCAAATAATTAAAAATACATTTGTACATTTATTATCCTTTTATGTTTTAGAGAAGTCTTAGTTTCACAGAAACTTGAGCAAAGGAACACAAATTTATCATTAATATCTAGCTAACCTCTTCATCAGCATCTGCCATCAGAGAGGTATGATTGTGACAATTGTCCAGAGTTTGTGGGTTACATTAGGGTTTACTGTTTGTTCTATACATCCTATGGCGCTTACTAAACTTATATGTTCATGTCTCCACCACTAAATGAGAAAGTGTATTCACTGTTCCACAACCGTCTGTCATCTGCCTTATTTATCTTTCCCTCCCTAAAACCCACCGGCAACCACTGACCTCCATATTTTACCTTTTCCAGAGTAATCCAGCTGGAATCACATGACACAGTCTCTTTCAGACTGGCCTCTCTTACTTAGTAACGTGCATTTATGTTTTTGTGCATTTATTCTGTGACCTGAAAGGTAATTTTATTGATTACTGAAAAACAGAGGATTGCTTGAATATACCACAGTTTATTACAGACTTTATCATCCCTCTAGGTTGATAATTTTCTTATTTGAAAATAATATTTTTATTGGAGATTAATAACTTCTGACTTTAGGAAATTATTAATAAAATCGCTGAAAACACCAACAAGCAAGTTTTTGCATAAACAGAAGCTCTCAGTTCCTTGAAGTAGATAACACTGATGCTCCGAGTTTGGGCCACGCTCATGGATGCTGGAGCCTAATTGTCATTTCATGTAGAATTGCTCTAATGGCAATTGCACCTTTTGTAGCTACTAATTTGCCGCATGTAGATCTTTCTTTCCAGGTGTCATTTTAGGTCTGTGGTCTATTTCTTTAACTTTGTTTGAGCATTTATTTATTTATCTATGTATGTACACATGTATGTATGTATGTATGATGTATGTATGTATCTATCTATCTATCTATCTATCTATCTATCTATCTATCTATCTATCATCTATCTATTTATTGAGTGTTAAGAGTCCTTTCTAGAGTCTGGATACTGGTTCTTTTCTCTTTCTGGGTTGTGGGCCTTCTAAACTCTTTCTGTCTGTGGCATGTCCAGGTAGTCTTTTGATAATGTCTTCCACGGAGCAGAAGATTCAGTTCTAAGAAGTGCACTTTGCCAGTTCTCTTGTGGACCATGCCTTTGGTGTTACCACTGAAAAGTCCCTATTAGAACCAAGTCCCTGGACACTTTCCCTTCTGTTATCCTCCGGGAGTTTTATAGCTTTCTTTTATGCATAAAGTCTGTGATCCATTTTATTTAAACTTGGTATTTGTGAAGGGTGTAAAGCTTGTGTTTAGATTCATTATTTTTGCATGTGGATGTCTAGTTATTCAGTGCTATTTATTGTAAAAAAAAAATACATTTGAACCCATATATTGTCCTCTTTTTTTTTTGTTTTTGTTTTTTTTTTTTTTTTTGTTTTTTCGAGACAGAGTTTCTCTGTGTAGCTTTGAGCCTTTCCTGGAACTCACTTGGTAGCCCAGGTTGGCCTCAAACTCACAGAGATCCGCCTGGCTCTGCCTCCCGAGTGCTGGGATTAAAGGCGTGTGCCACCACCGCCCGGCCCCTCTTTTTTATACTATGTGCAATTTTTTTTTTATTGCAGCAAAAATAGATAACACAATTTATCATCTTTTCTAAGTGTACAGTTTGGTAGTGTTAAGCAACCAATTCTCTGAATTTTTCATCATACAGATCTGAAACTACTCATCATACAGCCCCCAGCCTCAGTGAAGCATCATTCTGCTCTTTATTTCTGTTGATTAAAATACTTCATACAGGTACAATAATACAGTGTTCAACTCTTTATGACAACATGTTTCATCTAGCAAAATGTTCCCAAGGTTCATCTACATTGTACTGTGTGTCAGGATTTCATTCCTTTTTAATCTATAGTATGTTATATCACATTTTATTTATCTAACCACTCTCTGATGGACACTGGAGTTGCTGTTACTCCTCTGGTATGAATAGTATGAATAGGATATGAATGTACATGCATAATACAAGAACGTCTTTGTTGCATCAATGATATAATTTGGAGCTCTTTCAAGATTATGTAGAGATATTTGTTTTTTATTTATTCTTTGAAAGTTTTATACCATATATATTTATTATATTCTTTCTAATCCCCTAATGCCTCTCAGATCCTCCTTCCTCCACACCTACTCAGCCTCATATTCTCTCTCTTTTAAAATAAATACATTTATTTATTTATTTATTTATTTATTTATTTATTTATTTATTTATTTATTTATTTATTTATTTTACACCACTGCCACAGTTCTCTGCCCTCTTTTCCTTCCAGTCCCTCCCCCACCTCTGTTCCCACCCTCAATCCACTCCTCCTCCATTTCTGTTTAGGAAAGGACAGGTCTCCCATGAGTATCAACAAAACATGGTATATCAAGGTGCAATAAGACTAAGCACTTTCTCTTGTATTAAGGCTGGGCAAGGCGACCTAAGAGGACAAAGCTACACAACTGAAACATATATGCAGAGTGCTTGGGTCAGTGCCATGGAGGCTTCTTGATTGTTTAAAAAAAAAAGGAAGCATCTTCAACATATGGGGCTGATCTAACTGGATGTTGGCATGTAGAAGAAAGTAAATAGATCTGATATCTATCAACCTGCACAAAACTCAAGTCCAAGTGAATCAAAGACCTCAACATAAATACAGATACACTGAACCTGATAGAAGAGAAAGTGGGAAATAGACTTGAACTGGCACAGATGACAACTTCCAGGACAGAGCACTGATGGTGTAGACACTAAAATAAAAAAAATTAATAAATGGGACTTCATGAAACAAAAGCTTCTAAACAGCAAAGGACACTGTCAATAGAACAAAATAGGAGACTACAGAATGGGAAAATATTTTCACCAACCCCAAATCTAACAAGCGGCTGATTTCCAAAATATATAAAGAACTCAAGAAACTAGATATCAAAAAACCAAATAATCCAATTAAAATATGGGGTACAGATCTAAACAGATTTCTCAACAGAAGAATCTCTAACGATCGAGAAACCCTTTAAGAGATGTCCAACATCCTTAGTCATCAGGGAAATGCAAATCAAAACAACTCTGAGATTTCATTTTACATCTGTCAGAAAGGCTAAGATCAATCACACAAGTGACAGCTCATGCTGGAGAGGATGTGGAACAAGGAAACACTCCATTGCTGGTGGGAGTGCAAACTTGTACAGCCACTTTGGAAGTCAGTGTGGTGGGTTCTCAGAAAATTTGGAATCAATCTATCTCAAGACCCAGCTATAACATGGCTATACGACTAAATGTATCCTAAAATAAAAATTAAATAAAATCCAATAGCAATAATAATTTCAAAGTTGTCTGAACGAAAGTTCAAATTTATAACAAATACTAGAAGGCATTATAAAAATTAGACAAAATTAAGATTTTTATAACATCATCTATGTTGAAAAGTGTCAATATTCTTTGTTTTTTGACTATTCAAAAATGTAAATCAAATTATACTTCACATTAAGATTGCAAGTGTCATAATTTTAAATTATATGTATATGTTTCAAGTTAGTAGAAAATAATGATATATCTGTTCCCAAAATTCTAAGAAGGAAATAATCAAGAACATTGAGAAATACCAAAAAAGATGAAAATATTAAGGAAGCGTATAAAAATTCAAATACAAGAGAACACATAAAAACACTGCATAAAAAAACAATGCAAAGGAGACTCATGGAGCCAGAGAGAACAGAGTGCGATTAAAGAAACTATCATCTAGACAAATAAAGTCACCCAAACTGAATAATATGCACACAGAGAGGTCAGCATCACCCACACTATCGTATGGAAAGAAAATCACAAAGGTCATATTTGAGAAGAATATTAAGACAAATGTACTTCATTTAAAAGGACTCAGAATTGGGATAGTATCTCCAAGTACCTATTAGGAATAGAAGAGATGAGGGGGTCATTTCTGGGTACAGTTTTGGCTACTCAGATACTGAATGGCCCACGAGGAATAACTTGAAATGAGAGTACACATGTGTGGGCAGGGCCGGCATAAGCTAAGCCTGGTAAAATACATTAGCTCTCAAAAGAAATGTGCAAAGAATGTGAGTTAAGGCTCCACTCGATTTCCTTAGATGAGATGTCTTAACCAATCCACTGGCCCAGACAAGCCTGACAAGAAAAGTGTAACCTCCAAAGCAAAATATCTGAAATCATGATTGGATTAAGGTCCACTCCAGGAGATGGAACCCAAACCCGACACTGCTAAAGTGTCCAAGAATATGAGACTAGATAGGTCACAGTCCCTAGGGGAAGACCTGCTGCTATCATTCTGCTAAAGGAATACAGCAATAAAAGTCCTCCTAATGATATATTGCTGGGCCCATAGAATCAACGCCACTCCATCCTCATCAAAGAAGCTTTATTTTGCAGTAAACGGGGATAAACACAGAGACTCACAACTGAAAATTTTGCAGAGAGTGAGAAACTTTAGAAAAGCACTCTATGTTAAACTTGATATCCCCATGAAACCCTTCCCTTCAAGGCTCAGGGATCTATATGGAAAAGGAGTCAGGAAGTACGATTGTAAGATCTAGAGGTAGCAAATAACTCCAAGGAAACAGAGTCATCCAGACACAGCAGGGGTGATGCACATATGAACTCATAGAGACTTTGACAGCATGCACAAGACTTGTACAGGTTCAAACCAGACAAGATACCAACTCTGAGAGGGGAAAGTGGTCACAAGCCCCACCTCTAATCAAGAAGCTGTTGGCAACTAGTATCTGCTGGGAAAGGGAAAAAAATCAGTTTTCCCCAGTGTAGCATCACTGGGTATATCCACCACACTTCAGGGCAGGGCCCATGCTCAGAAGTAGTTGGCCGACAGAAATAAGATTCTGTGTCTTTTTGTGGGCTTTTTCATTATTCATTTTGGTTTACTTTGTGTTTTTGTTGTTGTTATTGTTGTTTGTTATCTAATTGGCTTGTTTTTATTTTTTTTTTTTAAGAGAGAGAGGTTGGGGAATGGGAAAGAATATGATCAAAATATATCCTGTGAAAAAACTTAATATTTTTTAAAAGGTCACAAGAGACCTAGCCAAACCTTAATAAAAAATTGAAATCACAGTAAGTGACATGTTTAGGAAAGGACATGACTTTACCTCTTTTAAGAGGCCAGAACATAATTATATGAAAGGGACTTGGCTAGCAGCTTTAGTACAACTAATTTGGAGTCAAGAGAAAGGTTGTAAAACATAAAATAAAAGGTACAATCTTTTTTTGATGATACTATGAAATTGAAAAAAATCATTTATTAAAACTAGAGATTCAAGGATCATACGGAAGAGGGGACAAGTCCTTGCCATTATAATAGCCTGGGCAAGAAGCCTTAGAGAGCATCCATACAAACCACTAGGAAATGGAGGGAGACATGATCCACGAGAAGGAATAGAGTAGAAAGCAAACCAGCTTTTACCGTCACTAGCAGTAGCTGGCAGTGTCTGAGGCATCCCAATTCTCAATTAAGAGTAAAAACAAGGAGTTATAGGTGAGAGTTATTTCTTATTTGCAAATGAGTACAATGACATGCATACATGGAAAGTAGAAAAATAAGAGTTTTTTTTTTTATTTTTTTTTTAAGATAGAATCTATATATCCATGTCCTGTGCATAAGAAGAAGGAGTTGCTGAGGAGGATGGCTAAGCCTATAATCCCAGCACTAAAGAGGTAGAGACAGGAGGATACCCACAAGTTCAAGACCTTGTTTTACTTAGTGAACTCCAGGCTATCCATGTCTACACAGAAAGGTCTTCTCTCAAAGAGAGGTGGGGAGGAAAAGAAGGGTGGGGCACAAGGACTAGGCAGAGAGCTCAATGAGCAAAGTGCTTACCTCCCAAGCATTAAGACTGCCATTTGGTTCCCAGCACACACATGAACAATGGTAGGGCAAGGTGGCCTGGCTTCATCCCAGGGACAATCTAGCTTTCTAGAACTAACAGAATATGGGAAGCTCTGGGTTCCAGGAAGCCTGCCTCAATACACAAGGTGATAACTGATCAAGGAAGGTACCTAGTGTAAACTTCTTGCATCCACACACTTGTGTGTATGCAACATGTACACACAAAGACATGGACACTCACACACACATGTACACTGACACCCATTAGAACATACATGCATACATACATGCATGCATACATACATGCATACACCACACACACATGCAAATCTCCCAAAACAAAAGCAGGTTTGTGAGCCAAATATGTATCAATGAAGAATTTCTGATGCTGTGGAAGGTGAATTCACAGGTGCTGGATGATGTGGACATCTCTAGCCTCAAGTAAAGGCAGAAAGAGCCTGATGGTGCGAAGGACTCAGGGAACCCTTGCTAGGATGAGTAATACGATGAAGAATGAATGACCAGGAGCAAACAGCAGGCACAGCTGATCTGATCTGACATGTTAGTGATCTCCTCTGGCAGTATAGTGTCCTTTTTCTCCGTAGAAATATTCCGAAGCCCAGAAACTGGAGTAGTGAGAAATCGGGCAGATTTGCCAACATGCCAGTGGGATTTCCCCAAAGAGGAAGCTTTCAGAATAACTCTGCCAGGGCTCCTCTGTGCAGCCCACTTCATTAGGACTGTTGGATCAGAGCACAGGTATCCATAGTCCCTTCCCTCCTGGCGCAGTACCCTGCTGTTGGGAAGCTATTATCCTCTCCTCGGAAGTCATCAGAACAGGCACCTGGCTCCTTGGAATGGAGGCCAGGAGCACCCCTGCTAGCCTGAACTGCCTCTGTTGATCAGCAATCCTATCGGAAGCTCTTCCATGCTTGCCCTAGCGTGGCTTAGGCTCTCCTCTGACCTAGGAAACTCCTCTCTCCTCTACGGTCTGTCTGACCAAGTCTCATTAGCCTACACAGCTTAGCTCACCGTCATTCCCCAAGGCAGCCAGGCCTGACTTCTCTTCACAGTCCTAGCATATCAGTGTGCAAGGTGAACAGAATCTGGCCAACAAGAAGTATGTTTGATCGCTATTGGATCTTAAATACAGAGGAAAGCATCTTATAATAAATATTGGATATGTGAATGAATGAGTGAATGATTGACTGAGTGGCAATCTCTCAGAGGAATGATACCTTACATCAGTAATTCTCAGCATGGTCCCTCACCCTCCGATAGCAGCATCATTTAAGAACTTGTCAGAAATGCAAATTCTGGCTCCCTACCTGCATCAACTCTAGTATGTGTTCCCAGTGATTTTAATATTTGCTGAGGTTTAAAAGTCACAGTGTTATAGATAAATATTGAGTTGATTTCTGATTTGGGCTAGGGGAAAATGAGGGAACATTAAGGAAACAGGTGCAAATCGACAGGGACATCTGGGGACTGTGGTGAAATAGAGCACACACGCAAATACCCCCATCAAAGGTGACCTGCTGCTCCACACTCTCAAGTTCTACATGCAGGGTCTTTCTGTGCTTTATGAGACTCTGGACATCTTATTTCAAAGTGACATTTATGAATGGTTAACTTTCAGAGGCTCTGTGCAACACATTGGCTGGTTTGATGCAACCTGTGTGCTGTGCTACCTTAGAGGGTTCATACAAGGAATCCAATGGTTTGCATTGATTGCTGGGGGTCCTAGTCAAGGTCTAAGCAACAGGAGAAATATGCCTATGTGGTATTTTTTTTTTCCTGGCCCCATTTCTGGTTGTGAGACAAAAAAGAAGGAAATATTTGGCTTTAACCAGCTAAGACAGCTTTAGCCCAGCTTAGCAGCAGACTTATATAAAAGCCCAATCGATACTGCCCTAGCTTGTAGAATTCTCTAGAGAATTGCATATAGAAATTTCACAGGAGGAAAGACTATAATATACTTACAACAAAATGATACGTTTTTACTCTGAATATCACTCCAACCCCAAATTATGCAGAAGAGAGGCTGTGATGAATAACAAGAAAGATTTAATTGTTTAGTTTCATTTTCGGACAGTTTTTTGATTTACCGAATGGAATTGTTCAAACTTTTATGGCTATAGCTAGATCATTAAAAAAAATCAAAATAAGCATTGCAGCAACAATGACAACTCAAAGCACCCTAAAATAAAATAAAAAAAATCATACTGCAAGTGCTTTCCCCACCCCGGCTCTGACACTAACATACACAAAATCACCCACACATTTCATACAGAGCTGGGAACCTGACGAAGGAAGAATTCAAAGAAGAGGCGCCCTGCCTGTGCCACAAAGCACAAAGCTTCAGAGTCCTTTATGGAGATTGTTTCAAAGAAAGGGTTTTAATTTCTTGAGAGGTTTTGTAATGATAGCTGTGTCTCCCCATCAACTGGTAAAAGGACAGCAAAAACTCAGAGGAGTTCTAGAAAAAATTCACACATAAAAACACTAATGAGACAGCTAAATTATCCATTGAAGGAACAGAAAAAGCAAAATCGACAGGTTTTTATTCAAAGGAATGTCCTTGTCTTTCAAATAAAAAAAAAAAGACTAGTTGAGCAAATAAAATGGAAAAAAAGAATGCCTGCTTGCCTGGGAGGTTCTGATGAAGATTTCTTACAAATGAGCAGCTACAGAAACCTGCAGGCTCAATAACGCTGTGTGCCATGCGGAGGCTGTGTACGTTGAGAGTCTGTAAGCCACGGTAAAGCTGTTTTTCATGATAAGACCATATACCACAGGAGACTGTATACTGTGTGAGATTGTATACCATTATGAGTCTGTGTACCACAGTGAGACTGTGAGGCCATGTACCATGGGATGATGTGAACTATAATAAGGTTGTATTCCATAGTGAGGCTGTGCCCCATGGTGAGGCTGTGTACCATGATGATGCTGTGTGCATTGAGAGGCCGTAAACCATGGTAAAGCTGTATTTTATGGTGAGACCAAATGTCACAGGGGACTGTCTATTGTAGAAGGCTGTGTACCATGGTAAGTCTGCGTACCACAGTGAGACTATAGGGCTTTGTACCACTGGAGGCTGTAAACCACAGTAAGGCTGTATTGCATGATGAGGCTGTTTACTATGGTAAGGCTGTGTACTATCGTGAGACTATACACCATGGGAGGCTGTGTAAAATGGTAAGGCTGTGTACTATCACAGAACTACGCACCACGGTGAGGGTGTGCATCATGGTGAGGCTATGTAGCATGATGAGGATTTGTACCACAGTAAAACTGTAGTCTAAGATAAGACTGTGTACCATGGTCAAACTATATACCATAGGATGCTGCATATCACAGTGAGGTTTTGTACTATGATGAGACTGTACATTGGAAAGGTTATCTGTGTACCATGGGGAAATTGTATATCATGGGAGGCTGTATTCCATGGTAATGGCTATATACCCTGGTGAGACGATGTTCCATGGTGAGGCTGTGTTCCATTGTGAGGCTGTATGCCATAGTAAGGCTGTATACCATGGTGAGACTGTGTACCATGCTGAAGATACATATAAGGCTGAGACTGCATGCCACGATGAGGCTGAATACCATGGACTTGAAAAGAAGCAGGAAGGAGAGCCTGAGAGAAAGCGCACCTTCAATAAATAGTGTAAGTACAATCACTAAGTTCCCCTCAGGTGACACCCTATTAAAGGAAGAACACGTAATTCCTAGGTCTCTGCCAGAACACAGAGACATGAGACAAGTATTGCCACATTCTATTTTTTTTAACTTTTATATTGAAAAAAATTAATATTATTTATTCTGATCATATTTTGTTCTGTTCTTAATAAATACCAGAATCGTCTTACAAATAATAACACCTCCTATACAATTTTCATTTTTAGGAAAAAATTATGTTTGACATTATAAAAAGGATATGTGTAATTATGAAAGCTTCAGAAAACAAAGAAAATCACAGAAAAGAAAATCAAATGCATCCATAATACTTCCATTTGGAAGCAGCTATTGATATTTTATATGTATCATCTTCATGTAGCTACATTACACAACCAGAGAGATGTATGGACTTCGGTTTTGATTTTTAAAAGCAAACTAAGGCAATTCTTTTTAAAACTGATCAAATCACTTAATACGCTTTCATTCTTTCAAACATCATACTATCTATCTCTTTAAACTTCTGTTGTTATGTGGCATTCTGACTTTAATGTTTCTTTTTACGTGTTTTGAGTGTAGCATACTTTGATCAATTCCCTTTATTATTATTTTTGCATGTGAGCGTTTGTCAATACCCCTGGCTTTTTTCTCAAGTAAACAATTTGGATTGGAATTGTTAAATCAAACTCTGCTGAAGATCCCAGGGGCATTTCTTTAAGGAAAATAAGTGATTCAAATACATAAGGAATAAAGGAAAGTTTGGCCATCAGCCCATGCAAACAAAGAGAAGGCAGAAGCGAGCACGTGGTCCTCAGACAGGTCCCAGGGACAGGTGGAGTTGCCGGCTCCCCTGCTTTTCTTCTGTTTGCACAGGCTGGGTGGCCTGACTCTTCACTCTTCAATTGCTTCTTTCCTCTCTTTTTTAAAAATTTGATTAATTAATTAATTTTACATGTGGACCACAGTTTCCACTCTCTCCTCTCCTCCCATTTCCTCCCCCCAACCCACTCTTTCTCTGTTTCTGCTGAGAAAGGGCAGACCTCCCATGGGTATCTACAAAGCATGGCATATCAAATTGCTGTAAGACTAAGCACCTCCCCCTTGTATTAAGGTTAGGCAAGGCAACCCAGTATGAGGAATAGGTTTCCAAGAGCCAGCCAAAGCAAATCTTCAGTGGTGTGTGTGTGTGTGTGTGTGTGTGTGTGTGTGTGTGTGTGTGTGTGTATTTACACATAAAGAGTAAAAATAGAGTTGCACTGTAAACAATTAACAATGCCCCTGCTGAGATACCAGAGGCTAATGAATGAAAAGCTCAGTGCCAGGAACTGGTTACTTATTTTGGAGTTTTGGCCAGTGAAGTCCCATATAACCCCAGACATCACAGGTTATTGCCAATGTACTTGGCTACTCTCTAAACTAGTGGTTCTCAACCTTCTTAATGCTGTGAACCTTTAATATAGTTCCTCATGTTGTGGTGACCCAACAATAAAATTATGTGTTGCTACTTCATAACTGTCATTTTGTCACTGTTATTAATTGTAATATAAATATCTGATATCCAGGATATCTGCTATGTGCCCCCCCCAAAGGGGTTTTGACCCACAGGTTGAAAACTACTGCTCTAGAACTTGGAGGTGAGATCCTTTCCTGGATGATTTTGATGTCAAACTGATACAAGCTAGAGTCATCTGAGGGGAGGGAACCTCAATTGAGAAAATGCTTCCATAAGATCTGGCTGTTGGCAAGAGTGTAGGACATTTTCTCCATTAGTGATTGATGTGAGACGGCCCAGTTCATTGTGGGTGGGGCCATCCCTGGGCTGGTAATCCTCGGTTCTATAAAAGGGCAGGTTTAATGTCGGAACATCCAAGAATGAATTCCTGTGAGGAAAATTCTGAGGGCTTGTGAGAAAACTTCAAGAAAACAAGAATCTTGTGACCTTAGATTTTTTTAAAATATGTAATTGTTCTTGGAATGTGTTTTTGTGCTCCTCTTTGGAGCAGCAGATAGGAGTGAGTTTACTTCTGATTATTCATTACAACTGGCTATTGTTATTTGTTTATATGCCTCCATGGAAAAAACACATGCTTTTGTTACTTCTGGCTTGCCCTTGTGAGTGTCCACTTTACTCATGTGACTCCTCTTAGCCCTCAGAGTATAAATTGTCTGATACTCTGTATAAAGTTGGCTATTCCATGAGACTTTAGTTTGTCTCATTTATTGGTTCCCTATTCTCTCAGGTCCCACCACCTCTAGAGTGGTGACAGCTAAGCAAGCCATGTGGAGCAAGCCAGCAAGCAGCACTCCTTCATGGCCTCTCTATCAGTTCTTGCCTCCTGGTCACTGCCCTGCTTGAGTTTCTGCCTTGATTTTCCTCAGGAACAGACTATGACCTGAAGAGTTAAAAGCTGGAATAAATCTTTCCCTCCCTAAGTTAATTTTGGTCTTGGTGTTTTATCACAGTAACAAAAACCCTAAGGCAGCTAAGAAGACAACCCCTGTTGCTGAAGATACCACATACTTGCGTCATAAAACATGAAAAAAATCAAGTTGGTACTGAGCTCACAGCTTCATCCCTACTGGCTAGCTTTCATAGTGCCAGGGGAGAAAAGCTGTGAAGTCTGAAAGCTACAACAATGACTGGCCTAGGAAAGCATGTCCACTGGTGCAGGAGTGGCATGAACATCACAAGAGTACCCAATCACTTTCTGGTTGTATTTAAGACTCACTCTACAAGCTGAAACCCATACCTGGCACCATTTTCAGGCCTAGAACCTATGGCTAGACAGATAATAGACACTAGAGGAGAACCTGCTACTATTATTTGGCGTAACGGACAACTGAAACAACTCCTAATGACTTATTATTCCATTATGCTGGTAGATCAGTGCATCTCTCAGCTCTCATCAGAGAAGTTCCTCATCAGAGAAGTAGATGATGATTAACACTGAGACTCACAATTGGTCAGTGTGAAGAGGATAAGAGACTGCAGAATGCTCAACCTTAGGTGGAGCATATGTACCACCTCCCTCCTCCCAAGGTTCGGGGAACACTGCAGAACAGGGGTGGGAAGCCTAGCAGAGCCAGAAGTGAATGACCACAAGGAAACAGTGTCTTCTGGCTACAGCAGGGCAGCTGCACGTAAGAATTTACAATGGTTATGACAGCATGCAGAAGACCTGTGCAAGCTCAAGCCAGGCCAAATTCCATCACGGGGAGGGAAGTTGCTCCTAAAGTCTACCCCCGAGATGAGGAGCTGTCGGCAAGTGTTAGCAGCTGAGGGAGGGAGAGTGGGTTTCCTCTGGGAGCATAGCCCCTGGCAAGTCAACCATTCTCCAATGGAAGGCCATACATCAAGGAACGTTTGGACAGCACAAATTGGCCTTGACCGTTTAAAAACACAAAAAATAACACCACGTTGAGAGAGAAAAGTAGGGGTATTGGGTCTGGGAAGAGTTGTGGGAGGGGAGAATATAATCAAAACACATTGTACAAAATTCTCAAAGAACTAATACATTTATTTTAAGAAAGAAAGTAGGAAGCGGGATTTTAATTTTCAAAAGGGTATAGTTCTATACAAAAGCAATAAACAAGACCCAGAGTTTATCTAAGGAGATAAGGCAGCAGTGCATTAATAATCCCAGGCCGTCTCGGCAGCTATAAAATCACTAAGAGAAGCAAGATGTTTGGGGAAAAATAATTTCAAGTAGGAAGGATTTCTAATTAAAAATTCAAAAATTGTGTGCTGTGCCTGAAGGTTGGCAGTCAGAGGCCCCTATTTCCAGCACTGTAAAAGAAAACCTCCCAAATTAGAAAAGACTGATAAAATGGACTTAGTGGCAAATGAATTTACTAAAAGTAAGCACGGAAGTTAAAAGAAAAACTTTGAAAAGCAGGTGGTAAATTAATTACTTTAGCCAGTAAGAAGCAGAGAAGCCCAGTTGAAAAGATACAGCACATATGAGAAACTAACAGCTGTAAAGACAAACATCCACATGACTCTTGGAACACATGGAAAGATTTTCGAGTTGACTCATGATAAGAGTGGGTAATATGGAGGCAAGTGTTTTAATCTTCATTCTAGTCCTGGATTTTCCTCTTACTGTTTGTTTGACCATGTACACATGACCCCTCTGTTTTCATATCAATAAATTAAAGGTAGTAATGGAAAAATCATCTCTTTAGGATACTAGTCAAAACTGAATGAGCTGTTATTTGTAAGGTGTTCCTGAAAGCTTGCAACTAAGAAGAGGAGTCACACACTGTTATGGAAGTGGAAGAAATAAATGCAAATTAAAGTTAGACTAATGTGCAATTGCTTAATTTATGAGATGTACAAAATCTGAATCTTTTGACAATTAGGAGCCTGGCATTTTCCACATTAGGAAGCATAGAAAACATTTGGTCTATGTGTAAAATAGCTATACATTTCTTAAAAACTATCAATTTCAACACTAGGTATGGGGTTGTAGTTCAATGGTAAAGCACTTGCCTAGCATGTACAAGGCCCTAGGTTCAGTTCTCAATCACACACACCCACACAATCAATTTCTTAGGAATTTACAGTACATATATGACTGTATCTAGATGAGATGAAGAAAGAAGTGTTTTCAATAGCACATGATTGAAAACACATAAAGATCTACAAACAGGCAATGAGTTAAAATGTTATGTATCCGTATATAGTGCAGCCCTTAAAATGTTTATTTTTAATTTAAATTAAAAGGTTTCTATGCAAAAGCAAAAATTATACATATTGTGATGTTTTAAGTGATATTTTGATAAATGTATGCTATTTAAATCAAGTTCAATATGTCTCAAATACATTTCTAGATGGTGAAACACTCAAATCTTTTTTTCTCATTTTTACAAGCACACTGTACATTGTTGTCATCCACAGTCACCCCGCTGTGCAAGAGCACACCAGAATTTCCAGCACCAATCTAACTACAGATCAATCCCGGTGACTCACCGCTCCTCACTCTTCCCAGCCTCTGGTAACCACTAGTCTACTCTGAATTTCCTATGAAATCAACCATCCTCTCTAACATCCTACAGACATATATTTCTGTCCTTGATTCATTTCACTTAACATAAAAATCACTAGTTCCACTCATATTATTACAAATGGCAGGAATTCTTTCTTTTGGTGGCTACTACTGTTTGTTCATCTGTTTTAATTTTCTTTTTTTCTGAGAAAGTGTATTTTTTTGTTTTCTTATTTTTTTATTGAAAATAGATTCTTCTCTCACACAATACATCCCAGTCACAGTTTCCCCCCTCCACTGTTCCCAGCCCACCCCCATCTTCCCCTCACCAGATCCATTCCCCCTTCGTTGTTCTTCAGAAAGGAGCAGGCCTCCAAGAGATGACAGAAAGAATGGAACAAGATACAATAAGACAAGGTAAAAGTCCTCACACCAAAGCTGGGCAACATAACCCAATAGGAGGAAAAGAGTCTCAAGAGCAAGCAAAAGAGTCAGAGAAACATCAATTCCCACTGTTAGGAGTCCCTAAAAAACATCAAGCTAACAGCCATAACATATACAGAGAGGGCCTGGTGCAGACCCATGCAGGCTCCATGCTTGCAGCTTCAGCCTCTGTGAGTTCATGTGAGTTCTGTTTGGTTGACTAGTAGCCCATGTTCTCCTGGTATCCCCCATCCCCTCTGACTCATACAATCTTTCTTCCCACTCTTCTTTGGGGTTCCCTGAGCTCTGAAGAGAGGGATGCTATTGAGACCTCCAAGTTGGACTCTCTGCATAATGTTTGGCAGTGAGTCTCTAAACTCTCTCCCATTTGCTGCTAGAGGAAGGCTCTCTGATAGTGTCTGGACAAGGCATCAATCTATAAGTATAGCAGAACATCATTAGGAATTATTTCATTGATTTCTTTTTTTGGCCAGTTGTATTTGGTTCTATCCCAGGTCTCTGGGCTATCCAGTCTCCAGTTCCTGGCCATCCAAGTACTGTAGGATATGGGCCCCTCTTCTGGTGTGGGCCTCAAGTTAAACCAGATATTGGTTGAACACTCACACAAGTTCTGCACCATCATTGCCCCAGTACATCTTACAGGCAGGAAAGAGTGTAGGTCAAGGATTTTGTGGCTGGGATAGTGGTTAGGTTTCTCTTTCTGTAGTCTCAGAGTACTTTTCACACCATAAAGGCTTGAATGTAGGGGTGAAGGCTCCATGAAGTCACCAGCTTGACCTCTCTGTATTCAGTGAGTGCTGGGGGAAGTTGTCCTCAGAAATGGGACCATGCTGTTAGTTTTCAGGAACTACCCTCTGTCCCAGCATCAATCAGCCTGGATGTTCAGGGCTCTCCATGGGACCCCCCCTGGGCCAACAATTCAACCCAGTTCCACCACTGGAAGCCTTGCCTGGCTATAAAAGATGGTCAGTTCAGACTCCATATCCTCCATCACTAGGAGTCTTCACTAGGATCACCTTATAGATTTCAGGAAATTTCCACTTCACTAGGTTTCCACACTGTCCCCTAAAGCCTCTCAATTCCAGTTGTCTCTCTCTGTACTCTTTCTCTTCCTCCATTCCTTCACTCCACCCCTGATCCCTCACATTCCCATCCCAACCCTCTAGTACACCCACAAAATCTATTCTATTTTCTCCTCCCAGGAAGATCTATGGGTTTCCCCCCTAGAGCCCTCCTCTTTACCTAACCTCTCTGGGTCTGTTGACTGTAGTTTGATTATCATTTACTTAACAACCAGTGTCCAATTATAAGTGAATACATACCATGTTTGTCTTTCTGGGTCTGGGTTACCTCACTCAGTATGAGGTTGTTTTTTTCCTAGTTCCATTCATTTTATTAAAAATTTCATGATGTCATTTTTAACAGCTGAGTAATACTTCATTGTGTAAATGTACCATATTTTCTTTATCCATTCTTCAGTTGAGGGATATCTAGATTTTTTTCCAGTTTCTGGCTATTATGAATAAAACTGATATGAACATAGTTGAGCAAGTGTCCTCGTGGTGTGATTGAGCATTGTGTATATGATTTGCCCAAGACTGATATATCTGGGTCTTGATATAGATCAATCTCCAATTTTCTGAGAAGCTAACATATTGATTTTCAAAGTGGCCATAGAAGTTTGTACTCCCACCAGCAATGGAGGAGTGTTCCCCTTGCTCCACATCCTCTCTAACATGAGCTGTCATTTGTACTTTTGATCTTAGCCATTCTGACAGATGGAATCTCAGAGTCATTTTGATTTGCATTTCCCTGATTGCTAAGGATGTTGAACATTTCTAGTATTTTTAGGCCATTTCAGGTTTTTCTGTTGAGAATTCTCTGTTTAGGTCTGGTACTTCATTTTCTAAATGGGATTATTTGACTTGTTGATGTCTAGTTTCTTGAGTTCTTTATATATTTTGGAAATCAACCCTCTGTCAGATGTGGGGTTGGTGAAGATCTTTTCCCATTCTGTAGGCTGCTATGTTGTCCTATTTACAGTGTCCTTTGCCTTACAGAAACTTATCAGTTTCATGAAGTCCCATTAATTAATTTTTGATCTTAGTATCTATACTATCAGTGCTATGTTCAGGAAGTTGTCTCCTGTGCCAATATATTCAAGGCTATTTCTTACTTTCTTTTCTATCAGTTTCAGTGTGTCTGGATTTACATAGAGGTCTTTAATTCACTTGGCCTTGAGTTCTGTGCAGGGTGATAGTTATGGATCTATTTGAACTCTTCTATATGCTGATATCCAGTTATACCAGTACCACATCCTAGTTCTTCTTTAATAGGACAATATTTTCCTCTCATAATTCATCTTCTAAGTTGATTAATGTCTTTACATGTTTTCAAAAATTTAATGTTTTGGTAACACATCTTTCAGTGAATATTTTTGAGCATTAAGTATGTTGACAATCTGTGCTGGGTACCATAAGATGTACAAGGAAGAATGAAGTCAGATTATTGGCCTCAAGGTCAAAAAATAAAGATAAAATACAAACTTATGAAGATTATTTTTTAATAAGGTAACTTTAAAATGTGTAGCTGTGTCCAAACTATAACAGCTATCCATGTTTTGTTTCTTTTTTTAAGTTGTGAAAGAAATATTTTTCATACTAAAATAGAGTCAGGAAATATGAGGCATTATATTGACAGTCTTTGCTATAGAAAGAAGAAGAAGAAGAAGAAGAAGAAGAAGAAGAAGAAGAAGAAGAAGAAGAAGAAGAAGAAGAAGAAGAAGATCATTCTAGAGGTATGTGGTCATGCTGTATTGATTAAATACATAAGAATGGAAGCTACTATCTGCCAGTGAGTGGGCTGTGGAGAAGTACTGGAATGGAGTTTGAGAGATAGAGAACAGTGACACAGACAAAAAACATGTTTGGCCATGAGAAAGAGCCCACCTGCCATAGAGCACATGGAGCTGGAAAGATAAATTGTGGTCAGATTAGAAAGGCCACTAAATGCCAGGCTAATGAGTTTGGGTTTTGCTCATCAGAAGCTGCCTTGGATTTGTGGGCAAGATAATAGCATGATGGAAGTAGCAGTGTAGATTGATGACATTTTGGCAGCCAGCCATATAGATCGGGGTCAGGAAGAGAGGCCGGAAGGTCAGAGTCTGGCTTCAGCTATGGGCTGAACACCAGCTAATGAGGGCACTGAAAGGGTGCTGGGGAATGAAATAGGGGTGTCAGAAATAGGAAATACATGAAAAAGACATAAATTAAATAAGAACGTGATGTATGGTGGTGATGAAGAAGTTTTTCAAAGATGGAATACACATTTGAAGCCTGGGTAGTCAGACAAGGAACAGCACTGTTGAACAAAACTGGAACAATGCCAAAGCTCACTTGTTTATAGCAAAAATCCACCATCCATTCGAAGCATCCCACCCAGCATCAAAAAGGACAATGGATCTGCAGAGTTTAAACCTAAGGCTCCTCTGCAGAGGACACATTGGGAGGATGAAGTAAGGGATGAGACTTTGCATTCAGAGTAGTATTGCTCCTGTTGGGTCATGCTTACATTTATTGAGAGGAGGACAGTTCTAACAAATATATATTCACAGATGGAGGGGAATGGATACGCATTACATTAGTGCATGTTTTGAGAGCCAAAGGAGAGGAGAGGGTGACAATAAAAGGTAGAGATGGGAGGTTAACTGTGTGAGATACTGCAAAAAGGATGTCGAGAATGAAAATTTAATAATGTCAATAGATTCAGCTCTTGAGAAGTCAGCACATGTTCTGCATAAAAGTTCAGGATGCTCCAGGGATGGTCCAGGGTGCTACCAGAGAAAAGGCAATACAAAAGTCCAGCAAGAGCTAGACTATGAGATCAGATTGCCCAGGTTTCAATCTTACATTTCCTGGCTGTGTGATCTTTCTGCTTCTCTGTCCCCTATCTTAAAAATCATAGAAACAATGGCTATTACAATACTTCCTTTACAGTGTGGGTGAAGCTAAGGTGATGAACATAAATTATTTAATCCAATATAGATAGGATCCACAGCAGCATTGAAATGTACTCATTTCTTGTTGCTAGTATTACTGTTATTGGAATGGCACTGGGTGGCATTGGGCCCAGGATCTTAGTAGGGAAAAAACAGGAGTAAACCAGCAGGATGGCTGGGGAAATCATCCAGACACAGGTGTGCACCTATCTGGAGGCAACTGGGATAGAGCCAAGGCAGGAGTAGAGGCTGCAGGTGCCAGAAGGAGGGAGAGGTAGCGCAGTGCAGAGCCTCTGAAGAGAAGTGGAGCAAACTGGGGTCTGACAGGATCAGGCAACTAATCAGTCCAGGACAGAAGAGCCAGACACCTCCTGAGATGAAAGAAAGGAGACGAGTCATATAAAGATGGCATTCTGAGGAGCCCACGGGGAACACAAACAAACATATGCTTTCGTCCTTTAGGTAAAGGGAGCAATGGGGGCATTGGTCCTAAGTGAGAAATGCTAAACAGGAAAGAGTCTCATAACACTTCTGCAAAGATGTATAAAATCTAGTTTTGAGCTGCCCTCAACCTTTTTTTTTATTTTTCTTTGTAAAAGCCTACCATTGGTCCAAATAGAAAGTAGAGAACAAAGGAGAGTTCAAAGCAATCAGGCACTGTGGTAGGATTAACCTGGTTCGACCCTGAAGTAATGATAAGGGAGCTGACAGTGGAAAGCAGCTGTCCACCTGACAAGTCCATGTTCTCCTGTCAGGAGGCTGACCAAAGAGCCAGCCCAAGAGGAGGCCGTACTCCATCAAAGGTCTAAGCAAGCCACACAAATACCTTTTCATCTGGTGGCGTGAACAACGATCCCACAGCCTGGGAAGCTGGATCTTCAATGTCCTTTTAGATCCATGGTTTTAGAGAGTGTTCCGCATTTGCTTATATGAGCAGTAGATACTGGGTGGTCTCCCAGCTTTTAACTCTTTTTATGGGACCACAAATTGGAATGAAAAACTGTTCTCTAAATAACAGTAATAAAAAATCATTTTAACAAAAGCTATATCTACTGTGAGCAAGCCAACAAAATCTGGCAGGTTGGTCTTTTGTTTCCAAAAATGGTGTTGGCTAGTTGGTGGGGAACATGTGATCATTCTCAGCAATGGGCCTCATAGTCAAATGTCACCCATATGTGCTTTCATGTGCTTTGTGGGCTTTCTCTGTGCAACAATCGCCCATGGTGCAATCGCATCAAATATTAACACAGAAAGTGAATAGGAGAGAGCTTATCCTGCAGAGGACTACAAGCCTATTTGATCCTGAAAGAATATGAGGGCTCCCGATGCTATAAACAAGCAAAGGGAAGGACGTGATGAAGATAAAGTGCTGTGTGCCATAGCTCGTTATTCCAAGCAGCACTGAGGCTGCCTGCCCATTAGACTTTTGTTTTTGCCATCAATACTGCCCTGGAGATGGCTTATTTGTAAAAGGAACGGGGTGTAGGATATGCATTCATTTGTAAAAGATGCCACCACACACATTCTGGAGCTAATACTGTGCTCCTGAACTTTACCTGTGACTAAATACATTTTATTTTCTTACAGCTGAGCTTCAGTAATTGGTTTTTGCAGCCTCAGACACATCCAGCAAGGAAAATATGAGAAGCCTAGCTTTCCTCCCTGCTTTCTGAAATGGCTTTTACTGCAGATGGGAAAAGCCATCTCAGCTCTAAGCTGGCAGTTCCCAAGGTCAAATCTCAGAGAGCTGGCATCTGGGAGTTCAAAAGCGAGGAGCAGGTGGCTTTGGAAAAACAAATGACCCCAAGAGTGGGCAGCCAAGGAGGAAAGAAGCAAAGAGGAGTCAAGGGAGGCTGTGGTCAGAGAGGAGGAATGGCCAGAGTCTCCACAGACATTAGCCTCACGTCGACAGTTCATGGCAGCTCAGCATGGTTTGTTTTCCCGGTTCTAATGCAATCAAAGATGTCTGGAACTGCTTAGTAAGCCATCAAATCATACAGCATAGTCAATTCCAAACCCAGCTACCACTGGAGGCTGGGGAATCATTCTATTTTGTGAGATTCAGCTGTGAAAAGAAAATGTGGACTAACCCAGTAGACTGGCTTTTTAAATTCATTCAGAAAAAAAAAAAAGCTAAATATGCATCCATTTACTTTGGCCTGGAAAAACTGAATCACAAGCTTTGACAGTATGGCTCATAGGTCCCCTATCACCAGGAGTGTCACTGGCTGCGCAATTCCTCTGCTATCTGTGTATAAACTTGAAACTGAAGCAAACACTAGGATGCATCAGTGGATATGCAGGACCAGCAGGTTTCCCCTTTCTGGGCTAGATTCATCGGACAATTAAGGACTTGTGTAGTTTCAAACTCTCTCTTCTTTGCCTTTTCAAAGCCTCAACATCTATGGCTTTTTCCCTTCTTTGAGGGATTCCTTGTTGTGGACACCTTTAAGACCTAATCCTTTGCAAACCCCTTCTTCCCAGAATCTCATTTCATAAACCATTACCAATAGAGAAGGGCCAATGAAGAATGGTTTTCTTGCTGCTTTTTGTATTTTTCACAACCTTCTGGTCCTATCCAAAAGCAAGACCAGGAAGGAGAGGTTGGGAAGAGTGGAGTTATTCGCAGGATCCCTTATATAAGATCATAAAGATGGTTAGCAGCACTACTGACCTTTGAATTGCTCCATTTGGTTATGTGTCCTTCACAAACCATAGGGCTTTCTGCATGGCAAGCTATTATGCATGGTACACGAGGGAAAACAATTTCCCCCCATAGGCTCCTGATCTTGAGAAAGAGCAATTACATCTTTTCGTGGACTTTTTCAGATGTTAAAACTGTAGATGAAGTGTCATCAAAGTCCAAAGAGGGGGATTCTTCAGGGAAGAGAAATGAGTCAGTGAGTTGATGAGGTTTAAACAGGTATTTTTCAAATGCCCTGGTAACAAAGGTGTGAAAATGAATTCAGTAAATGAAACTTGCAATCAGTCTGGAAGAAAAACATATCAATGGCCTTGACCAACTGTGTCAAAGTCTCCCTCATTTTTCAAGAGAACCTCAGACTCTAGGAACTTAGCTCCCAGGTAGCTCCCACCGGAGGAGGAAGACTTTGCTGGCTTCCGGGAAGTAGCAGATGAGATTGTGAGTGCACTGGTGGTTGGGCTTGTGAGAGAGTCTTTTCTCTGTAATGATATGTATTCAGAAGCCCTATACCAACCTAGGACAGGGCATGCGCCTCCCTCTTGTTCAGAAACTTACAAATGAAAGCTGATGATTGGATTCCACACCAACAGAGAAGTACACCCAGCACACCATGATACTCATTACTGTTCCAACTCTCATACAGGAGAGCTTTGTGGATCAAAAGACAGTATAAAGGTTCAGGAGAACGGAATTGATTTTTATTCCCATTCTATTTGCTTGGGCATCAGGTGCTATGAAGAGATTTAAAAAAAAAAATCAGTTCCTCCCTCTCTTGTCCTTTACTTACATTATTGGAGACTGTATTCCAGAACCCAAGCTTAATTATACTTAAAATGGTAAAGTGATTGGTTAAGACCATAGGCTTTCAAAGACAGATGACTGGATTCAAATCCCAGCTCCTTTGGTTATTGGTACATAGGATGTCAGCAAGTAATTAACACTTCTGTGCATAATTTCCTTCATCTGTTACATAGGGATTGTATCAGTGCTTTTTTAAGATGGATTTTATAAGTGTTAGATGGTGTAATGTGTGTGATGCCTGGCACATTGTAAATTGCATGTCTATATTAGCTAATGCCATCCTTCCTTTTCTTTTCTAGGCACACTTATCTCTTTCTAATTCCTCACTCAAACATTCAGGAAGAAAGAGCTACAGCATGCTTCAAGAACTTTGAGGGATATCCTGGTCACACACAGCATGCAGGGCCATTGGAGTAATGAAACTGTTTCTTTCCTAAGACTGGGAGGCAGATTTCCTGCAGGTACCAGTCTTCATTCCTTGTCTGCCTGCTGAGTGGTAAGATGTGCTAACATGAGACACGTTCTCTGTTCCACATGCCGTTCACCAAGGTGGAAATGAATATGGATCTGCAATGCACTTTAGGAAAGTCTTACAAGGATCCTTTATGCTCTCCATGGGCTTGGTCAACAGGTAGGATTCTGAAAGCAAATGGCAAGGCAGCACATGTGCAAAGCTGGGGTCATGACAATTGGCAGCTATTACCATGTAGGTAGCCGAAATTGACAGCAACATCATCATCACTATCTGTTGTTGAACTTCTAAGAAGTCTTATTAAATGAGAAACACAGAGCCAAATACAGAAGTAATAGCCAAAGAGATCAGAGAAATAGCCACAACCAGCTTTAGCTTACCATCAGCAGTAGCTTCCCCAGAGAGAGCTTCTTCCTGTCTGACTTATGTTTTTATTGCCTTTCTATTCTGCCTTCTTCTTGGCCCTGAGCTCAGCCATATCACTTCCTCGTCACTGCCTGCCTAAACAGACCTCCAGGTCTCTACGGTTGGTACTGGGATTAAAGGCTCATGTCATCATGCTTGGCTGTGTCCTTGATCACACAGAGACTCTGCCTACCATGTGATCGGATTAAGGGCATGTGCTACCACCGCTTGACTTCTGCTTTTGGCTCACTATGTGACCTCTGATCTTCAGGCAAACTTCATTTATTAACATACAAATAAAATCACATTTTGGTACAAATAAAATATCACCACAATCATCATCATTATCGTCGTCATCATCATCTTCATTTGTATGTGTTGATATGTGTGCCATCACATTCTGTTGGAGGTTAGAAGGCAACTTTGTAGACTCAGTTCTCTTCTTCCACATCTAAGTTGGTTCTGGAGATCAAATTCAAGTTGTCAAACTTGGATGACAAATGTCTTACTCACAAAGCTGTCTCACGGACCCAGAAATACTAGCATTTTAAATTTACTCCACATCTCCTCCCCAAGATCCATCTAGATCTGAACTAATTCTCAGAGAATCTAATGGTGGTAACCTTCCACTGTTTGGCTCTCCAGCTGATACCCTCTCTTCTCTTTAGTTAACAGTAACTGTCAAGCTGATTTTCCTGGGTATTGTTCTGGTCACTTCACCTTACTGACCGAAAACCTCCACCGGCTTCCCGGGGGACCAGCTGCTAGTATAAATGAATGAATGTGTTAGACTGTGATAAAGGTGCACCTTGGATCTGAAAGCCATCACTTCTGTAGGGACATATGCCACTTCCATTAATCTGGCAAACAAAGACCTTCTGGTTCTACAGCTGCCTTCCCATCTTTAGTTAATACCACACACTGATAGAAGAAATAACTCAGTTTCCCCTTTACCATAGGAAAAGCAGGCCACTCATCTAAAAGACTAAGCTTGGTTTAGTCAGAGACCAAATTATCATTATGGCAGTTTTTGTAAGATAGTCTTATTTATTATTCACTTGAAGGTCGATGCTGGTAGGTCAGTGTGGGGGCTCTGCTTATTTGACTAAATGGAAATCCTAAGTCTTCATTAGAAAACGAGACCCAGTCTTCTCCTTATTATCCTCAGTTGTGGCTCTCAGAGCATGATCTAGGACCCTCAGAGGTATTTGAGACTAAACATCTACCAAGTCAAATATCCTTTATTAAAAGTACTAAGATATTTTTGGCCATTCTCAGCCTCCTTTTCCAATAAGTGCACAATGGTTTATTCCTGCATCCCTAGGATTATTAAAATAATAATGAACAAGTTTGAACTTAGAAAGTTCACTTTAATGTACTTGGTAGTTTTACATTTATTTGCTTTATAGTTATTTATTAAGCACTTGTAAAAGAATAGTTTATATTCACTTGACATATGTTGTGGGCTAGTTCTAGTAGGAGCAGCTGGGGACACAGAGCAAGAGATGTGTCCCTACTTTCAAGGTGGCTAATGATCCTCAGGCTAAGGTACACTGTTCATGATCATGACAGTGTGTCCAATTTTTGCAGCTAATGATACAATTCTTTGGGCATTCCAAGATCTGCATTGTTCTACTCTCCTTTTGAATTGTTGATCAAGGAAGTCAAAGAGACTTCCAAAATAATACAGGCTATTGCCACCATTGCTCTTGGTTGCCTCTCAGAAACCGAAGGTAAGACTGTATTGTTGAAGACATTATACAATTCAGATAAAAGATTTGGAGGGATTGAGCTGGAAATGGCCTGAAGTCTCCTCCCTGAGGACAAGCTCTCATAGTACAGAGAAGTGCTATACAAGCTGTCAGAGGAGAAGAGAAATCCACACTATCTAAGTGTAATGCTTACAAACAGCAACAACTACAAAGGCAAGATATCCTGAAAAAGGCAATGGTGGCGTTTATATCCTGGAAGAAACCAGGACTTAAGGCCTCTAGATCGGAAGGAATTCATGTCTGGGACTATTACCTATCCCATAACCCATGGCTGATAAGGCTATGGACCCCAGTAGAGAACCTACTACTGCCATTTCTTTAAACCTAATTTCTAACTGAATTCTAAATACGTGTCTTGTCTACAGCCATAACACCCTGAACATGCGCGATCTCATCTACATACTTATCCTTATTCATACAGGTAGGTATAGCTCTCACTTCTCATCAAATGAGCTTCTTTTGGTGTAGATGGAGACCATTACAGAAAGACCAAACTGGTCAAAATTCAGAGAATTGACTGAGAGTGCCCAGTCTCAGGTGACATATTTACAATACAACCTCTCTACCTGAGTCTCAGGGAGCATCATAGAAGACAGGCTGGAAAGACATTAAAAGCCAGAAGACCAGGATGAGAAGCCTGCTGCAAGATGGTGTCTTCTATGTATGACAGGGAAGCTCTACCCAGGAAATTGCAACAGTATGATTGCCTAAACAAGACACTAAAGATTTGACAATTAACATGCCGATGTGTATGCTGGAACTCTCATAAGGCTTCACCCCTAAAAGAGCTGCAGGCCATTTCCTGGTGACTAAGAAAGGGAGAATCTGTCTTCTCCTGAGGCAAGCCCCCTTAGTAGGCTATGCAGCCCCAGGAGGTCAGGTCAATACATATGAGAAACATTAATCGATCCCAGCCCGTTGCATTTGTAAATTTATGTAAATACATATGCAGTTGTCATTAATTCAACTGTAATTAAAAATAAGAGTCCCTGAATTGAGGAGTAGAAAGGACATAAGAGGAATTGGATGGGAGAGAAAGGAGGGGCAGAATTATGTAAATACAGTGCTTATGTACAACATGCTCACAAATGACAACAAAAACCGAAAACAAAGAAGCTTCTGCTTATGTTTTAGACAGTACTATGAACCAAGTTATGAATTCTTTCCAACTAGTAAAAGATAAGTTGGGGTTGTAAAATTTCAGTATGATCAGATTGTGATCTAATTAGATATGATTTATACAGATGTACTTGGCTAAAACTGAGATCATTTGGGCTTTAGTTAGTAATATTGGACGTTCTTATTAAAAGAGTGAATTTGGATATAGACACATATCCAAGAGGAATTCGACATGAAAATTAAAGCAGAGATGCCACGTCTGCAAGCCAAGGAGTGCCAGATATTTCCAACAAGCCACGGGATGCTTATCAGAAGGTCATAGACTAGACTGTCTCTCACAGGCCTCAGAAGGAACCAACCCTGCTGAGTTTTGATCTTGGAGTTGTAGCTTTCAGGACTATGAGAAAATGTATTTCTGCTCTTTAAGGACTTCCAGCTCGTGGTGCTTTATGATAGGCCTAGAAAAGCACTTCCGGAAGCAAAGAAGGGCAAGAGAGTAGCTGACTGGATGATGAAAATGAGTGTTTGGCATAGATGTGCTGGTGATTTAGAAGACACCTTCTGAAATGTTACTTTGATGTGCCAGCTTGCCTAGAGTGTTAGGTGCCTAGGAATTGGGCTAAACATTATTAGGGACAGTAACTGAAGAAGTCTTTCCAGAAGACCTTAAGGTTTTAATTAGTAGACTGAATAAAACCTTGTCCTCCCCAATGTGAGCACCATTGCTCCCCTCCCCCAGTGTGAGTGGTCCCATCCTATCAGGCTGAAGAGAACAGATGAATAACAGAGCACTGAGCTGCCCAGCGGTCTTTATGCCGGGACATCTGGCTTCTGATACTTGCTTGTTATTATTCGACAGAGTGTCTTTTATATGCTGAGTTCTCAGAATCATATGTTTAGAAAATATCAGCTTCATTTGAGAGTTGTGGGACTTTATGACTTTAATTTTGTAGCATCATTTTCATGAACACCATCACGACTCATCTTTTGCATCTTTTGTTACTGCAGGAAAACAGTCCTTGCAAGTTAAACAGTTTCAGGAAAAACATAGGGAAGAAAGTGCTTCTTGAGATATCCCTTACAAGTTGGTGTGTTTTATCACATTGCAATATTCCCATACATGCCTGTACTATATACTTTGACTATATCACCCATCCTCCTACCATTTCTTATCCTCTCATTTTTCCTTCTTCTTCTGCTTTTCTCTTATAGTCCATCTTTAATATTTAGCTCATCTTATTTCATTTTGTTTTTTCACATATGGGAGAAAACATTTTATAATTATCTTTCTGGGCCTGGCTAGCTTTGTTTAAACTGTTTCACCCATTTTTCTGTAAATTGTATAATTTCATTTTTCTTTATGGCTAAGTAAAAAATCTCTCTCTTTCTCTCTGTCTCTCTGTCTCTCTCTGTGTGTGTGTGTGTGCGCGCGCGCGCTATATTTTGAAGAAGTGTTTTGCCTGAGTCTTGAGACAATTGTCATTGTGACTTCAAATATTCTATCAGCTCCTGACTTGCAGAAGTTCAAATACAAACAGGGACTATACCATTGCTTGCCTGGGTCTCTAGCTTGCCAGTATAGGGTTTTTACTGCTGTTAGCATCTGTCATTCTATAAGCCAATATGATGTTGTCCCCAAATCACAATGACTGTTTCTGTGGAGAATGCTGATTAATATGCTTCCATGTGTTTTCTTTAAAGCTCTGTTTGTAGCATCTACCTGTGTTAAGATCAGCAGGATTTGTTGGTATCAAAACCATCTGAGAATGTCCTCACTATCAACTGTACGTTTTTACCCATCAGTGTGATGCTTAGCTTTTTCGTATGTCTGCTAGATTGAGTATAAACAGAGGAATTAGAATTCTATTTTAAGGTTCCATTTACTTGTAATTAATTACCTGACAGCAATATAATGGCCGACTTGTGCAAATGTAACTGCACTTTATTGTAAACATGGCACTAAACAAATATAATTTAGCTTCAGAAGAAAAATAAAGCATTCTTCCTACACATCAAAATATACCTGGATCTTCTCCCTCCTCCTCTCTCCCTACCTCTCATTTCATTCTGAAATCCATAACACTAAACAAAATATGTTCATTTGGATTAAACCTTAAACATTCAGACTACCCTGCAGATGTTTACCCTGAGTCAGTGACTAAACTTAGACAAAGTATAAGTGGACCAGTCCTCAGTCCTAAATTTAATAAGTCCAGCCACGGTCTGTCCAACATTCAGGACTCTGGAAAACTCACAGGTAATGATTGCATCCCCAAAGCCCTTGCCAATTCCTCAGGTGACTTAGCATTTATAGAAGGCCAGAAGGTCATCCGAATAGTGTTCCAGGGTTAAGTATAGTAAGGGTGATTCTCTGTTCTCCTGAAAAGTGGAAGAGTGTTAGTTTCCAGATGAACTTAGTTGAGTTCTAGCTCAGGCTCTATCACTAACAACTTGTGATGCATCAATAGTGAACCTGGAACAGACATGACTGGGACAGAGTGTGTCAGAGTGATGGTTTCTGTAGAGATGTTCTCCTGTTTGTATTGAAGCTTCCAAGGTTTTGGATATCATTGTCTTTGTCATCCAAGAAGTAGGAGGAAATTAAAAGTTTAGCTTCCCTTGGTATTTCTGTTGATCTGTCCTTTTTATCTTTTTATTCAATACATATTTATAGAGTATCTGTTTAGACACTAGCCATTTTAGCCTTTTGGGGGAATTTGATAATTGACTGGAAAGACTCTGTGTTTTCTCCTTGTTGAAGTTCTGTGTGGGTAATTGAGATTGTAGAAAAGCAATGTGTCCTGGCTACATTCATGTGGGATTTCAGAGACCCCTTGGACAGGTTTATAGATGAGCAAGTTCTTTATCTATCTTTTCACCACATCTGAAAATGTTCATATTTTATGTCCTTTGGAATCAAGTGGGGAGATTTTTCCCCACTAGGTACTTTGTATTTCCTAAAATTTTATGTACTGGTTTCATTTTAGGCATCATGATTCCTGTTACTAGTCCATTTATTTTGAGTACTGTGTTAGTTCTGTGTCACTATGACCAAAATTCCTGGCAGAAACAGCTTAAAGGAAGAAGCTGTTGGCTCTTTCAAGGGAATTTGGTCTATCTTGATAAGGAAGGCAGGTGGAGTTAATGGCATTGCCATAGTGCACGAATAAGCAGAGGGGGGGGGCAGAATCAGGGGCCAGCTATGGCTTTCAAAAATTTACTTAGAGAAGTCTTCAGCATGTTAAACCCCCCTCCTAAAGATTTTGTAATTTCCTCCCAACAGTGCTACCAGCTGGGGAACAGATATTCAAATTGTGAGCCTGAGGGGGGGCATTATAGATTTAAACCACACAGATTTTATAACAAAAAATACTGTTAGTACAATTCATAAGCACACACACAGAGAGAGAGAGAGAGAGAGAGAGAGAGAGAGAGAGAGAGAGAGAGAGAGAGAGAGAGAGAAATACCAAGATCTATTTGTGCTATGATTCTATGGTAGGGTCACAATAAGAAGGCAGGAGTGAAGACATGACCTACTCCAGACTGCAGTAAAGACAGTGGGCTGAATGCTTTTACCAGCACCTCATTACTTTGCCCATTCGATAGAGTGTCTTTTATATGCTGAGTTCTCAGAATAGTATATTTAGAAAATATCAGCTTCATTTCAGAGTTGTGGGACTTTATGACTTTAATTTTGTGGCATCATTTTCATGAACACCGTCACGACTCATCTTTTGCATCTCGTGTTACTGCAGGAAAACAGTCCCTAACAAGTTAAACAGTTTCAGGAGGAACATAGGGAAGAAAGGGCTTCCCAAGAAGTCATCACGGGCATCTAGAGCTTGTATTGGGGCAAGGAAAAAAACAAAAACAAAACAGAGACCATACTCACCCTGCTTTCTCCTACATGCTGGTTGCTTATAGGCTTCTTAATTCAATCCCCGCTTTGTGACACCCAGTGGTAAAGTTACTTACAAGATCTACCTGCTGAGCTGAGCAGATCCTGAAGTTTTAAATTTGTGGCTCTTTTCTAGAAGCTCTTCTAAATTACAGAGCATTAGGGCTCTTATGTCCTGTCCCTATTCAGGCAAAGAGAGACATTTATTGCCAATGTTTTCCAATTTCCACCCAAATTATTCATTTTCACACCCCCAAAAGGCATTTGGCAACATAGAGATGCAATGTTTGTTCACATTAACCCATTTTAAAAACACTTAAGGAAACAACTTGAAGTTGCCCAATCCCCGTAACAGTGCTACCAACTAATGACAACTCTCCAGGCTCTGGGTTTAGAGGGGAAAACATTGGTTTATTTTGTGACAGAAACCAACAGAGCATTGTCTCTTATTTCTTAAAAAAAAAAAAAAATCCAAGGTCCAATGATAAGGCTGTTTTGCTAAAGAAAAAGAAAATGCAGCTCTGAGTATGCTCAAAAACTGTATTTCTTGACAGGAAACTTGGGCACACTTTCCCGATCATGAACAGTGTACCTTAGGCTAAAATAAATAATTTTATTAATTTTTTAATTAAAAAGATCTCATCCAACTCTTCCTATATTAGTGGAATATTTACCCCCTAAACATAATACAGGCTTTCATGGGGCGGTGATGGGACATGGGGGCAGCATTTCTGATGTAAAATATTGTTTTGCAACACCCCACGAACAGATTATTGGAGGCACTCTCAGGACTTGTGACCTCCTGCTCCTGTGTGAAGAAGGTAGGAGAAGAGTTTCAGCTCAGCCACTTGCCAGGATCCTTGCCACCCTTTCTCACTTTGAGAACCAGAGCAGTTGGCCAAATAGCAAAACGGAAGCGTCCTCATCTCCAGATCAAGGGTACCCGACCGCTGCAGGAGCTATTATGAGGACTTGGTGTAATTTTGCTTGTGTAATGTTTGGTAAGGAGCACACAGTAACTAAATGAGAGCCAATATTATTTATTGCAGAAGACTTGAAACCCAGAGTGCTCTGTAGGGGGTGTTTCGGCATTTCTAGCCCAGCGTTCCCTCCATCTGGCTCACATAATGCCCAGAGAGTCCATGGATTTCCTCATCAATGCTGACTCAAAAATCTCAAATCATCCTACAAATAACCATTTGGTTTCCGGGCAAATGAGAGGAAAATGACTTTACTTAGCAGCCCTGTGAATGAGAATTGCGATAATCATCATGAACTTTTCAACATGAGCCCCTCAACACACCACTATTTTGCCAACCCTGAAGCCCTTCATCATTATCACAAAGTTCTTTGTTTGGTTCAGTTTTTTATTTTTTTTCGGGGGTGGGGGGGTGAGCGGTGTGTGTGTGTGTGTGTGTGTGTGTGTGTGTGTGTGTGTGTGTGTGTGTGTAAATCTCTGGACAATGAGGCATGATATGTTGCATTTAAAAACATCTCAACCATCCACAATCTAACAGTCATAAAATAGCCATGAAGTGGTGTTTGTGTGGGTTGGAACATTGGTATTATTCACGGTGGCCAAATAAATTATGAAAGTGCCACAATGTTGGGCAGCAAAATCTGGAGAGCTAACCAGCTGGGCCAGCCTGGATGGAGCTGTATAGGAAACATAGACTCATTCTTCCTAGATGAAGCAAATCTGATGAACATTTTCAGTCTCCTGGCAAGAGATCCAGCAGGCGCTCCAGGAAATCAGAAGCCCATCGCCACTCCTCTTTAGTCCTTTAAATAAGTTCCTGCTGGGCACATTTGGGGACACAGGCTACACCTGGCCAGTGGGTGTTAGTGGATGAAGGAAGGAAGTCAATCACCTAAACAAGTTTTTCTTGGAGGGATTTTGAGAAGATCACAGAAGCGAAACATGAATATGTAAATGTGATGGTTCCATCCCCATCCCTCCAGCCTGAGCCCTGTCATGCTGCTTTCTGACTCCTAACTTGCTCTGAGCAAGATTTCTATGGTCCCTAGGGTAGTCTATGTTCCAAAGTGCCCTAGCATTCCCTTGACATTCCTGTTCTCATCAGAAAGCTGTTGTCTCCTAGAGCCTGGCAGAACAATGAGCTCAAATGATCGCACAGTAATGTTTAGAAAGCTGCCAGTCCTTGCCAACTTTGCTATGCTATTTGTATTTTAAAAGATAACTCCCTTAAATGAAATAAATCCATATTTGGTTAAAAAAATTTTTTTTTGGTCTACATGAAAATGGGAAATAAGCTCCAAGAAGAAGCTACACTGCATAGTTTCTCTTGCTGTTGGTATTGCTTCCCAGCTCCCCCCCCCCAATGGTTTTACCTAAGAAATCCTTCATTTATCCATCTTCCCATATTTACTGAGGGTCCATAGTATCCTCTTTACTATTCCCAGAGCTCAAATACATGAGTAAATAAAACAGAGGTCTCTAAACTCGGAGAGCAGCTGACACAGTGCATACCAATGTAAGTAAGGTTTGTAGGATGCTAGAAGACAATGAGTGCAGCTAAAAGATACAGGAGACATGAGGGACCAGGAATGATAGGGCAGGCAGAAGGGCACCACCTAACCACAGAAATCAGTGAGGCCTTGGGCAATGATTTGAAGAAGGAAATGGAATTGGCCCTGGAGATCTAAAGACGCCTGCTTATAAAGAAAGGTTTATAGCAGTACTAGTGTGTTCAGGGACCAGCAAGGCCAGCGGATGGAGTAGAAAGAACAGAGAACACAGAAGGTGGTGGAGCCACTTGTGCGGGTTGGATTTTTTTGTCAACTTGGCACAAGCTAGGGTCATCTGGGAAGAGCAAACGTCAACTGAGAAGATGCCTCCATCAGTTTGCCCTGTAGGCAAGGCTGTGGGGCATTTTCTCCCTTAATGATTTATGTGGGAGGGCCCAGCCCACTCTGAGTGGTGAAATTCCTGGGAAGGTGGACCTGAGAGGTATAAGAAAGATGGCTGAATGTGAGTTGGAAAGCAAGGAAGTAAGCAGCATTCCTCCAGAGGCCTCTGCTTCAGTTCCTGCCTTCAGGTTCCTGCCTTGACTGCCCTCAGTAAGGAACTGTAATCGGGATGTGTGAACCAAATAAACCCTGTTGCTTTTGATCATGGTATTTATCACAGAAACTGAAAGCAAATTAAGACACTATTTAAAGCGTGTCTCAGCTACCCACTCAGACTTCTAGCACAATGGAGGTAGGGGGAGGCTCTTCAGCAGAATATAGAAGTAAAGCAAGGGAGGCAGGTGATGCAATTTATACATAAATTTTAGCCAGGTATCGTGATACACACCTTTAATCCCAGCACTCAGGAAGCTGAGGCAAAATGATCGTGAGTTTCAGCCAGACTATACAGCAGACCTCTATACTGTTAAAAAAAAAAAGTATAGGCTAGGGACTGATTATATTTCCCAAGGTCAGCACCAAGCCACAGCTCCATATTGACAAAAGAAAGGGAGGTTGCAAAAATTACTGAACCTACACTGCCATCTTCATGTGTTCTGAGAAAGGTGGATAATGCATTTAAAGACGGTGTTCAAAGAAGTTATTGTCGGTGAGTGCTTGGGTTTCATTCCTTGTCTAGATGGACTATGATCAGGCAGGTCCTTTGACCACTCACTGTACAGCCATCGACATCTTAGAGCCATCAGTTGCACACCCAAGGGCAGGGAATGAACACAGACCCTTAGCCTCTACTGTCTTCAACACAGAATGCAGGTGTATAGAAAGCTCGCTGGCTCAGACACTGCTGAAAAATTAATGCCTGCTCTGCAGCTGAGGGCTGCAAGGTGATTTTTGTAAAGCTTCAGGTTTAAAAATCAAATATCTGCTTGTGTACTCATGTGTTCATTCCAGACCAGATGTCTCTTGGATGACATTTTGGGATCATCCTACCTTTAATATATTCTCTCTTTGATTAAAAGCTTCAGTGGCCTCTGGACCCACTCAGAAAATAGATCTCAAAGATCTTTCTCCTTTAATATCAGGAAAGTTATTTTCTGTGCACAGTAGAAGAAACATGAGATAGATAAAAGCTGACTTCCAAGGAAGAGTTCTGGGAGGATTAATCACATGATCACGGAAATCCCATGACTCATTGAAAATATACACTAGATTTGAGGAAATTAGCATAAACCAGCTATGGTACTCATTCATTCAATATCATTACATTATTATCACAAACCAAGTCTATTTATATGCTTGTGAACACAAGGTTTTTACGTGTACTTCACAAGTGTCAGTATCAAGTAGTCAGGATTGTCTTAGTTGCTGTGGCCAATGAGGACTGTGAAGGATCAGCCATGAGGAAAGTCCCTCACACAAATGGAGCAGGAACAGAGACATCGATGAGATGACACCCCTTCTGTTTTAGGGTTTCTATTGCTGTGAAAGAGACACCATGATCATGCTAATTCTTATAAAGTAAAACATTAGTTTCAGAGGTTCAGTCCATTATCATCATGGCGGAATGTGGCAGCCTGCAAGCAGACATGGTGCTGGAGAAGGAGCTGAGAGTTCTACATCATGATCTACAAACAGCAGAAGGAAACTGTTTCACACTGGCCGAACTTGAGCTTGTAAGACCTCAAAGCCCACCTCCACAATGACACACTTATTCCAACAAGGCCACACCTCCTAACAGTGCCACTCACTATGGGCCAAACATTCACACACGTGAGTCTATGGGACTATTCCTATTCAAACCACTGCACTTTTTTTTTTTTTTTTTTTTTTTTTTTTTTTTTTTGGTTTTTCGAGACAGGGTTTCTCTGTGTAGCTTTGCGCCTTTCCTGGAACTCACTTGGTAGCCCAGGCTGGCCTCGAACTCACAAAGATCCGCCTGCCTCTGCCTCCCGAGTGCTGGGATTAAAGGCGTGCGCCACCACCGCCCGGCCAAACCACTGCACTTTAAAAGATAATAATGAACTGCTTCCTGAAACCAGAAGGGCATTACAAGATAGAGCCCAATATCATACCATTGTTCCAAACAAGAAGGCAAAGGAAATGGGGGACAGAAAGGCTTGATGTTCAAAGATCCTATCTTATCCTGGTGAGCATTATCCAAGTGCTACTTATAAAAGAATTTTAACTTTTTTTTAAACATGCTAATACTGAAAATTTCAGGTTAAAAAAATGATGACCCTTAAGGTCCATCTGGTGATAGGCATGGCACCTCTTTTCTTTCCACATAGTATCATTCTGTTTTGCAGCTCCTGGCTGATCTTTTCAGCAATTTGCTACTTAAAGTCTACTTACCTGTCAGTCACTCCTAAATTCCTTTCACACAGTTGATGCTGGTGCTATGCAGTTCTCTCTTAACGCATTAATAGTTGTTGTGACTTTGAAAGGCTGCCAACCCAGAGGAACAGCTCAGCCTGTGACTCCCCAGCCAGACTGTAATGTCCTTCTCCTGACACGACCATTCGCAATTTGTGGAATCTAGATCCATTGCTGGTCTGACTGCAATCATTAGTTTTCCACAATATACTCCTCCTGATGGATTGTTTTGTTGTCTTGTGCTTTGGTTTGCCTTTTATATTATCGGATTTTCCAACACATTGACTGATGGATTGTGTAACATCTCCAAGCTTCATTTGAAACAATTCCTATAAGCTCACACCCTCTTGTCGGGCTGAAAGGCAGCCAAATGACATAATGAATATTGGGACACGCAGATTTAACTGGCTCGCAATGTGCGTGGCATTGCAGGAAGATACAAATAACACTGTGATCCCAGTCCTGCCATGTACAAGTTCTACATCCATGGATACGCTAACTTCTGTGAACTTCCTTCCCACGGTCTGAAAACTGGACACCAGCATCACATAAATATTTTAAGCTGAAGTGACAATACATAGTGAGCACCTGAAATGTTGTTGTGACTACTACTTCTAGTAATTAATATTGACCACCTTTAATAATTCTGACTTTTTTTTCAATTTTATAAATTTTATTGTAAAAAAATCTTGCAAATAAGTTATTTTTATTTTGTTATAACTACTCACAAGATGAAATTGCCAGAGAGGCTAGGACTATGCAGTTTTCAAGACATGGGGTTTTTCACATGTTTCCAAGAAGACATCAAGGGCACTGTGGCTGCTTTTATAAACGTATTCCCACCAAAACTCACATCTATGCCTAAAAGAAAAAAGCCCTGGCAAAAAGATGTCTCAGATAATATCCTTGGTCCCAAGAGAAACCCTGCACCTGTTCAGCAGTCTGGTGGCTTTTGTCTTCTCAAAGGAAAGAATCCCATCCAGAGACACGGATATTTAATTAGCAGAGTTTCCAGAGAGACTGGAGTGTGAGGGGTAGCAGCAAGGTAGACTCTGAATTGTGGATCTTGACATTTTATTAGTATTTATGAGGTGGGTGGTATATTCCTGGGGTAAAGTGACCTTTTTCTCACCTAAATAGTGATAAACCAGATCTCTCTTTTGGGCTAATTGTTATCATTATCTTCTAGGAAAGGCCACAGAAATAGGAAGGGTACTAATAACTACATGGGATATGATGGAAGTGTTGGTCTTTTGAAGATGTAGAGACTTCATTAGTTCACGTGTGCGAAAATGCCCAGGCACCTTAGCATTGATACAATGGGAACTGTGTGTCTGCAACTTCAAGGATATTTAACTATGATGGGTATCTTGATCATCTAGAGATACAGCTACCAAAACAACGATGTAATTTTCTTGGTTACCTCATGTCTAACTCCTTTTGAGACTCCTGAAGATCCCATGATTGATCTTATGGCTGTCAGTTGGTATATTTTGTCATCTTTCAAAACTGAGATTACAATAACTTGTCAGGTAGTACAAACAGGAACAGGGCTTGGGCTGGCTCCTAGGAGCCCTCCCAGCTTAATTGCATGTCTTTTACCTAACACATGTGTACACTTCTCTGGAAGCCAGAGCTGTGTAATGGATTCAGCTTCTCTCCTCCCTGCTTACCAGCTCTCTGCAAGTGGCTCCAGCGGAACAAGCAAGCACTGAAGCTGTGGAAAAGGGCTACGACATCCTACCTTCTTCTAAGTTCTGTTAGACTAGCCCTGACTCCTCCCGCATGCCCAATACTTTGCTATAATGAAGGATTATAATTAGATGGTGGGAATTTCTCTAACCTAATTTATCATCAGTTCAACTGTTACTACTGAACAGATAAGCAGGCTCAGCCAAGCAGCAACTGGCTCGTTCCTCCCTCTGCTCAATTAGGCCCCTAGAATGTTCCTGTTGGAGAGAATGTTGATTGACTAATTAAACCTCCTCTGTCTAAGCATGAGTTTACTGAGCTTAAATGATGTGAAGTGAAACTGTCGTACGCACAGACATCAGGGAAGCAGAAACAGAAGGCTTTATGCTTTACACATTAATACTATAGAATGTAATTATTTTTTTTAATTAGAATTATCTTAGGTTCTAAAGTCCATTTAAGATAAAAAAAAAACAGTCATTTTTCATATGACTGTCTAGTTCTTTGACTTCAGGGAAATTACTTACCTTTGTATATTTATAAGGCAGATTGTGGTGGTATTGTGTTCCCCAAAATATTGTGTACCTTAATAAACTTATCTGGGGTCAGAGAACAGAAAAGCCACTAGTTAGGCAGTGATAGCACACGCCTTTAATCCTAGCATTCCAGAGGCAGAAATCCATCTGGGATCTCTGTGAGTTCAAGGCCACATTGGAAACAGCCAGGCATGGTGACTCATGCCTTTAATCCCAGGAAGCAAGCCTTTAATCCTAGGGAGTGATGGTAAAAAGCAGAAAGGTATATAAGGTGTGAGGACCAGAAACTAGAAGCATTTGGCTAGTTAAGCATTTGGCTGGTTAAGCATTCAGGCTTTTGAGCAGTAATTCAGCTGAGACCCATTCCGAATGAGGACTCAGAGGCCTCCAGTCTAAGGAGACAAGACCAGCTGAGGATCCGATGAGGTGAGATAGCTGTGGCTTGTTCTGTCTCTCTGATCTTCCAGTGTTCACCCCAATAACTGGCCTCGGGTTTGATTTTATTAATAAGAACTTTTAAGATTCATGCTACAGCAGATCACAAGAGTCTGATGAGCAGAGAAAGCTGTAATACATATATTTCAATAAAAAGCAAAGGAAACACGACTGCACAGTGGCAGCCGTCAGTGATCATTTTCAGGGCTCCTCACATGACTCTGAACCCCTTACCCCCAAATGAATTAGTGTCAGTCTCAACATATTCTACATTTTCCTTAGAAAGGCAGCATGGCACAGTGGAAATGCTTTAGAATCCCACTGTCTAGGGTTCAAATCCTGTCACACCAACTGGTTGACTTCGGAAACATGACCTAAGGAAAAAAATCTCTACACTCATCAATTGTATACAATAACATCAAGCTCCTAGAGTTGTGAGGTTTAAGCAAAGTCATGTGGGAGTAAGTCTTTGCTCTAATGCTGCTCCACAGCAAATCTTCAATGAAGTGTGTCTTGTATTGAATCAGGAGTTTGTCTAATATGATAATGTGATAATTAAGAGTTGGGTGTGGAATCAGACTTACCTATACCAACTTTCTGCTACACAGTGTAGTATTTACTCTATTTTCTTCACAGCTTAGGGTTCCCAAGCCTTGGTTTTCTCGTCGTAACCTCTGATAGTTGTTTAAGATTAAATTGAATGATGCAAAGTGCTTACTAGAGAGTCTGACTGCTTCAACTATAGAAAACAAACCAAAACAACAAAACAAAAACAAAACCCTCACAAAGAGTCTGCGTTAAAGCAGTAGCTCTCAAACTGTAAGGCACAATCGACAGAAGCATACAGTGCTGACATTGTTAATGTACTGACTTATGCATGCTTTCAAGTGAGCATTGGGTGAAGTCAACTCAGTAATGAATAGAACTATGCTACATATGATGTTGAATGGGAAAATGGAGAAGGGGGTTCTGAATTCGGACTTTCCCAATAAGATGGACAGGACTGGCATCTTAGAACTAACTACATTTTGATATTTCTCTACAGTCTTCTATTTGTCATTCAGTTGCTTCCAGTTTTAAAAATCCAGTATTTTAGAGAACAGAAGACAGGCACATGAAAACATCTACTTGAATGTACTCTACCTAATTATGATTGGCTGTCAATTTTGGACTATATATCACTTAACCCATCTGTTTGGACCCAGAACCTTTTTGTTTGTTTGTTTGTTTGTTTGTTTGTTTGGAGACAGGTTTTCTCTGTGTAACAGTCCTGGCTGTCCTGGAACTCACTCTGTAGACCAGGCTGGCCTCGACCTCACTGAGATCCACCTATCTCTGCCTCCTGAGTGCTGAGATTACAGGTGTGCAGCACCACTGCCTGGCTGGACCCAGGGCCTTTTAAAAGGTTCTATCCTACTTCTCCTAGATTAGGGCTTCATTAGTTTACTCAACACTGCTTGAAGAATAAGTCATTTCTAAAATAATTTTCCTCTGTAATACACATCTTTGTTCCTCAAGTCAGTATTCTATATGAGGGAAAAAAGTACCATCCCAATAACTGTCGCTGGCCTTTCATTATTCAGTAATAAATCCAATAACTGCACAAGACTGTAAATTTAAATAACATTCTTTGCCCTTCAATGAATTATGAGTTATGAGCTCAATAAGTTTCTTCAGATAATGATGTTTTTTAGAGGCTATAATTCATTCAGGGAGACATTTTTGGGGGGTATGGATTACTTTCATGTTGCTATGAGTCCATTTGCAAAAAGAATTCAAGGGAAGGATTTTTGAACATGGTTTCAATCCATCGTGATGGGGAGGTCACTGCAGCAGTCTTGTGAGGCTGTTCACATCATGGTGGACCAGAAAGCAGAGGCCATGCTGCAACCCAAGGCTGGACAGCATATCCTTTAAAGTCCCATCCTTAGGATGTATTTTTGCTAGTTAGGCCAGATCACTCTTCTAAAGGTTTCACAACATCCTAAAATAACACCAACAAAGGGGAGCATATTTTCATTACATGAGTATGGGGTGGGGGGAACATTTCAGATTCAGGTTGTAACCTTTGGTGTACCTTTCTTGGTTGTATGGACCTTGTTCTCATGAGTATTCCTAACTAAAGCGGCATTCATTGGTTTGGGCCTAACATTCAGGGGTGTATGACCTAGCTGTTCGGATTGTAGTTTCACTACTCTTAGTTTCTCAGACTAGCTGTAGGTAGGTTTGGTGGACAAGGCAGAAGAAAATAGATAAAAGGACATCATTACTGCTTGGTTATACAATTTCTTTGCAGCAGAATTGCATCTAGGCAATTAATGGGGTATTTTGGAGACAGACACTTTTACCCAACTTTTTTTTTTTTTTTGCTTGCCCATTCTTATGGGCTGGGTAAGCACTTTTCTGAATGATGTGTTGAATACAAGCTTGATTTGTATACAAGCCAATACTGTGTCTAAAGGGTTGAGCAAGCCAGTCATTTAATCATGATATAAACATATACACCTATAATCCACTTGCATTACACAACTTAAACATTAACATAAATTGAACATTATAATCATTATAACCATACTTGATAGGATACATCTCAAGCTGAAAAACCCTAGGAATGACTGCAACAACTTTGAGGAAATCCTCTTCAAATAAAAATCATTACCCTGCAATTTTTAGCTCCTACCAATAGACAATAGAAAATCCTTACATACAATTTGCATGTGACCAGCATTTCTTTTATTTCTTTTTAGTTGGAAAGTGAAATCATATTTAAGTTGTACAGATTTTGATATACATGGTATACTGATCTCTACAATCATGAAAACCTATACCTCTATCTCTTCAAATACTTCACATATTTTTATGCATGGTGAGAACAGTTAGGATATACAACAGTGAATTCCAAGTATATGTATTCAATCTCAGGAAGATCTGGAACTCATGACCCTCCTGTCTTTGCCTTTTAATAGCTCTGGGATTACAGACACGTACAACCCCAACTGTACTGAGTTCTCCATATACATTTATTTTCTTTTTAGATTTATTTAGTGAGTGTTTAGCCTGAAAGTATGTACATGTACCATGCGGGTGCTTGGTGCGTGCAGAGGTTCAAAAAGGTTGTTGGATCCCCTGGAGCCCAAGTTATGGATGTTTGTGAGCCATCATGTGTGTGCTAGGAACTTAACCCAGGTCCTCCACAAGAACAATTGTTTTTAACCAATGAGCTATTTTCCTAACTAGTTCCTATAAACTTTGGATATTAATTTTTCAGATACATGATTTGCAAATGCTGTCATCAAATCTATCAGTCCCCCTTTTTATTTGTTGATTATTTCTCTTGCTGTGTAGAAACCTTTTAGTTTGATGTAGGTCAATTTGCTTATTTCTGCGTGTGTGTGTGTGTGTGTGTGTGTGTGTGTGTGTGTGTGTGTGTGTGTCATTTGTGTTTTGGGTATCACATCCAAACAACTAATTATCAAGATCAATGCAATTCCAGAGATGTCCCATTTTACTCTAGGTATTTTACAATTTCAGGACTTAGATTTTAAATCTTAGCCCACAATAGGTGATATTGTAAATGATGTAGGAAAAGTATTCAGTTGCATCTTTCTGCATGTGGAAGTCTGATCTTTCCAGTATCCTTCACCACAGACACAGTCCTTTCTTATGTATCTTTTGGTATTCTTTTTAGTAAGTTGATCACGCATGTATATACTTATTTCTGGGATCTCTACCCTGCTTGAGGGAGGGAGCTGCAGGTCTATTTTATGACAGCACAATAATACTTGTATTATCAAAGCTTTGTCTCCTATCCAAGTACTAAAAGGCCCTTGCCTGTTTAGCTTCTTGAGATCAGAGATCAGCTGTGTTCATAATGGTTTGGTCTTAGGTTATAGATGACCAAAGCTTTATAAATATTGAAAACAGGAAATATGACAGGTTTTTTTTTAAGAAATTTTGTTATTCATTTTACATACTAACCACAGATCCCCCTCTCATCCCTCCTCCTGCTCCCCACAACCCCCTCCTCCAAAGGGTAAGTGCTCCCATGGGGAGTCAATAAAGCCTGGCACATTCAGTTGAGTCAGGACCAAGCCCCTCCCCCATCCCCTGCATCAAGTCTGAGCAAGGTGTCCCACCATAGGTAATGGGCTCTAAAAAGCCAGCACATGCACCAGGGAAAGATCCAGATCCCACTGCCAGGGGCCCCTCAAACAGACCAAGCTACACAACTGTCTTTCATATGCAGAGGGCTTAGTCCAGTCCCATGCAGTTTCCACAGCTGTTGGTTTAAAGTTTGTTGAGTTCCAACAAGCTTGGTTCAGTTATCTCTGTAGATTTCCCCACCATGATCTTGACCATCGCCTGCTCATAGAATCCTTCTTCCCTCTTTGATTGGACTCCCAGAACTTGGCCTGGTGCTTGGCTGTGAATCTCTGCACCTGCTTCTATCAGTTACTGGATGAGGCTGTCTCTTCTTAAGACTGGGATTTTGTTGTTCTATACCCATTTTATTTTTTCAATTGATATGAAAAATAGAACTTTGGAATTTTGATAGGCACCACGTTGATTAACTGATTCTGTAGAACCCTTTGCATTGTTGGTAGTGAGGCAGTATATTGGTTAGGAAGAGTTAGTCCAACTCTGTGTATTTTTCCAATTAAGTAAACTCTTGTGATGAATTTTGTGTTCCAACTTTATCTTTGCTTGTTAAGCAAACCTTATTGTCCATTTATCCTGAATTCTCATGTGCTTTAAAATCTTTACCCTATTACGTGAATGCATGCACCTGCTATTAGGAAAAACATGAGTGTATGGGTATGGATATAGAAATTAAATACTTGTTATCATGGTGCAAAGCTCCTCAGTCATTCTAAGAGAATGTGAAAGTCATGTTGTTCTTTCTTAATTAAAATATTACATAATTTCCTACTTCCCTCTCCTCCTGTCTACATCCCCGTTTACCCCCTCTAACAATTGTGTAGCATATACATCTAAATGAGTAACCAGGCAAGTTTAATCTGCTGAGTCCATTTGTGTTGCCTGCATATGATGCTCACCACTGTAGACTGGACACCCAATCAGGGGGCTCATCCCTGGGGAAGCTAATTCTCCCTCTCTCAGGAGTTGGTAATTGCTTGTCACTCTCTTCATCATAGAGCCCTGTGAGACTTCCCATCTCTGTCAGGTTGTCAACTGGTGCTGGCATCGTTCTGGTCTGGTTTAGGTATCCATGTTGTTGAGATTTCATATGAGGAACTTCCCTGCCACACCTAGGAGGCACAATCTCACAGAAGACTCCCTGGCCTCCTGGCTCTGACAACCTTCCTGTCCTCTCTTCCAAGATGTTCCCCGAGACCTAGTTAATTACAGGAGCCATGTTGTAAGATATATCACTTGGAGCAAAGGAGCTCCCCACATTCAGTTCTTCTCTGCATTTTACCTAGTCGTGGCTTTCTGCAATGGTCACCTTCTGCAGCAAAAGGAAGCTTCTTTGGTGAGAGGAGAGGGCTACAGTAAGAGGTATAAGGATAAGTAAGTATTTAGAATGCAGACTGGAATTATATTGGTCTAGCAAAGTGGCAGGAATAGGTTTCTTCTCTAAGATTTATGACCTCACTAGCCATGTGTTGTGTATGATTTCCCACCCATTAAGCGGGCCTTGAGTACCCTTAGGGAGTGGTTGGTTTACTCGGAGAGGTGAGGGCCACTGTTGCACCTTTAGGGGTAGCTTGCCATGCTGGTGCTTGTTGTGGTTCATAGCTGTCACGGGGGCGGAGGGGGGGGGAGGACTAATGATTGACTTCCTCCCTTAGGTTGCATAGCACCTCCTGGCACTGTCAAGGCTAATCTCCAAAGAGGAGGATTTGAGGCTAATTCTAGGTCAAGGCCTCCGTATCCTATGTCCAAAGTGTGTGGAGTCTTCAGCAATAGGGACTTACCTTCAACGTCTGGGACTGCTCTTATTCCCAAGTTGTACGGAAAACTGTTAAGAATGTCTTCTTTAGGCTGGGAACCAGGATCAAGCATGCCCAGCATTGCAAGCATCTCTGTGAAGTGCCCCGTAAGTTACTTAACTACTCTGGACTGTCCTCAGTATTCCTAGCACTAATGTGAATGGGAAAGTAGTTGGAAGGACTTGTTCTCTTTTGTTCCTTGAAGCCCCAATAGTTTCAAATACTGTGAATGTTTCAGTTACCAGTAAAACCTGTGCTCTGTGACTGATGGCACAGACAGACACGCCATTCTTCCTGGGGGACACTTCTCATGAGTCAGCTTGTGAGGGCATCTGAGGGTGTTGAATTGCACTGCAGGGACTCTGAGGACAGGTGGAGGGGGAAGGGAAAGGAGGAGACACCACTGCACTGTGCAATACACTTTTATTTCCTTTTACCTTTGCAGTCATCTTTGAGTAATTGTGTAAACAACAGAATGGAATGGAATTACATTAAACTGTATGCAAATGGTTCTAGAACACCTTAACAATTATGACAAGGCAATTATAAATAACTTCTTTCCTTAGTAATATATATTTGCTTTTAAAGTACATTAAAGAGCTGCCGTATCTAGGGTTAGCTAGGAAAGAGCAATGGTACCATCCCGGGAGCCCACCTCCTCGAAGGTTTAGACTCCGAATTTGAAAATCCTAACGTTCACTAGGTTCATAATACATAGTCAAGCAGAAGGTTCTTGGGTTGGAAATATTTATTCTTGAATGTTTACAGCAATTTTACCTTTTGTCATTGCACAAAACCCTTTCTATTATTTTCACACCATCTGTGTATTCTGCAGAGTTTCAAGTAGAACTCAGATTCTGGTGCTGTCATGTTTATCACCTTAAAAATAACAAATCCCGTCACCTCAGGAGAGCCAAATCAGAGACAAGGGTGTAGTTAACAATCTAACAGAATGGCAATGTTTTTATAGTATTCTAAATGTTCGTATGAAGCAAAATTTAAGTATGCCACCTTATGGAGTGCAGGTTTTAGATCTGAGACTATTCCAGAGTAAAGCAGCCTCAGGCACATTCGTAATATGAAAGTTTGCAAGGCACCTCCCTCTCCCAAGAGACAACTGGATTGTGGACTGGATTTTAGGCAAACAAACCAAAAGAGCAAACATCCAAATTCTTAATTCAGTCATTTCAAAAATTAGAAGTTACAAATACTCCAAAGATAGACCTGAAATTTTGGTTTAAAGAACCAGAGATCAACTGCAGGAAGCATATGATGAAAACTGGTTCCCTCATCGCTAAGGTGTGGAAAGCATAAATATATGAAAAATAAAATTCACAGTCAGTTTTAAAACTAGAATTCAAGTTTGGCTAATAAATCTGAATTTTATAAGTATATTAATTTCTAAGTACAACATAAGAGAGGCAGTATTGTCAGATGTACAATTAAAGTATTAAACAGAAATACAATAGAAGGAGAAAAGGCTTCAGGTAGAAGATTCCTTTTGTTAGCAAGAGACAGGACCACCTGAGTGTGTTTCAGACTCCTCTCTTACGGGCTATCCAAATTGAGACTGCTAAGAATATTAAACAGCTTTCTGGAAAGAAGTCGGCAACCGTCGGGCAGCGGCACGTGCCTGTTCTCAGACTGTGGATTGCTGGAGAAGAAAGCAGAACTCAGAGTGCTCTAAGTTTGTAAAAAAGTATTTTTTTTTTTTATCCCACGTCATCGAAGCCAGCCTCTTCACAATCTTCTTATTTTGTTGGGAACTGGGAGTGAGGGGGAGGGGAGAAGGAGGCGGGGGTGGGGGGAGGGCTGGAAGAGGTGGGGCATGATAGATGAGGGTGACAGAGGGGGACATACATCAGCTCACACTCAGCTGAGCAAACCCGATCAGCTTCACTTCATCCGGAATCTCCGCCCCATCGCAGCCGGAAGCCTGAGGAGGAAGAAGAAACTGTCAGTGTCGGATTCAGAACCAGCGTGTGTGAGCGCAGATCCCCTCCAGGTCACCGGCTCCTCTTTAAGGAGAGACCCCCAGAACCGCGTCATCAAATGGCTGATTGCTGGGTGCCAAATGCTGTTAGAAATCTAGTCCTGATGCCTTCAAACGGCGGAGTTGTGGAGAGATCTGCTATCCATTATTACAGAACTGTGCCCACCTAGAGTTAAGGATGAAATTCACATTCTATCTGCCTCAGCCTCCTAAGTGGGAAGTCTTAGGTGCTTGGGAACATGCCTGTAAAAAGGTAAAGTGAGCCAGGCGGTGGTGGCGCACGCCTTTAATCCCAGCACTCGGGAGGCAGAGCCAGGCGGATCTCTGTGAGTTCGAGGCCAACCTGGGCTACCAAGTGAGTCCCAGGAAAGGCGCAAAGCTACACAGAGAAACCCTGTCTCAAAAAAAAACCAAAAAAAAAAAAAAAAAAAAAAAAAAAGGAAAAAAAGGGAAAGTGAGAGCCCCGCCCACCTCTCCCTGCCACTGTTTCCTGGCCACATGACCAGTGGTTCTGCTCTGCCATGTATTCTTGGTATGATAAGCTACCCCATCACAGACCCAGATCAATGAATGGGACTGACCAGTCATGGACTGGAACCTTCAAATCTGTTAGCAAAAGTAAACATTTTCTAACATAGTATTGTAACAGAATTCTTTCCTTCAGCCACATTTTATTCCTATTGTTTTAACACATCTTAGTTACCTTAAGTTAGCCCAAATCATAGTGTGTCAAAACTTTGTTTTTCTTAGTACATCAAGATCAGAAGATATTGAAAATAAGCCACTGTTTATTGGGGTTATTTCATTAGTCCTACTTTGCTATTTTCATCCCTATTCATTTCTTTTATCCATTCATGTACATGCATACACGTGTGTGCATGTGTACACACATACACACAACACACACACACACACAGTGGAAGGAGATCACTGTTTTTAAGTTTCTTCTTTACCTTATAATACATTGATCAGAACTGGAGATTACAGAAATGCTAAGGGGGAGGTGATGAATGATTAATTATCAAAGGGTCACATAAAAATTTCTAGGCTCAATTCATGCTAAATGATTTCAACTATTAATAGTTTCTTGTACCCCTTTGCAAATACCACCATTAACCTGCTAAGCATAGACTGTATATGTACAGTGTTCAAACAGTAGGTACATAGAACCTGCCTTTGTCAAATGTATCATTTTTCATTAATTAAGAACATAGTCAAAATATATTTTACATGCTTGAAGACATTATAGTAACTGTCTCTAACCTAACCTAACATTCAGTGTAAATTTTGCTGATATCATATCAGTGCCTTGAAGGGGGGTAAAACCAGGCAGTATTTACAGCAAATATTCTACGCTGTGCCTGTCCAATGACACCTCTAACTTTCCTTGACAGTTGAGCAACTCAGGGAAGACCAGTTTTCTGTCTGCTTCGCCTCACTTCCAACAAGGAAGGGCAGCCCAGCAGGCATTTCAGGGGACACTTCCTAGTGGCATTTGTCACATCAGCACGGAACCGCTCCCACCCCTTACTTTCTTGTTTTGTTGCAGCTGTCCCTTCTTCTGCTCTGACACGTTCCCTCTCTTTCCCTCTCTCTCGTGGGGCTCTTCCACATTTCACTGACTGGCAGCACAAACCATGGGTTTAGTAAGCAGATGAGTGACAGCAGCTGAGGAGAACCTGCTGCCACAGCTGGTGACAAAATGATCCAACTGGCTGGTGTCGAAGCCCGTCAAGAGCTTCAAAGCGACTTTAGAGATGGGACGAAAAGAACCGCGACATTTGATGTATTGAGGAGGAACTAAACCCAAACAGCAGCCACAATGGTCAAGCTGACTTGAAACAAAACACAGCCATGAAGTCCTACTCCGGGAGGGACAGTTTAGTAGCTGGCCCTTAGTTACTGCGGGCACACAGAGGGAGTCACCCCTGAAGTCTTCCCATGCTGTGCCCTGGCCTGGTGGACAGATGTGCTTGTTTCCTGGACAAAGCCCTTCCTTGGTTTCCTCTAAGACTCGGGCACCTTCAATGCAGCCCGCTGTCCCTAATCCATGCTATACTCAGCTTCCCTCACTCTTTCTCAGTCTACAGAGCACCAAGGAGACCAGGTACACATGGTCCAACACTCAGAGTCAAGGAACCAAGATCCTGCCAAGAAATAGTCTTCAAACCTTTAGGACTCAGAGTCACTATTTACTGTTAAAAGAGTTTAAAGACTCCAAAAACTACATCTATGTGGGATACTTTCCTTGCACTGTCTCAGAAATTAAAACTGAGAAAATTAAAAAGTTTGACATTATTAAAATATACTGTTTAAAATATTTCAAAGGAATCTCCGAGGCTATGTCTCAGTGGTACCTCACATACTTATCATGCATGCGGCTCTGAATTCAGGTCCCAAAATGTAAAAAATAAAATAAAATAAAATCTTACATTAAAACCATGTTTATTGTAGGTTATATTTATTATATTATCTTATAAATTAAAACACAGTTCTAAAGTACTTCCTTACTGACTCATTAAAACCAATAATGAACTTATTCCATGATAACATAAACATCTTCATGAAAAAAACAATGGCTTCCCACCACCTCCCACAAAGAATCAGCCACAACAACAAAACCCCGATAAGACTGACACGACTTTGCAAACTTCAACATTTTGCTCCGTGATGCCAGCTGGGTTCTCACACATACGTCTGCATTTATTCTACTAGTCTATGCTGCTCACGCTGAAGTACCCGAAGCCAAACCCAGCGTCACACAAACATATACTTAGAAAAGGGGAGTATTTTTGGAAGCTTTTCCAAATACTGTTTGCTAGAGTACCAAACTTTTCCCAGTGGTGATTCTGAAAGGTTAGCTACTGCATGGAAACCCAAACAAGAGCACCGAATGTTCAGTGCTACATTCCATTAAAATCCATCGGTCCCCTTTGCCCTTTGAGCGGATCTTTACCTGTGGATGATTTTTAAGCACCATCAGTTTTATAGATCTTCTAAAGGTTATTTCATTACACAATATAAATGCCATACAGTGTAAACAAATTGTATTCATGCATATGGCCCACCAGCAATCTCATCCGAAAAATCTCAAAGTACTGGGGGGCTGCCATAGAATGGTAGATATAAGTTTTCCAACATTCCATTTCCATTTGAAAATTCCAATTTATTACTGACAACAAATATTGTCAGGTTTTAAAGTGTCAATCTTACTTTTCTCATTAAAAAAAAAGTCTGCTGAATCTGATAACAATAGTTGTCAGTTTGTTTTATTAAAAACGGTTTCTTGTGGGTGGGAGGGTATGGAGAGTCTTAGCTGACAAGAATCTATTCATGAGGGCTTTTCCCAAAGCCTCTCACTGTACTTCCATTGCATATCAAAGAAATGATTCGTCCTCATTTTATTACGCAGAATATTAAATGGACATGTCCTCAAGTTGAAATTTAATACAACTAGAATTGTTCCCTGCCTCATTAGGAATAGTCTTAAGTAAAACTGACTTGACTTTTTACAGGGATGGGATGTAGCTAGAAGTCTGGACTGAAGTTTCTGCCTTGATTTATGGCAACATTGTAAGATTTGTACCTATCATGACTTTTGTACCATGATCAATACAGTGGAAAAGGCAATGCAATGCTATCTTAGTAGTAACTGAAAAACGTTATGACATCCAGAATCCTCTTGAAGGGTCATGGGGAACCTCAGAGGCCCATGACCTACCTATACTTTGTGTATCCCAGCTTCGAAAAGAAGTTGAAAGAACTAATGGGATTCTATAAAATTAATTTTTGCACAGCAAGCAATTACCAGATTGAAGAGACATCACATAGAACGGGAAGAAAGGTAAACTTCTAATTAGACATGGGTTCATACACGGAATATACAAACAACTGCAAAAGTTAAACAGCAAAGCCTCAAATCATTCAATGAATAAATGGGTTAATGAACTAACTAGATAGTTTTCAAAAGAAGAAATCCTAAGTCAATACATATTTGAAAAGGTGTTGGGCATCCTTAAGCATTAAGGAAATGCTAGTTAAAACTGCTCTGCGATTTTATCTTACCACAGTTAGCATGGCCATCATCAAGGAAACCAACACCAGCAAGTGTGGGTAAGAATACAGGGAAGGAACAACCCTTTTGCACTGGGATGAAAACTTGTATAGACACTGCAGAAATCAGTACCTGGGGTGGGAGTGGGTCTTTGAGTTATTTTTCTATTGCTGGGACAAAACACCATGACCAAGAAGCCAACTTATGTAAACAGCATTGAATTGGGCTTATAATTTCAGAGGGTTAGAGACCATAATAGCAGGACAAAAAAAGACATGGTATCAGGAACAGCTGAAAGCTTGCTTCTTGATCAACAATCAAGAGGCAAAGAGAACATACTAGAAATGATGTATGTTTTTAAAGCTTTTAAAGCCCATCCCCATGACATACTTCCACCAACAAGGTTATACCACTTAATTTTCTGCAAATACTTCTACCAACTGGGGGCCAATCATTCAAATATATGTGCCTTATAATTAGTATATGACCCAGCTATAATACTCCTGGTAGATACCAAATGACTGTAAGTCAACATACCACAGAGATACTTGCACATCTAAATTAATGGATACTTTATTCACAATAGCCAGTTTCAGAAAGATACATTTTCTCTTGCATGCAGTGTGTATGTATGTATGTATGTATGTATATAATATACATATATACACATATATATTATATGCACACACATATATATTCATACCCACACACAATGTAGTGGGAGAGAATGCCAGACAGATAAAGACACAAATATGAAACCAAAACAGGGAAAAATGGGAGGGTAAAGAGAAAGGCAGAGAGCACTGAGGGAAGATGATTAATTAAAAAAAAAACTGTACTGATATATGTGTATGAGATATTATAGTGAAACCTATTACTTTGTATGTTAACTTAAAGAAAGAAGTTAGAACATGTTACCCCAGAATATCAAGCTCTGGCATGTAGGCTACTGTAAGTTAAAGACACTCTTTGTCTCAATTAGGGTTTCTATTGCTGCAATGAAAACACCATGGCCAAAAAGCAAGCTGAGGAGTAAAGGGCTTATTTGGTTTACACTCCCACATTATAGTCCAATGTGGGACATGGACTATAGACATGAACCTAGCCAGTACACTATTAAAGACAAATATGGGAAAATGAGTAAAGCCAGCCTGTTCTACATAGATCATTCCAGGCCAGCTAGGGCTATACAGTGAGGCCTTGCCTTAAAAAAAAAAAAAAAAAAAAAAAAGACAACAGTAGGTACAGAAAATGCACTCTGACCTTCATCAAACAATAGCTAAAAGTCATTAGTGGAAAGTGTTTTCCCTGTACCTGGAAGAAACAACATAGGTAGAAACTGAAGGTAAGAGAAATCTGTACAGACCAATCTTGTTAAGTAAGTCTGCATTCCATCTGAACACTGCAAATGCTTCCACAGAAAGGGTAAGAGTGATTAAAAAACAAATCTAACCAAAATTCTACTCCTAGGTGTGTAAGTTCTGACACAAAAACGCAAGAACCATGATGATCCAAGGCAATGTGACTTTTCTAAACATTAGGATTTCCATAGTAATGGCTTCTGAAGTAAGTGAATGGAATCTGAGACAAAGGATTCAAAAGAAGGATTAAACACACACACACACACACACACACACACACACAATTTGACCACACATACATATTAAACATACATATGCTCATAAAAGAGGAATAAGTCAACTGAATGAAACAAAAAGTCAGTATAGGGTAGTTAAATGGAAGTCTATAAAGAGATAGAAATACTAACAGTAAAAAACAAAACAAAAAACCATGAACTACAGGAAGTGAAAAGTTCAGTATGTCAAATGCAAATCTCAGTGAAGAACTCACCAACAGAATAGAGCAATAAGACAGAACACTGGGGTTTGGTGATAGGGTCGAGGAGCTAGGGCATTTATACAGTATCAAGTATAAGTTAGTAATAAAGCATGAATAGACCATGTAAGATCTACACTCCTACCCACAACCCCACCATTAATTATGCTTGCCCATGCCCCTTGCCTTGTCAAGTTTTTAAATACTTTTTTCGCTTTTTGTCCAAGCTTCTGTTCAACTCTAATGACTACTTTGGATATTCATTTCCTGATGAAAGTTCCTGCATCTTGTAAAATTTCAATTTGTATGCCTTTCTCTTTTATCTCTTTATTCATTAATTTAATTATTTATCTCTTCATCCTTCTTTAAAAAAGCAAAACAACTCTGCATCTTGTTATGTACCCCACTCTGGGTTGTTTTTGTTGTTGTTGTTTTGTTTGTTTGTTTGTTTGTTTGCTTGTTTTGAGACAGAGTCCCTCAGTGTAGCTTTGGAGCCTGTTCTAGAACTCACTTTGTAGACCAGGCTAGCCTCGAACTCATAGAAATCCTCCTGCCTCTGCCTCCCAAGTGCTGGGATTAAAGGCACGCGCCACCACCGCCCGGCTCCCACTCTGGTCTTAACCTCACAGCTCTCCTGACTACCTCTAGGCTCTGGAATTTTAAGCATGTGCTACCACACTCTTGGCCTATCAAATTTCATTCTCAGGATTAACCAAAAAGGAAAATATAAATTTGGCTTCTCATACAAAAGAAAAAAAAATACGCAAATTCTCAGGGACTTTGCACAGCAGTGTATAATACCATGGGGGTTACCATTCAAGCCTATAGTCAGATTCCTAATACTTTCTCCCTAACCCTTCCTTCCAGGTTGCAGGAACTGCCTGGGCCTGTACAGGAGATGAAGATATGATAGCTCAGCACCAACCTTCTTCCCTAAAGGTAGATATGTTTGGGAATCAGTGGGAGAGTTTGAAAACATACCAAAGCCCATTTCTTCTCCATGGGTGGTGATTCAACCGGCCTGGGTATAGTTTGGGGATGCTCTGAGCTCCAGGGAGATTATAGAGACATGGTGTTTGAGGGCCATGCTTTACTCCAGTGCTTCCTGGAGTACGAAGCTCCACATTTCCCATGAAGCCTTGGTCCTCAAACTTCAACCTCAGAATTTCCAGTTCTCATTTGGACAGCTAAACAGACCCCTGTGACTCATATCCCATCTGGCCCAGTGCCCTGAAATAATGGGCCTGAAATAATGCCCTGGCATTTCCATTTCTACATGTTTCTAGGCAATTGTGTGGCCTCTGCCTGGCCCACATGTAGACAGCCTCTGCTTTAGACAGAACAAGAATCGGAGGCTGCCAAATGGAGCTTCTGAACAGGCTGAGTCCCTTAGATCTCAATCTTGTCCTCCTGCAATAAGGGAAAGCTCAAAACTCAGGAGTTTTGCCTGTTTCTGTCTTCACTTTAGTCATGTTTCAGGAAATGATGTAGTCAAGCATCCTCCAAGTAGACCTAAGCTGAGGGCCTCTAGAAATAAGCCCCTTAGTTATTAATCATCAAAACGTTTATGAGATCTCTATCTGCGATGTACATAATGTTATTACATTTCAGCAACTAAAATCTGTAATGCTCATGTAAATGGGTGCCAACTGGATGTTAATTATATGCACTCCAATTTATATTTTTTCAAAGGCAAATTATACATATCTTATTTCACATTTTCACTAATGCAATTTTTTAAATTCCACATTGAAAGCAGCAAAATTCACCTACATTATGAAACTGTGGGGTGGCTAATTAAAAGAAATAACAATGCTAAAGGCGTGTGGCAGTGTCGAACTCAAGGTCACAGGATACTGAGGCTGAAATGGCCTCCTGGCTGAAACACTTCCTTAAAAGCAGAGAAGCAGCTGATCCCTACCAAGCCCAGGCCATGGCAACAGGGAAACCATACCTGTCAGAGATTAAAGGTCTTACTGGGCAAAAGCAAATCCAAATTCCTTAATTCCTTTATATTGATGAGATGAGGGTCATTTTTATTTATTTAATATATTTATTTATTTTTATGAGACCAGAGTCTTACTCTAGTCCCGTCTCACCTTGAACTTGCAGAGGCCTGCCTGCCTGTACCTCCCGTGTGCTGGGGTAAAAGGCAGGCACCAACCTTGGCATTCATATGTCTGGTTTCTTAAGTGATTAGAAACACAAGGTGAGGTGGACCAAGTGGCAGCGGCAGTCAAGTGGCAATTGATGAATCTATGGGAAGAACGCTTCCCAGCTGTGGCAGAACAGCAGCATCACTAAGTGACGCCCTCCAAGTTCTAAAAGCCTGGAACAAAGCCTAGTGCACCAGCCACTAAAGCAGAGAGCCTGGTCAATGACCTGGGCACTGGGATTTTTTTTTTTTTAAGAGCCCCTACAGGCCCAAACGTGAAACAATAGTTCAGCGAGGGAGAGAAACACAGTGGGAAGCCCTCCCTACTCTCCAGGCAACTTCCAGACCCCTGACATTCTCCTCAGGATCGGAATCATGGTAAACAGCTGAGAGAGGGAAGGACCTGGAGCCACACAGCAGCAGCTTATGAGGAATACCTCTGCCAAAACGCTTTGATCTTTTATTCTTCAGCTATAACCAAATTGACCAGTGAAAGCCAATGCATCTGAGTCCTTGAGTTTCATCTGGCTGCCTGTGGTTCAACTTAGCTCTGTGGAGTGTGTCTTAACCTGGTTGGCTGCTGATAAAAACAAAGAAACCTCTCAGGCTTTAACAAGAACTGGACAGAGAGTGAAGACTGGAACAGAAGGTCATTCTTGAGACTGGTTTATTTAGCATGTCTAACCACCACTGGATGAAACACTATCACTTTCCAGTTCTTGAGAACAGCCACACTACTGCCTGTCTAGCTGAGGCAGGGGACTTACTTCCAGGACTCTACTGCCCTGTGCGGCATTGCTCAGCCTTTAAGGTACAGAGGAGATCCCATCTCAAGCAAAGTAAATCCAGACATACAAAAGAAGAATCTGCAAAGGAATCCACAAAAGCACAGGCTTGGGGCTGCCTCTGAAAGAGAGCAGGGTATTTTAAGTATGGGTTCTGAGCTGGACCGGAGTTGAATTTGCAGCGTCTACCGTGTGATCCTGGACGAGGTGACTCCACCAGGCCTCAGACTTCCAAGAGGGAAGGGGTCCGGCCAGCAGAGGGGAAGTGCAGCAGGGTGTACAGGGCAGAGGGTCAGAGAAGGCTTTTGCATCCTGACCAGGGATGAGGGCTTGAGACAGGATGACAGAGGGGAGCCACTCACGTCTTGACAGCACTTTGGAAATGCAGAAAGGTTACTCTGGCACACAAAGCTGGGCACCGAGAGACTGCTGTGGGGAAGACAGGCCTAGGAAGCAGAGCAGTGTCTCAGAATGAGGTGCTAAGCACAGAAGAGAAAATCGAGAGATAGTCCAGGAAACCTAAAAGCTAATCAGAGGGAGAGATGGGAGAGTGCTGTTGTCCCCACGATTCTCAAGAAGAACAACTCTCCTGAGAGGATGTTGTCGCTGCTGTTTTATAGGAAGTAAATTCACACATGCTGGGGATGGATCAGCATGAGGGTTTCTCTGTCCAGACATCCAAAATGAGGAAACTGTTCTTCCGACGGGGCCTCCTCCCAGTAAAAGATATTTACACGGGTTTGAAATGCTGACGCAGGGTACCAGTTTCTCAACACAGGCTCCCATATAACTAAGACAAGTGCACCAAATGGCAGGTGGATTTCACACATGGCAGAGGTGAGGTAGCAGGCAGCCCTGAAGGTAAGTTCTGTGTCCTGTAGTGCTCTACACTGAATAAAATGTTCTATTATTACCAGATGTATTCTGTGAACACCCCTGTATTTTTGTTTGGTCACACATTCTAACATCCTAGCTTTCTGAAATGAGATGAGAAGCAAGACATGGGAAATTCATTGACACCAGGCTGGCATTCACTGTGCTTATTCACGGAGCAGCTGTGGCCACACGAACGTTCCAGTTGATTTTCTCAAGGAACAACAAAGAGACGGCCCTTCAGTATTACTTGTGCATGGTCACGGGTCGGTCCTCCAGATCTTAAACTGCTGTGGTATTCTGGCTGGCCCTTGATAAGATTAACTTATGTCTTAAAGTGAGTCATTTATTCTGCCTTAATATGCTGCTTGCTAAAATTTCTTGGGAGAGTATCAGTCTTGAAGATCGAGACATAAGACTCTGGCTTCATTCACAGTCACCCAGAACTCTCACTGTTCCGTCGCCTGCAGCCACCTGTACTTAGATTTAAAATGGGCTACTGTGAGGACATCTATTCTCTGCAAAAATGTGGTGGCATGACTTCAGTCGGGGTGTGTGTGTGTGAAATGCTGTATCTTTGCTCACTAGTCTTCAGTGGGCTGTTCTGCCATGTTTCCAATTAGCTGAACTGTTTACACAACGATCAGCCTCTATTCTAGAGGTTAGAACTCAGAAAAGCTTCGGTAAGACTGCTGCTTTGAATTCAGTTTAATTTTGTCTGCATGGTCAAGGTGCAATGCAAAGAGGTTCTGGAGCAAAATGGTACCCACAGGTTTTGAGGGTCTCAAAGCGCCACTCACAGACAAAGGTATGATGAGCAAAGAACAACCTACACTCACAAAGGAAGAGTTTCCAGTCATGATCAGAAAAACATTCCCAATGTGGCAGGAGCAACAAATGAATACAAAATGTTATTCTCCCCAAGTCTAGCAAGAGCAAAACTATATGCATGAAATAATGTGATTGTTCTTCACGGGTATCAGCATGACAAAAACATTACTTCCGTTTCCTCCTTCCCACTTACCAACTTAAATGTCAATGTTTTTAAAGCTTTGGGGTCATCTACAATCTTCTGTAAATTAGCAGCCACTGTAAAATATAAACACAGAGAAACAGTGTCCAAGTTATTTCCAATAACTCTGGATTTTCACATCAATGATTTGGAAAATTTGACTAATGATGCAATAAACTGCAAAATCATTTCTTTCACAGGCATTACAAAGTCCATATAAATGACCAGATTACTTTCACACAGATATTTTCTAAAACCATTTCTATCATTTCTGTCAACTCCTGTCTATGTGCATCTGGATTAATCACTTGTACATCAACCCTGCATTTTCTATCATAAAATTTGAAATTACTTTCTAATGGAAAGTAAAGATGAGAGCAGCTCCTGAGTCTCAACTGGTTGGTTTTTCTAGAAACTCATTACGGAGAAAATGATTAGCCAGGAGGGGGCAGTGCAAAAGAGGAAAGGGCTGTTACAAACTTCCCTGGGAAATAACCAGTCAGCATGCTGGAACTCTTGGCCTATACATTCACTCAATGCTCTGCACCCGTTTTTATCATGCAACACAATACAGCAGACAACCTTTACAGCTCAGGCAGGCCGTTATGCTTTCAGGCCCCAGCGACCTGTCTCTATATGGTGACGTGTCACCTTGAACAATACACCTGAGTCGGTGGGCCAGGGTCAACGCGCGGAGGCTGCCAGTGCAGAGCTCCGCACTGAGGAGCTAGTCCCAGGGTCAATGGACCCATCAGAGGTTGGCCCTGGTCTCTGTGCGCTCTGGTGTATCTGGGGCTGTAGTACAGAAGGCAGACTTTTCCCGGCTGCCCTTCTAACTTGAGGTACTCCTTATGAGCAGAATTAGCAAAGAACGAAGAGGATGAAAATGGAAAGCTACTTTTTTACATCCACACTTCAAGGATAAATTGAGAGTCAAGTTGGAGCCAAGGGAAATAGGTTCCTACTAGATCAAAAACTAAGACAACGGGGCTGTGGGGGGTGGTGGTGGTGGTGTGGTGGTGGTGGTGGTGGTGGTGGGTGGTGCTGTTTGTCATTTTTATGTTGTCAGAAAAAGCTGATTCGGGTTTTTTTCTGAATTTTTTGAGATTTGAGACTTTGAGAAGACAGAAGTACACTATGAGTTTCAAGTAGAGAGAGGAAGGAAATATGTGAAAATTTTGTTTTCCTTTATGGTTGACAGGAATTAACCTAGATATGAGGATTTTCTGCAGATTTACTTCATTTAATCGGTTAGTTGTAAAGGAGGGCAAAATGAAAATTACAGGCTTGATATGGCCTATTTTTTCTTTATAAATCACAATTATAAGCATAATTTTATATGCATTTATTGCCCTCTCACCTAGTTGCATTCTGAGCAATCTGAAAGGTTTCATTTTTACCCACGCCCACTCCCTCCTTCTCATCTCTTCTTTTCTTCTGTCAGCACAGGCGATCGGACACAAGTACACACCTATTGATCACAGCCCAGGCCACTGACGCCCATGATGCTGGCCTCCCTGAGCTTCATGAATAGACTCGAGATACTAAAATCATCAGTAATTTGTGTAAGAAATACTGGCTCCCAGAGTGAGATTTCCAGCGAGGAGAGAGACACTGCCTACCAAAGAAAGCCAGCATTCACTATGTCAGGACACTCTGACTATACGCAAATTGCAGAAGGGGAAGACAGCGCTTGTGTTTTTAAGACATAAAAACGTTCTAATAGCCCCACTGATTCGAGCTGACTTCACGAGTGGCTGTAAAGTTGTCACATGAATTTTCGTCCTTTCATTGGGCTCTCTTGGCTAATGTGGCTGATTTACTGCTTTGTTCTGGGTCATCTATTTCTAGGTTGCTGTCTAACGTTCAGCCAGACACACTGCTCTGTCCCGCACGAATTCATAGCCCTCCCGGGTACAAACATGTGCACAAGGGCCCACTTCTAGGGAAGTGGCCAGCAGCTTGTATACCCACTCAAAAGCAGGCATTGGCTGCCGGCATCTGAAACAATCACCTTAGGACCTGGGCTCCCCAAGTGTGGATCCCATTCCTCTGGGACATTAGAAATTCAAATTCTGTCTTTGGCTCAGAGCAAAAATAGCAAAACTGGCCACTTACCTGATTACTTAACCCAGCTGCTAGGCTTATTTTCAATTTAGTTGATTCTAATTTGTTGTAAAGTGCTATAAAACACCTTCATTTAACTGACATCACGGAAAATTCAGGGTGATGCTAATTTCTCTTCCAGCAGCAATACTCATTAAAAAGATGGGTGCCACTGCTTTCTCCCTTCTCCTGCCTGTGCACCTGGATTTCAAAAATAAAAACGCTCCTTACCTGGAACGTGAGCGGGGAAGGAAGTGCTGGCTGGGCTGTCTGTGACTCTAGGCTTCTCGCCCATGTCAGAGAACAGTGAAGCTGCTGTGCTAAGGGACTCGAGAGTTTCCCAAAGCCTTGCTTCCAACGCCCATTGCCTTGGCCAAGAACTGAACTTAAGCCCCTCTAGACTTCCTAAAATAAAACTCAGGTCTTTCGCTTCAATGCAAACCATTCTCTTCTTTGAATTCGCCTCCTAGTTCCTCGCCAGGCCACTGAACTCGGTCCCAAGAACTTCCTCATGCTCGGGGGAAGCAGGGACACGGTGAGACCCAAGGGCTCTACCTCTTAAGCCTCCCTCCCTGTTTTCCCTTGCTTCACATGTCAGGCTGGGTGGTCCGTCGGGACTAAATTTGTATTTCCATTTCTTTTTATAACATGTAGCATATACAGCAAGCACTGTGACTTATGAAGCTGTAATAACATCATTAATGGCCCACATGGAGAGTATGCTCATTACCTCCCTGGATCTAAACAGAGAAGGCAATAAGACCGTCTGGGCAATCTGTCAGTATCCAGGTGGCCAAGTACATACTTCTTTGGCAAATGAAGCCAGGTCTTCTCCAGACAGTTTTCTCTATGAATGCCTTGTGTTCCTCAAATCCTCCATATTTTCATAGCTAAAGAATTAATGGTGATTTAAGGACTATTTATAGCCTGTGATTATATTCTGAGTAATTAGTCAAGAGGTACACTTCTCTCCTGGGGTAATAGATCATTTGATAACAATCTCATACAATGCTGAAGTTTCTATGATGGTGAGTTAGTTTAACTTGACCTAGTACTAAGAAAAAGCTTTAGGGAAAGAGGGCCAGTGATCACTGAGTCTGAAGGAAGGCCACAAGTAAGACTTAAGATAAGACAAGCGCGATCTTGGAACACCTGACAGGGTGATGACTTCAATCTGATGATTTATTCAAGAGACATCCTACACCCCTGATCTCACACTGAGTCGATGCAGAAAAGTAGCAAGAAGCGCCAAAAGGAAGGGAGATAACCCCAGTTCTAAGGAGAAAAGGGGGTGAGTATGGGTGCTACTCTAAAATGAATGAAAATAATGGCCAGTCACATTCCAGATCTGGATGAAGCAAGAGATTCATCTCAGTATTTTCCCTACGTTTCCAGGTTCTTGACTTCATGGAATGCCCTGAAGTACAGTGTGCACAAATCTAAACTCCCCATTTAGAATGTATTTAGAATTGAGTATTCCTTGTGCTGGCACATCTGTGCTTTCTGCACTGGGCAGCTGCGGCTGTTTTACCTGGCTTGTCTTCAGTCTTGACTGCTCTTTGTGGGTTTTTCACACCCACTGTTTATGTGGGAGTCTGGGTCACAAATGAGAATGTGCTGCCTCCTTGGATAGTGCCATCTCAACAGAGTCTAGACTGTTACTGAACAGACAAGAATGAAGACACAGAGGCTACCATCCTTCCATCTTCTGGGGCTACTGTTAGCAGATGACTCGAAACTTAGTCCTTTTCTGGGAGTTCCCTATGCCCAAAGAGCTGGCTTAGCCCCGGGCAGGGCTCTTCCCAAACCTGCATGCCTTCAACAAGAGTAAGAAAGTCCTATGTCTTCAATGCTGAATGACCCTGAGAGCTCTCTTGGTTTGAAAGCTCCTTTTGGTGAGGCCTTTTTCTCTGGGGGGAGCAATGTGATTCCTCTACATTCGGATTCCTTAATTCCTTCACAGCTGTTGATCTTGAAAACACTCCCCACAAAACCTACCTGGACACAAATCTATGTCTCTCCTTCTCCTAGGCTCTGTTCATGAGTGGAACACAAAAGGAACCTCCCACTACAGAATTCTGGGACAATACAAAAATGGTAAAAGAAATATTGAAGTAAAATAAAAACCAGCCGCATTAAATACTTTTCTTAGGAATTCAATTAAAATCCTGGTGAAAAAATGGGGTGCTTCTATGAGATTATAGGATACTACATGAACTACAAGTATCAGCTCATAGGAGAAGCAAGATGTCATTCTTGAGTATCTTATTACTTTTACGTAAAAGGATGAAATTCATGGGAAATAGGAACAGAGACATACACCCATGATTCTCCCTAAGGGGCAGGTAAATTCCAGTTAGTATAACTTGGGCAGGGTGTGAAAATCTGAAATCACTTGACATAGCAAAACTACCTGTTACTGAATCTGCCCTTAAAAAATATAACTGTTCAAGACTGGTATTTTGATCCTGAATTTTGTTTAATGTGTTGAAGATAAAATTTTATGAACTGGCTGACAACAATGGTAATGGAAGTGTCCAATAATCATTATGTTATTATTGCTCATTTTCAGAGAAATGAAATTGTATAATCAATACAGTTATAACCTCATTTTCCTAATGGTAGTGAAAGACCGATATACTTATAGTTAAATTCCTCTCCAAAATGAAGATGAAAAAAGTAAAAAAATAAAAATAAAAGCATGGTGTGAGAGAGGATAGCTAAGTCACACTGGCCAAGAATAAAGGGCATTCATCTGAGATAATGACAAGAATTCACTCAGTTGCTTAGAGAAACAAAGGGGATTTTCTTGGGAGACGCATGTAGTAAAATGGACTTAGCTTTCTAGAATATGAAGAATTCTATAGGTATCTTAGCCTTGCTTTTAGCCCTAGAAACCTCTAAATTTTTAGGTGAAACTTTGTGGGCACACTTCTAAAGAGAGGAATGTTGCTTTTTCTAAGTACTCAGCAGGGCCATGCCCTTTAAAGTCTTAACCATAGACCCCAAAGGCTTCCTAACATCTGACATCAGTGTATGAAGCTAAGAGTTGAGGGCGTCTGTGTATGTCACACAGTCAGCCACACTGAAGTGTAGCTGCTGTAACATAAACCACACACATTTCAAGTGGCAAATAGGAGTTTTGAATTTGTGAGCACTCATGAAACCACCACCAAAATGGAAAACATGAACACATCTACCACTCTCACTAGTGACCCTGTGCCCTTAGGAACTCTTCCCCACATCCCCCCCCCCCCCCAAGGCTCTCCTCAGGAAAACACTGCGTGGTCTTCTGTCACTGTAGGCTAGTTTTTGTTTTCCCAGAATTTTATACAAGTGGGATCATTTTATGTGTTCATTCTGTCTGGCTTCTCTCACATCTCATATTTGGAAATCCATCCATGTTGCAACATGATTAATAGTTTCTTTTTATTTCTAAGTAGTATTACAGCACATGAATGTGGTTTGTTTGTTTATGTAATCACCTCTAGAATGATCTGGATTATTTATGAATTTTGTCACCACAAAAACTAAACTTTTATCCATATCCACATAGAAGTTTTTTTTTCCTGTTTGTTGTTTTAGAAGGAGGGATCATTATGCAGTCCAGGCAGGCTTTGAACTTCTGATCTTTCTGCTGCACCCCTTACAGTCTGTGATTACAAATGTTTGCCACATCCCCAGGGAGTCCCCCTGTCCCCCGCATCTTTCTTTTGGCTTGGATAGGTACCCAACCAGTGGAAAAGCATGCTTACTTGATGTATGCACACTTACTTTTCTAAAAACTACAACCACCAGTGTTTGAGAGTTTCAGTTTCTCAGACATTCACCAGCATTTAGTACAGCCAGTCTTTAATCTGGGCCATTCTAATACATGTATTGTTTTAATTTATGTTTCTTTAACAGACCACATTTCATGCTAACTTTCAAGCTAAGTTTTAATGCTGATCTCCTAGTCTTTTTGTTAAGGAACCAATGGCATTTCTTCATAAAGGGGTGCTGCATGTAAGACCTTCCTTTGGCTCCCACAGTGAAGGGTCAAAACGTATCTACACAGGTAAAGAGAGAGGTCGAGCACATGAGTCCACCCTACAAAGTCTCCCCAAATCTGCCAGCTGCAAGAAAGTGCATTTCTCTGACACTGGGCTTTCCGATGTGTAGGTCATGAGTGTGAGTAGAATTAAACAGAGAAGACAGGGGAATGACTACATGGAGAAAGGTGGAAGGGATACAACAGAGGGATCTATCCAAATTCGATTTCTAGAGGCACAAAGAAAAGCTTTCGCAACTCTCTGATGTCAGCTGAAAGTGCTTATTTAATTATGCTAGACGACTGAACCCTGGGGTAGGAGTCTGACACCATGGACATATTTCTGGGAATGCTAACAGCACGGTGTGTGCATAAGGCATAAAGGGAGATGAGTTAGATGAACTAAAACAAATTATAATGACACGGATGAAAATGTTACAATAAAACCCTTAGTTTGTCTACTAACAAGTAGTAAAATAAACACACATGCACATGTACCACACACACATGCACACACACACACACACACACACACACACACACACACACACACACTAGCCAGGGCTCTAAATGACAATGTCACAATCATTGAGAGGGATGACTCCCAGGCAAGTGCTACTCATTCAAACAAGAGAAACTTCTGTCTAATCTAGTCTATCCAAAAGACTGAAAAAGAAATCATCTCTTTCAATGTATATAATCACTTGATTAAAAACAAGAGCAAAGAACAATTTGAAGAGTTGTCTTTACAACCTTGTCAAATCCTACACGCTGCAGAACGGCACCTATCAAGCACAGATGTGTGACAGAAGTTAGAAGCAGGGTTTAACTTCAGGGAACTTTTATCTGCAGTCTCATGTTACCCTGATGTATTTTACAGGGAGGATTATCCACACACAGCTTGAGCTTCAGCCTTCTGGCTTCTGGGCCAGGAAAAGCTTTGGCTAAGTTAAAATTAATGAAACAGCAAATACACTGATATGAAGAACGCTACCTAAATTACAGGCGAGGCAGCCGACTGAGGCAATGCCATCTGGCATCCAGACAAAGCCCAGGGAAGGCGGAAGGACTCTGGGCTTAGAGTGTGGCCACAGCCTTCCAGACAAAAGATGTCTTACACCTGTGGCCAGCCTCCCACCAGAGTGCTCAGCCTTTGTTGAATGTGTGGCCTCAAGAAGGATGCCCACTTTAGCTTCATGGTAAGGGTAATTTGCTTCTCAGTTTTGATCTATTCCAAAGTCTTTAAAGGAAGCCCGAGAGGCTGGAAAATACAGAGGAAAGCTGAAGTAGCTTTTCTTTTAGGTTGGTTTATGTTATGTGTCTGAGTGTTTTGTCTATACGTTAGTTTGTGCATCATTCCCACACCTAGTGCCTACATAGGTGTGACGAGGGCATCGGCTGTCCTGCAACTGGAGTTACGGACAGCTATGAAGCACTATGTGGATACTGGTACCTGAATTCAGATTCTCTGCAAGAGCAGCCAATGCTCTCAAGTCCTGAGCCATCACTCTAGCCTCTGAACTGACATTTTTAATAATAATAATTAAATAATACAATCATTTCAAGAGTTAACTGAAACCTCTAATGTAAGCTACAGCATAAATAATCTGAAATTTAATCATAATCTAATATTAAAAAAAGACTTTAGAAATTTATCTTCTTCACATCCTAGCCTAGTGAAACCCACGGCCAGTTATCATATCTTTGTTACAGGTCTGTCCACATGAGTTACGGAATGTGCATCAAAATGTAAATCAGTCATTACTTCCTTCACTGTGAAGGTCTGGCTACAAGAATAGCAAAGGAAACATGGGGCGAGGGAGAGAGAGCCACCAGAACTACAGCAGGTGCTTGAGCATGCAGCTAGCCGGCGCCGAGCCACAGGCCAGCACGTGGATCACACCGCAAGCAGAGCTTTAGACTTTCCCTCATATCTCAGTCCTCTCCTATTCCTAAAATCCTTGGAGCCCCGGTTATAACACAGCTTATATAAATAAATAAGACTAGCCGCATTGTATGGGATCTCTAACACGGAGGTGAAATAGTCAGGCATTTTTGCACCAACTTCCTCATCGTTGCTCAAGTAAGAGATGGAGAGAGGGCCTGTAGACTATGAAAGAGCAAATGGAATACACCATCAACAACCTCACAGGGAGGCTGCTTCTTCAAGCTCCACCTTCAGCTTCACCTTGGTCTTGTACTTTCAACTTTTAAAATAAATCACCTTTAATTGTTACAAGAATATAACCTGCAGTGGGTGTGGTAGTTTACTTTGCACCCCCTACTTGAATTTTATCTAGTAAAGTGTGAGATATAGTTGGAACTGAATAATGACCCTCTTACTCCCATAACTAAATCACATCTGTCTCCAGTGGGCAGACAGACTGGCAGAGACCTTGCTGAGTAACACAAAGGGGGTCCTGGCAGAGGACAGCCAACCCACTTAGGGTGGCAGAGAGAAGAACATCTAATGCTAACGTCCTTGCCCGAAATCTGCAGCAGCAGGTAGGTGTAGTGGATTAGACCCACTGCAGGGACTAAAACCCAGGAAACCATTAGATCACCAATTGGTAGGATTGTGTAATTAGAAGTCAAATACAAAATGCAGAAATTAACCTTCCTAGTTCTTATACAGAAAACAAAGGAAGATTCTTGACAAAGTACTTTTGGTAGTCATTGTACAGCCTAGGTTGTTGGCTGCTTATTTTCTTAACTAATAACCCTCATTTATTTTGCACTACATCTTTTTTAATAGCAATGATTACATAAAAGTACACATCCAATAATAATAATAATATTTAAAAAAGCAAGCACTAAGAATGCTTCCCATAAATGGCATATCATGTAATCTGCACGAGTATCTATGCACACATTCTAGGGACTCTAGTTACTATCACGGGTTCCTCAAAAGCCAGGGGACACAAACTGGTCGAGAAGCATCAGCATCTCCTTACAGAGACAACAGCCACCTCAGACTGCTGCTCTAGTAAAGTCCCAGAGCAGCTGCTGAAGGTGTGTCTGCATGGCTCTCTCCCAGGGCTGCATTGTTACCTTGGACTTCCCCAGTGCGTTAGTTTGGATGATAAATTGATATGGTCACCTCACTGGCAGAGGAGCCAGACTGAAGATCCTCGCCAGTAGACCCATCTGTCCTGTCCACTATGGGTCAGGTCAGCACCCAGCTCCTGCCAGGCTCCAGCTGAATTAACAAATGAAAGACTCGCCAGCCAGTGCATGGTGGCCAAGAGGAAAGGCTTCTTCAGAAGGCTGCTGTCTTCCCCATAGAGATGAAGATGAGTGGAACAGGTCAGGGCGTGTGATACCAGCCTGCAGCTTTGGGCTTTGAACTCCCCTTTATGTTCTCCACTCCAACCCTGTTATCAGATGCTGAGAAAACTCCATCCTCTTAACCAGTAAAGGCGGAGGTAGCCCGGGATGTAGAGATCTGCCGGGCTCATTAGTGACACACTATGAACATCAGCATCTAGCACTCAGAAGGTGTGTGTAAGTCATTTTGGAATAAACAAGTGAAAATGAACCCAGTGGCGTATTTTACTAGTGTTAATATTTAAACTCTTTTGGGATCTTTAATTAAATTTGAGATAGAAGAGTGAGCTTTATAACAGACGAACTTCAGTAGAGACAGATGTATTTCACGTTTTGTAGAAGTCAGAGGTGGAGCCTATCTTTGTTCTTTAAATTTGGCCTGCCCTATAGAAGCTTGGACATGCTAGCGAAGCTGCAGGAGCCATCCTCCCTCTTCATTTTTGAAAAGTGCTCTCATGCACCAGCTCAGGGGGTGGTACTTACTCTCTGTTAGAAGACTGACCCATGTATCCTGGCAATATGCCCTTGGCCATGGGCCATGTGAGATCTGAGCTAGGTTCTCATGCCTCTTTTTGACTGCTCCTTGTCTTAAAATTCCGATCTTTCTGGACCTTTATCACTACTGTTTCCGAGTATCTGGAGTCTCAGCAGGACAGGGAGTATTTACTCAAGACCATTCTGATTGCATCAGGAGAAAGCTACTCTGTAGCAGACCATAGACCACTTGGTGCCTTTGAGTTGGGGGCTGTGACTCTGCAGATGCTGAGAAGCTGCATATTGGGAGTTCAAGTTGCTGCCTGGTGGGATGCTTACCCTTTCTGTAAGTAGGTATTTTTTGTAATATGTGTACTATGACCACTCAACTACTGAACAAATACACGTGAAGTGTGTTGTCAGGAGCTGTCGCTCCTGCTGGATATGGGGAAATCTAAGCACAAGCAGTGGAAACACTGTCCTGTGTGCCACGTGGACAACTCATAAACGATTGAAGCGCAGCTCCCTGAACACAAAGGGAGAAGCACAAACAAAGGCATTTATCAGCCCAGAGGAAAACTTCCGCTTAGAGTCTAGTTAGAGGTAACAATCAGTTTTGAAAGATGGGGAGAATTTACGAGGAGGATGCAAACATTCCAGGCAGGAGAAGGGTACCAAAAAGATGTGCCAGGTACAGGAAGAGCAAGCCTGACACACTGTAGCTGAGAAATAGGCACAACAAGTGCCAATATGGATGTAGCCCAAGATCTGCAAGAAGTCTAAATGCTAACAGCAGACCCATGTCCTAGCCTCCAGAGAAACCTGCTGTTTCCATAAGCTTTGGATTCAATGAGGGAGTTTAGGTTGCAAGTGACTCCCCCTACAAGGCAGGCTAGCTTTAGTGAAGACATCCACTACATCCCTGGACAATGAACAGAAAAGAACTGCTCCCGCCATACATAAAGTATTGAAAGTACAAGAAAAAGAATGATGATTACTGAGAGCTGCAAGAGAAACATGCCAGGTTACTAATAAAATATCAAAGCCATAGCACAGTGCTCAGGGGAAACTAAAGGCCAGATGGCATGGAATAATATAATTCAAGTGCTGAAAGAAAATAAATGTCACCATAGATTACTATATCCAGCACAATTATCTTTCAGAATCAAAGAAGAAATACTTTCCAGAATACTTAGAACTGAAAAGGAATCATAACTAGCATGACTGAAGACATTTGTGACGATTAATGTTGATTGGGATCTTGACTGGAATTAGAGTCACAATGCAATTCCATCTGTCTCTACAAGGAAGTTTCTGGAAAGGTTTAATAGGAGCTAGAACACTGATCTCCCACAAAAGTGAGTGGCATAATGCCATGGGTCAGTTCCAGAACTGAATGACAAGGAGAAGGGGGAACATTCATTTCTCTTCTTCCTGATTGCCCTTGCACTGTGATCCACTGCCTCATACGGTTGCTACCCTGACTTCCGTATCATCAAAAACAACACCCCCAAACTGCGAGCCAGAATAAAGCCTTCTTTCCTTAATGTTCTTTGTCTGGTATTCTGTCAGATCAACAAGAACAGTAACTAATACAACACTTAAGTGAATTCTACTCACAAAAGGCAAAACAAGACACGTGCAATCATAAGAGATGACATGGAAAGACTAAATCTCACTAGAAGAGTATATAAACAAGTGAGAATTGGGACAGAATCATGTGAATTACACAGCAATACAGTGACAGAAATCAGAATATATGACTTAACAATAACCCTATGCAGACTGTTTATTCTTCATTTAAAAGAAATGGGCCACACTTTTTGCTGCAAGAATCCTCAGAGGAAAGAGACACACAGCTCTGGAGTGAAAGCACAGAAGATGGAAATAAAATCCAAAGCTCAGAATAATTAAGCTCATAGCCAATGAAATAAGAAAATCAAACCAAAACTGGTATGCGATAAAGAAAACCAATTCAAACTGACAGTCTATCAAAAAGGATGTAATGACTTAGTCAAACATTTGAAGACTAACTTTTCTTTGAATTTTTTAGTTAATATATAAAATAATGGGTTTTGTGCTATATATATGATTGCACTTTGTATTATCCCTTCGTTCCACTATAGTCCCCTGCTGGCCAATTCTCTCCAGATAGAGTGCTTCTGCTTTCATCACACACACACACACACACACACACACACACACACACACACACGAGAGAGAGAGAGAGAGAGAGAGAGAGAGAGAGAGCCTGAATATGAGAGAAAACATGTAATAGTGTCTTTCTCTCCCTCCCTTATCCAGTCCTTTTACACCACTTTGTCCCCCACTTTCATGCCATATATATGTTTATAATTGTGTGTGTTTGCTCTGCAAGATTCTGCACACAAGAGGAAACATATTTGACTGAGTTGTACTAATTTTGCTCAATCCCATCCAGTTTCATTAAAATGACATAATTTCATTCTCTGTGGTTGAATAAAACTCCTCTGGTATATTCACTGCATTTTCTTTATCCATTCATCCATTGATGGGCATCGAGGCTGGATCTGAATCTGCTGTGAATAGTGGAATACCAATTTTACAAATGAACATTATAGGAAATAAGGAGAGAGAAACCCTAAGACAGCAAGATTGGGTGATTTCAATACTCACTTAAACCAACAGACGGATCAACAGGCAAATAACACCCCAATTAAACCACAATGCACATCCAATGGCAGAATATTCTAGCAAACAGTAGAGTACACATCGTTTAAGCTGCACAGGGACCTTTCCTTAAAATAGATGATATTTTAGGCCATATATAATTTTAACAAAAACAATTGAAATAATTTCCTAATCTTACTATATCATAATTGAACCTAGAAATTAACAGCAAAAGAAACTATAGAAGACATACAAACACACAAAGATTGAATAAACATTGGAATGTACAATGGGGTAATGGAAGAAATCAGAGAAGAAATTTAAGAATTCGGAGACTCCAATGAAAATGAAAACACAACATGCCATCTAACCTATGGTGTGCAGTGAGAACAGTGTGAAGAGGAAATTTTACAGCTATGAAAACCTACTACCTATGTTTAAAGAGAAGTATCAAATAAATAACCGAAAAAAGCCAAGAATGCACTATACAAAAATTAAGATGGAAAGAATTAATAAAGGTAAGACCTGAAGTAAATGAAACAATGACCGAAAGATCAATACAAAAATCAATGAAACAGAATTGGTCTTTAAAAGACTCAAAACAGTAATTTTCTTAGCAGACTTGTTCAAAAAAATCAGGATCCAAATAAATAAAATTAGAGAAGAAAAAAATGTATATTAAAACAAACATAAATGAAATCCACAGGCCATAGATAGTATTTTGAATGCATAATCCTCAGTAAGATGCTAGGATATAAAATTAGTTTCATATTAAATGATTATTAAACATGAATAAGGTGATTTCATTCCAAGGATGCCAGGATGGTACAACTTATGCAAATCAATTAACATAGTAAGGCACAACTGTTTCATCACAGATAAAAATCAATCAACTTAAAAATGCAGAAATAGCCTGTGATAAAATTCAAAATCATTTTATGATAAAATCCTTGAAAATTAGGTAGAGATGGAGCATATACTAAAATAAAGTGACAATAAAACTCCAAGTTCTGTTAAAAAAAAATAAAGGCTATATCCCAAACTGCCGGCATCTACAGAATAGAGAAAATGAGAAACAATTCCTCTGAAATTAGAAAACAAGAGAAGCATGCCCCTTATCACTCTTACTCAGTACAGCACTTTTTTTTAGAATACTAATATGAAAATGGAAAATCAAATCACCCCTGTTTTCAGATGATAGGATTCTCTACCTAGAAAAACCCAGAGTCCACCAAAAGGGTCTTGGAACAGACAGATAAACTCAAGAAGATGCCATGGTACAAAATCAGCATACAAAAGTCAGTAGCTTTGCTTTCACCAACCACGATTCACTGAGAACTAAATCAGGAAAACAATACTCTTCCCTCGTAGCCTCAAGTCAGCAAACTGCAGACAACAAACCACAAGCAAATAAAGAAACAACAAAACCCCCAGGGATAAACCCAACTAACCAAGGAGGTGAAAAGTTCTACATGAAAATTATAAAACAAGAGCCAGGTGTGCTGGCACATGCCTTCAATCCCCGCACTTGTGTGAGGTCTGGCCAGGCAGATGTCTGTGAGCCGGCCTGGTGTATGTGGTGAGCTCCATGACCACCAGAGCAACATGCTGAGACCCTGTTTCAAAAACCCAAAACCAAACCAAACAAACACAGAAAGCCATTGAAGAACGAAATTGGATCACACAATAGAAGATGAGAGCCCCCTTCCACACACCCATGGATCAAAGTAATTAGTATCAATAAAATGGCTATAATACTAAAAGCCAACTTGAGGTTCAATGCAATTACCAACTTAAAACTAAAAAGTCTTAAAGTTCTTAAGTAAGCTTGAAAGACCCTGACCAGGTAATGCAATCCTGAGCAAGAAGGGCAGTGATAGGCTCTCATCGCAAGACCTGATTTCAAAATCTACTACAGTAACAGAAACAGCTGGTTCCTTGGGGTGGGGGTGGGGTGTGGACAAACAAGTAAAACACCCAAAACAGACATAGGAGTAGCTATAAGACACAGAAAGAAACACATCTACAAAGGCATCAAAAACTCATGTTGGAAAAAAGATCTCCTCGACAAATGATTCTGAGTAAAGGGGAATCTTCATAAAGAATACTGGGCCAAAACATGTCAAACCTCTCAACCTGACTAAAAGTCAACTCAAATGAAACCCAAGACTAAATATCAGACCTTCAATCCCAACATCAACAAAATAAAACCATAGGAGAAATACTTCAAGTGACTGAGGCAAGCAGTGATCTCCCAAACAGAACTCACATAGATAATAAAAGCAAAGGCTGATGTGTGGCCTTATATCAAACTGAAGAGCACTTGCACCGCCAAGGAGATAATCAATGCAGGTGCTTAGAGAATGGGAGAAAAAAAAAATTGACTGCCATTCCTCTTAAAAAGGTTTCATTTACAGAATATAAAAACAAAAGAAAAGAACAAATAATATTAACACATACATATACACACAATATGAACAGATCTCAAAAGCAGAAATACAAATGGCTAATAAATACAGGGAACATGTTCAATTCCTTTAGCCCAGCAGAAAAAGAGGAATGAAAAGGACCTGAGATTCCATCTTATCCCTATATAAATATGGGATATATATGTTTTCTTGTTATATATGTTATACACACCAATGACAATGTTGGCAAATTTCAGGGGTGGAGTGGGATTCTTCCAGATTGCTAGTGAGTATGTAAATTAGGACAGCCACCAGGGAAAACAGCAAGGAAGTTCTTCAAAAACCAGAAAATAGAACTATGATGCGGTACAACTCATACCCCTCCTAAGTGTAGAACTAAAAGAAGATGAAGTCAGCATATATGAGACACTTTCTGACTCACTTTTTTGGGGGGGAGATGGGTAGCACTTTTCTTTTATTTTATTTTACAATACCATGCAGTTCTACATAACAGCCACAGATTCCCTTGTTCTCCCCCTTCCTGCCCCCTCCCCTTCCCCCCAGCCCCCCTCCAGGGCAAAGCCTCCCCCAGGACTGAGATCTACCTGGTAGACTCAGTCCAGGCAGGTCCAGTCCCCTCCTCCCAGATTGAGTCAAGTGTCCCTGCATAAGTCCCAGGTTTCAAACAGCTAACTCATGCAATGAGCACTTTTCAATGGATACAGAATATATGATGTATACACACAATGGAGTACTATTTAGTCAAACAAGAATGAAGTCATGCCATTCTCAGAAAAATTGATAGAACTTTATGAAGCTTATCATGTTAACTCCAGTAAGTCAGACACAGAACACATCATGTGTTTTCATATACAGAATCTACAATTTTTATAAAAAATTAAGGGAAATTAAAGTGGGCACTGAAGTCCTTGTCTGTGGCCTCTCCCTCACACACAGCTCCTCCTGATATATTCTTACACACCCCCAAGCACAGGATATTCACTGTAGTGAAACTAAGCCTAGGTGGGCTAACTTGATTCGTTAATTAGGAAATCACTGGATGTCATTATGTTCACTGCCTTAATTGAACAGATAAGAAATCTTCTCTCAGGGCATTCTTTCCCCTCTCTGATACAGTTCCCTTATCTGGAAGGCAACGGAGAAGAGCTAAGTGGCTACAGATGGAAGCCGGGAGTGCAGCTTGGCAGTAAGTAGCCTGGGTACTTGGGCCTGGGCTCCATCTACATAGCTCCAAATCAGGCTTAGCATGTGGGAGGCCCTGGGTGCTATCAACAGTGCTGGAGGTCTGGAGGTGGCAGTACTACACAACATAGAAGAAAAGATTTCCTCCTGGGAAAGAACTTCTGAATTGCTTCTTTGTTGCATAAATGTAGCAGAGGAAGAGCAGCTGTAATGTGTCTTTATGATGACAGAGCCATCTGGGGTCAGTGACTCCAAACTTTTATCTCCACGCTGGGCTGTGTGTGCTTCATTTGTGATCCAGAGCAAGCTCTGCATCTGACATTTGAAACTGTCTGTAGAAGGACGCTCCAATCTTCCCTCATTACCCCTTTCCACATACACTGGCTGCATCCTGATTACCCAGCAGTGCATCTTAACGAAACCACAGCCTTCCTTACTGAACTCTCGGTTAACACACATTAGAGAGTGTGTGTGTGTGTGTGGAAGTAATGGTTATCTAAATAGTAATGCAATGCACAGTCTTAAAGAATCCATGTTAGTATAACAATAAATAACATAGCAGATTTCAGGCCTTAGGAAATCAAGATAGTCACTCAGCACCCACCACAAGGTATAAGGAATACTGCCTTGGTCAGCAAAGATAGCTCTGTTGTGGAATATTTAACTATGTGAAGCTGTGCTATGTTTGTTTATGCTGTGGAATATTACTTTAACTGTGTAAAGGTGTGTTACATTTGTTTAATTATGTAAAGATGGGTTGCATTTGTTTCGCCTTGCCTGCCTAAGGCACCTTATTGGCCTAATAAAAAGCTCAACACCCAATAGCTAGGCAGGAGAGGGAGAAGCAGGGCTGGTAGGCAGAGAGAATAAATAGGAGGAAAAATCTAGGCTTGAGAAGAACAAGAGGGAAGAGAACCAGGAAGAAAGAAAGGGATACACAAGGGGCCAGAAGCAAGGCAGTGCCAGCCAGACATGGAAACAACAGGAGATTAAGATACACTGAAAGAAACGGGGGGGGGGGGGGAGGGAAGGTTAAAAGCCTCAAGGCAAAACATAGCTAAAGAGAGCTAAGCTAGGCTGAGCATTCATAATCAGTAAGAGGTCTCTGTGTCATAACTTGAGAGCCTGGTGCCCAGCTCAGTGGGTAGAGGCACTTGGCAAACCTGACAACCTGAATTCAATCCCTGAAACCCACAAAGTATGAAAGAACCAGCTCTTGCAAGTTGTTCTCTGAGGACATGAGTTTGCATCCTCCAAGAACCTACAGAAAAAGCTGGGTGTGATGGCAGGCATTTGGACCTCAGGGCTCCGAGTAGGGGTGGAGGGACAGGCAGAACCCTGATACACACTGGACAGCAAGACTAGCTAACTGATGAGCTCTGAGGACAGCAAAAGATTGGGTCTCAAAAAAATAAAAGTGTAGGGAAACTGAAAGACGCGTGTGGTCAAACCAGAGCATCCACATATAAATATATCCTTTGACATGTGAACCCACAGGCACAGGTGCACATATTAATACTAACAAGTATAACATGCGCGCGCGCGCGCGCGCACACACACACACACACACACACACACACACACACACGAGACAGTGTGATTCAGAAAATCGTTATCATGACTTTTGTCTGGGATCTTTGCCATGATATCAGAATTGCTATAGGGGGTGTCATGAGGGCCAGATACCACTGGTTCCTCCCATACACAGGGAGCATAATAAAACTGAATTTCAGCGTATCGTTCCTGCCATGCTAGACAGAGGACACCATTCTGCAGTCTCAGCCTTAGATACTTGGCCTACACAGAGACTTTTCACGACAAGCAACAGGAGAAAAGGGAGGGGAAGAAATGTCACGCTGATTGGGGGAATAAAAAAAGAACACCAACAAATAAATCACTTATGTCAAGGGAGTAGACGGATAAGGGACACCACGAGGTTGCAGCAGGAGGTACAGACAGTTCAGTCCTGAAGTAAACAGAGCAGCTGATAGCGGCAGTGAGGGGCGCAGTGGGAGGGGGGTGTGGCTGAGGAGGCTCATGCCGTGGGCAGTAATGAGGCTGGATATAAAGCGGAGTCACAGGCCGTCCAGACACAGACGAGGAGCCAGGGAGGAGACGCCGGGCTGGGGGTGATCATCAATAATGCACTAAGGAGTGAGAATCAGAAGAGTTCTCGACAGCAGTGAGAAGGGCGAGCGGGGCTGTGAGCTCCAGTGCAGTAGGAGAGGACAAGGCACGCCACTTATCCTGGTGCTATTTAAGGCAGCAAGTTCTCATTAACTCTGGGCCGATTTGGCTTTTCTTTCCTGCTGGGGGGGGGGGGGGAGGAAAGAAAACCAACCAAAAAGCTGTGAGCTGCGACTCAATTGGATCCATGGTTCAAAAGACCAGGAAAAAAAATGAAAAAAAAAAATGCAAGTCTCAGCTCATGGAGTTCTATTATAAAGCAGGAACCTCCGTCACCTTGCCCCTTCCTTGGACTTATCATAACTCTGTCCACTGAAGGTGTGGGAAGAGGGTGAGATGTAGATTAACCACCCCTGAGAAAAGCACTACTTCTACACTCTGTGGCCATTTCATACATTCTGATAACATTATTCCTCTTCCTAGCAGCCACTCTGACTATGACATGTGTACAGAAAAGTTAATTAAAGAAGGCTGTAAACTATTATCAAAATATGCCAATCCTGAGACAGCCTAGAAACCGTTTTGTGTTTGTTTGTTTTCTCTTTCTTTGATGTATTCTGTTCATGGCTGCCTGGTCACTTAGTTAAAGCCTGTCGCTCAGACGCCAGACAGATCCTGAGAATGTCATAGTAGAGATTAGATACACTGCTAGCCAGCCCAGCCTCACCCTCAGCTATCCAGGAAAAGATGAAACCTCCAAATAACCCCCCAGTGCCATCCTATGTTTCTTTGGTAAGATTTGGATTTTACTGGTTGCTAATGACAACTTGTTGGGGAAATCTATGAACTGACACCACTTTACTCTATCTTTGTATACCAGAATAATAAAAACTTGTCTGAATAAATAAAACTATTAAAGATTAACAATACATACTTGCTGCGGTTTAAATTCTTGCAGCCACACACTGAAATCTGAACTAGCACTGTTTCCTTTTTATAATGGAAACTGAAGCCCAGAGAGATGACGGGGTTTGCCCACAGTCACCCAGCCTGTGAGAGACCACTGCAGGACTCGAATGCATGCAGACTGGTTCCCAGCACTTGCAAAGCCAGGTGTGACCTGTGCTACCCCTTAGAGAGACATTAACCCTCCTAGAGTAAAGTAAGTGTACCTTAAGGTGGGCAGTGCATGTAAGAGTCAGAATATGGTGATATTTTATTTGTACTGAAATGTGGTTTTATTTGTATGTTGCTTTGGGATGGTCTATATGTCAAATTACTCTGATTGGTCAATAAATAAAACACTGATTGGCCAGTGGCTAGACAGGAAGTATAGGTGGGACTAATAGAGAGGAGAAAAGAAAGAACAGGAAGGCAGAAGGAGTCACTGCCAGCCGCCGCCATGACAAGCAGCATGTGAAGATGCCGGTAAGCCACGAGCCACATGGCAAGGTATAGATTTATGGAAATGGATTAATATAAGCTATAAGAACAGTTAGCAAGAAGCCTGCCATGGCCATATAGTTTGTAAGCAATATAAGTCTCTGTGTTTACTTGGTTGGGTCTGAGCGGCTGTGGGACTGGCAGGTGACAAAGATTTGTCCTGACTATGGGCAAGGCAGAAAAACTCTAGTTACAGTATGTTAATAAATAAAGATGCCTGGGGGTCAGAGCTAATAGAAAGTCACAGCAGAAGCTGGGCAGTGGTGGTGTACGCCTTTAATCCCAGCACTTAGGAGGCAGAGCTAGGCGGATCTCTGTGTGTTCAAGGATACAGCCAGCATGGAGACACACACCTTTAATCTCAATACCAACCATAGAAGACCTGGAGGTCTGTATAGATGGGCAGTGATGAGGAGGTCATGTGGTTGGGTTTACAACCAATGAGAAGGCAGAATAGAAATAGAAAGCCAATAAAAAGGACAAACACACAGGAAGTAGGTCTCTTGCTGAGGAGGACAGCAGCGACAGTGAAGGGTAAGGTTTTTAGCTCTTAGCTATTGCTCTGACCTCTTGGGCTTTCATCTCTACATTGGCTCTGTGTTTCTTATTTAACAAGACAGTTACATCTACATCAGGACATGAAGGGCACTACAAGGAACCCTAGACATGGGGTCCTCTCCCTATATCAAAGAGCCAGATCTGGTGTGATTTCTGTCTTGCATAATAGCTGATGATGCTCCTGGAACACTGTCAGGAGGAAGATGTGAAGATCTCTTTGGCGATCCAAACAGTGAACTGTGGGAGGGAGGGAAACCTCCATGTTCCCCATCTATGAACATTTCAGACAGAACATAAAACAGCATTCTTTTGATTTCAGAGCCTTTTAGCCAAGGGTTTCCAAACACTCTGCTAACTCCTGATTTGACAGCTGGTTCCCTGTAAAGTTGTAGGAGACTGGAGCTGCTCTGGGGATTATTTTCTTGTTGCTACTTCTGTGTCTTTTTCTTGTTTGCAGGGGAAAAAAAGACAATTTTCTTGCTCTAGGGAAGAACAAATCTTTAATTCCTTAGGTGAAGCATTAATCTTATTCCTGTAAGGTTGCAGATCATCACTAGAACAGATAATTGTGGTGTGAATGGCATGGTTTAGGTATCAATTTTAGGAATTTATATGTAAAATACCTGACGGATGGGTGAGAAGATACACTACTTGGTTGCTTGATTATGGGTTATACTTTACATGAAGAGCAGCCACAGTAACAAAGAATTAGCCATGACCTGCAGCTTTATCCACAAACAGCACCAAGGCCATGCTGTCCTGTAGATTGCCTCCACTAACTAGTTATGCCCAGGTGGCAATCTTGCTGCCACACAACACTTCCAATTCATCGTCCCCAAAGAACCAGTTGTACTTGGTTCAAGGATTTGATTTCATTTTTTATAGAAGAAGAAACACAAATCCAAGATGTTAAATAAAAGAGAAGTTGATTTTACCACAGGAGAAGTTACTCAGAGGGATGGCTAGAGTGAAGTAGACGATGGAGACAGTGGGACCAAGCTAAGAACTGGACTCGCAGTGCAGATTATTATATACATTCAAAAGAACTTCAGGTTTGCAAATTTTCACACACACACACACACACACACACACACACACACAGAGAGAGAGAGAGAGAGAGAGAGAGAGAGAGGGGGGAGAGGAGATTGTGTGTGTTTGTTTTTACCTACGTAAAAATGAAATATTCACTTTAGCCCAATTAAGGGTTATTTGCATTATATACATTATAGACAGGGAGTTTTGTTAATTATAAGAAATTCTGAAGTCAAAAGAAAACACATCAATCACCATTAGATTCTGAGTTCAATGGGTCCTAAGCAGACGAAAAAAAAAAAAAATCAGGATCAAGGTTGCACACCCAAGATGTACAAAGAACATATTAAAACTTTCTGGCAGTAGACTTACATTTCCACTTGACATGAAAAGAAAATCTCATGTGAAATTTCAAGAGCTGAATGAAAAGATACAATAAATCAAAAGCTTAATAATGAATTAGAAGCTTGTTCAAAGACCAACTGAACAGCTATCAGAAGCTAAACAAGGGGGAAAACTCCCCACCAACAGATATTCCAATAATTACAAAGGATGACAATGACGTAGTTTCACCATCAGCTTATCAAAGACACAGCTGCCTAGAAGAGAGATGGGGAGACTTCCTTGGCTGGGTACCTGCTCTGCAAGCCATCCCAAGACAAACAAGGGGCCGTGTGCACAGTTAACTGACAGGCTGGCAAGATTATGCACAGGATTTATTTCTGGCTGGCTGGAGGTCACTCAGACGTATATATTTTCCATTACCAAGGAGTTAATCTGCCATAGGTCCACCGTGTGCTGTTCAAATGCACATCTAAGTTCTTACTTTAACACAAGCTGAAATTTGGCACTGTTCTGTGGGAGATATTGGCATTAGTCTTTTAATGAGAAATGGTGAGATAAAAATGATGAATTCATTCTTGCCTGGCTAATACAGTAAAAAACGATTGCACATCTAACTTCTGGCTTCTGAGAAATAATTCTGAAGGTAGAAACTCTGAGTGCCTATCCTGCTTAGTCTATAAATCTTGACAGTTCAAATGCAAACCCCAATTTTTGCTGCTAGTAAATGTCAGCAGTTTGATTAAGACCCACAAAATCAAATAGCAAAAAGAATTACATATATCTTCATAATATGCACAATTGTGTACTGGAGTCACATTAGTAATGTATTCATTCATTAATTCATCCACCAAATGTTTATTGAATAAATATTTCATTACTCCCATGTTCTAAGAAACACTAGTCAACAAAGCAAACGAAACTCCCTGTGCACTTGGAGCTTACTTAACTCACTCATATGTGACCTCTCCCTCTCAACAAAGCCATGGAAATGACAACATCTTCTGTAAATAACACTTTATTAGGCATTGCAAGCTACAGTGTTCACCTGGAGTCCAAAGGGGTGGATGGCTTATTAGAAATCTGGGTTGTGATAGAATTCCATGGTCAAACAACTTCCAACATAAGGTCTCTTGAGATTACATAGGTGGATAAAGTAGCAAATGGTTGTGACACGCATTTGGCACACCTTAAAAACCCTCAAAGTTTGCTAATCCACATAATCCTTTTGATTATTTAAATGGTATAATGGCCAAGCAAACTATTACTGAAAAAAAAACAAGTATTCCAACATATATATACGTCCCCTGTGATGGAAGTTATCATGATAGATATCTATGTTAGTCTGGTAAAAACAAAGTCAAAAAGAGATCATTAGTTTAATGGTTATGTCTGCCTGTATTGTTACTAACACTTGAATATCTTAGCCCTGGCCACCATTCAAAATGTTGGATGGGGTAATACAGGGTAGATGCTGACCTGGGTGATGATGGTCCAACTGAGTAGAAATGGGAAGGTAAAGTTATGAAATGAATTTGTCTAGTGGGAGTAGAAGAGGTCATGGAGTTATGTCATGTAAGAACAATCAGGAGCAATAAGGGATATTTTGATGATGGTACAATCATCTCTGAGCAAAGACAGCATGTCATGTTGCTGCTGTTTCAATACATAGAGATATGACTTTGATATGTAAGTGAATACTGAAATTTTACATTTTTGAATGGGAACACATACCGATTCCATAGTGAGCATACCAACCACATGAACAAATCGTCAGGAATCTGTATAAGAGACTCAGGGAAAGCAGGAATGACCCTTATGTTGAATAAAAAAGAGACTCAATGAGAGCAGGGGTGACTCTTATGGTGGATACTTTGATTAATACTCATGAAACACAGATCTCCTTCCTTCTTCTCAGGGAAACGGGATCACAGCTTAGAACTTCATATTCCAATGGTTGGCTCTGAACTGTTTTCCAGAGTTGAACTAAGAGGTACATGCTGTATTCTAACCCAGATACTGCCTGAGGATGCTGATGACTCCCAATGACATAAGGGGAAAAGGGGATCTTTAAGAAGCTCTTGAGCAGCATTCTTACACTTTAGCCTCTGGAAAAATCAAGACGTGGTTCATGCTTTAAAAATATTCTATCTGCAGGATGCTGTTGGAGTATACAGCAGGTGACAACTAGTATTTAACAGGCTGACCCACCAGACAAATAACTGTTGGGGAGACCCACTAGGCAAAGTCTGTGGGGTCACTGGCTGTGGAAACTGGTTGTTTTCTGTCTGTAACTTTCTCAGGTGCCACCACTTACCTCCCTAAAAAGAACAGCTGTGGGATTCTTTCCACAGCCCAATGGTAGTGCGTTTTACACCTTTTGGGCACACTTATAGCTGTGGATAGTCAGGAAGATGATTTCTGCTTAAGCTATATAATTCTAATAATATTAGATTATTTTTCATAACTGACACAGGAAAGTAACACTATTCTCAGTCACAAAGACAGCTAATTTTGGACCTCAGAACAAATTCAACACAGACTAGCAGAATACACAGGAACAAATTCACAAGAGTTTATTGCTAAATCAAGGTCAGACTTGAAGCAACTTTGGTAGACACAGCCCCTTGCAGTAATTCTCTTTCTGCACATACCTCAACCACTCAAGGTTCAGCCAATGAACTGTTATTGTTAAGTCCTAAATGTCATTCTCTGTCTGGGAATGCCAACCACTCAGGTTACTACTTGGTCAAGTGTTACTCACTGGCTGGTCAGCATAACCTTCCTAGCCTGAGCAAAACTGTGTGACTTATCATGTGTTACGAGAATGGGTTGGACCATGAAAATGTGACATATAACTGTCCAGTTTGGCTGTGAGAGGAGAAGGAGGAATGAGAGTGTGTGAGTGTGTGAGAGTGTGAGAGTGTGAGAGTGTGAGAGTGTGTGTGTGTGTGTGTGTGTGTGTGTGTGTGCTGAAAAGAAGATGTAGCTGAATTTTCAGAAGAAGTAATGTGAGAGTGTGCCGAAAGAGAGAGAGACAGAGACAGAGACAGAGAGACAGAGAGAGAATTGTGCTGAAGAGAGATGTTGTTGAATATGAAGAAGAAATGTGAGACTAAGATGAGAGAGTGAGTGAGTGAGACAGTGAATAAAGAGTGAATGAATGATGCAGTAGTGTGTGAGTGAACACTACAGAGTAGAGAAATATATAACTCTATGTAAAGAGATATGAGGGGGGCTGTGTAGAGCTGTGTAGGGGAGCTTTGTGTAAGAGCTGTTGCTATGTAGAGGAGCGATGTAAAGGAACTGTGTAAAGAGCTGTGGAAGGAGTGTATGAGTTTGTGTTAGTGTGTGTGGGGTGTGCAGAGGAAGCTGAGGAGAGAGGATGGATAGCTAGGCAGGAGGGCAAGAGAGATTTTCCAAGAGGATTTTTTTAAGATGTAATAAAAGAGAAAGCTATCACCAGAAAGTGTGTTTCCTTATTTACCTGTGAGATAGACAGAAACTTACTTCTAAATACCCCCAGATAAAAAAGTTTCCCAAAGTCCCACTACTCTGAGGTCTTCTATTCACAATCCTGGAGCAGTTCTGAGAGCTAGCCTCCTGGGCTGTGTTACCTAACGGTGTACAAATAACATTCTGTATGTCCAGGACGAGAACAGGATGGCACCAATTAGTGCTGATGCACTGTACAAGGCTGAAGAAGACTCAGTCACCTCCAGGAGTTCAGAGGAGGACTGCACATTGGTGAGGAGAGGCACAAGCTTTGCCATGTAGGAGTTATGTTCAATTGCATTCAGACCGTCTTGCCTTTCTGAGACAAGCCAGGGCTGGGTTCTTTCATCAACTGTCCTACTTTTTTTTTTTTTTTTTTTTTTTTTTTTTTTTTTTTTTTTGGTTTTTCAAGACAGGGTTTCTCTGTGTAGCTTTGCGCCTTTCCTAGAGCTCACTTGGTAGCCCAGGCCGGCCTCGAACTCACAGAGATCCGCCTGCCTCTGCCTCCCGAGTGCTGGGATTAAAGGCGTGCGCCACCAACGCCCGGCTAACTGTCCTACTTTTTAAATGTTGGCCATTAATTCCTAAATCCTGTTTGTCCAGACCAAGCAAAGTTCCTGTATAGGAGAGACTGGAGCTGTGGGCTACAAAAGTGAAACCTCTGCTTGACAGCAAAAGCCTAGAGAGGCACTGTTCACTGGAATCAGAGCAGAAAAAAAGGATCTGGGGTGGGCTATTGACTAAACTGTGGTTCGGAGGCTTTGCGGTAGAAATTCAAAGCTCAACAAATTTCAATTTTGGTATGCCAACAGAGGAAAAGTATTCCACAGGCACAGAGGCACTCAATTAAGACTGCCGAGGTTCATTTCCTTGAGAACTGTGATTAAATTAGGACTTGAGATAGAAAATGTGGGCTGCAGTAATTTTGAAAAAAAATCACTTTTTCACAGTCTGGGATTTATTTTTTTTAACATATTCAAACAAAGGGAGTCATGGTTTCAAGTCAGGGAAAAGCCTATAATATATAATTAAGGGTGACTTTCTGCATACCAAATAGAGTTAAGGGAATGGAACAAAACAACCCAATCAACAGCAGCTCAGCAGCGAAGTACCAACTGTGTACCAACCACACAAGGAGGCTTGCTGATTAAAAATAAGAACACATACATAGCATGTGAAACCCAAAGGGAAATACAAACTGGATGTCACTCTCCTGTCAAGTGTGAGACACTCACCCATGAAATACAAGGCCCTACTGAAGGCACACATTGGTTTGTCCTCCTCTTTCATATTCTTCCCTTTTAAAAATGGGTTGCAAATAACTTGTCTCAATAGCACGCAGGCAAGATATGTGATGCTACTGTGGCATAACCTAAAAGTGATCTAATAAATTTTCTGAAGAATCACCTACACCGAGAATGAGTGTTTTATGGAAGACATTTTAGAAGGGCTAAGACTATTTAGCGAGGAGATTACAAGGCCTGCAGCAAATATATCTGATGTCCCACAAAGGGGTCACAGGGATGTCAACTCTGCACTATCTAAGGGCTTCTTTAGCAATGCATGATGGTAAGTCAACACAGACCAGTGACAGAGGAAGACAGGCATGTTGGGAGCTTCTAAGGGCCATTCCTTGAAAAAAAAAATACAAGTTTGCTTGGGATGAAGTGTGCAGTCCTTGTAAGCTGCTGGACATTCCTGTCACCAACTCCTTGGGGGCAGGAGGGAGTTAGCTCATATTATTTCCACTGGCATTTCTTGCCCACTGTAATTAGAAAACCACAATTTTGCTTTAGATTCTCCGACTAGAATGGGATTCCATAAAAGAAGTCTTAAACAAGAGGCAGATGAATTAGCTCTAAAACAGAATGTACAGAATGTCACTGGCCTCAGCCTGACAGGCCAGCCCTAAGTCTGGACAATTCCTGTAGCCCAGCTGTCCTTGCAAGCCTGGGTGTGGTGATATTGTGTTCCCCAAAACATTGTGCACACTAATAAACTTATTTGGGGTCAGAGAACAGAACAGCCACTAGATACATGGGCCAGAAAATGGTGGCACACACGCCTTTAATCCTAGCATTCCTAAGGCAGAGATCCATACGGATCTCTGTGACTTCAAAGCCACACTGGAAACATCGTGGCATGGTGACTCATGCCTTTAATCTCAGGAAGTGATGGCAGGAAGCAAAAAGGTATATAAGGCGTGAGGACCAGAAATTAAAAAAAAAAAAAAAAAAAAAAAAAGCTTAACTGGCCTGGTTAAGCTTTTAGGCTTTTGAGCAGCAGTTCAGTTTGAGATTCATTTGAATGAGGACACAGAGGCTTCCAGTTTGAGGAAACAGGATCAGCTGAGGAATCGGCAAGATGAGGTTAGCTGTGGCTGGTTTTGTTTCTCTGGTCTTTCAGCATTCACCCCAACACATAGCTCCAGGTTTGTTTTTATTAATAAGACCTTTTAAGATTCGTGCTACACCTGGGGTTAAAAAGTTTACTCTGAGTAGAGCAGGCACTGAGGGCTGGAGAGCTCAACTACTCCAGCCTTGCCTCATCCCCAAGCCTGTACTCATTCCCTGAACACATGGTCTCCTCGGTAGTTTCTCAGGATCTAAATAAAGATGAAGCTATTTTAAAAGTTAACCACAGAAAGCTTACAAGTTGAGCATCCCTAATCTGAAAATCCAAAGTCTGAAACGCTCCAAATTCAAAACACTTTTAAGCACTGACATGATGCCACCAGCAGAAAATACCACACCACGAAACTGGAAGATCTGTTTCAGGCACATGACGATGAAAATATTGTATGAAATTGCCTTCAGGCTACTTCTACAAAGTGACTATGAAACATAAATAAATTTTATGAGTAGATTTGTGTTCCATCTACAAGATATGTCATTATATACAGGGAAATATTTAAAAGTTTGAAAAACTATTTTCAAATCTGAAATAACCTCAGATCCAAGCACTTGGGGGTAAGGAAGCCTCAAAGAGGCCTAGCACATGGAAGGCCAGGCAGACACTCAAAACACTGATAGCAACTGATTTTATGAATAACCAAGCATTTGGTTATGAAGTTCACCAGAACCAATCTGGATTAAGTTAGTTAACAATATCAGCATGCAGATCACAGCCCCCATGGCTGTCTCTATGGCACTGAAGGTGCTACTTATCTCTACAGCTCACAAGCTTACAAAGCTCCGGACTGTGAAAGCACAGTGGAGAGAATAAAGCTGCTTAAAGGGAAGATGGAAACAAAGGAATGACGAGTGAGAGCAGACAACTTTACCAACTTAAAAACAATCCAGAAATCACAAGCAAACGTTGCCCAAGGCCCACTTCCAGTTTGCCTGGACAAAAGGTAGAAAAACAAGAGCTTATTTTTACTGCAATAAGAAAGTGAGCATTCTGAACATGCAGTCCTTTGAATGCTCACTTTAATCTAGGTAATTATAGTGCTAGTCCCCGAAAGAATATTCACTCAGTTCTACTGCAATTAATGGACTTGAAATGGCAGGTTTGCTTTAACTCAATGAACATGAATGTTTTATGCTTTCTGTACTCTATTATAATCATAATAGTTCTAGTGTATGTATGGGGCTACCTCAACCCACACCACAATTTACGTGAGAATAAGGCAATATTATGGAATGGAAAATTTACTTAATTCTCCTTGGGTTTATACATGAAGGCCCTTTGGTCACTAATTAATATAAAGACAATGCCTGCAATTAATGCCTGTGTGTTGTCTTTTCTCAAAATTCTAAGTTTCTTCTGATAGGATAACTGGATTGAGAATTCCTAAATGGTATCATTGAAGTTCTTCTGGGTCCCCAAACATTAAATTACCAGCGAGTTTTCAAAGCCTTTAAACACAAATGAATCTAGAAATCTAAAACATCATTTCAGCTTTTGTTTTTCCAGTCTTCAAGGACTGTAAGCCTGTCCCTGTGGTTCTGACTTGCCTCAGTCATGGAGGGTTGGATGTGCCATACTGACGGAAGTTAGTAGCACAAAGGTGATATGAAAGTAGAGAGAAGGATCACTAGAGAGAGTAAGGTTTAAGCAGGGATGAGAGTGGAGGATGAGGGAAAAAAGGAGTGTTACCCCAAATGAAGGATATATGGAAAAAGGACATATGGAAACCTATTACTTTGCAAGCTAATTAAAGACATAAGTTTAAAAAAAACACTTTAGAATAAAGATGTTCTACATGTCTGGTCCTAAAAATACCAGCTTTGAGAGACCTCTTTATGAGCTGTTGGTAAGAAAGACCACCCAAATGCCACAAAACAATATAGGTCCTTGCCATTCCTCTTGGTTGTCCATCGGAATTACATGAAAAAACCTTGTTGTTGAATGCACCACACACCTTGGTTGCAAGATATAGAAGAATCAAACTGGAACTGAGCTGAAAGCTTCCTCTCTGCTAGTAGCTTTCATAGTGCCTAGAGGTACTATGCAGGATGCTGCCAGTGTGTGTGTGTGTGTGTGTGTGTGTGTGTGTGTGTGTGTGTGTGTGTGTGTGTGTGATCAGTCTTACCTACTGTGAACCCAAGAACCACAATAACAACTTTCCAGGTAATAATGTTTTGGGACAGAAAACTGTTCTCTTAATTGGATTTGACGCCTGAGGCACAGGATGGAATTCATGCCTGGTACTGTAAAGGTCTTAAGCCCTAGGGGTATTTTTTTTTTTTAAAGCTAAACTGATGTGGTACTAACTTGCATTCTAAATATTTATGTTTAAACCCACAGACAAATGGTACTTTTGTCCTTAACTCAGAGAAGCTTCTCTCTGCAGGGAAGGGATTCCATGCAGAGACTCAGGGCTGTCCAAGGTGCTGAGAACAGTGATGGTTGACTGCTTAGTCCTGAACAGGACATCTCTATTTCACCCCTCTAAGGCTCAGAAAAGACCAGGCAGGAACTGGAAGGTGGGAAGAAGGGCTGCAAAACTCAACTTTGAGAGCGTGAGTGAGCCGCTGCAAGGAAAACCTCACAGCAAGTGCAATTGCTTGCACTGGGCCTGAACAAGACCGGGCCCTGTCAACCAGTCACCATTGGGGAGGGGTTAATGGACCCTCCCTTCTATGATGAACTATTGGCTACTGATGGATTCTGGGAGAGACAGTCATTGTCATTAGTGGTATATCAGTGGCAAAGTCACCGAGTTCCAATTCGTAGCTCCAAACCGAAGGTCATACAGTCTGTTCAAGTAAAAATCAGTGAGTCACAACAAAACAAAGACGTGAGTATGGGAAACGGACTTGTGGGACTGAAGGTGAGATGAAAGGGTGGGTGATGGTAAACAGAATTCACTATACACATGTATCAAACTGTAAACACACTAATCAATAAAAACAAATTTCATGGAATAAACATGGTAATTAATGAGAAAAAGGGGGGAGTCAAATTTAGGCAATAAAGGGATCTAGCTTAAACTGTATATTGAGAGGTTCTTCACAATGACATGAGTTGAAAGGAAACTATTATTCGCCTTCTTTTATAAGAGAAGAACAAAAGGACACAAAGTTTCTGCTTTTTAGAGGATCTCAAAATCCAGCAACTGGATTTAGTTGCGAGTCATTGTGGCTGGTGGCTACCTGTAAGATCCTTCATGATCTGGACCCTTCCCCCTCTGCTTACTCAATCTGGCCATTCTGATCCATTTGCTGAGTCCTGAGTCCATTTTCTGCCCACATGCCCAGAACATACAGACTCAAGCACTCATCTCTCCCAGGAAGGACTTCTTTGTTCCCAAATCCAAGTGTGGCCCCGTCCATAACTGTCTTTGTAACTCACTGTGGTTCCCTCATAACAGTACCTCAGGTGGACTGCCGCCTCCCAGGTTAACGTGTACCGGCTTACTGAATGCCTGTGCTCATGTGAGACTTCAGGCTTCACGGGGGGCAATGACTGCCGCTGCTTTGTGTGGCAGGTAAACCCCGCACGGAGTGAGGGAAAAGCTTTACTCACTGCAGCAGCCTCAAGGGCTGGATGACAGGGCACGTAACCAGTAGCAGGAGTGCCCTGGGGCCTTCAGGCGGCAGCACCACCTGCTGTGGGCACTGGGCTCCACACTTTACCTGGTGACATGGCTGAGCCATCTCTTCGAGGAGAGAAAGATGGGAGCCAAAGAAGCCAGAGCATGCTAACCAGCACTGGAAAGGAAATCTAAGAACCTCTGAGACACCCCCCTTTGGGAATGACCAGTAAGAGTCAATGGTTTTATGTGTGGCTAACCATGATCTGAAGATATATGAACTGCATTGATTATTTCGGAATATGTCTAGAAAACTAAGCTTTCAGTGCTAATACAACATAAAATCACTGTTCAGAGTTACATGAAATGGAGATATTTGATATAAAAATACATTCTGAAAAAAAATTTAATTTATCATACTCATTATATATAATCTACCTACCTACCTACCTACCTATATATCTACCTAAATATAATATATATATAATATATATACATTTCTCAAACACTAAACACAACCTTTAATTTTTCTTTTCAAAAAATCTTGACATCCCCAGCAAACCTGCTATGACCGTGGCCGAGCCCATTAACCAGAATAATCTATCACATTTTTTATGCTTCTTAAAAGTGATACCATCTAAATTATGTCTTCTAAGTTGTATTCATTATTTCCATAAATTATTGTATCATTATATGTAACTATTACCTTATGATTTAGTACAACTGACAAACGAAAGAATTAGAAAGAAACAAAGAGAAAAAAGTCCCCCAAATATACAAAACACTGTGAGAAAGAGGTGTAAGGAAGCAACAGTCACCCACAGCAAAGGAAGGTCAGGTAAGAAATAAGTCATGGATATACTGCTTTCCAGAACCTTGACCAACAAACACAATCTGGTAAAAAGTCTCAAGAGCTGGTTATAAAATTAGCACTTCAAGGGTTCTATTACAGAAAAGACATTTTGTGCAAGATATTCTCATTTCCAGTAATGTATAGCTTATGACTGAGAAATTCACTAAGGGTTGAAGGCATTTTTACTGTCAGGAAATTAAGTAGGGAAAAAAATTGTTTTTCAAGTCAAATGAACAGACAGCTCCTTCACTGTTTGCCAGAGTGAGCTCTGGGCAGAAGGATGTACAGTCATGCCCAGGAATTTGCGGCCATGGATACTTTCCTGGTTGTGGTTTCCCAATGAATCATTGATTCTATACCCAATCAGGCACAGAATCCTACAAGGAAACCCGCACTGTGAAGAGGAGGTCTCGGGTTAGCAAACAGCTTCTGCTTTTGATCAATGTGTGCCAATGTTGACTTTCACAATGGGGAGAACACAGGCCTGATGAGAAGGGCATGTTTAATTTGTCAGAAGGGAACCAGGAAAGTCTCTCCTTGTCTTAAAATGCATTCTTGGGCATTCTTGGGCAATGCATTCTTGGGCAACAGCATTTTCCACGCTGTTTCCTGGATGCTAAACTTGTGTGGTACAAGGTAAAGAGCTAGGTTTTCTTAGCTTTGCTATCTTTGCAAGTTTCTATCTTAGTTTTCTATCTTTGCAAGAAGATTTTTGTCAAAAAAAATGATAATCAATTCAAGATGCAGGATCAAAGTTAAATATAATTGGATATGATACCAACACAGTGATATTAACCAATACAAACACAAAAAAGTGGACCTTATTTTCTTTCTTGGCTCTTAATTCCCTTTGATTGGCTAAGCAATGGCTCTATTTCCTGTTGTATAAGAAATTTCTGTAAGATACATTGATACAATTAGAAAAACAGCAGTGAAATTTCATTAGGTGATGAATGATACCTGTTAGACTATTAATAAGTACAACTGGTCATATGTTTATATCTAGAATACTGTACTATTATTGGAATAGTTAGATGTAAGCCCAGAGATTGGTGAAATGGATACACACTACACACACACACACACACACACACACACACACACACACACACACACCATACACATGCAATTTACAAAGTAAACTATTAACATGACTCATAAGCCTGACACACATGGTGTGCTAGAAAAAGCATACTGCCACAAAGACTAAACTAAGTTTCCTTAGCTAAACAAACTTACATTAATTAAGTCTATCAGAAAGATGTCCTTGTCATAAGAAAAGATTGACAATTTGGCACTTATCCAACAGAGGGAAAGCTTGGCTGGACTGAGCATAGTCTTTACGCATATCTGATCTTAGAACTAAAAGGTAGATTAACATTTTGATTAAAATAGAACAATTTAAGGTATCTGAAAAAGATCAGGACTCTTGGGACGTATGCTAACCTACTGGCAAGCTCCCACTTCACTGAAATGACAAATCTTAAGGGGAATCTGTGTTTACTGAGGTTTTCTACAGAGGGTACCCAACTTCTAAGTAAACAAAACGTGACAATGTTAATTGATAAATAAGGTTTACAGTGCAGTTTACTGCTGTACTGATTCATAATCATATAATATAGACAGAGAACATCTTCAGGAAGACAGAATTTATTTTATGGTAGAAATTCCTAGAAATAGCACTTACGCACATGCTAAAAGGTAATGTTGAATTACATGATCGCCATCAATCAGAAACTCCTTATAGAGGGCAGGTCAGCCATCCCTTATCAAGAGCCAATCATTTTGGAAAAAAAAATAATTTTTGTGAATGTGTCTGTGCATGTGCATGTCCAGACATCACAGCACCCCTGCCTGTGCTATGACACTTACATTTAATGAGCAAAGGAGATATTTAGACAGCCAGGAGCAGTTACAGTCAATTGGCAGCAGCACTTTGGTAAAATGAGAAATCCCGCCATATTTAACTGTCCATTGTTTACTACTGTTTTTTTTTTTTAAGTACTTAAGGAAAGTAAAAAAGATAGCATTCTCAAGAAAAAGGATAGTTTCTGATTCGCTGGAATATTAAATTCAACACAATTTTTTTTGTAGATTTTAAATTTAACTTTTAAAAATGTGTATAGGTATTTTGCCAATATGTATGTCTATGTACCAGTCCCTAGAAGAAAGCATCAGATTCCCTGGAACTGGACTGTGAGCCACCCTGTAGGTGCTGGAATGGACACCAGGTCCTTTGGAAGAACAACCAGCGAGGGCTCTTAGCTGCTAAGCCACCTCTCCAGCTTCTTCAATTTATGACTTTTGATTAAGAACTATTCAACTACATTTATTGACATTATTCAAACCAATTCCAAAGCTGCCTAAAGCCAGAGAGTATGTAAGGAATTGTCTTCTTTTCAAGAAGCTATCTACTACTATTTAAAAAAAAAATAACATGATTGTGCCATACAGGCTATTTTGTTAAGGAAAACTTTTCTTCATTCAATTTCAACATCATTAAACACAGTAGAAATAACCACTGAACTGAATATAAGAAAATTTCTTTGCTCATTCTATAGGCTTTATCACAGAAGTGCAGTGCGGTGCTGCTCAATGATTCCAGTCACTCAGAACAGACTTGAACAATGCTGAAGAAGATAGAGAATAGCTGTGAACATCTCACCGTCTGTTCCCCAGTGATCTATGGTTCCATTACTTGCATACTTTGGAGCCTAAAATGCTTTACTACTACCTAGAAAATAAAAGAAAAAAGAGGAAACTCCTGAAAGGTCTACTACACCCTGAGAAGCAATATTATTTTTTTTATTTTACAATTTTTTGTGTTTGACCTTCATTCAAGGAGGCCAAAAGAGGGTGTTGATTTCCTCAAACTGGACTTACAGATGTGAACTTCCATGTGGATGCTGGGAATTGAACCCAGACACTCTAGAAGAACAAAACATGCTCTCAACTACTGAGATATCTCTCCAGCTCCACAATGCTAGTTTAATTTTTTTTTTAAAATGTAACTATTCATTACAGTAAAAATTATACCAATGAGGCTTTCACACATGCAGTTATCATACACACACACACACACACACACACACACACACACACACACAATTTTAAAAAGTTGACTGGCATGATTGTAAAGCAGACTTCCAAGGAGATAAGGTAACTAAACAAAGCAGGAAAACAAAGGAGATTAATTATATTGTGAAGATACAGTGATTGAATGAGGCAAAAATGACAGCTATAGGCTATTGCAAATAGAAAGTAAAGAAGCTCAAGTAGGTATAAGATGCACTTGGGATGCTTGTGAAAAATACTCTCACCCTCTCTGCCCAAGATTCTTAGAACTTGAGTTTGGAATCCAGAAATGTACAGAAATATCCCAGATAAGATCATGATGTAGGGATCTCACTGTCTATGCACTGCGAAGTACCCAATTCTGAGCATATCCTAGTGGAAAAGAGACACTCGAAGACCTTTGGTTTCCTTCCTAAAAGTCATGTGATGAGGAAAAGGGGAAGAGAGAATGGCAAACAAACACACACAAATAAAACCTCAGCCATTCATTATTTCATTTTAAAGGCACAGCTCTCTATTCACATACTGGTCCAGTGCTATGTTTGCAAAATGGGTTTAAATGTTACTTTAAATATCCATCATATTAAGTCAGCACCTGTAAGGGGTAAGGGTAATAGAGCCAATAACTCAAGACAGATCTTGTATTAAAGGCACCTCCAGCCTCGCCAAAAAATGAAAAGAGCCCAGATATACAGCATGATGAAAGCTACATGTCACTTCTTTGGGGATCTATACAATGATATGCTGTCCTCCAGCTTATGAATATGAAGGGGCAAGCAGGGGAGCAGGTACTTGGAAGGGACATGTATGGCGAGTCTCAAAAAGCAAGCATATTTCACATGAGGAGCGTGATTATTCCAGAAATATGAACAACATGTCTGAAAGCCCAGAGAGAACTTATGAGGACATATATATTTCAAATAAACCATACCTATGTATTAATAATATATAGTAGAGTTTAATAAAAAAAAATCATTAAAATAAACTTCATTGTAGGACTAACAACCTGGCTTAAAATGCATCAGAGTAAAATTGTATAAATTAATGCAGAAATACATCTCCCTTTCTAGAGATAGAAATTCTAACATCTCGTTTCAAATTCTACTTAAAGCAAGCAGACATTGTTGTTACAAAGCCCAGGAAGGGTGACAGCAAACCCAAGCAACAACAGTCAGCAGACACTCTGCTCAGACACTCTCTGGTCCAGCAGCCTCCCCTCCCCAGCACAGGCCTTTGGACCTTGGCCTCTGCACTGGGCCTTGCAGGCTGCAGGCAGCAGCTTTGAGAAGCTGTGCCACAGGCCTTACAAACATCCTGGCTTATGACCCCTGCCCTATTTCCTTTTCCTACTGGTGAACTTCCAAAACTCATTAAAGGAAATGACAAAGACCATGCCCAAGTCCAGAGCAAAGTTTAGAACGAATTTTATTATTCAGAAAAAAACGAGCTGTTCTGCACAGCCTTCGTTCTCCAACGGGCAATTTTTCCTCAAGGTGGGAGGGGATTTTTCTCTGAGCACCCCCCCCCATCAGTTTTCCTTGGCAATCCTTTTTGAAATAACTGGAATAGGGACTCTCCGTTCTTGTCTATTTACATTTTACAGCCTACCTAGGCAGCCAAGATAAGCAAATTTATACATGCATATCATCTATTTTTTTCATCTCACAAGTTTACTTTTTTAACAACACCCACCCAGAAGGCAGTGCCATCTTATACTTGTCTATTTACACAAGGCCTAAAAGTGTTTCCTGTCTCTTGCCTAAGGTAGTGCTAGCTTTGAGCATAACTGAAGTGGCTTATGATTCCAGTCTACAAACAGTGCATTTAATTTTGGACTGCCCTTGTTCTGCATGAAAGTAATCATTCTCTGCCATACACCAGCCTTCCTTCAATCCAAACTGTGCTTTGTAAAGCTTTGCACACTCCAGGCAGATTACCCTGTGGCGAGGTAATGCCAACTTCTGTAATCTATGTTTGCTATGCTACAGTAAAAGCCACAGCACCCACTGCTCTACAGCATACACTATTGCTTTTTTCAGCCTTTTCATGCTACCATAAGCATTTTCCCCAAGTCAAAAGAAAACGCTGATGGGAAAAAAAAAAACAGGTTTTTAAATCTATTTAAATGTTAGCTATTTTATATTATATAAGTTGAAGAAACACACATGAGAAGGCTACATTTTGTACAGCTGATTTCATTTTGTGAAGGCTACTCAAATTTTGCTATCTCCAAAGTCTGAGTCTCTAAATACTAGTATCCTATATTCAATACGATTCTTTTCTAACAAAAATGTTAGGAGATAGCTGGAGAGGTCAGAACAGAATTTTGGACAGAATAGAATTTGGGTGGGTCTGGAGCAGTACAGAACACAGAGCAAATCAGCCACCTTTAAGAATCTAACGTTTAGCCCGCTGTGGTTATACACATTCGTAATGTCAGTACTGGGGAGGCTGAGGACCAGGGTCAGAAGCTTGAGCCAGCCTGGCTACATAGTGAGATGCTATTTGAGAAGGAAGGAAAAATGGAGGGAAGGAAGGAGGGAGGGAGGGAGGGAAGGAGGGAGGGAGGGAGGGAGGGAGGGAGGGAGGGAGGGAGGGAGGGAGGGAGGGAAGGAGGGAGGGAGGGTGGGTCTGAGCAGAGTGTCGGCTGACTGTTGTTGCTTGGGTTTGCTGTCACCCTTTCTGGGCTTTGTAACAACAATGTCTGCTTGCTTTAAGTGGAATTTGAAACCAGATGTTAGAATTTCTATCTCTAGAAAGGGAGATGTATTTCTGCATTAATTTATACAATTTTCCTCTGATACATTTTGAGCCAGGATGTTAGCACTACCACGAAGTTTATTTTAATGATTTTTTTTTATCATGTTCAAGAAGAAACCCTACAGATAATTTTCACGAGTGGAAAACATAGACTGCGGCATGAGGAGAGTCCAAGTCGAAAGTACAAAGTGATGAGGAGGGCGGAAAGCTGGGGCGGGGACGCCATTCGGGGCAGGGGTGTCAGGGAAGGCGCTGGGGGAAAGCACCAAGAGATGTGGGGTGAGCCCACGTGAGCCCTCAAAAGGGGCATTCTGGAAGAGAGGCAAGTGCAGCTTGCTGGTGTTACAGGCTGGTGCGCTGATGGGTGGGAGCAGAGCTGAGAGGAGAGAGCTGGTCTGAGAAGTGATTGAGGCATACGGCAAAGAGGTACAGGCCACTGGCATGTGGCTTGGAAGCCATCACAGAGTTTGATGAAAGCATTAGCGTCATCTGGCCAACTTCTTCAATTGGGATGTGATCACACACAAAATCCTTCCTTTTGAAGTTCACAATTCAGTGGTTATGGGTGCAGTCTCAAGGCTGCATACCCACTGTTACTTTTAATTCCAAAATATTTATCACATTCAAAACAAACCCTCAAATGCTCCACCTCTCAACTAATTTCCTTTCCCTCTGTGTATTTGCCTACGCTGGGTATTTCACATACCTGGAATCGCCTGACCTTTTATGTCTGATTTAACTTACTTGGCTATCTCTAGCTGACAAGGGGGGTGGGACAGAATCTGGGATACCAGTAATACCCGGGGTGATAACTCTAGCGAAAGGATGAGAGGGGCTTAGAACAGGATGTTATGGTTTAAATGTGAAATGCTCCCCTCACGCTCCCCCACAGGCTCATATATTTGAATACCTGATCTGCAGCTGTTGGAGCAGGTCATGGAGCCTTTTGGATATATGACCTAACTGGATGGAGCTAGAGGGGCCTATTTTTCCCCCAAAGCAGTAGATATCATTTTATATTTTAGTTTTTGATTATTTAACAGATACAATATATCTACTGACCTAGGGCTCACTGAGACCTCTGCTTCCTGGTCTGCCAAGAGTGGAGGAGACTCAGAGACATGCCCCAGCTGCCATGTACTCTGTCACGCCTTCCCCGCCATGATGGATTGTACCCTCTCAAGCTGTGAGCCAAAATATACCCTCCCTTCATTGATCTTTTTGTGGTGGGTATTTTGTCACAACAGAGAACCAAGGGGAACACCAACAGTTAGATACTGTACACATTATAATTTGGAAGTGGGGGTAAGGGAGGAAAAAAAAGTCAAGGATAACTCCCAGGTGTCGGCTTGAGCACCTAGACACAGAGCGATGTAATCCTGGGAGAGAAGGACCACTGTAGGGCAGGTGGGAGAAAACACCAAGGGCTGTGTTTTGGAGACTGACCATTAAATTTCAGATACCGACTGCCCTCCAAAGGGAAGATGATTTAAAACAAAAATCTGGCTGAGTCTACAATTCAAAATATGGACCTGTGTCCGAAAGTTAAACAACAGAAGGTGATTAATGCCATGCCAAAAGAGGACGTGATTACAGAAGAAACTGTTCTTAGACTCTTGGGATACATCAGCTTCTGCAGGTCAGAGAGATGAAGAGGAACCAGTAAAATGCTAAGAAATCACCCCCTAGGTTGGAGGAACAAAGAAGGGTAGGCTTCTAAAAACCCAAATAAACAGCCGATGGTGGAGGAAGGCCCCACCTTCTAGGCCCAGTACTTCTGACAGGCTGATTAAGATCATTAACCTCCAACTTGGGAAGGGGGCTGTCACTCTCAGGTCACAGGTCCTGTGACACCACACTGTCCACTCCTGCTGCACCTGCCATCTCACTGTCAGGCCTGCCTTCTCCAGATGTGACTTCGAAAATGACAGTTTGCGTGGAGTGAGGAGGTCAATGTCTGGCTGGACTTTGTTCAGGGGATCACGGTAAGGAAGGAAATGATGGCAGAGACAGGTCTTTCAGCAAAGTTGTCTAGAAGATGCTGGAGGAAAATAGCTGTATTAAGATGTATAGTAAAGAAGAAATTGTTTAAAATGTAAGAAATAAGAGCTCTGAGATGCTCCTGGGTCATATGTAGCAATCAGTGAGAGGGATAACAAGGGAGACAGTGGAGAAATTCTGAGCCTGGTTAGTGAGGTACAGGAGTAAATATATTTGATCTGTTAAATAACAACTAAAATGTGATATCTGCTGCTTTGGGAAAAAAGAAGTTGTTTTTGGTTTTTTGTTTGCTATTCTGTTTTATTGCGACACACAGGAATCAGCACTTTCTGAGGCTGAAGATATTGGACCAAACTCTGTCTATAATGCCTGGACAAAGGCAAGCTCTCAGAGTCAAGGAGCCCCGACTGCAGGCTACATCCTCCAGACCTCATTTAATCTCAGGTTCATCTGTAGAACAGTGTCCAAAACAACCTGCCCCCTTTTACATCACAGAACTGGTCTGACCATTGGATAAAAAGTACATGAATCATCTGAAAAGCCACAGGTGTGATGCCCAGCAAAGGCATTTGTACTTTTTCCTTATAAAGAGGAGTTAACATATCTGGTTTTTACCAAACATCCTTCATACAGAAATATTTGAGGCCCAATAATGGGAAACAAAGCAAAATAAAATTTATGAGGATAAGTAATTAGGGCATAGGAAAAATATAAGCCTTTTGGTTATGTACTGTACTTAAAACACATTTTAATAAGTTATAGATGAATGCAGTCTTCATTTCTTATTTTCTTTCTTTTAAAAACTGAACAACAAAATGCTAGTTAGGGCACAGGACAGGCTCAGGGCCATGTGGCTAGTTAGAGGCTAGTTATGACCCTGCTGCAGACAAAACAAAAACAAGCAAACAATACCAAGCAAATAGAATCTGTACTTGAGATTGATTGGAGAATCAGAGACAAAACCCTACAAACTAGATTGGACTGTAGGTCAGTGGTGAGGTCACGCCTAGAGCAGCTGTGAGCCTTGGCTGTCCCCGAGTCTCCCACTTGTCTTAGTCCCACCCTCTTGCCAGAACTGATTCAAACTGCGAGCAGGGTGTGGCGGTGCAGACCTGTAATCTCAGGACTTGAGGGGCAGAGGCTGAGGTGAGCCACTCCAGGTCCAGCACTAGCCATGTATCCTTGCTGTGTGAGTGATACCTAATCAGAAGGACAGACACTTCCCACAACCCTCTCCCCAACAATTTCCTCCTTCCTCCTGGGGGACATTAGGAGGTGAGGAATCTTAAACACTACTTGCACTTGACCAATTAATTTTTAATTCTGTCTGCTTGTCCACGGAATGCAGCTCCCCTTAAGAAAAATAGGTATTTCAGGATATTCTAGTTTTAGCATTAACTCTTCTTATTATTTCTCAGAGTAAACTAAGAAACAAAGGGGCGTGTTTATTTAAATTTTTTTTTTTTTTCTGAACAAGGAACTGGTTAAGAGAAAGAAGCCAGATGCGAACTTTTAAAAAGGCACTAAAGTTGGGTTGACATTTTTCCTGAGTCTTCACTTTACATTTGATTCGAAAACAGGAAAGAACTCAGCTGGCTAAAAGACCTAACAGGATCGTAAAGGAAAGTTTGAAAGATACGGATGAATGAAGAAATACAAGCACACATGTATACATAATACGTGCATGTATACATGTAAATTTCACTTAGAATATGGCAGGCCTTATGTATTCACTACTTGGCAAAAGGAATGAGAGCTCTAATTGTATACACTTTGCCTATAATTTATACAAAGCAATTTATTTTTCCACTTTTGTATTTGTCACATCATTTGTTTATATAAAACAGTGATATTGGGTGTTTAGCCAGAATTATAACTTAGACTACAAACCCGTGTATATTGTCATTTAATAAAATATAGAGATTATTCTTACAATGCTCTATATTACCAGGTTTCTGGGAGTCAATTTCAATACATGTGCTAATCTGTGTCAAATCCCCTCAGCCCCACATTCCACCATCACTGAGCAAGGATTTATTTGGAATAAATGAATTTTTTAAAAAGTAGAATATGAAACGAGACATGGTGGGGAATACCTTTAATCCCAGCACTGAGGAGGCAGAGGCAGGTGGATCTCTGTGAGTCTGAGGCCAGCCTGGATTCCACAGGGAGTTCCAGAACAGCCTGGGCTGCACAGACAGACACCCTGTCTCAAAGCTAATAAGATACAAAACAAAACAAAGTACAATTTCAAACATTACTCTTTTTTGAAGAATTTTTTCAGAAGAATATTTTGAAGAATTATTTTTGAAGAATATTTTCCTTTAATAATTCTTCTCATTAATATTAGTTATTATAATTAACACAATGTTTTATAATTCATATATTAACTAATTTCATCACTCAGAGTCATTATGAAGACTATACAGTGACAGACCAGAAAACAAAATCCTTGTGGACTCATCATTATTTCTGGGGAGCACGGAGCTGCTGGGCTGAATGAACAGAGGCAGCTAGACCAGGCTTTCTCAGTGATGCTGAGAGCCCCCGTGCCTTCTTACCGCCCAGTCCTTGACAGATCTACCTGCTGCTTGCTGTGTCAGCATGCTTGGGTCACGTGAGCTTCCCTAGCTCCATGCAGATAAGTATTTTTTCATTCAGAAAAAAAAGATGAATGGTAGAAAGACCCAGGACTTCAAAGTAAAGGGACACCACACCCTGCTGTGTGGCTCTGGGGAAACTCGGAGCTTTACTAAGGATCTGTTTCCTCACCTGGACAACAAAACAACTGGTCTGAATGACCTTTAAGGCCCCCTTCCAACCTAAATACCAGAACTACAATATGATTTGTTCTTTGTGATATCTGTAATATCTTAATAGGTAAACCATGCTTATATAAAGGGGAGGGAAATACATGAAATACCTTTGAAGAAAATTAAATATGATTCTTAATGCAATTTCACAATAAACATAGGAATTTATGAAGATTCTCTTTTAAATTTCAGAGTAAATTATGCCTTAATGAAAAATTTTGCTTCTGAACACATTTCCATTTGATATATCAACAAAATGATACTGCATACTAAAAATCAATTTACCTATAACTACATCATGACCGTCAACCAAGCCAGCAGAGAAGAGCTCCTGAGACACACCATCTGCTGTATCTGTCCAAATGTGAGATGAATATGTATTAGAAACCATAACATAAAAAATCAATAGCCCAGCACAATATAAAAATATATTTTTCATTTACTAAAATCACCCACATGATTTTAATTCATCAATTCAGATCCTATTAGAAAAAAAATCAGAAACACCATAAAGTATATTTTCCCACAAGCAATTTGTCTTTTGTCTTTTACTTAACAGATCTTACTATAAAAATATTTATTTCACTTTGGTGAACCAAAAAACTTCCCCTCTGGCCACCAACTGACTTAATCTTCCGGTATACTCTAGAACACCTGAGTGCTCTCCATGACATTGCTTTTCTTTCTTGCCAAGGTTAATTCTAGCCATCATCAATCCTTTTCAATCATTCGTAGCTACTGAGTTAAGAATTTATAGCAAAGGTTGAATGGGTAGAATCTGATACAACCTTACACTTGGTACAAACAGCCCATGGGCTGGTTGGACTATTAAGATGAGCTATTTAAATGTATGCTATTAAGAAACCCCTTTAACACAACATTGATCATTTGATAGCAACAGATTCATTCTCTTAGAAAATGTGGCTGTGTAAAATAATGTAGTTTCTCAATGATAAGTGACAGGAGTTGGCAATCTCATAAAGATGGGACTGAACAGGCTGTAGCAAGTGAATATAGCTAAAAATTACTTAATTGAGAGGTTATGAATGAGCATGGTAACACTGCTAACTTGCATTGAAAGACTTTTCAAGGAGGAACTGAAAATTGCGATATGCTTAAAAGAACCATTACAGAACCCTGTGTTATAATAAAGGAAATGATTTCATCTCCACAGCCTTCTGATATTCTAACAGGCACCTAGCAGCACTGGCTACAAACAGCATGGGCAATTTAGGGATGATCTGACAGGAGTATTTTCCAAAGTCAGGGAACGCCTGAATATACAGCTGCTGCATCAAACAAACAACAAAACAGAACTGCAGAGACAAACCAGCTATGGTGGACTATGTGAATGAGCCCGCAGAGGAGGTCTGTGTACACACATAAACTGCATTTGTGCATCATATGCATATTCATACATGCATTCGACCTGCTTTTTCACAATTTGGGGGATTTAGAGTGTTTAGACCTGGTGTATGAATACAATAAATACATAATGAATACAATAAATGGTGATGTCGAAGGCAGTGGTACAGCCAAAGGGCATTCCAAACTCATCTTACATTCTTGTGCACTCTTTCTCTCCCTTCCTCCATCTCCAGAAAAGATGAAGACTCTCAAAGTATATGCTAGATGCTTCCAGAGATTGTATTTCTCTCTAATTTCAGATGACAAGGGATGATAAGGAAAGCTTGCTAAACGATGGGATCCCACACGAGGCCAGCTCGTCTTGGGCCTTCTCCTGCTCACAATGATTAAACACAAAGTTTATAAAGATCCCTGATGGAATGATCCCACCTTAGGGGACTGAGGAGAGCTCAGTGAATGGCTGTGTTTTGAGGGTGACTCTTTCTGAAGCTGCTGGCACTCAGAATCCCCATCCTCCTGGAGATCAACCACAGCTCTAGGACAGGAAACCCTTTTAATGAAGGTGCTGAACAGATGTAGGTGACAAGCTTGCAGTAGGAGGTCATTTATAGCTAGTGACTGGCCAGCAGCGAGAAGATCTGAATCTTACATTTCTGCAGGCAGCCGCGCACTCAGAATGCAGCTGAAAGAGAGACATCGCACAAAGCCACACCAAAGGCTAGCACTAAACCAGTGCCAGAGTGACAGCCACTCCCTGGCCATTAAACTGGATAGCATGTCCTATTTTCAGGCCTCTTGGGCACCAGATGATTCATATCAAAGTGGCAAATGGCTAATGCTGCCTGGACAAGATGGGAAATGCCCCTGTCGCTGTGTATAACACAAAGCAGTTATTTTTCTATACAGGTAAGCATGATACCTGTAATAGTTTAGACCAAAAATATGAAGTGATTATTTTAAGTTTACTAGTAATTTATTTTTACTTTAAGCTGATGCTGAAACAGGCTAAATAATCACGTTGACATCTAGTTTCCAGAATATACAATAACATCATAAATAAAAGGGTGCGTCCTCAAAAGACAACAGAGAATTTCCGTGTGCACGCCACATTTTATGCCATACACAACTCTGCCTGTTTGTAGACAGCACACATGTAGTGCACTGTGGTGTATGGTGCACACATATATCTGACATTGCCTGATGAACAGGTAGCACCACGAGTTGCACACACAGTGCATCCAGTACTAACAGGCCTGTGCTTGGTGTCCAAGAGAGGATACAATTACCAGCCAAGTCACTGCAACGGTTTCCGCCTGAGCACGAAAGTCAGAGACTAGGCATCAAATCCCTGGCAAATGGGGCACCAAAGGTGGTGCAAACGGCCTAGTGATGACAGGACCACCTTATCCACACAAATGCTCAAGTTGGAAATGCATTTCTTTGTTAGTTCTTAATTAAAATTGATTTTCATTGCTGTAGTCAATCTTAAGCAACCAGATGAAAAGAGGCAACCTTAAAATCAGAATCTGCTCTTCTTATACTTGTAACATCTGTTATATAATTACTAGATCTTATTCACAACATTGCCTGGTCAGTATTTTTATATTCTGTTTCATAACTGTGATTGGTGTTGTACAATCTCACAGGCCCATCTGAAACTGCTAAGGATGGGTACACTTGAAAAGAAAGCCCAGTTAGCAAGCTCATTAGGGCCTATGGGCATTTATTTTGTAAAAGGTATTTCATGTTTTTATCTGATTCAGATATTCGGGAAGTCATCTGATCCTTGCCTTTACAGAGGACTCATGATCAGAACTAGAGGAAATCTCAGCCCACCAACACTTAAGGTCTAGGAGCATAATTTGTTTGACTGGCAGTACTTAAACAATTTCTCATGAAGGCAATACTTGAACAGCTTCCCATCCACAGGACGGATCAATGTCTTGAAGTGCCTGTCATTCACTATGGCTCTTTAAGGCAGTTAGGCCAGCATCTTCTCACAGGTGCTAACAATAGGGAGGCCAGGGCAGTTGACTGCCAGACTAGCTCTCAGGCCAAGTGAATCCTCATACTTTGGGCTTTTCAAAGTTTAATAAATGAAGCTGAAATTTATGTAGAACCCTAACACGTAGAATGAACACTGAGCTGTGAGCTTATGGATACTACAAATCAGAATGCAGAAGACTACTGCACGACATGGAAAATAGTTACAAACTTAGCATGTGTTGGCATCTCATTGTTTACTTCTTTAGACTATTGAGCTATAAAGTAAATGATGTAAACCATATTTTTTCCTTGGGTTACTTATCTATTAACCAAGGTTTCTTGATGGTCTACATGCCAGGCTCTATGCCTGTTGCAAAAGATAATAAAAAATAAAAACAATACATGGTCCCATTTTCTGACATGCGGATGCTGTATGAACAATCAGTCCATCCATTAAGCAGTTGCAATAATGTACTTTTGATATGCAAATTACAAAGAGGCTGTAAGAGAGGTAGAGCTTGTTAGCTTATGGAGTAACACCACACTCACTGTCACTTCCATTAAAAGCTTCATTTTCATATATATATATACATATATAATAATTAATTTAATTTTACATATCAGCCATGGATTCCCCTGTCCTCTCTCCCCCACCAGCCTTCCCCTCTAATCCATCCCCCATTCCCACCTCCTCCAACACAAGGTCTCATTTTCAAGCAGCATGTATTTTCATGGTTAAGCTAATATATCTAATTTATACATGTATGTTCACCATGCCACAGGTGCCACTGGGATTCATGTAGTGAGCAGTGGTCTAGGATCCTTACACCTAACAAGCTCTTTCTTTCTTCTTTGTTTATAGACCAAACATTTTTTGAATAGCAAATTATAACTATATGCTTATGATCAAGTTCTCAACTGTTTCTTCTTCCACCAAAATAATAATTTCAGTTAAAACTTGCCTCTTCCTGGAGTAAATTCAAATCGTATGTCATTCAGTTCCTTTCTGGAGTTTCTGAAACATATAACATAAAGCACATTAAAATCTAACCAGGCAGAGTTACTCCTGTAATCAAGCCAAATTACTCCCAATTCTTGTAAGATGCCAGTAGTGTGGAGACAGCATTTTACAGTTTTAGGTCACCTCCAAATATTTTCTCAAGTAGAAGATACAGTTATGATAACAATTAAGTGAATAGATATTTTTGATGAAATTTATCTTACATGAACATACTGATAACAAAAAATTCTCAAAACAAAATGTTCATTTTATAAAATCCATACTAACTCAGTAAGCGTAAATCTAATTTCAGAATACACATTTTTAGAAGCCTTTAGTCTAAGTGGTATCTTACACATTTTTCATATTCCCCCTGGACAGTAGTATTTTAGTAACAGAATTTTAAAGTTAAAAGCATCAAGGAAGACTGACTCCATAAGTTCAGAACAGGCATTACATATTAAATCACACAGAACAAAAACAATAAGGTGCATCTGTTGTTAAAAGTCTTTTCTCAATTCAGGCATCTCTAAATGTTGCAAAATTTCCCAAAGAATAATAAACTTTATATAAGATACAGAAAATTTTAAACTATATATGTAAATATATATTCAATAAAAATTAAATGACACTCAACAAAAATCTAAGGAACCATTTTCTCATTCATAGGAAGTTCAAGTAATGATAAAGGCTGGTGGCCCATAAACTATTAAAAGTGACTATGTATAACTTCTGGTCTCTGGGGACACTGTACAAAGCCTGATGGTGCTGGTATGCTCTCTGAACCCTTTAGTCTATAACCATCTCTTTATGTTCTGGGCTATCATCTCCTACCACACTAAGTACAAGGAGGTCAGGAAACTGGAAAGGACTTGTTATCAACTTAGAGAAAGCCCTCCTCACTGCCTAGAAAAGCTAACACACATCTAATACCAATCCACAAGGAACAAAAGGCAAAATATGAGGACAGGAACTCAAATCCAGATGTTAAGAGTCTTGAACCTAGAAATCTGCATCTGTCCTCAGGTTTCAACATCTGGACTTTGCAACTAACCCTCTAAGGGTTGAAGTCTTACAACTGTGCTTCCAGTAGGACTTTGTGGGAATCGGCAACTCTGAAATGTGTGGATCCTCACCCTAAAATAATTACCTTTCCTAATTTTAATTCAAATATTTCATAAATAAGTACTTTCTGATTGAGGGCTTATCTCTACAATAGATTGCTTGCCTAAAGTGTGTGTAGCCTTGGTTTGGATCTTTAGTACAAAACTGAAAGTAATTCTCCCTTCCAAAAGAAAAATAAATGCATTAACAGACTGAATTGTTTTATATTTTGGAAAGCCTCTGTGGCATTAGTTTCACATGACTGAATATTTACAGTTGATCTGTTGCAATATATCATGTTATATAAGGAAAAATTCCAGTAATCTTATATGCACAAAAGAATGAGTGAAGAAGTAATTAATTTCTTAATATAATAAAATAGTTTTGCCCTCATAAACTCCAGAGGGAGCCTGTGAACTCCCAGGATAACTGAACATATACATCAAGTATTGAGGAATATTATTTTAAGGTGTGTTCCTTTTGTTTATGTTGCATTTGTTTAACTCTGTGAAGCTGTGTTACTGTACCTGTCTAAAACACCTGATGGTCTAATAAAGAACTGAATGGCTATAGTGAGGCAGGAGAAAGGATAGGTGGGGCTGGCAGGGAGAAAGAATAGATAGAGGGAGAAATCTGGGAGAAAAAGAGATCAAGGAGCCAGTGAAGGAGGAAGACTTCAACCATCCAGCTACACAACCAACAAGCCATGGAGTAAGAGTAAGATTTACAGAAGTAAGACAATGGAAAACGCCCAGAGGCAAAAGGTAGATGAGATCATTTAAGTTAAGGAAAGCTGGCTAGAAACTAAGCCAAGCTAAGGCCGGACATTCATAATTAAGTATAAGCCTCTGTGTGTGATTTATTTGGGAGATGGGTGGCAGGCCCCCCAAAATAGTAAAGTACCAGCAAAAACAATCAAGCAACATTGGCTTCTCTTCTGTATCTATGGGTTCTGCATCCTCTGAGTCAACCAACCACAGGTCAAAAATGCTCATTGTGAAAAGTGAGCCTATACTAAACATGTATTTTTCTGTTTGCTTCTGTACATTCTCTAAAAAAATATAACAACCACTTGCATAACATTTGCAATGTATGAAAAGTACCCCCTAGAAATACAGTGTTATAAAGAGAAAAGGGGGAAGGTAGAATAGGAGGATTAAATGGGGGGAAGCTGAGAGGTCAGCGTAAAGGAGGGAGTATGGGGAGGAACAAAGGCCTAAAGACCTAAAGACGGTAAAGGCCTTTTGAAAAGCTGTATGGAAAGCTACTGCTGTAGAAGCTTCTTTAAATACACACACACACACACACACACACACACACACACACACACACACACACACACACGGAATGTAAATGGATTCACCATATAAAGGGGAGGCAATGCCCCAACTAGATCTCCTAAGTCTGCAAGTAAAACTTCCAGTGATGCAAATGAGTTACACCTTGTTGAGTCATTCATTGGCTAAGGGGCCAGATGGAACCCCAAACAACACAAGCCATTGCCATGGCTTTTGGTTATCCATGACAACCTGATGGTAAGGCCTTATAACTGAAGACACAACGGACTTATGTCATTGAGCTTGGAGAAACCAGGCTGGTTCCCAACGAGGAGCTTCACTCCAAATGGCTAGCATTCATAGTGCTGGAAGGCACTCTGCATGCTATCAAAGGAGAAAGGTAGTCATCAGTATCACCCAGCTACAAACCTTTGATCTACATCATCAACTTCCCTGGAAAATGTACTGGTTCAGTAGTGGCACCAATGTTAGGGTGGTAACCAACCACCCCTTGGTTGGATTTAAGGCCCACTCTGTGAGATAGTACCATACTTGACACTACTAAAGTGGCTATGAAAGTGAGACTAGACAGGTGATGGGCCCTAGGGGGAACCCTAGTAGTATTATTCTGCTAAACAAACATAGCAATAAAATGACCCCAAATGACATGTTGCTCATAGATCAGAGCACCATTCAACCCTCATCAGAGAAGCTTCATCTTGCAGTAGATGGTAATTAACACAGAGACCCACAACTGGAGAGTAAAAGACTTCAGAGCACTTAACCTTAAATGAGATGTCATTATCAAACTCCTCCCCTCAGGGCACAGGGATCCTTGATGAAGAGGAGGTGGAAAAACTGTAAGAGACAGAAGTGGTGGACAACTCTAGGGAAACAATGTCTTCTAGATTCAACAGAACGGATAGACGTATGAACACACAGAGACTGTGACAGCGAGCGCAAGACCTGCATAGTCCCAAGCCAGACAAAATCCCAGAATGGAGGAGGGGAACTAAACACAGAGTTCCACCCTTAATCAAGAAACTCTTGAATCCACACGTGTTGGGAAAGGGAGACATCAGTTTTTTTGATGCAGTAACACTGAGAGTATCAACCACAGTCCAGAGCAGGCACCATGCCCAGGAGCAGTCGGTCAAAACCAAACAGACTCCATGTTGTTTTGTGTGAGGGAGAGAGAGAGAGAGAAAAAACAAACATGAGATTGGGTGAGCATGGAGGTGGGGGGATCTGGGAGAAGTCAGGAGTTAAAAAAGAAAAAAGTGTCCCCTAAAGAGTGCAACAAGTAGTTGTGATAAAAAATATATGAATAAATGGTATATATATATTCATGTCACATTAGTCACTGAAAAAAATCTAGAAATCACTTAAAGTGTGTTGGAAGGTGTCACATGAAAATATTACATTATATAAGAGAATTGAACATCTTCAGATTTTTGTGTTGTTGGTAGGTGTATATTTCTCCCTTTGATTCCAACAGTCAGCCACTGAGATATGCAAAAGATACCTGCTGGATTCTTTTATTTTGTGTTCCAAAGCCTACTACCCCCTCCCCATTTTACATAACTACATTCAGTGTACCCCTTGTTTGTAAGTTTAGTGAGTCACAAAGTGAGGACAAACAATTCTATACTGGAAATGCCTGATATACATAGAATACTCAAGCCATATCATTTTTTATGAGAAAGCCACATCCTTCAAGATTTTACATATTATTAAACAACCCCCCAAACACATGAACAGTCTTGGTAGTGGATGCTATATGTAAGCGAAAGGAAAATTAAAACTAAAGTAATCTAGTAGGAAAAAAGATCACTAAGAAAGGGAGTACCAATATTATATTTAATAATGAAATGACTCAAGGAGAATAAAATAAAGGCACTTGGTTCAATATTAATTGGTGTCAGGGCTCCTTTTTCATCTAGTGGGTCTTGTTCAAATTAGTTTTTTCTACTCAGGCCATGGTAAAAGAGTGTATGCATGAGCTGCACCCTGAATATCATCATGAACATCCTAATTTTTTAAATATTAATATCACAAAAGCAATAGCCAGCCCTCATAATCCCCACCAACATCAACTGCGAAGTTTGCCTCTGCAAGTCACTCTTTATGACTCTGAACCTAAGTCTCACCTTTGAAAAGGCCACTGTGATTGATTGTAAGTAGTAGACTTGTCCCATCAAGGTGATATATACTTGGAAAAATGCCTAATTGGTTCTAACTACTGAAGGTCGTCCTTTTATAAAGAATTAATCTTTTCAGACTCATACTTACACCTTTAATTGAAAGTACATTCACTTTAATTGATGTGGCGCAGGACAGTCTTGATTTCAGGGAAGTCGAAGACAGGAATGGTTTAAGGCCAAAAATAGTCTGTGCAGCTTTACAGTAGAAACAGTTTGAGGCCCAGGCTGCTGCTGCTGCCACCTCATTAAAAAAACCTCCTTAATCCTAAAATAAAAACTATCAAATTGGGTAAAGCAAAATTCTTTACTGCTCACTGTAGGCATACCCTGTCTCACAAATGCAAATGCCAAAGCATCCTGTAAGAAATTTATTCTTACAAAGGAGAAATGCAATCATATGGCATGACTGCATACCCTGGCACTGCTGGATCTGTCACTCTCCATATCCAAAGATCTAGTGTACACACACACACACACACACACACACACACACACACACACACACACACTTAATCCAGGGGCAGCATACTATATCAACTATTCTGTGCTTTAGTTTTAATAATGAATCTTGAAATTTCTAAATATTAGTTCATTGTAAGATTTCGTATCATTTTCAATATAGTAGCAAATCCAGTGGCAGCATACTAAATCCATTATGCTGCACCTTAGTTTTAAATTAATAATGTATCTTGAAATTTCTAAATATTAGTTCACATACTTTTCCATATAATGGCTATAGTTTCCCGTTCTATGCTGTATCTTTTTTTGAAGCCCTTCTCTATCCTGTGAAGAGATTGCTTCCAATCTTTCACCTTTACAAACAATGAGTTAATGAATAACCTTATTCTTATCTCATTCTGCAAATACATAAGCAAAAAAAAAAAAAAACATTTCTAGTCATCAACTACTTGGTCAAAGGATGCACACCCGGGTAATTTGAGAGGCACTGCCAAATTCCTCTTCATTTCTGTTGTACCAATCTCCATCCTCACTAGCAGTTTGTAAGCTCTGTTGCAAGAACTTTCAAACAATAATGCTAGGGTGTCTAACAGAAGTAGGAGAAATGGGGACTGAGCCAGAAGAGGAAAGCAGATTCCTAATAGACAGGAACAACAAGAACTCAACACTTGCTGGTGACAGACCAGCAGGGACTCGGGGTAACTGAGCTATTCAAACTTTTCAGAGACATAGAAAATTTGACATTACATAAAAAATCCCATAGTTTCAACTGGTGATGTGTAACTTTAAAGTGCGATGCTAGGCGTAGGGATCAGATGAAGTCCATGAACACTCGCTACTAAGGCTGAGGATAAAATATAGTATCTGTTGATCTTAACACACAAACTGTGGTCAGTAGAGGCACACCAAGTTTCCTGAAATGGTAAGACTTTGATGTTATTTTTAAGAATCTACAAAAAAAAGTCATAAATAATGCACTGACTCACAGGCTATGAGCACTGGGGAAAAAAATAAATCATGGGACAAGAAAATAAATCCAAAGAAATTTAAGCAAAAAGAAAATACAATCTATAAAATTAGAAGTGTTTTTGAGCTTTCAGACCTGTCCTTCAACAACTGGGGTGTGATTTTTTTGGGGGTGGCATGGTTTTGCTGGGTTTGTTTTATTTCTGCCCAAACTGAGTTCACAGTCTAGACTGGAATGGGTAAGGCCTTTCTTCCTGTGCTTTCAATTCACCTCCAAGTGACACAGTTAACATTCCAAGGAGATGGCTGTGGAGGCAGCAAGGGACACACCAGGAAGCAAGTAACTTCCTGGTGGGTGGAGAGCAGAAGGCCAGGGAGGCCACAGAGAGATTTCACAGGATACAGCATTCACCTGACCTCTTAATGTAGCATGCCAGAACTATCTGACTGTCACTGTTCCTCAAGTGTCCCCAAAGCCAAAGTGAAGTCTCATGTTAGTGTCTCCTAGCCAGTGCTCACAGAGGCCTGGGGCTCACAGACCCTAAGAACCTGATGGTATTAAAAGATATGCAAGTCCAAAGGTCATTCATTTCAAAGAGCACTGGAGAGAGTCCCTGCCATTGGTATTTCATCTACCCTGAGAACAGTGATGCTCGGCAGCTCTGAGGTCAGCAGAGCCACCAGAAGACATGGAAGGCTGGAAGAAGCAAAGGGACTCAGAAGTTTGCCCTCCCTCTAAGCAGCTGAAAGTGGATATGGCAAAAACTGCTCTATTTTTTTTCCTTGCTTTTGCCTAAAATTCCAAGGGAAGGAAATGCTATGGTACCCATGGGCTCTACAGACAAGTCCTAGAATGTGTCCCTTCTCAGGGGCAGGAGGAGGACTCTTTCAGTGTTGAGTTTCACTTTTAGTTCATCTTGCTCCCTGTCTTACATTGTACTGATGTAAAGCTGCCCCCTCAGCCTGAGGAGAGGACACAGACTATAGGTCCTTTGGAGCTAGCCTCCCCCTCCCCCTCCTTTCCTCTTGGAGGTGGCTGGTACAGGAGAGTAAGATAATGTGAGCTATGAAGACAGAAGTCTAAATTCAAACTCACAAACCATTCCTTTGGCCTTCTATGACCTATTTTTCTTAGCTGTGAGAAGGGAGAGATACTGTCTAGCTGCTATGGCTGAAGAGGTCCCTCAACAAACTTCTATATGGAAACGTGGTCCGCAGAAGAGCAGTGTTAGGAGACAGGGAAGAAGGGCAGTTGTTTTGGTCATTCTTAAAACAAAGTTCAAGATGCTTATGCCTTACCCTCCTCTGGTGGTTTGAATAAGAAATGTCCTCACATACTTGGAACACTTGGTCCCCGGGGGATGGCACCCTTTGGGAAAGTTGTGGAAGCTTTAGGAGGTGGAGCATTGGTGGTGGAAGAATGGTACTGTGGAGGAGGGGGAGGGGGTCTGATCATTTATAGACTTCCCTACTTCCACTTTGCTGGCTCTGCTTCGTGTTGGTGGTTGAAAACACATCGTCTCCACTTTCTGCTTCTGTCACTGCGGCCGCGCCTCCCTCACCATTCCCGGCTCTTGCTCCAGAACCAGGAGCCAAAACGATCTTTGTCCTTCTTAAGTTGCCTCTGGTCATGATATTTTATCACAGCAACAGAAAAACAACTAGCGGACTCCCATTCCTACCTCGCCCCTGCCTGTCTTTCCGGCCTTGGCTCTCCTGCTTTTGCTCTTGCTCACTTGCACATCTCCCGTCCCCCCTCAGTTCCTGAAATCCTGGGCAACACAGCACTTTGGTACAACCCGCACCTGCCCCTTCAAAGACACTTCTGTTGTCCTGCTTGGTCCCCCATGCCTGATAGTTCCCCTCCGGATCTGGGGACCAGAAAAGGCGATGGAGGTGGCCAGGGGAGGGTAAGTCCCCTTCTTCCCTCCTGAATGCCCGGGTTCCACTTCTGTGCTAGATTTTGCACAAGGGCAGTCTGTGGTTATCTCCTTCAGGTGAATGTCTAGTTTCCTTAGTAGTGCCTGGGGGGTGGGTACAAATATTTGCTGAATGAATGAAGAGCACCAGTCCAGGTTTTATAAAGGAGCCCCTAGGCTTCGGAGACAACACCTTCTGTCCTTGCCCTGTTCCCTAGCTGCCTTCTCTATCTGTCCCAAACACTCCTCTCTTCCTGTTCCCTCAACGGTTCAAACTCCATTCTCTACTATTCCCTCTTCTTATTCTCTCCCTGGATGATTTATTTCAGATTTACAGCTCAATCCCAGTCACCTCCCCTGAGCTATAAGTCCATTATCCAATTGCTTACATGGTATCTTTCCACAGAAGAGCCACAAGACATCAAAATCTCAGGACAATCAAAATGCAGAGCATCACTCTTCCTCTCAACACACTTCTCTGCCTCTGCCCTTAGAGCAACAGCGAAGACACATAGATACTATCTCCTTAAGATTTCCAAGTCATCCATTCCTCCACCCCTTCACTACAGCACACTGTCACCAGCCACACATTAGAATAACTGATATAATGGACAAAGAACATTTCATACTCATGAAGCACACAAATCAGTTCCTAGTGTGAGAGCTGAAGGAGTATAGATAAAATGCAAAGGTTGTTTAGGGTGCCCTCTCGGCAGACAGATTAACCCAGAATGGAAACAGTTACTCTTAAAGAAAAATGAAAAATGATGGAAATTTAAGGATAAGCTGAAGTGACCTGCAACATAGGCATGGAGCAAGAAGCTGGAGGAGAGCCGCCCCATGCTGCCACCCATGTCTCTCTGAAACAACGTCCCTTCCTCTTCAGTGGAATATTGAGTCAGTTCATGGGACCCTTCAGAACCTGGAGACACCCATTCAGAGGCTAACAGAGCACAGTTATTATTTAGTATCTGCTCTCTCTCTCTCAGCCTCTTCTGCAATAGAAAGGAAATGATGCTTCCTTCAAGATTAAAGATGCTTTGTGGAAATGCCTTGTGAATTCCTGGCACAGATATAAGGAATCATCTATTTAGATGCACACAGACACATGGGGAAAAGTCATGGCTCCAGTCCTTGAAGAGTTCATAGTCATTCAAGAGGATGACAGCTAGCATCTGATCATGGAAGGAAACCAGTGAGACAGAGACCAGTGAGATGACTTAGCAGATAAAAGCAATTGTCACCAAGTCTGATGACCCGAGTTCAATGCCTGGAACCCACATGGTGGAGAGAGAGAACCAACCAGCAAGTTGTCCTCTGACCTCTGTGTGTGCATGGCAGGTATGCCACAAACACACAAAATAAACACAAGTATTTATGTCAACCAGTGCTAGAAAACAGTTGTAGGCAAGAAATATCAGACAATTCTGAGGACAGCACATTCCCCACTCCGGACTCCCACTGCAATCCATCTTTCCAACACCTGCCAAATTCATCTTCCTCTCAGGTACAGGTCCAATCACAGAATCATATAATTTTACAACCCAAAGGGGCCCTAGAGGTCACCTAGTCCATTCCCCTCTTTCCTCAGGTGAAGCAACTGAAGCCAAGGAGATTAAGTGGCTTGCCTAAGATTACACAGCTGGTTAATTCACTCAATACTCCATAAATCCTTATTGATCACCTACTAGGTGTCAGGCCCGTGCTGGGAGCTATTAATGCAGAAATGGAGCTCCAACCTCGGAGCCGAGGCTTCTACACCACCACTATCTGTTCTACATGGTTGGTTCTCAAAGTGCAGGCAGAGTTAGCAGAGAGTTACAATCTCTAACAGAGACTGTTTCCCCAACTGCACCCCACACCCAGTTCAGAAGCAGTGAGACACTGTAACAGAAATAAGGTTGAGAACCCTTGCTGTACCTCTCAGTATTATCCTCAAAGATCTGCTCAAGTTCCAAGTCCTCTCATACATACATACCCCCATGTCCCAGGTAGCATATGCTCCAGGAATGTGAGAAATAACTGAGTATCCTACCATTCCTACCCAGGCTTGCCCTTGCATTAAGTTATCACAAAACAGTCTTCAAACAAACAAACAAACTAGTGGGACTTCTAAAGGTTAAAATTAATTTCAGCATTATATCTCTGTATTGGTTTCCTTACTCTTTGCTCTTAGGTGACCTGCAGCCCAGCTCCCCAAAAATATATGGAGACTTATTCTTTCTTATAAATGCCCGGCCTTAGCTTGGCTTGTTTCTACTTAGCTTTTCTTAAATTATCCTGTCTGCATTTTACCTCTGGGTTTTTATCTTTCTCTATTCTATATACCCTTTTCCCCATTTTACTCCATAGCTGGCTGAGTGGCTGGGTGGCTGGTCCTTGGTGTCCTCTTTTCCTTCTCATTTTCTTGTTCTTCTCTCTTCTATTCCTTTATTAATTCTGTCTGCCTGACAGCCCCACCTATCCTTTCTCCTGCCTAGCTATTGGCCTTTCAGCTCTTTATTAGACCAATCAGGTGTTTTAGACAGGCAAAGCAACACAGCTTCACAGAGTTAAACAAATATAACAGAAAAGAATGCAACATATCTTTGCATCATTAAACAAATATTCCACAGCATAAACAATGTACCACATCTTAAACTATATTTCACGACATATCTCCTTTTACCCAGAAATATGACCTTGGCTTAGAAAATATAGACTGGTAGTATTCAAATATTTTGTGTAGACTGATCCATAAAGCATCTCATAAGCCAACATCAAACACATCAGATAACCACACTGGTCTCTTTAATAACAACAAAACAAGAGCATTACCCCCCCTCTCTCACACACACACACACACAACTACATACACCAAACACAAACACCACACACATCCACAAACCACCTACACAACCACACTATACGTATGTTCCCCCATCACACTACACATAGTGTTTTTCAGAGTAGTATCTTGATGTATTCATAGACTATATTCTGAAGTACTAGTTGTCTGCAGACTTTTCTGCAAGACCCCATCTCAAGTCTCAACTGCTTCCAGGCAGCCATTCTACAATGTGGAGGATAGCTTTAGATTGACAGTCCATACTGACCCCACAGTCCATAGCTTTGCCATGGCTAATGACCACATGCGAGCTACACACATAGAAACTCTAGACAGATCTTACAGTGCTGAGACCTAGCAAACAGTCACCTAAACATCCGATCACCTCCAAAAAGTAGCTTTCATCCAGAGGTAATCCAAACTAAGTGAGACTGTCTCCTTTACTGCCCCAGTAGTCACCAGGCTAAGAGCACAGTCATTTCTTCTCTCCCACCTTTGAACCTCAACTCTGCTCTCTCTACTATATAATACTTTCTAAAATCATGGGAAAAAAATTCAATATATAGAAAGATATAAAGAGAAATAAAACAAGCACTTGTTTATCTACCATCCAGAACTTTCACGTAGTAACACTCTGCCTTGTTTACTTCATAGCAGAACACATAAAATTTTAATAATGCTTCACCTACACAGCACAAAATCAGGTTTTGTCTCAGCGATGATAAATCACAAAAGAATAGATTATCCTGTAAATACTTCTTCCTGACGAGATTACAAAAGTCTATTTTCACTGTGGTAAGTAGTCTTTTCAGCATGTGGATAATGTGCACTGAACTCATTTCTACCCTGAATCAGAAATGGAGGAGGAGTTGTCTCAGGAAAGCTGACTGCTGTCCAGCTGGCAGAGCAGACCCTGGAGTGGGCTGAAAGAGTAAACTTAGTTTTACTCTAGGAAGAAACAGTCCAGTGTGCCTAGTAGGGAGGAAGCCCCTGCACATGCCCTTCTGGAAATCAGCCGAGGGCAGTAGAGAGCAACTCACATCACCATCAGCCGTGCCTAAAAGTAAAGGTCACATTAGGTCTAATTCAGACAAATCAGCCATCACTGTTCGGGTTATAAATGTTTCTCGTCAATGCATTAGGCTTGCAAGCCAGCATGCTAAGTCCTTCACGTTAAAGATGTAAAGGGGCCTCGAAGGCAGAGTTAATGAATGTCCCCTTGGAACTGAGACATCCTATCACAGTCGGGGTAATTATGCAGACTGGTGAGGTGGGCTGGGAGGGAGGAGAGCTGATAGAGCAGTGAGGGATTCCAGGAGGAGCATAGCTTTTTTAAAACGTTTACTTATTTAAGGCATGAACCACCACAAATCCTAGCTAGCACAAGTACCATTTTATTTGTCTACTCTTTAGAAAATCAATTTTGCTCATTTCAAAAGTAAGCAGAATGTATCATGAACATTTAGTTATTAAACATATAGAAGATGAAGGCAGGGATCTGTGGTAGAGAGTTTGCCTACAAATGGCATAGGCTCCAAGTTTAGCCACAAAACAAATAAATGAATTGACTAATCATTAAACAGAAATTACATAAAGAAAAAAAATGTGATATCACCATCTACTTGAGATGCTGGTTGCCCCAGCTGAGTACTGAAATCAGTCTTGTCTGGCTTGTTGCTGAGGCAGGCAAAGGGAGACCTGCATGGTGCAATTCTTACTTTTCCAGCAAAGAAACATGCAGGGTGGATTTCTTTCCCTTGGCATGAATTTCAAGTAGAAATTTTTTATGGAATCTCTTTTATCAGGGACACCTAACAATATCTTCAACTCTATTCTGTAAAAGACAGAAACTTTTTTTCATATAAATGTCTTCAACCATATGGAGCAAAAGATGCACATTTTTCCTTCCACTTGCCGCAGGCACAATATTAAATCTTCCTTGAGTGATGGCATTTCTGCTAGAAGCTGAAATAATACAGCCAAGGTACATTGTTTCCTGATGATTTACCTTCACAGAGGAAGCCTGCAGAGTACAGGAAAAAAGGATAGCCTATCCCAAGCTCTCTTTCTGGGGCCCCAGAGCACGTTTACCAAGTGCTGCATGGAGCAATTTCAGGGCTGCAGTCTCTGACCGGTATGTGAAGGGGTCCTGATTTCCTAGGTACTGACGGAACACAGATGTTTCATGTGGGTGAAACATCCATGGGAAACAGGCAGCATTCTGTTGTGAGCAACTAAGAAAATGTGCAGGTATTTTCCCTGCCGATCTATTTCAATGTAATGTTTTATAAGCAAAGGCATTTCCAGTCCAGGTTGGGTGACTCTTGAGCAATGACATTATAAACGTTCCTGAACATGTAAGGAACATATATTGCAGAATGTCTAAGCTTCCAATGGGCTCCAGGCCTGTCTGGTTAAAAACCTGGAGAATGTCCCCAGCTGAATTTTCAAACAGTCTGCATCTAGAACAGAGAAGAGATCATTCTGCACTTACAAGTTTTAAGTGCAGCTACCATGCGTGGTTGGGGCTGCTTGTAATCCTAGCTATGTCAGAAGGATCATGAGTTCAAGGCCAGCCTGAACTACATGAGACCCTATCTCCAACAACAACAACAACAACAACAACAACAAAAGGAATGTATCCCAGGGAATTGTAGTAAAGCTACAACAGTATATGAAATGAATGGACAATGAATTCAAAATTAGCTAGCAGGAACAAGAAATCTGCATTAACTTTTTTAATTTCACTAAATTCAGTATTATCTCATGTGCTTAAAAAAATCAAAGGGAAGCTACATAAAAAGTTAGCATGCATAAAAGGAAATATGATCACTTTTAAGTTACACTAAAGTACCAACCCAATAAAGGAAAAATTATGAAGGATTAATTAATAAGTAATATCCATACCTTGATTAGAAGACCCCCCCTTGCTTTAAAACAATTGTACTAATGATATTAAAACAAGCAAGTGTTTTTACTTTTGATCCATCACAGGGAAATGGCCTGTAATAAGCACACACTCAGTCTAGTGTGGATGACTCTTGGGTGAAGCCAATGTAAAGCCTTAAGTTGGACTTTCCTGAAACTGTGTCATCAAACAGCTATTTACCCAGCTGCATGGGATAAACATAGTGCTTCTGGACATATACTAAGTTGCTGTACACAGAGAGCATTCGGACCCACACCTGTCAGAAGGCTGGGTTAGGGTGGACTCTTGTTCACTATGGGCTAAAACTCTATGAAACTGTGAACTGAAATAAATCTTTCCTCACTTGTTTTTTTGTTCATTTCTTTGATCAGCATCACACACACACACACACACACACACACACACACACACACACACACACACACACTCAACACCAAGTTTTAAAGCAAACAGTATCTCTCATGTGTATGACCGTATGACAAGTACTGAAACTAAGAACTAGAGGTAATGTCTTCTTACATGAGGATCACTAAAGAAGATATGTCCAACAGTTTCTATCATAATGCATCTGTGAGTGAGTGGTCAGTATATCCAGGCTGTTAAACTCTAGTACTTTTTCTATTAGCTTAGATTTCCTGGCCTTCTGACTCAAGAAAAATCTAATTAAAGAGGCCAGATAGAATATATAAGCATTCTTACTCCACAGAGCTACATATGCTGGACACTCTGCAGACGGTGCACTATTTGCCTAGTTACAGGAAATTCATAGCTGTGCTTTCAAGAAGGCACTAAAGACCAGTGCCCTGGGACTTGGCAGGGAGAGAGTTTCTACAGCACAGCCAAGAGGGCTCCTTCACAGGTAGTTAGATGGAAGGCAGAGCTCCTCTCTATCAGTTTCAGACAAAATGAAATAATCATTGATTCACTGTCAACTTTAATTTAATTCATGAGAAGTATTTGATTAAAGAAGGCAAATGACTGAATATCCACCAGAAAGACAGAGGGATAGTAAGTCCATCAAGGAAAAGGTATGGGTCATCTCAATAATGCTCTAAAAGCAGGGTCAGTGGGGCACTTATGATGTGCAGTAAAGGCCCCAGTGTGAACAGCTGGACCTGGCACATGGGTAAATTCTCAGTAAGTATTTTCAAAATTGAATTGATTAAATTCAATGGGTGTAACACTAACCCTTTCCTGCTGCATGGCATTACATGAAATGCAAAACACACTTGACAACATTCCTAAGTATATACACGGCCAAATGGAAACAACCCAATTAATACCAACAACAAAAATTTCCTCTGCCAAAGGCACTTAAATTGCCGCACAAGTCAGAGTCCCGACAGGGGCAGAGTCGAAATCCAACATTGGGGATGGTAGGCGCATTCTGAGCAAAATTCAGGATATACCAGCTACAGACTAGTCAGCACTCGGGTACACACAGTAAGTCAGAAATGCCATTATTTGTGGTTCTAAAACTCATGTGTGCAAAGAGCTACTGGATGGTCAGTCATATGCACAGAAGTGTGACTAGTGTACAGGAAATAGAGGCGTGCGCCTCTGTAGTAGTGCTTCTTCTCCCTTTCTCCTAACTTCTCTTCAAAAGCTTTGGCCTGGTTCTAAGAGAAGTTGGAGGAGAGCAAAAATATGTTCTTACAAGAGCTAATAACTGAGCCCTAGGGAATCTGGGTCAGTTTTCCACGTTCAGTATTTTCATTTCTACATCACTGTAGAGACGGTCAGTGAGGCAACCACTCACAGCATAATATACGGGAAGGTCTTATTAGAGAAGGTGTGGACAGGCAAGGACACTCATCCACTCTGCAACAGCTAAAGAGAGTCAAGCAAGACCAACACAGTGTTTAGCCACCGAGTTCTAAATGGTGGGTCCCTAGTCCTGTCAAATCTTGAATGGTGGGCCTTCAATGTCAACATCACTGGCATCAACATCACTGGCCTAGGAACCACACCTCTGGATAAGTTTGTGGTGATATTTCCAGAGAGGTTTAACTGAGGAGGGAAGGCTCCCCCTGAGTGTGAGCTGGACACCAGCATGTGTCTCTTTCTGCCTCCTCACGATGGATGCAAGGAATTCCAATCATCTCACGTCCTAGCCACCATGCCCTTCCTGCCATTAAGAACTGCATCCCTTAAACTGTGCACCCAATAATCGATTCCTTCCTGTGGTGGTTTGATTGAAAATGGCCTCCACAGGCTCATATAGTTGAATGTTTGGTTTAAAATTGGTGGAACTGTTTAGGAAGGATTTGGAGGTGTGGCTTTGTTGGAGGAGGTGTATCTCTGGGTATAGGCTTTGAGTTTTCAAAAGCCCACACCATTCCCAGTTACACCGCCCCCCCCCCACACCTCTTGCTTATACATGAGATGTGAGCTCCAGTGCCATGATTGCCATGCTCCCCATGATGGTCACAGGCTCATCCTCTGAAACTGTAAACCACCCCTAACTAAATGCTTTCTTTTGTAAGTCACTTTGGTCATAGTGCTTTGTCATAGCAGTTTGAAAGCAACTAAAACACTTCCTTAAGTAGTTTTTTTTTTTTTTTTTTTTTGACATTTTGTCACAGTAATGAGAAAGGTAACTAATATATCATCCTTCACCCAACCCGAGCAAGTATAGATGTCAAACCTCCACTGAGTCCTCCACAGCTTCCATAGCATAAATGCAACATTTCATGGATGGGCAGGGCTGTATCTTCTAAAAGGTCACAAAAGTTTTTAATAAGTGGGACTTGATTCTCTGTAGATGGAAATGACACGAGTCTCCAGCACAGCCTCTGAAAGCAGCACGGGTTGGAGCTGACCTGAGACTGAGTATGATGAGAGTGTAAAATAAACCCATGCCAGTCAGGGAAGCCTCCTGATACTCCAACTCATGCTTCCTTCTGTAAATGTAACTGATGTAGATACGTGGCTTCATCTGCTCAAATCAAAGACTCTAGTTCCATGACCAAAGTTGGAAATGTGTATTTCCTAAACATGGCTCAAGTATGGGCTCCTGCCTGTCAGCTTAGGGGAATCGCCGGGAGATGCAAGAACAGCACCCAGGTCCATGATGTGGCCACTCCTATTGACTTTCTTAATGTGCACCACAAGAGGTGCACACATGTCACTGATGCTGTGTTGTTCACCCTCCTGAGCCTCTCTGCACTCAGAATTGCCTGAAGGAAGAGTACTCCACACTCCGACTGCTCGTTAATTGTGAGTCTCATCATCACTGCTATTATGGGTCTGTCACTCAGAATCACTCTTGGCTATCAGTGACAGCATGGAGTGTATGAAGATGACATTTACATGTTTTGTACTCTCAACATTAGGAATCTGTTTGGCTCACCAAATGAGCAGCGGGCGCCATGCTAATTATATAACTTTTTAGAGCGCTAATAGGATCTCCTGCTGAGCCAAGTGGGAAGGAAAAAAAAACAATTCTCATTTTTATGTGCACTTTAGCATACTGACCTCCTTTATCCTGTTGATGTGCCCATTAATAAAACATTTTTAAATGACCTGAAAGGCTTTTTATGAACTAGAGTGTGGGCCTGGCTGCCAAGCAGCTGTGTATTTGAAAGGGCTGGAGCTGGTATCAAAGCTGCCTGTGATTAAGTCTGGCCTTGAAACCTCCTACGACCAGAATGGATGTTCATGGCTTTGACTGGCTGTAAATGAAAAAAGATTTCTGCAGTGGGGGAGCCTCAAAAGACAGAAATAAGGGTGCTTGTGATGGTGGGTTTGCTTTGCTTGGCCCACGAAGACAATTCATGGGTTGTAGTTCTGACTCGGTGGCAGAACACTTGCTATACATGCAAAAAGCCCTGCGTTCATCCCCCAAACCACCAACTATATATTATATGTAATAAATTATGTCTATAAAAAAATAAATAAAATCCGCAATTTAGTTTCATTTAACAATCTGAAATCAGGTTTTTCTTCCCTATTAGTTCCTTTCAATTTTAGAACAATGATAGTAAGAAAAAATATAACTACTATTTAAACCTGAAATATGCTAATGGGTGTTTTCTGAAAGCAAAGGGTCTCTCAGTTGTTCCTTGGTTTCTTCTTACACAATACCACAAGTGAAAATACATATCAAACCTAATTCTTCAAACTTCAACAAAATAAAACAGAAACCATGCACTTAAGTAGACATGGTCAAACCTATCTAGGAAGTTAAGATAGCTGTCATGATAGTAAGTGAATTAAAAATAAGGAAAACAGAAACTAGTGTGTTCAGCTTAAATATATACAAGACACGCCGGGCGTTGGTGGCGCACACCTTTAATCCCAGCACTCGGGAGGCAGAGCCAGGCGGATCTCTGTGAGTTCGAGGCCAGCCTGGGCTACCAAGTGAGTTCCAGGAAAGGCGCAAAGCTACACAGAGAAACCCTGTCTCGAAAAACCAAAAAATAAAAAAATAAAAAAAAAAAATAAAAAAAAATATGTACAAGACACATGGAAATGTTCTAGGTTTGAGAACACACAAAAGGAATGAAGAAATGCACAGTGTACTACTCAATGAGTTATGGCCAATCATAGAATTCAGAGATAGAAAGAAAGCAGATGTGCATCAGGTACTGGCATTTGGTCCTGAAGACAGTGCTTACCTCAGACATTAGAACCTAACAAAATCTCTACTCCATCATACACTCATGATGCCACTTCTATGTTAAGCTGTCTTCTCCTTAAATATACACATTTCTTAAAGAGAATTGCTAATACTTGAACCAAGCAGCAATTCTGAACCTTCACAGTGCCTGGCATCAACCAGCAAATGAATGCTTAGCTTAAGGAAAAGCCGAGTCTATTAAATTACTAAACTGAGGGAAAGAGAGCTGAGGAAATTCAAAGCTACTTTGCAGATTTCCTCCATTAAGACAGACAAGGACAGGCTGGCCAAGAACCAAACTTTTCTGCTGGTACAGCTCCAATCAGGGTTGTTTTTGCAATCCCCAAACTGTAGACTGAGCTTATACAGGCAATGGAGCCTGGGGTGGAAGATGATGTAACAAGAGGGGAAGATTGACACACATCCCCCAAATTCACTCACTTGTGTCACCTTTAATCATTAAGTGGTTATAATGCAGGACTCCATCAGAGTCAGAAACATGTAACCTTGCACTTTTGGAAACAAAGTGGGCACGTGACTGAGTATTTCCATATGTCAGACAAGTCCAGTATATTCAGTGTGTCTTCACTGTGGCTGTAGAAATGAGAAAACAGCAGTGGACCAACAGCTCTTCCGGAAATGGGTGTAACCCGCTTTGGTGGGAGCAAGGCAATCAGTCATATAACCAGACAGGTTTAGGAGCAAAGATGTTAATAGAGGAGGCGGATGTTCTTCAGAGTCACCTGGGCATCTCCCTGGTGGTTGGCATTCACCTACCTGAGTGACTCTCAGACATCAACTGTGTCTTCTACAGGAAACCTGGCAGCAAGACTCTAGTCACCACTGGTAGAGTGTGTGTGTGTGTGTGTGTGTGTGTGTGTGTGTGTGTGTGTGTGTGTGTGTATATCCTAGGTAGGAGTCTTCACAGAGAGGCAAGGAAAAAGGGGTAAGATGAACAGGCAATACCATAACATTTCATTCTTAAAGGATAAATTCAGAGTACTCCAGGATAACTTAATTTGCTTCTCTGCTTTATAATAAACATTTTCATTTCAAGAGGAAACTTCAGGCTTGCCTTGTTTAGATAATGTCACATTTGGGGACACGGCATGAATTCTTTTAGAGTAATAATAGAAACATCAATTTGCTCACAAGTATGTGTACAATTTTATGTATACTTTTTAAAGCGAATTTAACTTTTAAAAAAGACCTCTATTTTTAAATATAGAGTGAATTATTTCAGGGGATTGGAAACTCATTAACTACCCAAAGGTCTTTTCCCGGCCTCCTCGATCTGTCCACCTGAGGACTTTAAGATTTGGCTTAGCAAAAAATGCAAGCTACAAAGTTTTATCATTCCTGGCTAATCTACCAAACTGAATGAGCAAAAACTGCAAAATGACAACAGCAGACGTAAAAGGCTGTTAAGGATACATCCTATAGACCTTTCTTCACAGCCATCATGGGTATAAACCAATACCCCTTTTGACGGGATCATGTGGCAATGTGTTTCCAAAAAATTTAATAAGGTTATATTCCTTGACCCTATTCTACACCAATGAATTTGTTATGTGAAATAAACTAAAAAATTGACAATTTTCTATATAAAGCCAGTATTTAGAGCACTGTTTATGGCAGTACAAATCTGGAACCAAATTAAACCTCCAATGATGAGAAGATAGTCTAATAAATTGCAGCAAAATAACCACACGATAGGATAGTATGCAGCTATTAAAGTTTTGTTTATAGAAACAATTTCTAATGACATTCGAAAATGGCTATGGCATAATGCTAAGTGTAAAAAGCAAAGTACAAAACTGCATACGCAGTATAATTGGAATAATTAAAAAAGATTCCCAGTGTAAAAGGAAAAGGAGAAAATACATTCAAATGTTGTGAGCATTTATTCCTGAGAAATGGCCTGATGGGTAGCCATTTTCTTTTTTATAGCTTTGTACGCTTTGTAAATTTCCTGTAGGGAACATGCATTGCTTTTATAAAGAGGGGTGGTATTCTCAAAAAAAAAATGCATCAAACTGGATTACAAAGACTTATCGTCATTTGAGCAATGAAGACTTTTGAAAGACCCAGATAACTGAGCTAAGGTTTAAAAACATAAAAGCGCCTTCCACTCACTGAGAAAATGTTTCTAGTTTTGCAAATCTGGATTATCAAGGACTTAACTCATCAGACTAAAACCGTCTGCGTGTGTCCATCTTCTCTGCCAACTGCTAAGGGTTCTTTTCTCTTGGCAGCTGATACTGCACCACTTCGCTGTTGAGTACACACTTTAAACACACTCACTGAACTGAACAGGGTAACGACAACTCTCTTTTTACTACACACGGCTGTGCACCAGATCCTATGTGACACAGATCCTATGCTTACTATTCTGTAGACTTTATGCATAATAGAAGTTGGGTGGATGATACATGTCTTAACACACCTCCCCCTGTCACACTGGACTTTCAAAGGAGCATCTTCCAATTTCCTTTTCATTAAATACATCTAACTAGTACCTTGGTTTTAAAATATTGTAGTGCCATGCCCATTTCAAATAACATGTAGGGAAGTTAAGAAGCTGTGCCCATCTACCTTTTTTTGTATGTGTAAGTGTGTATATATATTGTGTGTTCCTGTATGTGGGTGTGAGTGCACACCTGCATGCATGTGGAGACCAGAGGTTGACATAGTTATCTTCCTTGATTCCTCTCCATTTGCTGGTTAGACAGTGTCTCTCATTGAACCTACAGCTAGATAAGTGGCTCTCAAACGTCCTAATACCATCCCTCATGTTCTGGTGACCCCAACCATAAAATTATTTTCATTGCTACCACATAACCGTAATTTTGCTACTGTTATTAATTGTAATGTGAGTATTTGTGTTTTGCGATGGTCTTAGGAGACCCCTGTGAAAGAGCCATCCAGCCCCACAAGGGTTGAGAAGCACTGAGCTAGATTATTTGGCTAAACTGACAGGACAGTGATCTTCAGGCAACTTCCTATATCCACCTCCCAATGCTGGGATGACGGGCACAGGCTGTCAACCCTGGCTTCTACACGGACTCGGGGGGAGCCAGAGAAAGGTTCTCCTGCTTGAACAGCAAGCACTTCACCAAATGGCCCCACTCTCCAACTCCTAATTTATCTTCAACAGCAAGTATTTAGGACCTCCCTGCACTGGGAACTACACTTAGGCTCAGAGGATACCCATAAACAATAATCCAGCACTGGGCCTTGAGCCCAGGGAGATGAAGTCTGATGAGAAGACCTGGAATGTAAAGATGCTAGCTGGCATGTCCAGGATCACCTCAGACTTCAGAGTGTGTTCTTCACCATGCTCAATTATTCAAATGCTGGATCTAGGCACACTGTGGTAGACACTTGTACAATTAGAACAAAATCATGCAGTCCTTTCTTCCTTGCAGCCAAATCATTGGAGATATATTTAGAATGAAGTTCCAAAGAATAAACTTAGGTCTGTGGACAGCAAGCTGCTGTTCCATTCTGCGTGAGAAGTGATTTCTCAGGTAAAGTCTCGTCTATATTGTATGGTTTACAGGTATGACCTACACTGAGTTCTAGGGAGAAGTACTTCAGGCTTCTCTTTTTGAAAAACTGCATGACCTATCTCTAAATTCTTTGTGACATGTGCAAAGTGGGATCCCCTTTCTCCGGGTGAAATCAAAGTCAGATTCTTCAATTTTCCTAAGAATGGTCACTGTTCTAATTGCTCATATGATGTGTAAACATGAGAACGTTTCCCAAGCAACACACAGCTCACAGCACCGTTGGTGGCTGTCAGATCTCTTCTTGTATACTAACTGCTACCCTTTCCCTATCAAAGGAATTTCCTTTATTCTAAGCTCAGGGCTCTCTTCTCAAAGCTGATCACAGGTAATAAAATAGACAAGAACCTGCTTTAGTCCCCGAAGAACTAACGTGATGCTATAAATCGATGAAGACAAGCCCTTGGCTTCTAAAGAAGTTCAATCTAAAAAAATGCTTTTTAAGAACCTTTTTTTCACTCCTTGAAAGAAATACCGTAGGCCAAGGTCTGTGCTGTTATCCAGAATTCTTCATGGATAGGACCACGAATTGCACTCATCTTGAATTTGGTTTCAAGCAAAAGTTTGCCTCTGTTCAGTTTTAATCTTGCAGGTTTCTTTTACCGGGAGAGGAAACCCATTGAGATAATCCTAATTTCCCAGCTGCTAACGAGGCAAGGCAGTTTCCTTCACAGTGACTGGAATTGCACAACTTTTTCCTGAACCAGTTCTCTTTCTCTTCTCAAGAGATGTTTACATTTGCATGCTATATTCATCTTGAATATCTCCTACTTTATATTTCTGTATGAGGAGTTACTTCATATCTTCCTTTGAAAATGGCAAGGTAGAAATAAACCGTTCATTTCTCACACATGCAGTCAATGTTGGCTCAACTTCAGCTTCCTCTGGATATTTCTAGGATATGTCACATCAATCTCCTTTGTCCAGGCTATTATTCACACACCAGTTTCCAAGAAGACGGCAAAACTCCCTACTAAAAAGCACATCTTGCCCAGTTCAAAATAACACAATTTGAAAACATTGTTCTTACCCTGTTCACTGTTTACACCTTCATTTGTAGTAACTAGTATATTCTCAAATACATGTGGCGTGAAAGAGCACTGCCATGATCTTATACTGAATTTATGTCTAAGCCTACCAGCATCCTTTAGAGAAGGCTTCCAAACTGGCCCAGGTGGGATGCTTTCAACCTCTGAAAACACAATAATAAGAAGCAAAGATAACCACTCTGAGTGCTGTGCAGGTCCCCAGAGGAACTCCAAATAGAAAGTCAAGGTTTTCACAAAGACATATCAACATTAAAAGTCGGTACAGAATCCAGGCTGAGACCTGGCAGTCTGGAATCAGAGACAAGAAAGCAGGCACTAAGTGAAAATCCAACAGGATTGCTCCTGGGTAACTTCCTACAAAGGAGACTGTGGATGGAAGCTTGTGAGGCTTCTGTGTTTAAAGGTATGGTTTTTATTGGGGGGGGGTGGGTCATGTCTCTGGTCTTCATATCTCCTGGTCTGAATCAGTGTCTACCTCCTCTAATTACTTCAAGGAGTGATCAGCAGAAAGCAAAAGCGAAATCGCTTTTGAGCATTCATGGCAGTTCCATTCTTTTCCTTGACCACGGGATGGGTTTCTATCAGATGGGGCAGGGTCAGGATGATGGGGCTGTAGGGAGCGAGTATCTATGTATGGGAGAGTTTGCTCTTCAGAAATCACCTTCATATACAGCCTATACTCAGAAACGCACCCTCCTGCTATATACTCACAATGAACAGGAAAGCTGTAGCCCACTTTCTGTTTCTAGCGGGGTGGTGGGTGGGGGGTGGGGGGGTGGGGTACAGTTCAAGGGAGAGCTTAGGAAGGGGCCTGGGTTTTCCTGTATTAAAGAAAAGCTGTACCTAATGTATACCCCAAATGTAAATGCTGGAGAGTGACTAGTGATTTATTCTAATTTTTCAAGTCCAGTCATCCTTCCATGGTTAAGAATTATTACTTTTGACTTCCTGTACTCACTGTCCAAGTCCACCCCCATTCACCTTCCAATTACTAGAAGCCTAGCTATGAAGACAAAATAAAGTTCAATGCCTGCTGCTACTCAGAACCAGCTGGATGCTCTCCTTCAGCATTTAACTTGTTTTGTTTATTTAAAAAATATTTCCAGCCCAGCATTTGACATATGCCTAAGTAGTAAGGCAAACTGTTGGTGGAACAAATGGAATTAATTAATCCGAGTTCTATCCATTAGTCACTGATAGAAAAAAAAAGCCCAAACCATTCAGCAATAACTAATGAAAGCAAGTCTAATCCAGAAACTGACGACTTCTAATTTTTTAATTGAAAATAAATAAAGCAATCCACAATAACAGAAGCAATTAACTGTGCATATATGGAAAAAAAACCACAGCTCCCCACCCCCAAATGTAGCTAAACATATTTTCCTATTTGATTAAATCCTTTTGAAGCTGCTTTAAATCCTAAAACAGAATTGCAATGCCAATGTACATTCTCTCTGCAGATCCTCCTTGCAGAACTGACCTGGCAGGGATGGGAACAATACTTTAGGATTAAGTCAAAAGCACAGCAGAGGCATTTCCCACTGCTGGCAGAGACCCAGGCCTCCACTCACATAACGACAGTCCCTTTTCCAGGCCCTGCCCTGGCTTCTGACCTCATCTACTGTGTGAATGGTACATTCCCTCCCTGAAGATTTCTGTCTTCCTGCAGTTTCTGACCCTGGACACTCAGCAGCATTATTATGTATACTTTAAGGTAAGAGGATTTTAATTTCTTTCTTTTTATTTTTTTCTCATGAGACTGCAGATTATTCAGTGAAGAAATCCAATCCCCCAGAGTGAGGATGTTTTTATATAGAATAATTCCCATACTCATAATTGTTATTTTTTTCAAAATAGTAATAGATGTGAGCACTACTATGAGGCTTTAGCAAGCAGAAAGCAACCATTCAAGTCGGAGACAGGACAGTACTTTATAAAAAAAATAATCATCATTCCCTTCTCAGGGGAGACTATTGGAAAGTCCTTGGTCATCAGTGCAATATGTTAAAATGTTTTTATATGGCTCCTGTCTTCTGGGTTATGCAGGGATGTATAAATAAAACTGCTGACTTCTGAGGGATGGGGGAAGGTCCTTGCATACTGTTGAGTACATCAAGGGTGTTGTCAGTTTAACAGCAGAGATAACCTCCCTTTAAGGCAATCTTAGAATTAATGGACCTTTCTGTAGCTTCAACACTAATAACAGAGTAGAGAACAGGATAGAAAAATTAGATGTGTGTCCTTCCCTTATCACTCAATATGCAACTAGAAATCCAAAGCCACTGTGATAAGTCTGGAGTCCTTACATATGGTGATTTACTGAACACCACAAAACCAGTCTAGCATAAATGGGGACACTGAGCGCCTGCTTGGTTGGTCCTTAAGTAATTTTTATAAGATACTGGACTATGACCAAAAGGCTTTTATTAAAAAGAGCAACTGGTGATCGTTCTTGGAGACAGAGAGGGCAGCAGAGAAGGTCCGGTGGTTCCGATAAAGAGAAGAAATTCTGGGCTGAGATTATTATACACTTCATGAAACCTACACAACAGCCAGTAAAAACCAGTGAGAATTTATCAGGACGGTGAATCAGTGGAGACTTGTCTAGCCCATGTGAAAAGAAATGCAAGCTGTGATCTGTGATCAGAAGACAAGAAGTATGGTAGGAGATTGAGGGGGGTACATGCCACAGGGCATTAGGCAAACTACCCACTCACATCTCAGTGTCCCACCAGGTAACAATCTGAACAGCTGTCAAAATAAAGCAGCTATTTTGAAGGGTCCTTTCGAGTAACTATAATAATATAAAAGATCACTTATTCCTTCCTGGTAAATACGCAAAACAAGTACAATGAAGGAGAATTTCTCCAATAGCAAAAATAAGAAAAGCAGTCAGTGCAAAGAGCATCCTCATGCGTTTATAGGATGAGTATAAGGCACCATTTCATTTTAGAAAATGAACTATCAGTTGAGCCTTCCTCATCTGATAATCAAAATGCCAAAACATACTCCAAAGTCTCAAACTTTCCCAATAGTCATGTGACATCACAAGTTGAAAATTCCACACCTGTCATCATTTGATGGGTTCGAGTCAAAACACAGGTGCGGTAAAATGTTGTATAAAATTACCTGCAGGCTATGCCGCACACATTTAGGAAACCTAAGTGAATTCTGTGTTCAGACCTGGGGTCTGCTCCTTAGACATCTCATGGTATATCTACACACTTACATACAGATTTATATATGAATGTTTCAAAGTCTAAAATCATCTGAAATCCAAATTACTTCTTGTCTGAAGCATTTCAGATAATAGATCTCCAATGTGTACTCATTTGTAACTTAAACTGTGCCCCCAAAAGAAATTATAAATAAAAAAAAAATTGCATTGTAAAATATAATGCAGTCAGTCCCCAAACGATACCTTCTGCACACTTCTTCCTTTTGATCTGCAGAGCACAGCTGGGATTATCACAGCAAATCACATGACACCCATTCCCTAGAGTAGGGTTCCCAAGAAGCCTCCATATTCACCCACTCCATTTTCATATGGCTCCTTTCTTCTGAGCTGTGCAGGGATATATACATAAAACAGCTGGCTTTCAAGGAAAACGGGTGAGGTCCTTGCTCCAAGCCCTTCAGAGCACACCAGAGGCCTCAGCTGACCCCTCCTCATCACACTGACACTCAATATACTATGATATTATTCTCAGTTGTACTACCCGAATATCCATTCCTTTGTGTAGCTATTTGGTATTTGCCATATTTATATCTCCACATTATTGAAGTCTAAAATGTCTTCTTAAGCCCAAGTTGTATGTCTCATACAACTCACCCAGAAGGAATGCACAGTACATAGGAATGAGTGGCCATATCAGAGTCTTGACTGTTTATTTCAATGCTAAGGAAGAACAGGCATCAGGAATTTACGTTCTAAAGAGTGCTATAATTATTAATGATGAGCATTTTTCCTGGCATTTTAATAGTTAGACAAAATGACTATCAGCTCCTACTATGATCTCTGATTCCCCCAACCATTTCTGTTGTTGTTGTTGTTTTGTTTTTGTTTTTGTTTTCAAGACAAGGTTTCTCTGTGTAACAGCTCTGGCTTTCCTAAAACTAGCTTTGTAGACCAGGTTGGCCTCAAACTCACAAAAGTCTGCCTGCCTCTGCCTCCCGGGTGCTGGGATTAAAGGCGTGCACCACCACCACCTGGCTTTCCCACCAACTGCTGCTTACATAAGAAAACATTGGGAAGGACAGCAAAGTGACAAAATGTATCATGAGACATCAGCCCAGGAAGCATGAAGTTCCCATCAGCAACCCAAGTACAGCTTCCCCTAGAGATTCACTCTGTGGCTACAGAGTGATTTGCAAGGAAGGAAAGCTGACATTTCACAGAACCCTTATTCCTTGAGCAAATAAGAGAAAGCCATCATTGCAGGCAAGGTGCAGAGGAGAGGTGGCTTTAGAGCATGCCTGTGACACACACTTGAAACATGGTGTGGCGAAGGACCAATCTGGAAGGTGGCTCCAGTGCAGCCCTCTTGCCCTTACCTGTCTTCTAAGTACCATGGCTCACTTCCTCAGCTGAATGGGAGACACTCGGCTACCCTAGAACACCTCAGAGCGCCCCAAGGTCTCCACAGAAGAGCCAACCTTGGCGTAACTGTCACAGAGGACAGTAGCACTTAGTGTCCCCAGTGTTCAAGACGCTAAAGGGGAAAGGGAGAGCCAACCGAGCTGTTTAGAAGTAGTGGCTAAAAAAAGTTAAAATTTTCATTTTTACCCCAGAAAGTACAGACTGAAAAAGGGTAAATGTGAGATTATTAAGTATCTTTTAGTCTCTGATGTTTACAGTTCACCGTTTTCTTTCTGATCTTCATTCGGGAAAAGGAGAGAAGAGAGAGAGAAAGAGAGAATACTCTGAGAAACAAAAAGGTTCTTCTTGGCTATTTGGACGTTGCTAAAAATACTGCAAGCAAAGCACACTCTCTTGCCACTGAGCGGTTTGGCTAATGCAGTCAAAGGGCCAGTCTGGCTTGGATCTTGAGTATGATTTACAATGTGATAGTTTCAAATGGTACAGCCCATGCTGTGGTAATAAACATTCATTTTAAGCCTTTTAGGGGACTAATATTTCATCTGAACATTCTCAGAGAAAGACTTTTCTTCCAGGGGAAGACAGGCGCAAAGTGGGGTGATCAAATCATAAAGGGAGAGTGACTTGGGGCCTTCTGAAGCCATCAGCGTTCTCCCAGGGCTGACCTCCCGTCTGTCTGTCCCTCTGCAAGGAGCTCTAAAACCAGACACGGCTCCCAGCAGAGTCTGACTTTCTGGATCTCCGGCTTCTCCATGCAAACAACACAGACCAACAAACAGCCAGCACATTGACGTGCTCTCCACACAGGGCCGGAAGAGCTGTCTTCAAGTTCCCGCTGCAGTGTGCTCTGACTTACTGATGCCTATCACAGAGGAATGGTGTGAGAGACCCAGGGGTCAGGGAAAACGGTCCCCTCTCTCACCCAGGGCAGGCATCCTCATGAACTTTTTAGAAAAGAGATATATTTTTTCAAAGAAAACCAAGGCATAAGATTTTGAAGAGGGCTCCCACAAGTATTTTGTGGTCAGGTATGCTAGACAACATGTCTGATATACAAATTCCATAATACTCACATTAAAAACTCCTATTTTCTATTTGAAAGTAAAGTTATTTCCCTACTTAACTCACTGGGGACTCACGAGTTAAGCAGATTACCAAGACTGCAGTTTAATTTATTTAAAAAAAAGTTTGATGTAGCTCTGAGACTGGTGTGACAGTCTGTTTCTATTGTGCTAGCTGCTGAAATTTTGGGAGATAAGATCTATTACTCTACGCATCCAAACACTGATTTAGAAAAAAAACAAACTATCAAAAGACAGATTTTTATTTTGCTATAGTTCCTTAGCACATCACATTTTCTATCTCCTTCTCTTGTCTACATAGCATCACTTTTCAGAAACTTGGATCAAGAGACTTGGACTCCTAAGGTCATGTCCAGGAAATGGGTACATGAAATTTGCTGAAGAACACTGTATCAACTGCTGTGACATCCAATCACTGGCTCTTGCTTTGTTCTGCCTGCTTGTTTTCCTATGGACTTCTCCAGTTACATCTCTGCTTTACTATCTCTGGACCACCAGCCACCAGCATCCAGACACGACATCACATGCAGATTCTGGTGTCATATTTTCCCCAACTCTACAATTCATGGGTTATTTCTTAGGTAAAGTGGCCAAGTGATTAGACTCAAGGCTTCCTTTACCCCCATGCAATACCCTCAGTAGAATCCCACTGACTCAGTATGGTCAACTCCAGCAATTTCCTAAGGTAACAAGCTATTGTCAAGACAGCTCTCATCACCTTTTACAAATGCAACAACCAGCAATATCCTGCTTACAGTGGTCACCAAGTATCTTTTTAACTATCAGGCCTTAACCCCGACATTATTTGAAGTGTCTGTTGATCCTCAAAGAAAAACCATGTTCAAGAGAAGACTCAGGATCTGTGTGACAGTGGGCTGAAAAAGAACCCTCCTTCACATTAATCAATACCCTCCCAGTTTCCTCTCAGTAACAATTGGAAGACACTTACAGTTTTTCAGTGGCAGGGATGAAGAAAGTGAGAAATAAAAATCTGAGTTTCTAAGTTAACTAAAAACCTGACAACTGTTTTTAGCAGATCTCTTCCAAAATATTTTATTATTTTACACTTGCTACAGAATAAGGTAAAACACCATAAAATAAAATACATATACCTGTCAATTTATTTGGGGGACTTTCTCTCTCATTCCTAGCTATGCTAAACAGTCATTTGATGAGGATCCTCCAGGATCAGATAAAACAAACTGGAATTCGTACTCGGATAAAAAATTGGAGTGTGATTCCAATCAAATTAACTTGTAAGCTTTGGTGTTTTGAGGTTTTTTGTTCATTTGTTTTTCCATTTGTAAGTCAGAATAGCTTTAGTATTTATTCTACACAATTAGGAGTACAGTAAAGAAGGTAGGCATCTGGAATGCTGTCTTACATGTAGTTAGGTAGCAGGTAATTCTAGCCATAATAGTGATCATTTCATCCATGACTGAAAACTTGGGATTCCTTGAATGTACCCTATTTCCAACCCGGTATATATGTTCATAATCTTCCTTGAGAAATAATCAGTCACAAAGAGTTTGGAAGTATTTGTAATGAATGAAAGACTTAATACACTCTACAGATACACTAGCAGATAACTGGATGTTAGAGTCTAAAGAAAAGGACTGTGTAGATTTTAACCTCTTCTTTGGAGACATGTAGAAACCACACTTCCACAAACTGCCTTATAGTTTCTTACCCTTAAAGAAGATGAGATAGGTGATGGCAAATTTCCCTATAATTATTTCTAGTACATCACACAGACATACAGTGTTAATAATCACACACATGCCCATCTTCTTTGTGTACATGCTATAGAAGCTGGGTACCCCACCAATGTTTCATAATAATAACCCAAAGTCAGGAAATTTCATTGCCTATCTCCAGGTGAGTCTTAATGTTAGAGATGTTAGGTATCAGCCTCAGAAACAGCCAGCGATGTGGGGCAGATCAGGAAGAAAATACAACAAAAGCCAGAAAGAAGTTATACACCTTTGACTGGTGAAATATTTCTCTACCATCAGAATTACAGACAACTAAATATGTCCAAGGCTGAAGCTCAGAACCCCAATGTGTTACCAGTACAGCAGATGGGACTTTGTGTGTATGTGATTAGAGAATTTCAGACGGAAGTTACCTTGGAGAGCTCATTTGAATCACAGGGGCCCTTACCAACACCAATTTCCTCAGTGTGGTCAGAAGGGGATGTAACAACAGGTGCAGAGAGGCATTCTGCTGCTGACCAAGGACTGGGGAACACAAGAAGCATCTAGAAGTTGGGGACCATAAGGAAAGAAAATATCCCTGCAGGCCTTCCTGTGCACAGTAAACTTCTGACCCACACATCTGTGCTATAAACAGCCTGTGCTGTTTGAGGCCACTAGGCTTGCAGTAATTTGTTATGGCGGTGATGGCAGCTGAATACCAAGACCGCCCAAAGAAGTTCACTGATCAGCAGAGATGTCCCACAACACAACAATGAATTTCACCAAGAAGGACAAAGTTTTCTAGTGCATTGAGGATTGCAAAATAAAGTAGAAATTATACTCCAAGAAGCCCGCTTCCAATGGGAAAGAAAAGTTAATGCACAGGAAACCCCCAAATGAAATACCCTTGTTACGATTCCAAGACTCAATATTTGAGGAAGAAATCTTAGCCCTCATTATCTCCAGGGATGTGGTAACGGAGAAAAGAAATGACTTTTCAAACAGTCTCTAGAATTAATTCAGGTTTGATCAAGAGAACAAGTCCTAAGAGTCAACTGCCCCTGGTAAAACTGGGGAGAATTTTTAGACTATAAAAGAGCAGAAGGTTACCTTAGCAGCAGCTAGAAAGGTAGAATATAAAACAGGAGAAGGGAGAGAGACTCTGCAAGAGCAGCAGAAAGGGAAAAAAAAGGAAATTTGAAGGCATTCGTTAAAATCTTCAGGCTGTTGTCAGTCAAAGTATCAGGTGATTAACATTGACTTAAATGTCACCATAACTTCTGAAGGTATCTGCTACTTTTCAGACGTGGTTTTGCATGCAAGGACATCAAAAGGCTCATTAGAAAGAAGCAAGAGTTCAAGGAAGATGTGCCAGTCTCGCGATGTGACCCTCCAGTTGAGCATAAGAGACAACTGCCAGTCATGTGGTGGTGGAACTGACCATGGATGTGGGGCAAGGCTGGGCGGCCTCTGCTCCACTCTTAAATGTGCCTGATTCCCGGCACTGACTGGTCATGGAACATGGCACAGTGCATCCCACATTTCTGAGGTCACCTGAGAGGGTCCTTGAGAAGACCTAGAAAGCAATGAAAGTGCATGGCAGCTTCTACTTTTTAGCTACCTAAAGATCACATCAGAAGTACATGGCTTCAGCATTCTTTCAATGGGAAAAGAGTGGATGAGGAAATTGATTGTACTAGGTTTCTATTGCTGTGAAGAGACACCATGACCACAGGAACTCTTATAAAGGAAAACATTTAATTGGGGCTAGCTTACAGGTTATCATCCATGAGAAGTATGGCAGCACACAGGCATGCCTGGTGCTGGAGAAGGAGCTGAGAGTTCTACTTCTGGATTGGCAGGCAACAGGAAGACAGAGAGCACCATAGAGCTTGGCTTGAACTTCTGAAACCTCAAAGCCCACCTCCCAGTGACACACATCCTCCAGTAAGGCCACACCTATTCCAACAAGGCCACATGTCCTAACATTTTCAAATAATGCCACTTCCTATAAGCCTATGGGGGCCATTTTCATTCAAACTACCACAACTAGGGAACATGCTGTCACAGAGAAGTCTGTAGAAAGAAACATATTATGCTGGTACTTTAAAGGTAAACACCAAGGCTGGAGACCCTGAAGTAAAAGAGGCACTAGATGCTGCTGAGAAGCCTAGAGGAGCAATTCAAGCTGCCTGTCCACATTAGACAAAGATGCTCAGGCATGCACACACTCAGTGTGGCTTCTCGGGTATCTGCCTCCACTACACACACACACACACACACACAAAGAAAAACTGTTCTCAGAGTCTATAGCACAAATTCTGTATTTGTTTTAAAAGCAAAATATTTAAAAGAACAAAAGACAGAGATTACACCCAAGTATCAAGCTGATTGGGAATTTTTATAACTAAAATCTATCAAATGTGTTTTGTGTTATGATGTAAAAAAATAAAGAACTGCCCACATAAACAATCCTGTGAATCATCATGATAAGAAAAAGTTGGTGAAATGTCTTTTCTTAAGAATCATAGTTACCCTGTGTGTGGAAGCATGCTACTAAGAGTCTGTCATGTGCTGGGTACACTATATGAAGTTCTACGAATCCAAAGTTAATTTCCTACCTCTTCCAGCTATCAAGTCCTGCATGTCAGCTCCCACCTCCCAGGGTGCTCCGAGGGACAGGGGGATGTATGGGATCAGATGCATGATGTGAAACCCACAAAGAATCAATGAAAAATGAGCCCCCAAAGCATAATTTCAAGATGAACCCCAATCTCTGTATTCAGCTTCTGGTGAGCAAGTCATGATTAGGGACCATCCATTTCTGCAGTTTGTCGTTGTAAGCCCTTTAGTTAGATCCTGCTGCAGGACTCAGCCATAAAATGATGTCTGCTGCTCTGGGGATGCTGGCATCCTCAGATAACCCATAAGCCCCAACCAGCTCCTCAAGAACCCTATGTCCTCTACCTCTTACTCTGTACTCCGTTATCTATCTACAACTTCTTACAATTTAAGAACATTTCATGGAGGGAAACCTTAGTGCAAATGGGACTATTGCATAATATAAGCAATATGAAGTATGTAATGTATATACAATGTGTGCATAAGCGAGTGTTTATGTGTGTGCTGGTGTGTGTGTGTGTGTGTGTGTGTGTGTGTGTGTGTGTGTGCGCGCGCGCGCGCACATACACATGCACTTATGTGTGCATACATGTGGAGGCCAGTTGTCAGCTTTTCATGTTGTTCCTCCGGAGTCTGATTGTTTGGATTTGGTTTGGTTTGGTTCTGTTTTTTGCGACAAGTTCTCTTACTGGTCCCTAGGGCTTGCCAACTGGACTGGGATGACTGGCCAGGGAACCCCAGGGATCTCACTGTCTTCATTTCCCTAGAGCTCAGATGACTCATGCAATACCCCATTAAGGAGTTTATGTGAGTGCTAGATGTAAAACTCAGGTTCTCATGATGATACAGCATACATTCACTTTATCAACTGAATTCTCTCTCCAGCACCCACACGACATATGCCTTTATATGCTGCAGCACCAAAAACCGAGACCTTTTCAAATAACAAATATTGCCCCCCACCACTGTGTCAAGAATTGAGCCCAGGGCCTCATGGATGGCATGCAAATGTACTACAGCTCCACAACATGTATCTTTTAAGTAATGTAAGTCTTGACACATTCAATTAAAACAAAATGAATCATTAAAAAAGGAGCGTACAGATGTAAATTCATCCATATAAAATGAATCCAAGACATATTACAAAACAGACTATCCAACATATGCTGTTTTATAAAAAAATAAAATGCTTATGTAATAGTATTTTTAAAATGTGAATCTTGCAGAAACATGTATCTAGAGGAATATTTCTTTTTATCACTAGATGGTAATAGTATGAATGATTTTCTTTCTTTCTCCTCTCTTTTATGGTACCCAGGAATAAACTCAAGGCCCCATGCATGCTGGGCCAGTGCTCCACACCTGAGCCACACTGCCTGCCACTTATTCCTTTTGTTGTCATTTCCTTTCCCCGTCTAACTTTCTAAGCTGACCATATACGGACTGAAAAGAAGTAATAGTAACTTTTAAACTCTCTATACTTTGTTTATTGCCAATAATATTTAGACTCAACATCTTCTGGCTCATATATATAACATTGGCATCTCACAACTAGTCGATTTTAATCTTCTATTTTGCTCCCTTTACCTTACCAAGTCTTTCCAAATATAAAACTGTTATTCATTCATCGTGTTTACTAGCAGGTGAAATTTGTATATACAAAACATGACACCCTATACTACCTTGCATCGTATATATTTACATATCTCTATCACATCACCAAGACACTGGATTAGCATAAGACTCAGATGCCTGCCCGTCTAAGCAAAGTAGCTTCAGGACCACAGGAAATGCACCTAAGAGCTCAGAGCTTCCCTTTTCATCTGTTGGTAGCAAGTGCAGATCGAGAGGAAACATTAAATCAGGCAAGTGACGGGACATGCTTTTGAAATTAGCTAACACCACAAATACTCACTGACATTTCAATCATCACCTTTAACATCCCCAAGGAAAATATTTTCAGGTATTTCTGTCACAACATTAATGATGAGTTTATCAGGAAACATTGTTAAAAGAATATTCACAGAGAGTGTTAATGAGAAGACTGAAGGCTTTGCAATCCTACTGTATATTCATTTCTAAATGCATTCAAGACAGAACTGAATAAAGCAAGGCCGCCGCAGGGTCAAGTGGAGAAGCACGAAGACTGATGTGTTCAGGAGAGTGAAGATCAACACCAGTTCTGCTTAAAGCAGTGATTCTCAGTCAGCCCCACAGGGGTCACATATTAGATAGCAGATCAGGTCACATATCCTGCATGCCAGATTTTTACGTTATGATTCATGATTCGTAACAGTAGCAAAATTACAGTTGTGAAGGAGCAACAAGAATCATTGTATGGTTGGAGGTCACCATGACATGAGAAACTCTATTAAAGGGTCTCAGCATTAGGAAGGTTGAGAACCACCACCGGCTTAAAGGCTTTGTGGTGCTGGACAGTTACTACAGGACTTTGAACCTTGCACTCTTACCTATGAAATGTCGGTGCCAGTAGTGATGTTTTAATAGTATGTGATGATTAAGCAAGACAAAGCACATAGCATGCTTATCATAGTATCTGTCACACAGTGGGCAACTTCGCCATTTTGTAGGATGCCACTAATGATAAGCAAACATACAACAATTTCTCCAATTCTCAAGGAAAAGAAAATACTTGAACATGAACATCCAAAGAGCTAAGTAAAATGACAAATATATTTCAGAGATGAGAGAACTGCATTCTAATAATTTGTCACCTACAAAATAATACATTATCACTTTATTGAAAAGCAAAAGTAGTCATGTCGGGAATAATGATAGACTGCAAGTCACTTACAGAGGCCAGCAGCCTGACACTGCCCCTTGATGCCTCCTACCTATTACCCTGCTCAAAATGGAGCTACTGGAAAGCATAAACACTGGTTACCATGGGAACAGGCAAACCAAAGATAACATCCAGACAAAGAGGCTCTCGCCTACTCCCAAGCACTCCCAGCTCCCCTTTTATGTCTTCTGTTGCATTTATCGCTCTCTACCTGCATTCGAGCCATTTCTGCAGAATCTGATCTCTCTGCCTACGAGGAGACCTCTTGGAGGGGAGAAACCTTGTCCTACTCATCTTTGTCTCCTCAACAAAGTCTTGCACAAAGCAGGCAGTGAAAAGGTGGTTTGTTGAAGAGGGAAGGGGCGAGGCATGCGGTAAAATGCTTTGCATAACCGAGCTCAATGCCCATAGTATTTAACCTCTGGGGGGAAAATTAATCAAGGCTCCCGGGCACTTGACTAGAGAATTATGCAATTAACCCTATTTCACTAGCTGGAAAACGAACTAATTACTCCTGAACAATGACATGATGAGAACAGAATTCTGGTGTACTCATGCTAACACAGTGACCAACACTTTCTAATAAATTAGCATTCGTTACAAAATCATAATTTTCTACGTGCCTTCCCTACAGTATGCCTTTTATGGGGCATGTTAAAACAGTAAGTAAAAAAAGGTAATGATTTGCTATGCTTTAGAGTTTCTGTTAAGTTATATTCTATTCCAGAGACTGCCTTCCCCTCCAAACAGGAAGCTAGTATATTTACCCGGGGCCTTGGCTGGCCCATCAGGATATGAGGACACTGTTACATTAGAACAGATGAATTCACTGGGAGCAAATTAATGGGACATACTGTGTTAGAGAATCTGCATACACCAAATGCTGTGGTTGCAGAACTTAAAATGCAATCTACACAGCTGAGCTGACGGTGTATGAGCAGCAGTGAACACAGAGGAAGGGAAATATCAACACAACTGAAAAACATGGTGTTTGCAAATCAATGACTTGATTCTAAAACCTGAGTGTTTCATGTGAAATATGCAATCTTTGTTTCCGTTATTTGTATTTTATGCATATTAGTATTTTGCCCGCACATACATCTGTGCACCACATGTGCATAGTACCTTCAGAGTACAGAAGAGGGTATCAGATCCCCTAGGACTGGAGTTACAGAGTTCTGAGCAACCATGTTCATGCTGGTTACTGAACCCAGGTCCTCCAGAAGAGCACCTACTGCTTGTAACTGCTAAACCATATCTCCAGCCCCCATGCCTACTTTTGGAAAGGATTTATACAACTGTATTTGTGTGGCGGTGGAGGTGTGCCTGTGGAGATGAGGACAGGCCATCAGATCCCCTGGAGCTGGAGTTCCAGGTGGTTGTGAGCTGATCAGTGTATGCTGGGAACCAAACTGGGGTTGTCTGCAAGAGCAGCAAGTACTTTGAATCACAAAGCCCACGTTTTTATTTAATTAAAAGTACATTAATGGTAAAATACTTGTACATTGTTACTTGACTCAACTTAAAAAAATGTTATAACCATGTTGTGACAGCATGTGAAACACAAGGTAACATAATTGGAGGCATCCTCTTAAAGTACATCCAAGAACACTTTCTGACCGTGTGCCTTATTCTATGATCCATATTTTATCTTATATTACATATAACCTAACTATACAGACTATGGAGAATGAAATATTGGTCAAGTACATACAGGAAAAAAAATCTACATTTTACCATGTCCAGCATTTGACACAGAGACCAAGGATTTAAACCCATTTTCTCAATCTTATGTCTAATGCATCAGTTATAAAAGCTAATTAATATTTTTCAAGGGAAAATTAGACTTTTGTCTCCTTGGTCTTTTGTCTATGAACACAAGTGAATGAATAAAAGAGACATACACTACCAAGACCCACAATGCATTTGTCTTTTCTTGTAGATTGCATCGTTTTGAATGTCAAAGATTCCCCAATTTCCTATCCTTAGAATGGAAATGAGATGATCTTCCTAGGAGAAGCTGGAGGAGGCTGATAGGTACACAGATATTTAATGTGGATCTTTTCAGAGGAAAAGAGAGGGGGCTGATGGGTACACAGTTATACAACAAGGAAGGAAGCAAGTCTATCAAATTTTGTGCCAAAAAAAGTCATAGTGACCTTATAAAAGGTAGAGCAATCAGCCACTCACATGATATTAGTTAAGGATTGATGGAAGGCTGGCTTGAACTGAAGTCTTCTCCTCCACTGTTTGTAGAACACAACACATTATGCCACACAGCCTCAGGGGACAAGGACAGCAAGTACATTTGCTGATGCCAACATACTATGTATGCCGGGGATTCAGAGTACATGTATACATGCATACATATGGAGGTGTGTGTGTGTGTGTGTGTGTGTGTGTGTGTGTGTGTGTGTTAGGGTTTCTACTGCTGTGAAGAGATGCCATAACCATGGCAACACTTTCAAAGGAAAACAAAACATTTAATTGGAGCTGGCTTATAATTTCAGAGGTTTAGTCTATTATCATCATAGCAGGAAGCATGGCCAGCATGCAGGCAGTCATGGTAGTGCTAGTGAGGTAGCTAAGACCTCTACATCTTGATCCGTAGGCAGCAGGAGACGACTGTGTACCACACTGGGTGCAACTTGAGCATGAGACCCCAAAGCCTGATCCTGCAGTGACACCCTTCCTCCAACAAGGCCACACCTACTCCAACAAGGCTACACATCCTAATAGCACCACTCCCTATGGGCCAAGCATTCAAACACATGAGCCTATGGGGGCCATTCCTAGTCAAACCACCATAATGTGTGTCTGTGTAGATGAGCATACACACATATTGGAAGCTATGAGACTCAATGAAGTTAGCATGACTTTTTTTTTTTTCATCTGATAAACCACTAAGAACAGCCATTCATCTTCCTATCAGCCAAGACAGTGTACTCCACTAACAATATTTTCAGTTGAGGCCTAGTGAACTTCCTCCCAAAATGATCTTACTGCCTCCATGAGTCACCACTCTGGTCCTATCTGTCTAATCACTGCAGTCAAAGATTATGACTCCACTAATGATATTTTCAGTCAAGGCCTAGAGTGAACTTTCTCCCAAAATGATCTTACTGCCTCCATGAGTCACCACCACCTTGGTCTGGTCAGCGTTTAGTCACTGCAGTCACCTGATGACCAGCTCTGTTTGCCATGTTGCAGTGTCTCTGTGTGGTCAGTGGCCCTGCAATGTGTGACTCGTGAATAACCTTTGCCTTGCAAGTCCCTCTGACTCCCATCTGTCCCTGCATCATCTCTACACTCCCTGACCTAGAACCTAGACCTATTCTCTAATGAGAACTACCTAGATGAACCCCACAACACAGTATTTAAGAGAATAATCATAAAACTCATCAAAGAATTTAATAAGTTTACATGAGTACCTTATTAAAGAGGATAATAGGAAATGCCTGAGTGATGTCCAAGAGAACAGAAATATATGACTGAATCAAATGGCACAGGCAATTTAAGATTTAAGAACCAAATTCAGTAAAGAAAAAAGTCAGAAGAAAACTCAAGCTGAAATTAAGATAAACTTAACTTATTGTGAAAAACACAATAGCCCAGTTAGAAAACTCAGGGGAAATCCTTGCAAACATAATGGGTTAAGTAGATGATAGATATCAAGACTTGAAGATAAAGTAGAGGAACTGGAAAACTTAAATTAAAAAGGTGAAAACTAAACACACACACACACACACACACACACACACACACACACACACACACACACACAATCCAAGAACTATAGGACACCAGGAAAAGGCCAAATCTTCTAATTATAGGTTCAGATGAATGAGAAGATTCCCAGGTCAATGGCACAGAATAACTCAACAAGATCACAGAAGAAAACTTTCCAAGATTAAGTAAGTATATATAACTATCTTAGTGTTTCTACTGCTGTAGAGAGACACCGTGGCCACAGAAACTCTTATAAATGAAAGCATTTAAGTGGGGCTGGCTTACATTTCAGAGGCGTAGTCCATTACCATCATGATGGGAAGCATGGCAGCACACATGCAGCCATGGTGTTGGAGAGATAACTGAGAGTTCCACATCTGGATCAGCAGGCAGCAGGAAGAGAGAGCAGCATTGGGCCTGGCATGAGTGCCTGAAACCTCACAGCCCACCCCCAGTGACACACTGCTTCCAAACCTCATCTACTCCAACGATGCTACACCTCTTAATAGTGTCACTCCCTATAAACCTATGGGGGCAATTTTCATTCAGACTACCACAATAGCCATACAAATACAAGAATCATACACAGTACCAAATAGATAGGGCCAGAAAACGAAGTTTGCATAGCATATTACTGTAAGAAATACTAAATATATTCTCCATAAGGCAGCTGCAGTGATTGTTTTAAAGTTTAGCTCAGATCACACCACATTTCTGCTCACAGGCTGCCTGATCCTGTAACAGTGAAGATAAAGTCTTTTCCAGAAGCTCCACAGGCTACACACCTGGGCTCCCACACTAACTCTGACCTCATCCCCTGCCCATGACTCTGCCCACACTAGTTTCCTGGCACTTTTATAACTGCTCATCAATGCTTCCTGAACAGAACCTTTGCCAACACCACTCACTCTGCCTCAAGGCTTGATTCTTAACTAGAGTGTCTACAGTCTAATGTGACCTTATTTAAAGAGATCTTCTAGGGATTGCAGAGCTCTAGAATGTTCCTAACAGTTCTTCCCTGATGTATGTGGCCATACTTCATAACCTCCTCCCTTGGTATGAAGAAGACTAATGTACAGGGTGAGATATTACGAAGAGCCTCAGCATACAGGTGTAAAGAATTCAGTTTAGTTAACAGCCCAAGTGAGCTTAGCAGAGTGCCTTGGGTTCAGTCTTAAAGACAATGGAGAACCCAGCAAAGCTGGTCCTGCACTTCTGACTTACAGGAATGATGGAACAGTAAATGGGTGTTGTTTCACATCACCGTTTGGGGTAATTTTTTACACAGCAATATAAAAGTAATACACTTGTCTTGGTGAGGGTTACTATTGCTGTGATGAAACACCATGACCAAAGCAACTTAGGGTGGAAGGGGTTTATTTAGCTTATGCTTCCAAATTGCTGTTCACTATCAAAGGACATCAGGATAGAACTCAAGCAAGGCAGGATCCTGGAGGCAGAATCTGATGCAGAGGCCATGAAGGGGTGCTGCTTACTAGCTTGCTCCCCATGCCTTTATCAGCCTACTTTCTTACAGAATCCAAGACCACCAGCTCAGGTGCAGCACAATGGGCTGTGCCCTGCAATCACAAATGAAGAAAATGGCCTACATGCCTGCCTATAGCCCAATCTTATGGAGGCATTTTCTTAGTTGAGGTTCCCTCCTCTTAAATGACTTTAGCTTGTGTCAAGGTGACATAAAACTATTCAGTGCCATACCTTCATGTATTATATATATATATATTATATATATTATATCTATGTATATATAAACACACACACACACACACACACACACACACACACACACACCAACATCCCCTTCCTTTCTTTTCATTTCATGTAGGTTTTCCATTCAGAAAACAGGATACACAATGGTCGGAATTTGAATATTTAAATCTCTACTCTGGTTTAAAGACAAAAACACGGATGGTCTACTTCATTCTTTGGCAATTGCTAAAGTCACTAATTGTACATATTCCTCAAAGCTATTGTTTTGTAATAGTTTCACTCCTTGGATAGAAAGTCTGCTCTAAATTAAATGTCACCAAGGACTCCTGTGGAGTTCCTCAGAAGGTATGTGGAAACACACTGCAGACCATACTCAACGGGTGATCACAACATCTCCTCCGGTGGACTACGCTAACGCTGTGGGTTGGAAACCAAACTTGACCTTGACTATACACCCATTTCCCTAGCCACAACTGTGAACACATCCATTAACCACACATGCTTTATGTGTGTAATTGTCAAAAGAAAACACAGTTCCCCTTTTTTTAACACTTTCAGAAATGTGACAGCATTCTGACTGGCCTGATAAAGTGGGGTGTCTGCAATTAAGTTCAGCCAGTTTTCCTTTCTCTTGATATACTACATCCTTAATACAGAATATCTGCAAAAATAGACCTTTAAGTTTACAAGAGTCTTAAAATAGAAACAGCTTTCAGTCACCAGGCAATGGTCTGTCGGGCGCCATATTTGTATCCATTTCCTAGAAGAACGAAAGTGCTTTCAAAATACATCTGTCATTTCTCCACAGTGGCTGATCAAACCTGCCACTGAAAAATGTTCTGAACAGGCAACTTGTAGTACCAGCGTGGTTTATTTCTGTCAGAAACTGACTGCTGGCGTGTGAAAGAAACTCATTAAAAATCTCTTACTGTGATCTTACATTGTTAAAAAAAGAAAGGAAGAAAAAATGATAAAGAAAAAGGCAAGGGAAAAAATGTAACGAAGGGTACATAGGACCTACAGCTGTTCTTAAATGGTGTTTCTCTTATTAATCATTTTGCAAGCATTGAAAGGAGTGTAATTAGTTCCAGGAATATGGCCTACACTGTTGTTTGGGAAAGAACACAGAAGTTAACAATTTCATCTTATCCTAATATTATGAAAAGTTAAAGGAGGAGGTCAGAATACTGCACTGCAGGAAAAACAAATGACGCAAAACAGGGAACAACGTTATTTACCTTAATCTTAAAACAAGGTTGACTGCGCAAGGACCTTCTCTGTAGTCTTCGTTGGCATTGGGTTGGCCCTTTGAAAACAAAACAACAGACAATGTTGGAAGCTTTCTTGGGAAGAGGATGAATAAAACCACAGTATCTCTTGATTCTTGTAGCCCGGTCTGGAAACTTCAAAACCAGTGCTTATCCCAGCAGGTCTTCTAAAAAAGGTTTCACAACACCTTTTTTAGAGGGTCAGAAAGCTGCTTAATTAACATCACGACCATGGGTGCCCATGTGTCACACAGACAGCCTCGGCCATAGGATGGGTTCTGTGAGTAGATGGCATTGTGGCAGCTAGTCCAAATTACAGCCATCCACCTAGTGTGGCACTCTGTTGGTCCAGAGCAAATGGCCACCATCTACTGAACCGTGGAGACGCACGGAGGTAAGGAACCTTGCCAGGGCTGGTTGTGATACTTGTAATTCCAGCATTCAGGCCACGGAAACAGGAGAACTGCAAGTTTAAGTACAGCTTAGGATGCACAGCAAGAACCTGTCTCAAAAAAGCAAGAGCTAGGGATGTGGCTCAGTGATAGAACACTCGCCTACTATGCGTAAGATGTTGGGTTCTATCCCCATACTATACCTGGTGGGGGTGGGATGGCTTCGGTACATTAAATGTAAGCATCAGAGGTGAACACAGATTAATCAACTTTCATTCTCACTGTACTTCTCACCTATCATCTTGATACAGCTCATCCATCATGGATACCTGTGTGACAGACTATTCCTATGAATATCTGGGCTTGATCAGATCTCCTTGTTGAAAAAGAAAAGGAAAAGCAGGAAAAGGCGAAGATTTCGAGCCAAGCTTGGCTCTGCTGGGAATGTGCTATACAGCCACAGGCAAGTAATTCTCAGAGCCTGTTGCTCCGTTTACAAAATACGTAAGCCACCTGTCTCAAAGGGGTGCTGGGAAAATAAAAGATGTAAAAGGGAGCCATAAATTATAAAACGTTAATCAATACTGTACCCTTTTCCTGTTTACTTCCTTTGCCTGCATTCCCATACTTCCTCCTAATTTGTCTTTTATGGTGAGGCTAACCCCTACAGTTAGTTCACCTCAGGGTCTTTCACTGAGTTGGATGATCGAGTGTAAAGATCGAAACTGAACCCTGCTTCTGCCTCTGAGCAGCTGCATAGGCTTGCACAAGCCACTTAACCTCTGTATGTCTTTCTGCAGCTAGAAAAGACAAGGACTAGCTATCAGACCTCCTAACAGGGAGGCTTCCTGCAGTCATGAAACCCCTCTGCACCAACACCCCCTCCACTTACAGCTGCTCCATAAAATAGAGAAGCAGGTTAAGTACAAAGACATATAATCAGAATATCATTAGACAACAAAACCCCTGGGCCTATCCCAGGGCTCTATGTCTATATCCTTCCTGTGATAGCTTCACCGCCCCACACACTCGCAGCACAGGCCCTCCCGTCATACACCTGTTATAAGTGTGCATTATACATGCACTGCACAGTCACTGGACTATTATTTTAATAAGAAAAGTTGTAGAGATGAATTGTCCCATAAAATTCAATGATAAAAGAATCACCAAGAGAGGTTATAGAAATCCAATCAGAAGCAAGGAAGGAAAGAATCAATTAACCACGGTATTTGGTAGCTAGAGTTTAATAGACTTAAGAGTCATGTTCTTCCCTTTGCTTTTTGCCCACAGTACCGGTGATTTCAGACCCACTTGGGTAATCTATTCCTTCTCAAATGTCTGTTCTTTAGGGCTGAACACCTTGCAAAGGATGGTTAATAGTAATGATGTTCTTTTTCTTCATATCTACTTTAAGGGGTGGTTTCTGTTGTTGTTTTTCATTCCTTGATTTGGGAGCACTATCCTGAAGTGTCTGTTTGTATAAAACCCTCAAGTTTTGCCTCATGTGTGGCTGTGGGTCTCTGCATCTGCTCCCATCAGTTTCTGGATGAAGTGTCTCTAATGACGATTAGCCTAGGCACCAACCTACAAGTATAGCAGAGTATCATTAGGAATCATTTCATTGACCTTTTTGATTTTTTTTTTTTTTGCCAGTCCAGTTTGGGTCTATCCTAGGTTTCTGGGCTATCCAGCCTCTAGTTCCTAGCCATCAAGGCAGTGTCAGATGTGGGTTCAGTCTCCTGGCCTGGGCCTGAAGTTGGACCAGTCATTAGTCGGCCACTCCCAAAAATTCTATGTCACTATTTTCCCAGCACATCTTGCAAGAAGGACAACTGTAGGTAGAAGGTTTTGTGGCTGGCTTTGTAAACTCTGGAAACATTGCCTGGTTACAGAGGATGGCTAGTTCAGGCTCTGCATTCCCCGGTACTAGGAGTCTTCACTAGGGTCACCCTCAGAGATTCCAGGGAATTTCCACTGTACTAGGTTTCCACATTGCCTCCCAAATGCCCCCCCCCAATTCCAGTCCTCTCTCCAAGTCCTCTCTCCATTCCTCACCCCGTCTGATCCCTTCTGTTCCTCATCCAACCTTAATGAGGGTTTGCGCCTTGTCTTACTGTAACTTGTTATGCTATGTTCCATTGCTATCCCTGGGAGGCCTGCTCTTTTCTGAAGGGAAATGGAGGAGGAGTGGATCTGGGAGAGAGGAGAGGTTGGGGTGGAGAGACTGGGAGGAGTGGAGAGAGGAGAAACTACAGTCAGGATGTAATGTATGAAGAAGAAATAAAAAATAAATAAATAAATTTCTTGAGTTTCTCTATGAAGCTGTCTACAAAGCATCTCAAATAGAAATGATTGGCAGAAGAACCCACCTGAGAGTCGTGCACGGAGAGGGACTGTATTTGCTCTGGGATGCCACCAGCGTTTACCGAGATCTGTTAAGAAAACTGATGTTAGGACAAAGGGAAGCTGGAGGGTGATGTCAGGCCTTGGGACATTACATCCTGATAACCGGAGGTGAAACTTTTTAGAGGACCTTAAGCAGCAACATCTGGCAGAGTATGCTGCTGGCCCCCCTTATACTCCAGAGACCCACTCGTCCTACCATTCTGAATCTCATGGAGAAGGGAGAGAATCTGAGTCTTGAATAAATCCTGGGGTGACCCACAGGGTTTATGAGAAGCAGCATAGTCTAAAATAACAACTTGATCTTGTAGTATCATTTCATCTAATGTTAAGAGGACCTTGATGAAAGCATATGAAGAGTCAGCAAAACTTGCCTTGTACATCACTACTCTGAATAACTTCTCACTGTCGTTTAATCAAGTCAGAGTAAGTGTATTGAGACACAATAAGAAAACCGTTTCCCTAAAAGAAATGCAAGAGTACAACTTTCCACTCAAGATTTCTATTCTGGTCCTAAGGTATTTCTGCCTCAAGCTCTACATTGGTAAACTCTACCCTGGAGTATAAACTTGAGAGACAGTCAACACCACCAACAAAACCCACCACACCCAGGGAGAAACAGCAAAGAAAACCATGAGTGGGGTCTTATTTCTAATGTGTTACCAACACTAAAATCATCAGAAACCTTTGCAGTGAGCATGCTCTAAAATCTGAGAGTATGACATTCTTGCTCTCTGCACTCAATTCAAAAATAACTTCACTCAGACTGAAGTGACAGGGCACAGTGCATTGATTAATGCCTCTGATTTACTCTGAAATGCATGGGAAAGTTCAGGGGGGCAAACTGGATGACTAGGACACATATGTGGCAAAGCGACTGTACTAACAGCCAAAACAGGGCGCTAGGTATGTCACTATCAAGTGTTTTAATGTTGCTGTAGGTTTGAAAAGTTTTATAACAACAAGTTGGTTAAAAAAAAAAAATTGACCTTTGAAAAACAATTAACTGCTGGGCAACGGTGGCGCACACCTTTGATCCTAGCACTTGGGAAGCAGAATCAGGCAGATCTCTGCGAAGTCAAGGCCAGTCTGGTCTACAGAGTGAGTTCCAGGACAGCAAGGCTGTTATACAAAGAAATCCTGTCTAGGGGTGGGGGCAAGAAAGGGGGTAATAATCGATGCTAATCTATGGCCACTAACCAGCAGAGGACCAGGCCTTCTACCAAATACCCCTTTGAAGATTCATGCAGGCTGATCCACAATCTGCCCCATCCTTCCCTGTTCCTTGTTCCTGGACCATCATTAGGACGGCAAGCAAGTGAGTCAGGTGGACTGGACAGAGGGGCCACATACCTTGCAACTTCCCATGTTGGTATAACCCTGCATGTCATAAAGAAGTTACTCCCACTGGCACAGGACCAGGATATGGAACTCCTCCAAACATGCAAGGGTGCTCAGTGTGAGGAAACAGCCCCTATATAAGATATATTCACTCATAATCAAGTTCAGGTCCTACTGTCACCACTGTGAACTCACCCTACAAATTTAGACCCCAGCCACATACTCCTTACACTGAAACCCTAAAAGAAAGCCGACAAGACTGATAGCAATCGCCCATCAACAATATAGAAAATGTATCAGAACACGGTGTTAGGTCACTATGAAGTGTTTTAATATTGCTATATGTTGGAAAAGCAATCCAGAAATGTGCCGGATTGCTTTCTTTCTAAACAATTTTGCTAGAAGAAGAGTACTTGAGTGGATATGCATTTTGACAGGAAGGAAGGAGGAAAACCCTTCCAGAAGGTGTTGGACACCTTTCTGGAAATAGACCCTGATGGAGACCTCAGACCTAGTAAAAGAGAGGTAAACACTACAGAGCTGAAACAAAACAAAAAAGAAGCATTGTCAGCTTCCCACCTCCTGATAGAGTGGAGTCTTGCCTGCTCTTTTTCTGTTTTCAGTAACACTGTAGCAAAATACAGTGTTTGTGGATTGCATCCCCATAGAACAGGAAAAGGACATTAGTGTTCAAATTAGTGAAATCCAAGGGAATTCTGAAGCTAGCTGATAATACCGTAGCAGAATCCATTTTTGAATTCTAATAAATACACCCAGATTATATGAAAAATAACCCAAAGAAAAACTGCATGAGGAGTTTGCCATCTTTGCAGCATTTCTACAAATGGAAAATCGTTCTAAAACAGAAAGCGAATGTTTGGAAGCCACAGTAGATTTCTGGTCACAAATCTAACTTTGGTCACGAGTACTCTTGAAGGCAGTCACCTGCACTAACGGGCAGCGGCTGGACACCGAGGCTGCACACAGCCTGTGACAGACAGGGCTCGGCATCACACACTCGGGAAGGCGTCAGCCTGTCTCTGCCTTTTCACAGCAGTCTAGAGCAAGCACACCAAGAGCTGAGGAGCATCCCCGAAACACCTTCCATCGGAACGGTTTGAAGAGCAAGTGGCAGTTTTAAAAACCACCACACGACAGAAATACATTTAATCTTCACATTATGTCTAATCTCTAGTTAAACCTGGTAAAATTAATTCGATCTAAATCCACACTGAAAAGCTGTTCTGATGAGAGTAAGATTGCGGAGCCAGCAAAGAGATGCTTTCACAGATATTCTAGACAAGACCCTTCATCATCCTTCCTGTAGCATCTGCTTGTCTGCTTAGCTCAAAGACAAGTTTTCAGCTGACTGGTGAAATGTTTCCTTGCCTTATTATTTATTTATTTATTTATTCATTTATTTATTTATTTATTTATTTATTTATTCCAGACAGGCAGATACTTCAGGAACTTCCACCCATAACCTTGGATGCCATTCTATACATCAGGATTGAGAGTGACTTCTGTGGTTTTCCTTGTCCTGTGAGAAGCTTTTTAAAAATCCGAGTTGCCCAGACCTAACTGTAAGTGACCAAGTTTAACCCTATGGGCTGAGCCCTAAGAATCAATCACTTCATGTTCTTCAAGGTTTTGCCTGCTCTGATTTTGGTGGCAGAGTAGTAAGTCTTTTCCTATCAGGTAACCGATATGTGGCTTTTAAAAGGATCTGTTTAAATGCAAGCCTTGCTGAACGTCTTCCTCAGTTAAAGGAAACCAAAGATCAGCTTCGTTTTTCACATAGAAAATTAAGTGAAGCCAAGTGACAGAATCATGCAACAAGTACTTACTTCAGAGTCTGACAAAAAGAAATCACAAACCACTTCTCAAAAGATCGATAATGTATAATAACTGGAAATTTCAGATAAGATCTATGAGCTGGGAAACACTCCCTAAAAAGCCAGTCCTTGCCCAGGCCTTCCTTGACACTCTTCCCAAAGATGAAAAGCTCCCTGGAAAGCAAGCATTCTCTCTGTGCATAAATCCCATGGTGTCTAACACAGTTCCAAGCAGACATGAGGTATGGGTTCAGTTTTTGATCAATTAATTCACTCTAGTTCTAATATTAGTATTGTTGTTAATGAACTTTGGTCTCCATGGACTTCTGTCTCCAAGTAGAACAAGATGATAAATAAGAGAGGACGATTATCCATTTGCTCCAAATTATTAATTACTAGTGGGTAAGTTTCCCAGAAGATCGTATTTTTAAAAAACTGGGCCAATTTCTCAAAGTGCTGGGCTATGATTTTCATGATAACTAGTGTTAACTCTGAAAGCCTAAAAGTCCATATTGGGAATTCTTTCCAAAGCAGAACCTCCAGATGCAGCCCAAGAGCTACCTTTTCCCTCAGTACCCCACTAAAAAACACCTGCTCAGACCTTCCTGACCTTCACCAGCAGATGCTGGGATATCTACATGTGCTACCTTAGCCTGCCAAGGATGCCATGCAGCCTCTCATAAGCAAAGCACCCATAAAAATGCCACATCTCACTCTGTCTAAACAGGGAAGTAACAAAGTTGCTTTTGCTCCAACTACTTATGTCCCATGATCTTTTATGCCCATTCTGAGTGCATAAATATTATAGCCTATTCATACCTGTTTTATGTTTTTTCTCCAGTGCCTGGATATTCATGTTACTGACAAGCATGCACAGTAGTATATTCAGAACGTAAAGGGGACAATCATATAAATAAAATACTGCCTTAGTTTTCTAGTCAAAGATGAATGAGCTGCAACACTTTCTGAGTCAATGATTGTGCTTGAAACATCTTCACTTGTTCTATATCTAAGCAAAGCTCAGGCTTTCAATTAGAGATAGTCTTAGATGCAAATGGAAACACCCTGGACTCTGTGCTTTGCTCTAGTCACAGTGGGAAATGGGCAAGAGAGGGTAGAGTGCTTTATAACCAGCTAAGAGTGTTCTAAAACCCCAAGACAAAGTGTTACCCACTATGTCCCATTTTAGGAGCTCCACCACGATTCCTATAGTGGAGACCAGCATCCTTGAGGATGTTTATGTTGTACGCATGAAGGAGAGAAGGCAGGATCCGAAGGAGAGCCAACTTTGGTGGGCTGAGAAAATCACAGCAGGAACCTTTCACCAGGATGAGATGAAGAGAGCAGAGTGGTCAGAAAGGCCAGGGGAGAGAGTGGCTTGTGGCTCTGCTGGGGCTTTGCTAAAAGTGCAGCTAGCTACTGCTCCTTCAAACTCCAGGTAAGATGCACTTCACTTACTCAAAGGAAATGTCTGCTAATTTAAAAAAAGCTAGATGGGTATCCCTTGTAGGCCAAAGTTTTCCTGCTTTAATGAGGTTTATCAAGGTACATATTAATTCCTACGTCTGTGAAACACTGGGGCTATTTAAATATTCTCAAATTTCATCTATGAGTATTAGCATACTACAGTCATCATTAGGCATAAGGATAATTAATCAGATGGAGGAAGTAAGTAAAATCTGATCTTAGTAAAACTATGACCAGTTCTCGGAGAAGTCATTAAGAGCGTTTCTTGCTTACCTAAGTCATCCAGCACATGTAAAGGTCAAGAGTCATTCAACCTGGAGTTTTGACCACTCAATGTCTGATTTTTTTTTCCCCATGAATTAAAATACAAGGCAAATTTTACCTATATGCTTTCAGTATTTTCTAATAGTGTAACACAAGTTAAAAATAATTATCTCCCTGTAAGGGCCAAGGATTCCACTGAGTGCTTTCCATTTGATTCTTCCAATTTTCTTGGCTACCACATAAGTGCCATGATCATCCCATACCACTGGGGAGAGCAAAGGCTCAGAGAGTAGGTTAATTTGCCATAGTCTGGTAAGGCTAAGGTGACTCCGACAGAATTAGAACCAATGAAATCTATATGTCTTCCCTCTCATCTCCATGAGATGTTGAGAACTGTCTCCCAGATGGATCAGACTCTGATGCCACAACGAGGGAATGAAGGAGTGAATAGATAAATACCCCAAACATACATACATAATCGCCATTCCTCACCTCTGGATTTTCTTCTTTTACTCTTCGAGACTGCAAAACAATTATATGTCCATTAGCATACATGACGTACTGCACCAGCACAGTGCACAGATTCCTCAGTGGTGGCCAAGGCCATTTACCTTCTCTTGGGAGGCAGCTGCCTTTCCTTCCTCACTCTTCTCATCCATTTCGTCATCACTCCACTCCCAATCTCCATCTTCAGTTTTATGGAGGTGACCACTGGACCCAGGAACTCGCCGTACCTGAATCAAAAGAAGCCACATCTTCACTGGCTGGATGTGCACAGCACTCAATGGGGCTGCTACCTGGGTTGTACAGCGCATGCATGAGACACAGAAAACTAACCTACGTGGTTATCAATCCACTGACAACTGGAAGGAAGGTAACACTCCAAAAGACCATACAGCCTGTAGACTCCCACGCTCTTTCACTCTTGAAACACATTAGTCTCACATACAGAACAAAACATTAAGAATACCATACTCATGAACCACTAAATATGGACTGCATTTTTCACTTTTACTTAGAAACTTTATTAGTTACCACACACACACATAGTCATGAGCCAAGTTTCAAAACTGCCTAAGGAAATGCACCCAGGCACACTTCACTGCTGACTGTGTAAAGGCAGAGAAATCTGGGTGCCTGATGAACCCCACTAGGCCAGAGTACCAGCAATTTAACACCTACATCTACTGAACAAACCCCCTTCCACTGCCCCCTTGCTCTTTTCCAGATCCTGACATCAACCTCGTATTCCCAGGATCCTGTTCTACCTACTTAAGCAAAACAAAACAGCGTGAGACTATCCCTAACGCACTTCTTCCACATTTGAAACTTGTGAAATGACGGAATGAAACATCATCCTCAGCACGGCCATGGTTTAGGTCATAATCAGGATTCCTCCTTTATTGCATTTGGGGGTGCAGGGTGTCAGTGTATGATACAATCCCTAGGGCATGCTTTCCGAGTGTACTATGGTTCGTAAGGAAAAGCTTTCAAAAGGAGAGGACAAGAGAGAAAGTGCTGCTGACTACAGCAACTCTAGACATAATTTAGCAAAGCAGTGTAAGAGATGAGCACGGTGTGAACACAAACGCGGGTAATCCACTCATTCAGAGGAACTTCAAGTGGAAAAGGACCTCAGAGACCATGTGTTCAACCCCTTCATTTTATAAATGAGATGAAGGCCCAGAAAGTGACCCAATGACAAACACCTGTCAGGACAGAAATCACAGGAAGAAAGAAAACCGCAGACGCTCATTCTCCCAAAGTCATTGAAATCAGAAAGAAGCTGTCCAGAAAAATGCCCCATGAAGACTTTGAAAGTCTATGCTGTGGGGTAGGGGAGATAGTTAGACAGGCAGAGCTCATGCCTTGTGATCACAAAGACCTAAATTCAACCCCTAGCACTCTCTGGCAAGCCAGCCCCAGCCTATTTGGGTAGTTCCAGGCCAGAAGAGATCCTGTCTTAAAAAATAGGTGGGCATCACTTAAGAAATGACACCCATAATTACTTTCTAGCTTCCACACATACATGTACACGCGCACACGCACGCATGCACGCATGTACATATCTGTGATGTAATGACTATTTTTCTACAACAGAAACCATTTAGCCATATCAAACTCAAAAGGAACCACTGCAAACTTTAAATTTAAGAATTATGCATGTCATATAAACATGAAGACATAGCACATACTCAAGAGATGACCTGGATTTGAGATTATCATGTGTAATCTCTGAATGTAACTCTGACTGCCTGCTCTAAAAGATCTGAGCTCTAACAGAAAATTTCAAAAGAACTAAAAAGTTATTCATAATTGCAATTAACTTTTAAAAGATGTAGTCATTTTTATCACTCCAAAAAAAATTCACCTTTGAGATACTCAGTGCACCACCTCCATGCTTAGCATAGATGTTTTCCTCCACTTGGATTTTGAATTGCTGCAAAAATCCTATTATCGTGTTAGTGGTTTTAATGGTTCTTATAGATGCTGGCAAAGTACTATAGAAATAAATGCTGAAATGCACTTAAGGATTTTTAGAACAGATTGCTCATTTCCAAACCACCAAGAAATGGGGAAGAGAAGAGGAAATAATTCTCCACTGACATATACAATACAATTAACTTTCTTGGCAACATTAATCACGATGAGGGATATTTACTAATGACTATATCTAAAAGAAAGAATTTAGAGCAGTAACAATTGCAAAATAGATCTTCAACTAAGAAGTAAGAAAACAAATAAAGCCATGGACCAAACAAAACAAAATAAAACTCTGCCTTTACGAAGAACTGTAGAAACCAAGGGTCATTGATAAATTTAGTATTCTTTAATAACTTACACAAAAGGAACCTTCGTCCTCCTGGAAACTTCAAAGATTTGTACTCTGGAACATAGACCGTGCCATATCCCCTGAAGCTGCCTTCATGAGATCTGTCACTTTCTGTTCTACAGCAGAATCCAACTGCAAAGACTAGAATGCCCATTCCCCTCCACGTCTGCTTTATTGCAGAACACTAGCTGCTTCTGTCTTAGTTTTATTTGCTAAAAGGGAAAAAGATAAAAGAAAATGCCTAGGATTATTGCCCCAGATATTGAAAGGCATGACAGGATCGGCCTGTAGCCAACTATTGGTTGAATAAACTCTAAGTATATGCATTAGCTTAATAAGGATGAAGGACTTTCCAAATCTTATAAAGGGAAAATGTAGATTTAACAGTATCAAGAATAAAAAAAACCCAAGTTTTTCTGTACAGTGGTCACCAGCTCACTCCTGGGAATAAAACTGCAGTAAAATTTGAAACCCAGGTTTCATGTTGTGTTCATGTGACAGTAACAGCTACTAAAAAGGAACAAAAATACATTGTACCGTTATGTCCTTGAAGGGAGTTTATTAAGGACAAAGCAACAACGTTTACATCATAGAGTCAAGGTACCTAAGTTTCACATAGTTTTGCGAGTGGCTTTCTGACTTAGGAGCATGGAAAAGACTTTGGAAAGTAAAGATGGGCAGTGTGGGGTGGGGGAGACTTTAATTTTCATCTCCACTACAATGACCACAATCCATTACAGAAAGGAACCAAAGTTCCAATTTCCCACCAGGGTGGCGGTGGGGCCAAAAAAAGGACAGACAAAAGAGCAGTGGTGCTTGTGGGTCAGTTCTAGTGGTCACTGGGCAGGTGTCCATGGCAAATCTGGGACACAGCAGCCAGGGGAAGAGGGCATCATGGTAGGACAAGCGGCCACAATGCTCTAATGGTTCCTGTGGCATCTGAGCGGCAGCCGCTGTAAGTATGAGTTCACACATCATACCTAATCCCAGATCAGGAAGGACAGGAATCCCTAAGAGAGCCACCAGAGAGACCTCTTATATATGGCACTTGATCACAGAAATGGATGTATATGTCTCTAGCACACTGCTAAGCAAAAGAAGAATGTGTGTCCAGCTGACATGCCCAGCCACTTACCAACCACCATCAACAACCCTTTTCATTGCCACAAAACTCTCTAGACACTGGGCCTTGGAACCTCCTTGAAATGATTTTCCCCATCACTGAAAAGCCCAAACTCAGCTTCTCTTCCCCTGAAGACATAACATGTGCCTGACTCTGCCCTGTACCACAGTCATAGGGGACTAGCCCCCCTCCATCCACCCAAGCTCCTCTGAAAAGCTCCCAGAAAGCAACACAAGGCATATTTCTATTTTTAATCATTCTACTAGCAAGAAGAATTAAAACCATTTCTAATTAATTGCTGTTTTTAACATACTTGAGGCACTGCCAAGCAAACAAAAAGCCTTCTGAGTTATCAAAAATTAGCCAACAAAACGAGACTTGGTAGGGTTTCAGCAGTAAACATTTCACTGTCTCCAGGGCTCAAGCCCTGTCTGAACACTGTCTCCCAGCATCGCGGTCCAGCATGTGCGGTCTGGCTCCCGGGCCCCGCCCCCTCTGTCCTCTCCTGTCTGCCATCACACAGGACCTGAAGCTCACTCACGATGATGCTTGCACCTCGTCCTGCCTCACACTCCCCTACTCTGAGAAGACACACTGGGTCAGCCTGTATATCTGAGCCATCCTGCAGGCATCACCGCACCCATTCCTTTACCTCAAACTCTCTCAGTCCTGTGTGTGTGCTCCATCTTTTACCCTCTTCTGCCCATGGCTGCACCCTGTTCTGTCTTTACCATAAACGTGGCTGCCCCTCCCCACTATACATTGTCACAAAACAGTGTGATCGTGAGTCCCAAAGCCTTTCCCACAGCTTCCCCTCCCACACTGAAGGGCAGCTTTAGAGCACAGCATGGCTTAGTGTTGATTTCCACGAACATGGCTGGATATGAACATCTTAGTAATGCCTCAAAATTAAATTTCTGAACCCTCTACTCCCAGCCTCATTCTGACACTTCCTCAGTGTTGTCTATGTTAAGACTTCTAGATTTTTCCCTCATGGCAACATTCACCATGTCCACCATGGGGGTCAAAGGGCATGATCACCTAAAGCTCCCAACATGATCCCTGCACCTCACCATAAACACCCAAGACCTGAAAGGTGATATTCTTAATAAAATTAATTTTTCCTCACAGCCAGGTCTGTCAAATAATGCATTTTGCAACTTTTACTTCCTCAACTGCGATGTACTGCCAGTGTCTCCTTCAACGTTGATGTTACCTTGACTATTACACAATTACTAACTCATCTCCAGGCCCCTGATTTCTCACCCATGTTAGCCTTCATATTGTGTCAAGGAACATACAATTACTTTCTCACTCTGGCCTATAGGATGAGTTCAGACATTTCAACATTCAAGTCTCTACATATTCTGGTCTAAGTTCATATTTTCCGGACTCATTCTCCACTATATCCCTCTGTAGTCTGGGTATGTACGAATTGCATACTTTCTTGACTCTGCTACTTCATGCATGCATGATATGCACCTTGGCCTGACCTGTCTTCCCATGTTCTCCAATGATGTTTAATCTAGGAAGCTTCTCTGGTCCTCCCATTTGTAATTCTGCCTACATGATTACATCATTCTACTCTTTATTATTTTTGGTGAATTACCAATCAAACTGTATACTGCCTCAGGGAAAAGAACTTCCCTTGGCCTTATTACAAATCACTTTTTTATTTATCCAGTCAACCAAGTTTTATTGAATATCTTTCTACCAAATTCTAGATCAAATAGGAATAAGGGCCTGTATCTCTTCTTAAATCACAGTCCAAAGAGGAGGAGGAATTAATTGTTTCCATAAATGATGAATGTTATACCAAGATAGAAACCCTAGAAGACCAGGTTATACAAGACAAGACAACAGTCTCTCAAGGGTTAGGAAGTATGTGATGTGCACAAAGGAAAGGCAATAGCCCCAGAGGATACATCAACATCACAGTTTCTGCATCTATTGCTCAGAGAACATCACACAGGGGGCAGTGGAGATTGTAAGAACCAGAATACCAAAAGTCTACTGTGCAACATTCTCTCCTAGAAACTGGCTGCATAAACAAGACCACGACATTGCCTATATTAATAGACATGATAACATGGAAGGGGAAGATTTTTGTGAGGTCCTACCCCAGATAAAGAACTATAGAGAACTACAGCCAAATAATAACTGTTGGAAGAGGGAGAATTAGATTCTCCCAGGGATGAGCCAATACAAGGTAATTATCCAATACAAGGTAATTAGCCCTGAAACCATATACACACAAACAAAAACAGATTCAGCAGGCTGTATTCATACATTTTTGTATACATATCCATCCAAATATGTGAAACAAAAATAATCAAAGAAAAAGGGAGTATCATTTTGAGAGTGAGGAAGGGAATCGAAGGGGTTGGATGGAGGGTACCTGGGAGAGGCTGTGGGGAGGAAAGGAAGGGGTAAAGTGATGTAATTCTATTTTACTTAAGGATGTATTATAAAGAATAGTTAAAAATACATTATATCAGCAGGACAAATTTGGTTTATGAGTTCACAGCCTCTGTTATATAGCCCAGCAGATAATTTGGAGTTCATAGACAATGAATAACAACAAAAAATATTTTAGATGGCAGGGGGAAGAGAGCCTTGAGAGTGGCAGCCGTCGGAAGCAATCAGTATGCTAACTGCCCCAGTCACTGCAGATACCTACAAATCACCCAAAACTGAGTAACTCAAAAACAGCAGCAACACAGCGCTGTGGAATATTATTTTAAGATGTGTTACATTTGTTTATGCTGTGGAACATTTGTTTAATGATGAAAAGATGTGCTGCATTCTTTTATGTTGCATTTGTTTAACTCTGTGAAGCTGTGTTACTTTGTCTATCTAAAAAACCTGATTGGTCTAATAACCAGTGGAATGGCCAATAGGTAGGCAGGAGAAAGGTTAGGTGAGGCTGGTATGCAGAGAGAATAAATAAGAAGAGAAATCTAGGAGAAAAAGAGATCAAGTAGCCAGAGAAGGAGGAGGACTCCAGGGGCCAGCCACTCAGCTACACAGTAAGCCATGGAGAAAGAAGTAAAGAAAAGATATACAGAAACAGAGAAAGATAAAAGCCCAGAGGCAAAAGGTAGATGGGATAATTTAAGTTAAGAAAAGCTGGCTAGAAATAAGCCAAGCTAAGGCCAGGCATTTGTAAGTAAGAATGAGCCTCCCTGTATTTATTTGGGAGCTGGGTGGCAGGCCCCAAAGAGTAAAGAGTGAAGTAACAACAACACAGACCTTTCCATCAGAGCTGACAACTGCCAAGAGACTCCCAAGTCAAGGCGAGCCCTCTCCAAGTTACAATACAAAGTAACAGGTCTTGACTACTCTTGTTTTAGGAAAGGTGGGTTTTTGTCTGTTTGTTTGTTTGTTTTCTTTTTCCCTTTTTTTGAAATTTATTTTTAAAAAATTTTCATTTTACATACCAATCCTTGTTCCCCCTCCCTCCCTTTCTCCCCTCCACCCCCTCATCCACTCCTCAGAGAGGGTAAGACCTTCCTTGGGGAGTCAACAAAGTCTGGCACACTAAGTTGAAGCAGGACTAAGCCCTTCCCCCCACCCATGTCAAGGATGAGCAAGGTATCCCACTCTAGGGAATGTGTTCCAGAAAGCCACTTCATACACCTGGGATAAGTCTTGGTCCTACTACCAGGGACTCCCCAAACAGATCTAGCCACATAACTGTCACCCACATTCAGAGGGTGTTAGTAGAGGGAGCCATTGGAGGGCTAGGGAGAAACCTGGTGCAAGGGAAATCCCCAGGAATCCACAAGGATGACCCCAGCTAAGACTCCTAGCAATAGTAGAGAGGGTGCCTAAACTTACCTTCCCCTATTAAGCAAATTAGTGACTACCATAATTGCTACCATAGAACCTACATCTAGTAACTGATGGAAGCAGATGCAGTGATCTACAACCAAGCATTGGGCTGAGCTCCTAGACTCCAGCTGAAGAGAAAGGGGAGGGAATCACAGGAGCAAAGGAGGTTAAGATCATGATGGGAAAACCACAGAGACAGCTGACCCAAGCTGGTGGGAGCTCATAGAAAAGGTTTTTTGTTGGTGGTTATTTTTTCTCTTTTGGGGGGGGGGGCTCCCAAATAAACCACACACAGAGGCATATTTTTACTTATAAACGCCCAGCCTTAGCTTGGCTTGGTTTCCGGCCAGCTTTATTTATCTTAACTTATCCAGTCTACCTTTTGCCTCTGGGCTATTCCAGTCCTCTTACTTCTGTAAATCTTCCTCTTACTCCACGGCTTGCTGTGTAGCTGGGTGACTGGCCCCCGGAGTCCTCCTCTTCCTCTGGCTACTTCTTCCTCCTCACAGATTTCTCCTTCTATATATTCTCTCTGCCTGCCAGGGCTGCCTATCTCTCTCTTTCCTGCCTTGCTAGTGGCCAGCTCTTTATTAGACAAGCACAGTAACATAGCTGCACAGAGTTAAACAAATGCAACATAAACAAAAGGAACACACCTTAAACAATTATTCTACAATAGTCTTTTATGAAAGCTTAAAGGGAACGTGTTACGGGAAGCTTGAGGGAAGGAAGACAGTCTGAGGCGATGCCACTGGCAGCTACAGCAAAGAGGGAAATTGAAATGCACATACTGAACTAAGCGCTCCAGCTAAAGAGACTTCCGGGCACAACACCCAGAGTCACACCTGGATTCTGCTCGCTGCAGATGACAAAATGTGAGCCGAGAGAGATGAGCTCAGAGACAAACTATTAAATCTAAGATGAGTTCTCATTTCCAACTCTTTCAGGCATCAAATGGTTCCCACACCAAGAAATGACTTCAGAGTAAGATCAAGCCCAAGGTGGAACTGTAGGGGCCTTTGTCAAGGCTTCAGAAAGAGCCAAGGTGTTCCCTCACAGACACCTTCCAAGGAGCCTAGGGCCTTCTAGAGACCTTGACATGTGGCACCACTACAGTAAGGAACAGGGTTTTTATGACCCATAAAGGCATTGTCCCATTGCCATGGCACAAGGAGCCTGGAAACAAAGCAAATTAGGTGCTGGCTTTGTGAAAGGGGATGAAGCCAATGCAATTCACAGAAAACCCACAGTTCTGGCTGGTTTGTTTTTGTTTTCTTGGTGTTTTTACAAAATATTACCAGGTTGGACTAAAATAAAGAGTACAGAATGAAAGAGGAGCTTCAGATACCCAACATGCAATGGGGCACTTCAGACACCCAACATGCAATGGGGCACTTCAGACACCCAACATGCAGTGGGGCCATTCAGTACCCAAGCATGGAATGGAGCCCTTCAGGTACCCAAACTAGCCAACAGGAAGCTACTGAGAAGCTACTGGGCTCCAAAACACTGAATCTTTTATATACACAAAGCACTTAACACAACTGAGAACCCCAAAAGAGGATCTGAATGCCCCATAAAACAGTAAAAGAGGATGTGGCACCAGGAACCTGGGAGATTCCAAAGTTGTCGTACAGCTATGTGCTTCTTCTTTCCCACTTTTGGACAAGCTTATAGGATGCCTGCCTCCATAGTGGATTTGTAGTGTGTGGGAAGCAAATACATTTCCCTCTAGCTCAGAGGTCTTCACAACAGAGCTCAAGGAGCTAGAGCCATGGAACTGATCCTGAAGAGCCTCCTCTATACTCAGACCAAGTTCGGATGATGAGGCCTTTATTTGAGGCTGAGCCTGATGTGATAAAGTAAGACTTTTGGAGGTTCTAGGTCTTACAAATATGTGGCTGTATTTTATATACCCAGAGAGGTAAACTGTTATGGCCAGAAGACAGATGGAGAGCAGATTGTTTTACCCCCAAAGAAACCATAATAACTGTTTTTGTTTTTTCAGTCCTATGGGTTCTTCTAGAATCACATCATTCCACTATCAAAAAATAGAGTGCAAAACCAGAAGCATAATCTTAGCTATTCAGGAGGCTAAGGCTGTCAGGAAGATGGCTACTTTAAGCTACGAAGTGAGTTCAAGGGAACCCTGGGTAACTTAACTGGAGACCAGCACCATTGCCTAAATCTGAGTAGGTTAGTGCACCACACAGGGCTGACAGCAAAGCAGTCCTGAGCAGCAGGGCTTTGAAGGCAGGTCAGAAAAGGTGATGTTGATGTGAATGTATTACTTATGACTTCATACACACAACTTCACCGTGGTCACTGGAATACCTGTGGTCAAGGGGCTCAAGTATCACCCAAAACCCTGTGTGCTCTGCAGCCTCTGGGCTCCCAACAGTCTAGATGAGGCCCCCATGTAACTGCCGCTGTATGAAGCCAGACAGCAACAAGCCAAGGCTTTCCCTAATCCCCGACCATGGAAAAACAGGAGACCTCCGAAAAGAAGTGCTTTTGCCTAAGGCCCCGACATTGATGGTGATGTGGCACACAGAAATGAATAATCAAGGTGAGAACTGATGAAGTAACTCTTCAATTTCATTTTCCCTCCTGAACACTGTGACTCTTTAAAGATCGGTAAGTTGTATCTGATAACCCTCACTAGGCCGACAGCAGACCCGACCATACTTGGCTTTCAGGTAGCCTTTTCCAACTGTAGACATGCTGGGCCCATGAAATCCCATTTTAATTCACACTTACAAATTATTTCCATCTGACCATGTTATTGCATGTTGAAACACCGAGAAGGAAAAAACGTACCGCTATTAATCAGAGATAAGCGGCTACTGCTAAATCTTGGCCCTTATCTTCAGTGATTCCTATTAACACCTTTTAAACCACTGCTCATATTGCTCTGAGAAAACTTGGCACCCCTTTCTCTAGAGCATAAAGGGCAGCAGAGACGAGGACATGAGAGTTTTCCTGTAGGTGATCAGGAAAGGTTGGGCAGAAGCAGAGGACGTCGGCAAGTTAATAGTGAGCGGTTCCAAACACTGAAGGGCACCGTGCAAGCTTCCTCATAATCCTTTAGCATTTTCTGCTGTGAGAATAAAACAAAAAAACAAAAAAAACTGATAAATGTTGCTCTTCAGACAGTGACAAAAGAAATTTGTAACTTTGGAAATCCAACATGAAAGGGTGGCGGATTCAAAGAGAACGCAGGAAATTCTTTGGAAGAAACAGCTCAGAGCAGAAAGGCAATTAGACTTCTTACTCTGTTTTAATCCCATCAGTCAGTCCTCCAATATGGCATTTCTCCAAGGAAGGGCGACAAAGAACAATGACAGCGCCACCAGCCCTGAAAGCAGCATCCAACGCTGCAGCCATTGTCTTTTCCCGCTGAATCTCACACTGGAATGGGCGCTGAGCTGATATGTAACTTCAGCTAATGTACGACAAATAACACAAATCAAGAAGACGCCCTTCTCATAAAACCCAAGGAAACGGAGAAAATAGCGCTTGGCTCTGGAGCAGAGTAGAAGCTGCCTCGTCTGCAGCAAGTTATAAGGGAACTTAAATGCAGAAATCGAGGGCGGAAACGAAGGAAGCTGATCCTGCCCGCAGGCTCACTGTAGTGCCCAGAGGGCAGTATAACTAAGGACTGGAACCAGAAGTGTTCTAACAGCAAACCGAGAAGCAAGGTGGGGTGGTCAGTTTCTACTCTCGTGTGTCAGCCTGGCTACACTATGGTCCACAGTCAATCAATCAAAAGCTAATCTAGGTGTGGCGACGAAGGCATTTAGTCCATGTGATTAAAATCCACAATCAAAACGAGGGAAATTATCCTTGATAAACTGGCTGGGCCTGATCCAATCGGTGAAAAAGCCTTCCACACTAGGCCAGGACTCCTCGGAAGAAATTGCCTTCTAACAGCCTCTATCATGCCTCAGAGTCCCAGCCTGCCCTGACAGCCATCTCTGTGGCATCCAGGCTGGCCTCATCAGCCCACAGTTGAATGTGCCCACTCTGTGCAATAAATCTCTTTCTGGGTCTCCTACTGGTTCTGTTTCTCTGGCTGAAGCCACTCGCTCTATCTTGCAGCCTCATTACTGGTCTTTACAAACAAAAGGCACGTTACCCAGCAGAATAATGTCAGCACTCGCATCCTCTAGCTCTCTGTTAGTGGAAAATGGTAACATCCCCAAGTGGAAATTAAAAGGAAATGCACAGAGAAAACAATATGAGAAGTAACTAAGGTAACAGGAAGACTGGAGACTAGATTCTTACAATGAGAAGATGCCTATCAAGACGAGGGGCTAGTTACTGCTTCAAACAGCTCCATGTTCAATCTAAGACAACAATCAACCCAGTTATAGTAAACCTTTCATCAAGAAGAGGGAAAAATGAGCTTTGAAGCTGGTAAGTGGTGGTACAAGGCTTTAATTCCACTGTTCCTGAGGGGAAGGCAGAGGCAGGCAAATCTCTGAGTTCCAGGAGGGCCAGGGCTATACAGAGAAACCCTGTCTCAAAAAACTAAAAGCAACAACAACAAAAACCGCTTTTGACTAGTGGCCAAGAACACACTCTGGAGAGATAGCCCAGTGTACTAATTTGGTGAGATGAAATCCAAAACCAGGAAACTAATATACAGAAAACAGTCCTGGCACTCTATTTTTACCAAGAACCCTGACTCTGAACATATACATTCACACAAACTGCATAGCTTCATATTTCCTATGCAGTCAAAGACAACCTTGAACTCCTGATCCTCTTGCTTATATCTTCCGAGTGGGCTACCTTGCCCAATTTATGCACTACTAGCGATTGAACCCCAGACCTTGCACATGATAGGCAAGCATCCTACTAACTGATCTAAAGCCCAAAGTTCCAAACACATTTTATAATAATGTATGCGCATGGATTCCAAAGTATGTCTTCATAAAAATTACTAAGCACTGCTCTAGGGACGTCTCAGGTTTTAATCCTCGTATATTCCAGGTCAGTTGATAGCAATAGTAAAGACTACACAGCACGTGTCCCTCAGGAAGACCCAAATCGAGCCTTGGCATTCACACAGAGGTCCGCAGGCACAGCTACTTCCCATGAAACACAGATGGAAAGCAGTGGCCATCCGTAACTCTTGAAGAAGCACAAGTTTCCCACTGCTTATCGGGGTGTAAGGTTCAAGAGGAAGCGTGTTGTTCCCTGACTGTAAAATCAACATGGCATCCATAGTATAGAACAGTGCATAGCCGATTATAAGCATCAAGCTGACCATCAGGATGTAATTAGTAGAAAAGTCTAAGAGAGAACAGAGCACCCATCAATGTGCAAAAGAACTTGGGGGTGGCACACATACAAATTTCTAAGTAAGCCTGCATATTTATTTGTAAAGGCATTTGCAGGATGTGGGGAGGTCCACTGTGTTGGAAGGGGTGCTTCCTTTTCACTACGTACCGGGCTTCAAGCAGCCAAGCAGGTAACATTCCTCTCTCCCTCCTCTGTTCTATACTAACTTGGAAATAAGATGGAACAGTATCTCAAGTCCCAAATGCCAACTTTGCACTGCAAAGGTAATGCCTGAGATTGTGGTCTCAGCAGATTGTCTGTGTGGACAGATTCTTGCATTTAGTCAAGACTTATCTAGTCCTCAGACATGCTGACCAACACCTTCCTCCCACACACAGCCAGGGCCCTGGTGATGCCAAAGGGGAAAGAGGGGAGGAGAGGGGGCTTCCCTGATTTCTCTACTTCCCTCTCCAGTCACCAATCAGAAACCACTGAGCTGTGCAGAGAAGCAAGCCCAAGAATGCTTTGCTAGAGGGCCACCATGTGCGGGGAAGAAACACGCACTAGGCCTTCTTTACCTAGCAGGTGTATACACTCGAGTCAAAAAGTAAGGATTTAAAAACTGAAATTACAAACCTTCTAAAAAAGAAATCATTGCTCCAAACACTGCAGTAGTGTGTATGTAAAACAGAAATAAAAGACGGACTTTCACAGGGAGTGAACTCGAGCGCCCCCTTCCCAAGCACTACAAGTGAAATGAATGAGGTCCCCAACAGCTTGACCTCCTGACGGTGGGGTCAGAACAAGAACATCAAGTTTTCACTGGCATCTGCTGCTACCCCATGACAACTCAGGAGTTGCGCCATTTTTATTTGTTGGTCTCTGCTCAGCGGTTTCAACAATGAAGACCTCACAGGTATCGCAAATGACGTGCTCCGGTGAGTAAAACTATTATCAAAACAACTTACCATATGAGAACGGTAATTTATTTGGTAATGAAAATATCCTTCTGGTGTTTTTATTTACCTCAAGGTTTTTTAATACTAAAGTTTACAAAATAAAAAAGCAATGTAGTTAATGACACAGTTCGTACTTATTAGTGTTCTACCTCACAATTTCTCACTGGTAAGGAGCTGGATGTGTGTGCATCCACAGTACTCTACAAAGTAATGGACTCTGGGTTTGGTTTGCTTTGGTTTGGTTTGGTTTAAGCTGGCACTTGTTAAAGAATTACAAAGGAACTGGGAAAGTATTCTGGAATGTAAGAAAATTTGGATCTGGAAAGGAACAGGCTCTGGGGGACTGCAATTGCTTGTATTTAGTGTCATCTAAATAGATATTTCCTGATTGAACATTATTTGTCTGCTGCTCAAAGGAAACTCTGCTCAAACTGTGCTTTATACTCAAACTTCTCTACATATTTCCCCCACATTTTTCCCAAAAGAGGAATGTTGAAGCCCAGTAAGAGACCATCACAGAACACCCAAAGGGATATAGGGAGCAAGGAAGTTAAGAAGTCCCTATTACATCAGCTCCCCAAACCCTCATTGCTCTTCATAGCCATGATCCACAGACCCAACATCACTGACAGATGCCGTGTGGACAGAAAGCCCAGCTCTGTGAAGGACCAACACACACACACACACACACACACACACACACACACACCACGATATCACAGGCGCAAGAAAGCGTCACCAAATGAACAAATATAATGAATGAATAATCCTAGTAAAAAGCAAGCCACAAGACAGTTCTGCACCAACCTACCTAACACTGAGACTCGAAGGTCCACTGTCATCACATCCTTACACAACTACAGTCCTTTGCATTCACAGATCATCTCATTGTCAGGAAATCACTAACAGAAACTAGAGAACAGGGAGCTTGAATGACCTAATTTATTCTACCTGCTTGAGCAAAGTAGCAATTGATGTCAAGATAACTATGGGCCATCTTCTAAGCACTTGAAGATCCTATGAGGAAGGGCCCAGCTCTAAATACAAGTAACAGCAGAGCTGAAGGTGGAAACAGATGGGCCCATCTGCCTCTGAGCTGATGTAGTAACATCCTGTCATACTGAGGATAACTCAAAGAAGCAAACAAGCCCATACTGCCTCAGCGAGATCACTTCCCATTGTAACCAACTCATTTAGCCTGCCTGGTGTCTGCGAAGGGCAGAGTGTCAGGTGTGAGGTTAGAAAGCACACACCCACTCAGACTGATACCCATCGATGAAGGATACCGTGGCTTCAAAAAACAGGAGGGTTGTGTTTCTAGCACAAGTCTGAACTGGTAAGAAGAATCAGTGACTGCACCGTGACATCTACCTGCAGAAACATGCCTGATATTTAAATTCTACTCTCTCCCAATCACTCTACTGATCATTCTACCCAAGCTCTCATCCCATGTTCATCCACTTAAGTTACAAAACTGCCAGGAGATGAGGAATCTCTGTTGTTTCCATTTCTAACTCGAGGCTTAAGCCTCTGAGCAGGCTCCATGTTCCTGGATGGCACAGTATTACTCTCCCCTAAGCACAGGGCATTTGCTTAGTCAGGCAGGCACCTTCCTTAACTACTGGATCAGAGAAGCACAAATGCTATAACCCAACGGGCTGGAAGAGTGACAGGTGTCATGGAATTATCACCAACCCAATAGAACCAAGCCTCGCACATCCTGCTCTTTACGGAACAACATTCACTTGGCTTAAACATAAACTTTTGGCTTTAAAAGGAACACTCATAAATGCACAGAAGGCGAAAATAAAATGAACCACACATTTCCACCTACTAATACTCTGGAACTCTGATTTTATCTATAAACCATAGTTCATCCTGACACACTACTGTTTTACTACTGTGCATTCACTGCCCAAGGTGTTGAGTTTTAAAGGGGCACCTCTCACATCCTCACACTCCCCTATCCTTTCCCATCCCACCTATTCATCCCCTTCTGCTTTCATGCTAGTGTGTGTAAAACAGAGGTTCCACACGAGGGAAGGGAGGTATTTTGTCTTTCTGACCCTGGTTTTTTTTTTCTCTTAATATCATGACCTCTGTTTTCATCTATTTTCCTGAAAATGACATAACTCTAGCTCTTCCTTGTGGCTAAATAAAACTCCATTATGTATACACAGCACATTTTTTCTTTATGCATTCATCTGTTGATGGACATTTAATACTTCAGTACTTTTAGAACAAATCCAAGGCACTACCTCACCTGTAAATATGTTAACACGAATCTCTGAGAGGCTTAGAGCATCACACTATGATCCTCCCATCAAGAAAACCATCAATAATTCCCCAGCAGAATGTCCTATCAGTCTATGTTAGAATTTTTTCCCACTGTGTCAAATGTATTCTTTTCCTTCAGTTTATTTACTTAGGCCAGTGTGTGCCAACATGGGCAAACGGTCTATACCTTCAATTTGTAACATATCTTAAGATCAATCCAAAGAAGTGTGACACTATATCCACTCAAGATCTGTTTGCATTGGATGCTGTTTTTAACAAAAAGGTCTTCACTGTTTTTCTATTGCTACCACAACATATTTCTTCCACAAAGATCAGATTCCTATATCTTACATCACCAGAAAAATTAATTCTTGGAAATAAACAAGAGGTAGGATGCAAGCCCCTCTATAAAAATCCTCCAGACACGACTTTCATTTCTGGGGCAACATCCAACTGTGCTTCAATCCAATACTGAAAAAGTGTTATAAATTCTATTTATCTAAATTTATTTCTTACTAAAAAGAGACTGCTAGTGCAGCAAAAAATATATATATATAGATTTCCTTGTAAAAGATTCCAGCGAGCCATAGATTTTAATTCATGTGTTTTCCTAACAAAGACAGTATCTGACCAGCTACTGATTTTAAAAGAATCTAGCAAATTACAGTTATATATTCTCATGGAGCTAATAAAAATAAAACACAGTGGAGGAGAAAAAAATCATAGTCCCATGGTCCATGGTTGGGCTGGTGAAAGGGAGAGTCAGCACAAAGTGAACCTAGTCTTCCTGGAAGGTCTACTCCTTTCCTAAGGATCTACTCTTTTTATGGTAGCTGCCAATCAATAATGAAACTAAAACACGTGGAAATCAGTATTTTAATGCTGGTCTGTACAACACCAATAAAACCTTCACAGATAATCTGTAGAAAAAGAGGAAAAGCAAGAAGGGAACCAGGTCATTCAGAAAATAGAGAATCCACTCTTGAGCTGAGAACCTGGACATGGCCTACACATCTTCTGTGTTTGGTGCACGGTGGTCCCAGTTACTGAACTTCCTTAGATTCTCACCACAGTGCCCTGAGTTTGCAAAAAACAAAAAGCTCCCACATTCTTCATCCTCCACATCTGGACACTGTCTGAATTCCTGCCCACCCCTGCCACCCTGCAGCTGTCTGTCTTCCCTCCACTTCAGTCACACGATGGCAAGACTTCTTTCTGCATTACCTTCCCAGATCTATCCACTGGAGACATATATGCTTATCTTCTGGAGAAGAAAGACTTCGATCTACCTCACACTGGACAATGGAAGCTCACAATTTCCATGAAGTATGTATGGACCACACTCTGCAGCATCTCCCCCTTCCTAACACATCAGGCACCACTCCATCTGAACTTTTATCACACTGCCTTCTGCTAATCTTTGGGTACAGTCCTCCTCAACAGGCAGGTTCAAATCCATATTGGCCCCACTCCAGAAGCCCTTGATTATCTACGACCTTACTGGGTAAAGATACACCTACCAAGGAAAAGGATGTCTGTAAAATATGTTCACAATAAAACAAGAAAATCAACTTGGGATAAAGGACTAAAGGTCTTAAAGTATAAGGGTTAATTTCCTAAGAAAAGTGAGGCAGAAGCTTTAATAATTGCACAGCTCTTGCATTTTTAAGTATCAATCATTATCTACTTAATCACTAAACATAAGGCAAAGTATTCAAGTTCATATATTTTATATTTCAAATCATGTACAAATTTGTTTTTATTTATGCATGTTGGATGTATTAAATCAATAGCTCTCAACCTTCCTAATGTTGTGACCCTTTAATACAGTTCCTTGTGTTGTGGTGACCCCCAACCAAAAAGTTATTTTCATTGTTACCTCATAACTGTAATTTTGATATTGTTATGTACTGTACTGTAAATACCTATGTTTTCCAATGGTCTTAGGTGACCCCTGTGCCGTTCAACCCACAAAGGGGTCACAACCCACAGGTTGAGAATTTCTGCATTAAATGATGATGTTCAATGTTTTTAACACAAAATTGACTCAAATTATGGAAACCTTAGACAGTAAAACAAGTATTAAATCAGAATCCTTCTCTAAGGTGACAGCCAGGAATAACAGTCACCAACATAGGGGACCTTTTCGGACAGACCTGACCAAAGGCTCCAACTGGAATCAGGTACCATTGCTAAGCCACTGCTTTAAGCCATTCATCTCAAAGAGATGATTCCTAACACATCCAGTGGTTTTACAGGTAAATGAGATTTAATGTCTAAAATATTTAGTTCAGTTCTAGAACTCACCATGCACTTTTAAAAAGACTGATTTATACTGAATTCTACTCAGAAGAAAACAAAATCTGAGTCCTCATCTTCAAAACCTTGCAGGGAATGAGTCACAGTGAGATATAAACTTACTTACTTTCTTAGATATATACAGCCTAGTAAGACTATTTTGGGATACTGAAGATCAACACTGTGAAAGGATGATATCAGGTCAGAATTTTTTCCAATCTCTCCATACAAGAAGAAAGATGTGGCAGTCCAATTATAATGCCATAATGAGGTTTAAAGTATTAATGACATGATGTCTGGGTTAAAGATAAACTTTCATTGGATATTATTTTCATATCCATATTCTGAATTACACTCTTATAAATTATTGAATCAATGAGCATTTAGGGGAAAGCCTTGTAACAGGTATATTGGTTTATTATTCTATGACCCTTTCAGAATTCATGCTGCTATGGGTTCTTGCCCTACTACTTTGCTTTCCTAACACAAGTCAGAGGTAAAGTTGACAAGACCCACCAAGCAGTGCACCTTGATCAACACTGTAATCCTCTTCAGGCAATGCAAGACACTCAGAGCTGCATCCTGAGAGGCTGCCCAAGTTCTCTGCATCCCCGATGACTGGCGTTCAGTTACTTAATTCCTATCCATACCACTACCCAGTTGCAGCATCTGAGAATGCACATGGCTTTCCTCACTACTCCTGCAGATGTTTCAACTTTTCGCCAAACCCTGTGAATCTCCACATCTTTTTTACTACACGATCCTCCTGGAGGTTCTACAGATCTGGGACTTCCTCCCTGAATGCCTGGCACATAGAACACTGGGAAACTTTAGGTGTTTGAGCCAAGATTCAGGTAACTGATTCCACAGTAGTAGAATGAATAAATGTAAACACCAAATGTTTATTAACACCAGTACAGCACAGAATTCTTTTTGAGAACAGCTGGCTTAGCCAGTCTATAAAGAAACTAAAGGGGAGAATAGAATTTAGTATTTATTCAGGACTATGTAGTTTACATTTTCAGAATGTTTTAGCACCTGTAAGAATTGTGCAAGCAGTTTTGCAGATATGATTTGTAAGATGCAATCTTACTACTAAATTTTCTAGGAGCTTCAGATTTCATTAATTATAACCTGTGGGGGCCCAGAGAGACTCCCTAGTAAGGCCTTACTCAAGGTCAGAAAGTCTGAGCTTGCTTTGTCCAGCAGCTGCATAATAGGATGATTTGGCCAGGGGTGTGGTTACAAGGTGTTTTGAAGGGTCTACACTTGGTGGTACTTTATACCTCAACCCTGAAAGGGGGAGGTGTTTTGCTCCTCCCCTTGCTGATATATAAAAGCCCATCATGAATAAACTTGAGACTGCTGAGTACTGACCCAGGTCCTCCAAAAGCTATCCTATGTCTCTGTCTTTTTCTCCATCTATGTTTATATTTCTTCCTATTATTTCTCAATTCCGCACTCCCTGCTTCAAAGGACCCTTCAATAGGTCAGGGCTGAACCCCAACAATAACCCAGATATCTGAATTCAAATCATTCAATTTACACTATTATAATACTTTGCCAAATATATTAATGATGGATGATGGTGCTCTGCATGCTGTGAATGTGTTGTTCCTATTGGTTGATAAATAAAATACTGGTTGGCCAGTAGCCAGGCAGGAAATATAAGCAGGATAAACAGACAAGGAGAATTCTGGGAAGAGGAAGACTGAGTCAGGAGCCGCCAACCAGACACAGAGGAAGCAAGATGTGAAGGGAGAACTGAGAAAAGGTACCAAGCCATGTGGCTGAACATAAATAAGAATTATGGGTTAATTTAAGTGTAAGAGCTAGTCAGCAATAAGCCTGAGCTAATGACCGAGCAATTTTAATCAATATAAGCTTCTGAGTGATAATTTTATAAGTGGCTGTGGGGTCTGTGGGGCGGAGCAAGACCAGAGAAAACTTCAGATACATATTAAATTAGAATACTACATATTATAGATACCCAAACATATTTGACATTTTAGATCTATAGTGCATACTTTAATAATCAAAGTAAGTGTCTGTTGCAAGGAAAGGATTGGTTGTGAAGGGACAGCCACGAGGTCCCTTTTTTAAAATCACCTGCTTTTAACATCTGCACTCATTCTGCCTTCATAAGCTCACTGTTGTCCCTGTACAGCCAAACTTTGAGGCTTTCTCTCTACTTATTCCTTCCTTTTCTCCCTCCTCCTATTATTTAAAAAGTGACTGTTGCACTGTATTCAAGAATGAATCCTCAGTTATTTGGGTGGGCTAGCCTCAAGGAGCCCCATCAGTACAGAAATCTTAGGCAACGTGAGCCTGGCTGGGCTTGGCTGTACCCACAGAAGCATGAGATAACAATAAAATGGCTGGTGCTGAGGATGGGATGAGTGTTGGGATGAGTGACTCCATAGCAATGGTCAGTAGAATGGGAATTAGATATCAGAGCATGTATGATCATCCACAGAATGCAGTCACCCAACCAGGCACAAGGAGTATTGTCAACTTGAAGAGTCAACCAGCTCATTAGTTTTTAAAATGCTATTATCTGGTGGTGATTTCTGTGCACCAAAGATAGACTTCCCAAAAAACGAAGGACACTCTAAAAAGCTCAGTTAGCACTGAAAACTAACTTTCAGAAAGCTTCCAGCTCATCATATTTTTTGCTAATATAACAGGATGACTCAATTAGAATGCTTTATCAGGCACTAAATTTTATATAATGTAAATTAACAATATGGGTTTGCAGTTGTTGGTAACTTCTGTCTCCATATCTATGTCCTACACATGCCTTCCTTCTTCTGTTCTTATAGGGTATCAGATTGAAGCCAGAACATCATACATGTGAAAGCACTCACTGAACTAGGTTCCCAGCCCCATAATCTATGTTTCTTTATATCGAACTAAAATAAGCTAATACAATTTAAATTGTATAAAACCTGTCAACTTCACTGGATAATAACCTTCATTATTTTCCCATGTGACAGTGAGTTGACCAAAGAAAACTTTTTTAACACTCTAATGAAATATACTAAAAAATCTATCACAAGAAACCCAAATTTTATTTTACGCCCATATAATTTCAAAGGTTACATGAGATTTCCCATTGTAAATGAGAGAGAGAGAGAGAGAGAGAGAGAGAGAGAGAGAGAGAGAGAGGGAGAGAGAGATGCAACATTGCAAAGTTGAAGGCCAGACAAAACTAAACAGAGTAAGATCCCCAAGGAACATAACAGAGGGGAAAGCCAGTGCCATGCCAGCTCTGCCCAGGCTCCCCTGCAGGGACGGTAGCTCATTTACACTCCAGGAAGCTGGTCTCTAGCTTAGGTAAAGACAACCATCTATGATCAGAGGTCAGTGCCTGAGTTTGTCTCCTTGATTTATAGTGTTTACTCGGTAGACATCTTATTGTTCAGCTCTAAGCACTCCGCCCTGCATATGTCTATTTTTACATGTTAGCGTCACACAATTTCAAGTGTGTAAGTCAACAACTACCATTAATCACACAACTGCCTAGCCAACATCATCATCATCAATTTTGGAACATTTTGAATTACTCCCAAAAGAAACCTGTGTGCCTATCAGCAGATGGTCCCTATGACCCACTGGATCTTCGACAAGGCAACCACTCATCTGCTTGCTGCTGCCTCTATGGATTTGCTCACTCCAGAGAGTGCATATAAGCAGAATCATACAATGATTCATTAGTTGATGACGGTTGAGTTATTGCCACTTTGATCTGTGATGAATGGTGCTTGCTTGCTATGAGCATTCATACTCAAGGTTTTAGATGGCCACACTTCTCATTTCTCCTCAAAGTGTTAACTTAGCAGCAGGATGTCTGGGCTACATGCTTACCTGCTGAAGAAATGTCAAACAGTTTTCCAAAACGGCCACACCACTTTATTTCCCCATCAGCACCCTCCGTGAGGCTTACTGCAATTTCTCCACACCCTGTCAACACTGGCTACTGTCTGTCCTTTTCTTAGTGGTTATAAAACAGGATTTCTGTCTGCATTTGTTTTGTATTTCACTCGCTTGCACTGTCCTCTTTATTCCTCATCGCGACTTTGAGAAAAGAGCCAACGCTCACTCTTCACAAGCCATCTGTGAACTGGAGAAGTGACAGACTCGGGGACAAAGCCATCAGTAGACTATGTACCCTCCAGAAAACATTCTTACACACGGCGCAACTACAAGGCCTCTCCTCATCCTAGAACACTATGTAGGCCAGCCCCTTCAGATCCTTCCAGCTGTGACTGTCTCGGATCATAAATTCCTACTGCTTCAAACTCTCTTCCCTAAGTCAATTTTCTCTTTGGCTTCAACATCAAAAGTTGCTGGGCTTCTTCCAAGTAGGAGGCTTTGGGCTCCAACCATAACAAGGATGTGGCCTCATTTCCCTCATGCAAGCTCAGGGCCAAACCTGAGATCCACCTTGAACAACTCTAACGCCTCACACTGTGGTTTAACCAGACAAACCATCCATGTTCAACAGCTTTAGACTCCTGGAGGTGGCAATTGCATTTTTCATGTGTGCTACACTGGTAAGCAATCCTCATTCTCGGCTTTCTATTTGCTTTGCTTGTTTCTCTTTTACCTTCTTTTGCTCATCACGGAAATTCTGACCAGTGACAGTTTGCATCTTTCTAAGCTATGTCATGTCTTTTCTGAAATGGTGAAGTAGTGAAGAAATAAACACACCGAGATGTTTTCAAGTAAGCATCAAAATAGCCCACAGCTGCAGACCCTTTCACTAGACATGCACTTTCCAAGACAAAGTATTCTCTAAGAATCAGAAAACATACCTTGGCAAGAGGGAAAACACTTTTATAACATTCTCAACTGGACTCGTGTTCCAAACTAATGTGTGGAATGGGAAAGATGGGTAGTTAGTGTCCAGCAGGACAGAGGAAGGAGCGGTGGTGACTCTGTAGTCTCATGAACACGTGCAAAGGTCGTTCTTTCTGGAATAGACACCTCATTAACATTTCTGGCCCATTTCCAAATGTGTAAGATTTGCAAACACTTTTTGATGGCTGGGTGGTGTTACTCAATGACATAACAGTTTGGATTTCAGAGCCTGACTTAGTATGACTTTACCATACTAAAGGAGTAAGGCACCAACATGAAAGGATTTACTCATCCAGATAGAAAACCATAACCCACAAATGTGAATCAGGTCATATTGGTTAAAAAAAACAACTATGAAATATGCACATAAACAATTATTATAGAAACCTTAAGTGCTGCATAGAAGCATGCCAATTGGCATGGATCAAGCCTAAGCTTTTTATTAAAGGAAAATAAAAGTTCTCAACACTCAGAATAGTATAACTGCAATGTTAAATTGTATGCATCCATCTGGATTTTCAATCACACATACACACACTTATATACACATTCATCATAAGACATGCCTAGGGCAATGCTTAGCCCTCAGTGCTAGGGTTCTGGGCCAAGTCTACACAACCAGCTACTTTTTCAATTAAGTTTTTCAGAATAAGCATGCATTATTATTTTTTACCAAAACAATAAATTCAGTGCCCTTACTATCCTGGACCCATTGAGAGAAAACTAAAAACGAGGAAGGATATGACAAAAGAAATGATGACTGCAGTTGGTGTAAGCTTGAGGGTCAGAGTGGGTGGGTGTGTCTATGACATCGTAATTCAGGAGATGGTGGGACTGTGGAGCAATATGTACAAGAGGAGCTACACATGCCATGTGTATGTTTTCGTGCCCATGACAAGGGATGGATGGGATTGTGAAAGTGCAGAGTCAGATGAAGGGAAGTAAGCTTTCCAGAAAGAGCTATAGTGCTGACAGCCTCTATCATTCATTCTTTATGGGGCCACTCTGTAGAGCTCCAAGTTAACATATTCATTGAAGAATTCTGGAGATGATGCTCTGAATACAATACATTTCTTTCAAAGGCATTTTGGCCATACCTACCTAAATGATTACTGGGTATGCCCTTTACCATACATCTTCAATTTCAATGTGTGCCTTTCAGAATAACTTAGCACATATAAAATGGCTCATGTGTAAAAATAACTCCTGAAGCAGTGTTTGTGACTGCAAAAACCTGAGAAAACTCAAGTATGAAACAATAGATGACTGATTGTAAAAATTACAATAGTCTACTGCACAGCAATAAAAAGGAGGAGGAAGTTGTGTGAAGAATGTGAAAATATACTCAGTAGGGGGAAAACAAGACAGAAGCTACATTATGTTTGAACTTTTATATATTAATATATTTTATGTTGCATTGTTTATATTTGATCAAACAAACACATGATGATTAATTTCCAGCAGGCCACCTGTCTGGTTGCTACGTTGAACTTTCTGTGTTATATATTCTAGGATTTGCCTAAAATTGTGTCTGTATAAGAACGAAAGGGAGCCCAAAGTTGATCCTACACATTCTAATAAAGCTCACAGCTTCCCCGCTGTCCTGCAACCTAATATTCAGTAGCAGCAATAGGCAACCATCATTCCCTACAGAATGGAATAAGTCAACTATTCAGCAAATGGAGATCCAGATCTGGACTGTGCAGGTAACATGAAGTTAAGACAAAAAAACATTAATAGTCAAGACCCAGTCTGAAAGCAGGCTGCCTTGCTTTCCAGTGGGCCCACTTCAGAAAATTCCCCTGAGGACATGTTAGCTAATTGGCATAAACAGACTGCCAAAGGAAGACTGGAGTTACGAGCCAACCTCAAATTAAGTTCAGGGTGATAAGGTACAGCAAGAAACCATGACAATTTAAAGGGAAGTTTTAAAATATGCATTTGCTATTATTTAGAGAAACTCAATACTCTAGAAATCCAATTGCATCTTCCAGAAGGACCACACACAATTAATTGAGAGGTTTAAGGGTTAATTACCAAAGGACATGATTCTGCATGAGAAACTGTTCCAATTCTGGAAAAAAAATGAAATTGGTTGTATCCTACTGAAAGGCTATATTCATTCTAGAATCTTACTTACACTGAAATTCAAAGTAAGAATATTGTTTCCCTCTAAAGAACAATGAAGCCTTCACCTAAGGCAGTCTTACTCAGTAGTGCCAGTATGCCCGCCGTGAGAACAGTAACACACCAAGACACACATGCAAACCCATACCAATCCAACACACAGAATAAAGAGAGCATATCCCAGATTATGTTACACTTGACGGAAGCTTAGCATGTAACCCAGAATCAACAGAGTGTATGCTAAGATGAAACCTACAGCTAAGGAATCTGCTCTTTCTGTAATAAGTCAGTCACCTGAGCTTAGTGGATACCTCCTAACACCTAGTTTTAAATTGAAAAAGAAAACAAAACACCTCAGTCTGTTGTTTTCCACTTATTTAGTATCAATGTAGTGCTTACAAAATACTTGGTGCTTTTATAATAATCTTTAGTTAAGCTTGTAGTTCTTTTTTTTTTTTTTTTGGTTTTTCGAGACAGGGTTTCTCTGTGTAGCTTTGCGCCTTTCCTGGAGCTCACTTGGTAGCCCAGGCTGGCCTCGAACTCACAGAGATCCGCCTGACTCTGCCTCCCAAGTGCTGGGATTAAAGGCGTGCGCCACCAACGCTCGGCTTAAGCTTGTAGTTCTTATACTATAAGCCAGAAGGTGACTACAGTTTTTATCCTCAAGTTGTATTCTCAAATTCTCTAACTTTTGCATGATTCGGACTTGAATTCCCACATGAAAACTGCACAACACAATGACCCAAGCTTGTGAAAGCCTCCAATCTTGCATTTGAAAGCTCTTCACATCAGGATTTGCTACAGGGAAATGAACTAAAAGATCTGGGGGAATCTGTGGCTTCCTGGAAAGATGACTAATCTTACTTACCAAGAGCCTACTTGAAGGAGGAAACATCAGTCCTGAACACGTTACAGTTAGTTATAGTTAGTGTGTGGCAAATGCTATTTTTGTTTGCCAGCCTTTGTAAAGCACAAGAGTGTGGAATAAGCTGGAACATGCAAATAAAGGGAGTTTGAACGAACCAACTCACTACTTGACCTTAAATCTATCATTTCTTGACCTCCACATGTGTGCAGTAGCACTCACACGCACGCATACATGCACACACACACAAATTAAATGTTTTAAAAAGGTATCCCCAAAATACCATTTCACACCTATGTATTTGTGTTGAACTTTGTAACACAAAAACTAACTGTGAAATAGCTGGCCTTTCCCATGCTTCACAGGTACACTGAGTCATAAAATGATAACACTTATGAAAATAACCCCACCTCTTACACTCTGCTGGAAATTTTGCTCACAATCTCATTTCTTGTTTTTCTACCAAGTAGGAACAGTACTGCTCATAATACTGTTCACAGTGACTAGGTCCTGGACCCACACAGTGAAAACGATGTGGGGTTTCCCTACACCCTGAGTGAAGAGCCCCAGAGTCATTTGCTTTCTGTGAGCTTGGTTGGCTCTTGTCTCAACAATGTGGGTGAATCTGGTTTAGGTACTGTAAATGTGTGTGGTCAGAACATTTCCAAGCCAATCAGATTTTAAATGTTCTCACAACTGTCTCATCAACCCCAGTAAAATCCTACCCTACTACAGACTACACGTTATTTTAAATCACCCATTGCAATCACACCCTTTCTAACATGCTCCCCGGAATCAATGAGCCTCGTTCATAACTGCTACAGTTAAACATGACTACTGTGAAGTTAAGAACACAGTCGCAGTGACATCTTAACCTCACTTTTACACAAGAACTTTCTTCTGGAATGTTCTCTCACAATAATCCAGAAATAGAGGAACCTTTTGCTAATGTTCCCAAAGTTAAAAGATTTGGGAGCAATAAAGGTTACTCCTCTCTCCAGAAGGCCCTTCTTCGGTCTTTCAAGGACTGGAAATTTTTCCCAAACACTGAAATCCTTCTCAATACATCAACACACATCACCTCTGCATATTTTGATCCATACTGTGAGCACCTCATTTCTATTGTCACTTTTCATGTCCACTTGGTGTAGGAGACTCCTTCTATCCCACCTGAAGATACACAGGATCACACATCATTCACAAACACTGAGTTTGGGGCACACTTACTCTGTGCTAGAATCTCATTGAGCAATCAGGGCTCTCTTGAAGTAGAGCTACTACCACACCATCTTCAGGTGAGGAAGCCAAGCGTCGAAGGTGCTCAGTGACTCGGCCATGGTTGAACCTTGACAGAACAGAGGAACCAAACCTGGGCTTTGGGAAGCTTGGCTCTCCATACTATACTTGAGAAGTGAGTATATAATAAACAACCTAGATCTCATACATGTAAGTTACGGAGTACAATAATGTCCTAACTTACCCCACACATCACCAAGAACTGTGTTTACTGTCTGTTTGCTTTGTTAAAAATAATATTGTCATAAAAGACAGCCCTAAATATTATCATTTAGTTTTGACAACTTTTAAGCTTTATAAAAATGGTATCATTCTGATCACACTCGCCTGTTATTTACTCATTTTTACTCAATGCTACATTTCTTAAACTCATATATACTGATTACTTTCACAGCAATATGCTGTCCTGAGGCTGTGTGGGATACATGTGTTGCTGTTTCTCCTGTTCATCTGGGGTGTTTTCTTTTTCTGGTAATTGTAAGCGTTGCTGGTTTGAACTTGCTTGGAATTGTCTCCTAGCACAGTGTGCAGATGCAAAGTTCCTGGGCTACAGAATATGGAAGGTGACACATTTCACTCTCGGCGGAAGCCCAATGGGCCAACACGCTGAGCGAGCATGCTCTTTGGGGGCCGCTCAGTTTCTGTTCTCTTAAGGAAAAGGTTGTCAGTTCTCATTGTTTTCCTGATTTGCACCTCACTGATGGCTGACTGACAGGGTTGCCCAGCCTTTGAAGGGACGCTAAACCAGTCCTACCTCTTCATCTGGAATGTTGTGTGCATCATATGTTACCTAGATTTTCCCCCTGATTTTAATACATGTGTCATATCATCTAGATACCAATTGCTGTCAGTTATTTACCTTAAAATATTAACAGTTTATGTTTTGCCGATTCCATTACTGATGTCCTTTGATAAAATACTTGTCTTCAACGTTAACACAGTTAACTTTGATAGTCCATTTTTTTTGTATGAACAGACTCAATTTTACGTAAGAGAAGCTTCTTCTAGGATCCAAAGTAATATATTTGCTCTTTCTAAATGCTCTCTGCATGTGTGTATGCATGCATATGTGTTTGTGTTAATTTCTGTGAGCATCATGTGGAGGCCAGAGGAAAATCATGGGTGCCATTCCTCAGGAGCTGCCCACTTGTTTAAGCCAGGATCTCTCCTCGAGGCCTGAGTTTACTGTCTTGTTAACAAGCACTGGGAATCCACCTATCCCTGTCTCTACATCCCCAGGGCTGGAATTACAAGTGTATGGCACCTTCCAGTTGGGAATTCAGGATCAAATTCAGGTTTTGTGTTTACAGGGTAAGCATTTTGCCAACTAAAGTCACTCTCCACACCACATTCTAAAATCGAAACGTTTCACTTTTCACCTAAATCATTTTAATCATTAGGGAAAGAAGTTAGAGGCATGTGGTGGTTTAGAATAAGATGGGTTTTTTTTTATTGTGACTGTGCATCTTGTCTCAGAACTATTACTTAACAGAATTCTCCTTCGTTTTCACGCAGACCTACAACACACCTGTCATATCAGGGCCTATTTCTATACATCACTTACTTATCCCCAATATCACAATAACTGACTGAGGCACACTGTGTATTCTTGAGTCTCTGTATGTCAAATGAATTTAAAAACAACCTGTTTTTAAAAACAGAACGTCTCATGGAAAACCTGGCCTTGGAACAACTCTGACCCTGTCGATTACTTGGGGATGACTGACTGACTCCTTGCTCTGTTGAGTTATCTTAATCACGAGCCTGGTTTCTCTGTCCATTTGTTAGGTTTTCTTCAATGTCTTCTACTCAGTTTATTCTTCTGCCTATCCAAAAGTCTTTCATATAACTTGTTAAATTTAGTCAATAAAGTTCCACCAATAATAATATCCTATTCTTCTGCCTTTTACTTGTAAAACTATTGAGTTTGCTTTTCTTTTTGACTCAGGTTTAGCAAGTTATGTTAGTCTTACAATTTATCTATCTCACCTAGCTATCTGTCACAGAGTACTCCACAGTATATTACAGGTTTTCAAAATCTCTGCAGAAACTATAATTTATTAGCAACATCTTTGTTGCTGCTGTTTCCAAAGCCACTAATTTGGGTTCACACTTTTACCAAGCCCTCCTCTGTATCTTCTGCAGTTAACACTGCTCATTTTCTGTGTCAAATTAGATGCCTCGCTGGTTCATTTTCATTTTACTTCCTCCTACGGTGCTTTAATACAGGTCTATTAAATATAATTTTTCTCAGTTTAATGTAAAAATGTGTTTCATTCTCACTTTTGAAATTCCTCCCAATTTTCTGAAGATGTTACTTCTTCATTTCCAGGGTTCTTTCTCTTGGCTGCTATTGAGCTATCTGCTGTTAGCTACTTATTACATCCAGGTGATGCTCTGTGCTTCTCCGGATGACTTTTTCTTCTTCCTTTTTTAAATGCATTACTGTATAGCTCAGATGGACTCCAAACTCAATGGTCCTCCTAACTCAGCCTCCCAGTGTAGCTGGTTTTTTACAGTTTTAAAACATTTAGAATTCTATAGTTTTGCTTTAAGTTTCAAAGAACAGGTTTCTTTTTGTCTTTTGTTTTGGTTTGCTTTGCTTTTGAGACAAGGTCTCTGGTAGCCCAGGTTGGCCTTGAAGACCAGCCCTGAACTCATGTTTCTCCTGCCTCAACCTCCTAAATACTGGGCTCATAGGCATGTACCACCATACTTTCTACGTGGCTCTTTCTTGTTCGGATCACACTATTTCTCTTGCTTCTACAGAATGGCAGCTCTGATAAACTCTGGTGTCTCTCCTGAACTTTCCATGTTTCTCTAAGAATGCACTGAGATTGGACAATCATTTCTCATTCAGTCTTCTCTCTTTAATTTTTAACTTCCTATCCCTGTGTACTGCTGCTCTCTTGATAATTTCTCCATTTCACCAATTCTCTCTTCAACTATGTTTAATATATCCAATTACAAAATCTTCTTTCATTTTTCTAAGACATTCTTTGGGTGTAGTGTGTGTGTGTGTGTGTGTGTGTGTGTGTGTGTGTGTGTGTGTTCCTAATTCTAACAGGTATTTCATTTCTGTAAATGAATATTTATTTCTCAACTCTGCTTGGTCACTTGGGTATTTTACAGTGGATTTGCTTCTATGGTTCCATTTTTTAAGTTTCTTTCAACATTTCACATGTGACTCTACACAGAATATAGAATATAAAAAAAGAAATGCTTACAGAACTAAACATGTCTTCATTGAGCAGCAGAACAAAGTGTTCCTTCAAAGATTTAAGTTACCTTCTGTGAAAAGGTAAGAGATACCATCCACCTATAGACACATTAGACACTTGTCTTTTATATATCAAACTTTTAAATTAATTTTTTCAAACAGTCACAGGTCCCTTTGCATGGCACCCAGAGCACAGAGGTGTGCTTTGTTTTCCCAACACATCTCCTTCCTTTCCATCTGCCTCCACTTTCAGTGCGATCAGGAGTGCAACATGAGACATCACCCCTGTCTACAGCAGAACCTGTCCCACACACTATCCCAGCTTCTAGAGTGGCAAAAGGTGGGTCCGCATCTGTGACCACATACTGGATCCTAAAGAAGTGGATACACCACTGTCACTATCAATAAAATAACCCAATCATTTTATTGTTCATATGTAGACACTGTGTGAAAAATACTCTAAGGCAAAATTAATTTCATAAAATGAATAATTTTCTCATAAACTCAAAGAAAAGTTCAAAATACCTATTTGATTTGAACATCTCTCTCTCTCTCTCTCTCTCTCTCTCTCTCTCTGTGTGTGTGTGTGTGTGTGTGTGTGTGTGTGTGTGTGTTGCTAGAGATTGAACTCAAAGCCTTGAACATGTTAGGCAAATACTCTAGCACTGAGCCACATTTCCCACCTCTCCAATATCTCTCTGAATTCCACTTTGTAATCCACCTGAAGTTTCTAAGGCTCTTGGGAGTGAGTGGGATACTGCAATGTGTACAACACTCCTCCACTGCACTGGGGACGGGTGGGCTCTGCCTACTCTTCCGCTAAATACAAACAAGAAAAAGAACATTTCTGGATCTTTACTGAAGTAGGTCTGACAGACATCTGCCCAACCTCCCAGGAAGACAAATTAAGTCTCATCACATTGGCATTCCTTCTTCTGGTCAACATCTATTAAGCTCTGATTTCATCCCACAGCATGCTGAGCACTGAGGACAGGAAGCCAAGCAGGGTGGTCCCTGGTCTTAATGAACTCACAGTCCATTAATTGCCTTTGTCATCTAATTGCAGCTTAACTGATGTTTTTTCAAAAGCACTGAAGTCAAAAGCAGGAATCCAAGTCTTAGCCACTGATTAAAAACCCACTCAAGCTTTACACTACTTGGTATTTCCTCTTATAATCATTAGTCTTGGTCATCAATCTGACTTGATTTAGACTTACTCTAGAGCTGGTGAGGCACACCACAGGGGCAGGGTTGTTTGTGAGGGGGTTTACTGAGAGAATTAAGTATAAGGAAGGGTAAGATTCACAGGAATGTATGACAGCACTCCATGTGTTGGAATGCTCGTGTGTGTGTGTGTGTGTGTGTGTGTGTGTGTGTGTGTGTGTGTGTGTGTGAGAGAGAGAGAGAGAGAGAGAGAGAGAGAGAGAGAGAGAGAGAGAGAGAGTGAGAGCGCACGCGCGCACACACACACACCCTATACTCAAATTTTTGGATGTTCAAGTAAGGTCTTTTTGATGGTTCACAGAATTTGTTCATAGGTGGTCAGGATTATTGCCTCAATCGTGTCTATTTATTGGCAAGCAGGAAATGATCACGTGCATTTACACAGCATCCTGGGATACATGGATAAGTGATCCATATCAACCGGCCTCAGCACTGCAACTCTGCCAGGTGACCTGACAGATGAGGGTTCAACACCCTACTTCATCTGTTCCTAGCCTCCTAGACTGCTCTGAGCATGGCAGGGCAGCTCCGGCATTGAGGACAAAATCCAAGGTCTCTTCCAGGTCTTCAGGCCCTTTGGGGCTTCATTTCCAGGTGTTTAATCACCGACTAGTCCACACACATTAAAAACTCTCCCATACAATGGGGCCAAAGCACTTCCAAACCCTCTTTTGGTGGCCCAGTGAAAACTTCCCATGCCACTGCCTCCTGCTCTGCACTTGCTAGGACAAAGCCTCTCAATGCCTTCTTGGCATTCAGGAGACCACGACAGTGAAGGCCTGTGCTACTAACACCAGTGACAGCAGAGGCAACTGTAAGCAGGACTTTGAGAAAGCTGCTCATGCCGAAAGAAGCCAGGGTTGCCGGGGATGCCACAGCTCCAACAGCATGCTACCAGGAAGACCGATGTTTAACCCCACAATGAAAATCAGTTGCTCCAGCAACATGCAGAGAGCTCAGGGAAGCCTGAGTGGCAGAGGGACCAGAGAGACACAAGGAGCAGGACATGAGGTGGGCGCTTTAACGACAGCGGGATAAGCATTCAGGAGGGCTGTAAAAGCAGAGCACACAGCAAGATCTCATGATCTGGTGTGAGTTCAGCAATGCAGCCCCTGCCAACCCAGGAAGACGAACAAGGTGGGACGATCCCTCTAACAGGCATCATCACCACCCTGGCTGCGTACTTAAGGGTATGGAGTTGTATTAGTCACACTCCGTTATTGTGACATAAAACGAAGATGTTCAGCTTAGAAGATGAGAAGGATTATTTTGCCTCATGGTTTCAAAAGTTTTTGTCCACGATCTCTTGGTCACATGGCCTTCAGGCCTGTGCCATGACAGTGAGTGATGACAGGGAGCACATCATCCTGGAGGAAAGCTGCTCACCTCATGATGGCCAGGAAGCCAGAAAGAGGAGCAAAGACAGAGACAGGAAGCCATTACTAATATCTTACTACCCACTGCAACAGAATATGCCTACCAGACCCCCTTTGAAGAAACCCACTCAGCCTCCATCTCTGAAAGGCACACCTACCAGTACCTCTGAAGCAATGCCACAAAGACTTGCTTCTCAAAGACATACCCACCAGGCCTCCTCTGGAAGCCTACTAAGCCTCTTAAAGGTCCCACACCCACCATCCCCCGCCCCTCAGGTCTCTGAAAGAATCCCACCATGCCCCACCTCTTAAAGCCCCACACCCTCCAAAGAGTGCCACTCTGGGGAGAAGCCTTTGAAGCACTGGCCTGGGGACATCGCATTCCAGGTCCCAACTTTAAGGGCCCGCGTCCCCGCAGATCTGCCAACTGTGCCTCTCCAGTTACAGGGCATGACTGTGGGTGCTGGCACTATCAGAACCACTTTCTGTGAGGAAGGCACAGGCAGAAAGTGGAGGGACGAGCACACACAGGAGAGGGAGTGAAGAGGAAGGAAAGAGCGCCAGGGAAACATCACAGCAGACGGTGGGGGAGGGGCTGCTCTCGATGTATCCCTTACTGAATAGAGATTAAATTCTGCTCAGGGTTAAGACATACTGAATAGGGGCGTGGCGATAACTTAAAAACTCACCAGCAATGAAGACATCAGAATTTTACAATTAAATCAGAAACAAATAATAGTGCTTCTCAATGGACGTCAGGGATTCAGAGTCCAGAAAAATGAGTTTTACCTCAAAACCAAGATCACAGCTGCTGGGTTGGTTACTGCACTCTACACACACAGGACGAGAGCATGAACAGGCAGGCTGGAGTTCACTAACGTCCCACAGTAATTTCCTCAGAAGACAAAAGGTAAGCCTTGTCCGGTATTTAAATGCTTCCTCATGCTCACGTGCACAACATGCAACCCCTTCCCCGGGAAGCACTCCCAGATCCACAGTGAGACGCAGAAGACAGCAAGAAAAGCCTGTGCGTCCCACGTTACAACCCAGGAGCACTGGATACAAACGGTCACATTTCAGCATCGGAATAAAACAGGAGGTTGGGAAGGGAAGCCCAGTGGCTTGTCCCAGGTCAAAGCCAGCCAAAGGACAATGAAGACGTCATCTCATGATTACAAGGACTTAAAACAGCCTAAGCAGTGGTTTGGGGGGAGAAGGAAAATAAATTTCCCATCTCTGAAAGACACAAGTGCTCACAAGGTGGTGGTGGCGCACACCTTTAATCCCAGGCATGGGACGCAGAGGCAGGGGGATCCCCATGAGTTCGAGGCCAGCCTGGTCTACAGAGTGAGTTCCAAGACAGTCAGGGTTACACAGAGAACCCCTGTCGGGGGGTGGGGAGGGGGGAGACATGAGAGCTAAAGATCAAAGGTGATCAGAGTCAGGAAGCTAGTATGTGACCAGGGCAGACACCATCAGAGAGTTCTCTGACTGTGGATGCCACAGTGGCCAACACAAGAGCCAGCCCAGGCAGCAGACAGGAGCATTGTTAAAGCTTAGTCCATGGCATGATGGGAGGGGCCTGGCCAGCACTCTCCAGCCTGCAGCTGCTCTCTCTTTTGTTTGTTCTGGACAGAAGAGACCACCGTGACAGCGTAATGGGAAGAGATACCTTGGAACACGTTCAGCCAGCACCCCACGCAGCCTAATTCCTTGTCCTAAAGCGAGCTACGGAAAGAGGTGGCCAGTGTCCCTCACTACCCACCTTCCGTGAGCTTTAGGATGGGGCACACTTGAATCTTTCCTGTACCACCTGCAGCTTCAAGGGTGTAAACTGCCCCAAGTTTTGGAGCTCTAGGAGAAAGGCGACATAAACCACACGCGCCTCGCTGCCTCTGCAGTACCAAATGCTACATGCGAGGTCCTACACACTGTCTGCCTGTCTGCGCGAGCAAGAAGGTGGTACGCACTGTGTCTGCCGGGCACCTAATGTGTGACTCCACAAAGGCAGAGCCCCAGACTCAGGCTTAGATTTAAACAAAATGTCTTACATTTTAAGAATCAGTAAAGCCATAGTCACTGATGATTATAGGCCACTTCTTATAAAACAATTTCATTCCTTAGAATAGAGACTATATTGGAATACCTATTCCTAACAAGTAGCTAACATTTTAGCAATAATGCATGTACGGTGATGTTCATCCCTCTAACCAACTCATTAATCATCCTTGCAGTGAAATACTATACACCCATTAAAATGATGATGAAAAATCTCTTGCTACAAAAATGTACCTACCACCATCTGAAATGAAGGTGTGATAGTGAGTGATAGACCAATAAGCATGAATCCAGATCTGCTTTTTGGAGAAAGGACTCCCTGGGATGCACTTAAGGTCTCCTGTGGATAGAGGGATGGACGCTTCTGGTCCGGGCAGAGGGTGTAACAGAGGATACGGGACTCAGGTCAAGGGGACTCAGGTCAAGGGGCCTGGAGGACTGGGGCTGGAAGGTTTGAGAAAGGCCATACAGTTGAGGATTCTGGCTGTTCACCTCAGGAACCAGTGAGAAGCAACAGTCCGCGCGTTACACAAGGGACCCGGGTTAGGGCAGCTGACACTGAGGGCCACTGCGGGAGTGGGCGGCAGAGCAAGGACTAGCTGGAGTCTGTCTGTCTGGAGGGCTTGAGCTGCAAGCACACTTAGGTGGCCTGGCTTCCTCAGCCACAGCTCCCAGGCTCTTTCCTCTCATCGCCGCCTGAAGCTTTTGCAAGGCCTGCACTTTCCCCCTAACCCACATGCCCTGTCTAGCCCTGCCGGTTTGGTTCACTCACGCCTGCCTGCTAACTCACTGGTTAGGAAGCCAAGCAGCTCTCCAGCACGGGCTGAACTGAACGCACTCGGCATTGCTCAGCTGGGATGCTGCTTAGCAGGCCGCACAGGGCCCCCGTTCCTTTGTGTCTGAGTCTGGGAAAGTAAATAGAAGTTCTGAGACACTTTTAAATCAGCATTTGAGTGTGTCAGCAGTAATTAAAAAGTATGCTTCAAAAAAAATAGTCTGTTATCAAAGCAACCTTAACTAGAGCCCTTCCATTTTAATTTGTTTTAAAATGACTGAATTTCAAAGATCTTTTCTAAAAATACAAAATAAGTCTGCCTTTCAAAAAGTTAGTTCTGAATCTCTAATAAGCCTATCACATTTGATCAGCCCTTTTTTCTTGTACCCCCGTTCACCTCAGCACCATCTCTGTGACTGGAGGAAAGGACTGGGAAGGGGCATCAAGGCACAGCCTGGGCTTCTTTCCACAGCACGGACTCCTTCCTGTCCCCACAATGCCCCCAAGTTCCTTATTATCCGTGCCTTCCTCTTTCCCATTTTCAAAGGGTCAAGCTCTTTTTAAAGACTTCCAAGATTGAGGTGAAAAGGAGTTTAAAATGATTTCCCCTCAGCAAAGGAGAGGGTAAGTAGGAAGAAATACAAGATTATGGAGCACGAAAGTTAACCTCAACCTAGTCTTGCAGTACCTTACTAAGTGAACACTTAGTTTAGGTAACAGAGGGACACATCTGTCCTGCCTGTGAGAAGAGGACAGAGAGAATATGCTAGGCAGGGACCACATGTCAACCCCCAACATGGGCCGCCTTGCTGAGATGATAAAGCTGAACCATCCAATTTTAGGATAAGGACTCCCAGAAAAGTCAGTAGTAATGGAAAATCGTACCCTTGAATCAGCTGCGACCGAATCTTAGCCTCGAACCTCACCGCAGGAAACCCAGAGGAGCTGAAAGGCTAAAGCAAGGTTTAACTGCCTCAGGCTCTCACGTTTACTCCAGAGACCACTGCACTTCCATCTTACTTCAGTTCAAAATACTCTGAGCACAGGAACTCACAAGGCACCGCTCTTCTACCCGTGGGACTCACAGGATGGCACCACAGCAAAACTGGCCGGTGTGAACGCCACGTGACATCAAGGACAAGCAACAGAATTGGGCTCAACGAGCCACAGCAGTGCGGGGGGGGGGGGGGGGGGGGGGGGGGGGGGGGGGGGGGGGACGACGACACGGGACACTGCAGAGGAACTGGGCTGCAGGAGGTGTGGGGGGAAAGCTTCACCCTGGACCTGCAGGTGCGGTGAGCTGGTCATTGTCTTGTCCCTGTAACTAAACACCTGATATCGAAAATACCTGTGATCGGAAAAGCAGCTCCGGGGGAGAGGAGCCGACTTCCGGATCACAGCTAATGGGAACACGGTCCCTCGTGGAGGGGGAGGCATGGCTGTGCAGATCCATGGTGACAGGAGCACGGGGTGAACGCTTGTTACAGTTCTTCAGACTGGGAAGCAACAAACTAAGCCTAGAATAACTGGGGTGGGCTATAACCCTCAAAACCCAATTCCCTTTTCCTCCATTAGGCCCTGTCTCCAGACCTTCCTAAGATAACCCCAGGCTGCCATGCAAAATGTCCACACACAAGATGAGCGTGTGAAGAAACCGCACACTTGAGTGTGTAACATTGGTTTAGGTGCAGCTTTCTGAACCGAGGGACCAGTAAAGTGCCTTCACGGAAAACACTTGTGAAATCCCCACATTACGTAAACTGTAACTCTCTCAGGGCTGCCAATGGCTGAGGTGTGGACGGTGGAAAGAGAGCCTGGAGAAGGAAGAGCAAGCGCAGCCCTGCATGGCCCTGCCCTCCCGGTGCTGTGGATCTCACCCGACAGGCAGCAGGGGCTTGGCCTCTTACCATGTCACCGACAAGGAGCCTGTGAAGAACTTCTTATTTTTACAGTTCTAGTCAAATTTCTTTCTGTTCTTAACAGTTTCCCGACATCCAAGAGAAACGGTATGAGAGGATCGCGAGGAGCTGGGAGACTCTGGACCGTGAGTCAGGCCCAGAGGCTCAGGAGATGTGGATGGAAGATAGGAGATCAGTGGGGATGGGGGCACTTCACAGCACACACATGCAGCTTATTCCAGAAAAGGCAGCCATGTGCAAAGGCTCTTGGGAAAGGTGAGCAAATCTCCCAAAGGCAAACAGGAAGTGCCGAATGCACATGAACATGCCGCCCTCGAGCACGTGTCTACAGTGCAACAGGGCCGATCTTGCCTTAGGGTTACTAAGGATTTCCATGAAGGAAAGCTGTCAGCTCTCCACAGTTCAAAAGCAGTGTCTCTTACTTTAGAATCCTTATCATTGTTTCCGCATCTCCAAAATGGGCCTCCAAACCCTCCATACCTAACAAAGCCCAGTGTCTTTGAAAGGCACCTCAATCTAAAAGGCAAAGACTTTCCTCCAAGTGAGGACCATAAAATCACAGTACGTCCTTCATCCTTTTGACTCCCAGTTCGAACCATGGAGTAGAAAAAATAAAATTTAACAACAAAAGTTTGGGTTTTTTTTTTTTCTCACTTCATTCACTGCATTAAACATCATTCTCTATGACGCTCTCCCCCTGCCTTTTCCTCCACCCTCACGTCCGTCAAATTCACACCCAGCACAAACACAGAGCAAAAGGGCACACTCTATACAGCAGGGATTTTTACACAATCGTAAGCGATTCCTGTCCAGTCTGAAATGAACTATTCTGACAGCGCCCCCTAGTGACGAAAGCTCTGTTCAGCCCAAATGAAGTCTATTCTAAACCGACTCCAGACTTGAGAGTGAATGAAAGCATCTGCGGGCCTATTATACTCTTGGAAGACCTGTCCCGGGCACCGTCCCAGTCAACAGTAGCTCTAACCTTTCTAATACTGATCTACATCTCTAAAACGGGAGAAACGACATGTTTCACCATCACCGGCCTCCCTACGAGCACGTGTGTTCCCAGTGGATGACCCACATACACAGCTGCTTCGAAGAGGAGAATAGGAAACACGTACTGTAAGAGGACTGCACCCTTGGCCTATCTGGTACATCCGGGTATCCTGGTTACCTTTTATTTTCAACTTTACACAACCTAGAGTCACCTGAAAAGAGGAAACCTCAACTGACGAACTGCCTTGATAAGATTCACCTGTGGTCATATCTGAGTGACACTGTCTTCACTGGGAAGGCCCAGCCCACTGTGGGCAGCACCATCCCTACGTAGGTAGGTGGACCTGGACTGCGTGAGAAAGCCAAGCCGGCTGAGTGTGAACCAGAGAAGCCAACCAGTGGCATTCCTTTATGGTTAATGCTCCTTTGCCTGCCCTGACTTCCCTCAGTGATGGACTGTTACCTAGAAGTGTAAGCTGCTACTTAGAAATGTAGGCTGAAATAAATACTTTCCCCCTTAGGTTGCTTTTGGTCATGATGTTTATCACAGCAACAGAAAGCATGTGTGACAACTGGTATAACTTCTCCTCCAGAGCTAGTTAGCATTCATTTTGAGTCCCTCCTGCCTCTGTTCACCCAGCACCAGGGAGAGTCCTAGAAACAAATGAACTTTCTGGAAATAGCCTGATACAACTAAACTGTATTAATTTAATCACTGAATACCAGAAGCCTTCCAATCTGTCTTTCAAAAATGAAGGCTTTTGGTTTCAACATGAATTGTGTAAAACGTGTTAAATTACTTTGGTTTGTTAGTACAAAATGTAACACAAATTCAAGATTTTTAATTTAAAATAAAAGTGAAAAGTACTTAGCCCATCATCCCTTCAATTATCTGCCCAATAAAATAGCAACCAACTGTCTAACTTGCCCAGCTCAGTCACCTTTGATCCTTCTACAAGTCTGATGCCTTCAAAAGGCCAAAGCTTCCCTGTGGTTCTCTAAACCTCATTGCTGCCCTCTACTGGGAAAACATGGAACAAAACTAAAGTCACCTTACTGCTCCAAGTTTCAACATCTTAGTTAACTGAGATCTCAGCGGGGGGACAGCAACTTTGCAGAAGCTGAAAAACAAGTTTCCTGCTTTTTCATCTAGGGAAGTCTAAACAGTATCAAGCTGTGAGTTTGGCTTTGGAGTCAACTTGTCATGACTGTGGCTGTAGCCAAGGCTCAGTGTTCCAGGGTCTCAATTTTTTTAGTCTGAAAACTGGGGCAAGTATTTTTCCATTTTAAACTCTTGTAATCTTTAACAATGGCTTAGCATTCTTACCCACATTAGGTCTTACTTTTCCACACATATTTAAAAGGAGTTACGGTCTTTTTGAACCATTCTTAATAATTAAGTTAACATGCCTCATACGCCCTACTTCCCAACAGACACACTCAGACCTTCACTGATTGTTGTAACAAAGCGGTGACTGAGATAAATAGGAACCACCTACCTACCCCAGCCATGCAAGTGCACAGTCAACACTGTGTTTCCCTCTCCTCTCCCCTAGGGCTTGTCTGCCAGCTCCATGACCTTTTCCACATGACCTGACGCTTTTACTCTCTGCTACCCTTTGAGCTTCACAGTCCTGTGATGTGCGAGCCACATTCCCTGATGACAAGTGAGTTTCACTGTCTGGACTGCCCTCTGTCTTTCTGCACCTCAAAGGCCGCTACTGGGAGCAGTGGCAGAAAGAGACTGTGCAGCATCCCTCACCGAGGACAGCGGGCATCCAACAGAAACAGTGGCATCATAAGAACAAAATGGTGATGATGAAAGCAACATGAGCGCTTATCAAATAATAAAACATACTATATGATAACAACCATTTATTGCCAAGTTTGTTCCAATTGCTATGCTATACACTGCCCAATCTGTACACACAAACACAGAAAGAGATTGCCTCTGCCATTTATGAATGAGAAACTAAGCTCATTATTTAATAACTCCCTTAACAAAATGTGATTTAATAACTGTTGGTGCTACCAAATTCTCACTAGCCATGTCTCCCCTTCAGATTTCTCAAGCTGTTCTACCAGCTGTGGTTCACCCACACCCACCAGAAAGCTGTCAAACTCTCTACCTTCCTACCACGACACAGTGTCCCCCAGTGGCCACAAATGGCATGGGCATCCTTCCACCCTGCATGTGCTGAAACTGGACAACGCAGTCTGAGCATGAGTAAGAGCCCCACCCCCTTCCTTAATCCATTTAGTTGTTTTCCAGTCCCTCTCCTCTTCCTCAGAAGATAGCAGAAGCAGCATGGGATCAGAAAGGGGAATGGAGTTCCTGCCTAACTCCTGTTAGATTTTGGGAGGTCCCTTTCATGCACCTGCCGTTCCTCCCTTCTTGGAACAAAGAAGGAAACAGACAAAAAAAAAAAGTGATGTGAAGGCTCCAAAGGAGTATCGCTGTGCACACTCCAGCTTCTTACTCCCAGGCTCTTGGCTAGCACATGACATGTCTCCTGATAGCTGAGGTCAGCTCTGACTTTTATGGGGTAGAAAAAGAAAAATGAAGATTGATCGACAGGGAACAGCAGTCAAGTCATAGTTCCAAAGAGTAATGGCTGTGATTCCTTCGCTCTTGTGTGTGCTTCTAGGAGCTCTTTCTCCATCCTACCCAGGGGACCAGTGCTGACAAGCCTCCCCCGCCCTCAGCTGTGTGTGTTGTCTACATGCCTGTAGATCCTCCAGTCTTCCACAGCCACAAGTGACCTCTCTATTCATGTAACAGCCACGTGGACTCAGGATCTGCTTCTGTTGAACATGGGGCCAGATGTCCTGTGCTGGCCATCGTTCAGCCCCAGGCAGCACAGAGTCAGTGATGTGTATAAAGCCACCAGGCTGCTCACTCTGGTCATATCTGTGCCCAACAAAGATGGAGGGAGAACAACCCAACTTCACCTCTTGCCTAAGTCTGATGCAAATGCATCCCGTGCACTCCAAATCACAAAGAATTCCTACATCCGACATACTATGAATGTGCAGCCACAATGGCTCGGACCATAAATATCACCTTGGAGAAAAGATGACATGACCCAGGAGAAGAGTATGTTACTCCTATCAAGAAATAGTACTTGCGTTTTCAATGACGAAGCCGACAGACGCCACCATTAATGGAAACAGGGCAGCTAAAGAACTATGGATTTGGTCCCGTAGGGAAACAGTAAAACTGATAAACTTTGATTAAGACCAGAAGTGCATAATGGTATGTACAGATTAATGCTACATTCTTGCTTTTGATCACTACACTGCTGAGTCCTAGGAGACTGTCCTCGTTTAGAAAAAACGCAAGCAAGTGTAGCTGTGGGCAAAGGGCGCTTTGTGTGTGATGTATTCTGAACTGTCCAGAGGAAAAAACAGAACGGAAAATATATGTAGAAAGTCACATGCTCTTCTTCTAAGTTTCCTGCAAGTCTGAAATTATTTCAAAACAGAAGATGAAAATATGTTAGGCAATACAGTATTAAATAAATGTGAACTGTAGCATTTCTACCTACTGATGTCCAAACACACACTAGAACCAAATAGGGCCTATGGTTTTAGGTCCTTAAATTACAGAAACAATCTTATAGACTAATAAAAGAAATTCATAATGCTTGTACCCAATGCTATGACTTCCCTTTCTCCTTAATTTTTTTTTTTATTTTGTTTTGTTTTGAGACAGGGTTGCCTGGCCAGCCTCGAACTCAGTGTTGGCCTCAAATTCAGAGATCTGTCTACCTCTGTTTCTGCCTCCCCAGTGCTGGGATTAACAGGCACACCACCACATCTAGCTTCCTTTCTCCTTGTGATATAGGCCAGCTAACTATATCCATTTTTAACTTTTCAACTGTGACATTAACACAATGCAAGCAAAGGCCCTCCAGTGTCTTACTTCCCGTGAGAACTCAAGTGACCACAGTAAGAACTGCAAACTATATATTCAGTCCCAGCCCTTCTTAGATCTCCACTCACCAGGTGACTTTCATCCATCTCTGTGGCTAAGACCCCTGACCCCTGTCTTGTCTTATAAGGGTTTCAGAAAGCACGTGTATATGAGTTGCAAATGTGGTCCATCAGGGTTCCTATCATGGGCATAGAGCTTAAGCAATAGCCAGTTCTGAGGACTGAGTGTCCCTAAAAAACGATGTGTAGAGCCTTAAGCATCTGTGTTCAGTTTTAACAGACTCGCTGATGCCTTTCTCCACCTACTGAGTCGAACAGAGTAAGTGATGGACCACCATGCATCCAACAGCAGCTGCAAACAGGACCTACAACAGCAATGTGAAAGGCAGTGAGAGCATGAGAGCTTTCCTGCTCATGAACGAGGTCAAATGTGAAGTGGAAAAAAACTTAAATAGCCATGCTTAGCTCTGCTCTCGGAGGTCATTGTCAACTTAGTATACAGGGTCCAGGAGTGTCAAGTACCTTGCTAGCTTTCATTATATACCAGGGATCATACACAATGTTCTTTGACAGACAGAAAAACCAGGGCCAAGGAAAATCAAGACGATCCCTAAACATGCATCAGAAGAAGGCAGAATGGTAAATGCTTTACACAGAAAAACGTGTGCATGTCTGTGCGTGTGTGCATGTCTGTGCGTGTGCATGTCTGTGCGTGTGCATGTCTGTGCATGTGCATGTCTGTGTGTGTGCATGTCTGTGCGTGTGCATGTCTGTGTGTGTGCATGTCTGTGCATGTGTGCATGTCTGTGCATGTGCATGTCTCTGTGTGTGCATGTCTGTGCGTGTGCATGTCTGTGCGTGTGCATATGCACAACAAACAACTGAGGTCAAGTGAGCGGAAAACAGGGTGGAGGTGGAAGGCCTTCTGTGACACTCAAGGACACGTGGTCAGTAGAACAGCAAATGTTTCCGGCCACGTGCTACGAAGAGCAAATGCGCTGTTGTGGTGGGGTCTAACCTGTGACCTGTCAGCAACTCTCTAGATGAGAAGTGTGGTACAGACAACCCGACAAAGCACACTTGAAGATGAGCCTGTGACAGGAGAGTCGTCATCTTTAGGAAGCCAAGCAGCCAGGACAACATTTCTAGGCCTTTCCCAGATGATCCTTCAAAACTTAACAGTCTCCTTTTACTCTGCAGAACACTGAGGCAGAAAGCTATTTTTTTTTGTTTGAAAGACAGATGACAAATTAAGGCCTACAATCAAGAAGCCAGCATCTACGTGCAGTAGTACACACCAGTAATCCTAATGCTTGGGAAGCAGAGGCATGAAGGTCATGAGTTAAAGGCTAGCCTGGGCTATATTGTTGTGGAATATTACTTTAAGATGTGTCACATTTGTTTATGCTGTGGAACATTTGTTTTAATAATGCAAAGATGTGTTGCAATTCTTCAATGCTGCTTTTGTTTAACTCTGTGAAGCTGTGTTACTGTGCCTGTCTAAAATACCTGATGGTCGAATAAAGAGCTGAACAGCTGACTGCTGGGCAGAGAGAAAGGACAAGTGGGGCTGGCAGGCAGAGAGAATAAATGGGAAGAGAGATCAAGGAACAAGACGAGGAAGGTGCAAGACAAGAAGGAGTCAGCCACTCAGCCACCCAGCCACCCAGCCACCCTGCCACCCAGCCATACATGAAATAATACAGAAAGAAAAGATACACAGAAATAGAGAAATGTAAAAGCCCGGAGGCAAAATGTAGATGGGATGATTTAAGTTGCGAAAAGCTGGCTAGCTAAGGTCGAGCATTTATAAGTAAGAACAAGCCTCCGTGTGTGTGTGTGTGTGTGTGTGTGTGTGTGTGTGTGTGTGTGTGTGTGTGTGTGTAGCTAGGTGGCAGGCCTCCAAAAGAACTAAAGAGCAAAAGAATAAAAGAGTAAAACACCCAACAACACTACATATTAACTCTCAGTCATAAAGCAAAAACAAAAAATCCAATAATAATAATGATGATGATGCAGAAAGATCCAAGACATGTGAGAAGACATGACTGGAAACTCACATCTCCCAGGGTTCTAGCTGCTTCCTGTCCACAATAAAGGAAAATAGGGTTTGGGATATACAGCATACTGACACGTGATGAAGTGTTTTTAAGGGAAGAAAATAAAGTCATGGAGCCCGAACACAGTCTTCATTTTCTCACACTAATGGACGTCCACAGAAAAAGCCTGTTACATTAAGGAGCCAAACAGGGTTCATTTGCTGGAGGTTGGATTCTAAGGTTAGAAATTCAGTATTAAGAACTGTGGCCTTTACTAAGCAGAAACTGTTCTTTTCTTTCTTTCTTTTTTTTTTTCATTTATCTGTCATCGTGTTTGTTTTTGTTTAATTCTGGAAGGCATTCTTGAGCATAACTTTCTGACGAAAGTTAATCTTGAAGCAGTGTCTAAGGAAACCTAGAATAAGTGATTGAAAGAAAGATAGAAATCTAATTTATAAATGTTTAGTTAAAAACACAGGACTTACATTCTAAACATCTGTCCTTATACCCACAGATAAGTGTAGTCCTTATCCCTCATCAAGGAAGCTTCTCTTTGCAACAAACAGAGACCATTACAGAAAATCACAACCCATCAAAATGCAGAGCTGTGGAGCCCAGATCCAGTGAATACATATATAAAACAACTCCCAAACTAAGGCTCAGGAAATGTGGAGGAAAGGGGGGGAAGAAGAATTTTAAGAGCCAGAGAATCAAGGAGTTTGCTGTGAGACTGTGTCTCTTATGGATGTCTGAAGCCTCAAGTCTCACCAACATGACGATCTAAACATGACCTGAACAAGGACAACAATAAACTTGGCAAAGTGGACTGGAGAAAGACCACAGGGCCTCAACCCTACAAAAAGAACTACAGGCGACCAAGGAATTCTGGGAGTGGGAGAAACAGTCCTCCCCAAAGGTCAGCCTTGAAAACATAGACATACAAGTAACATTATGTAGATTGAGCAGGTTACACTTAGGAATATATATGTATATACATGTATATATACATTTGTAACAACAATGAAAAAAAGGACATAAATTTGAAAGAGAGAAAGGAGGGGTATGTGGGAGGGTTTAGAGAGATGAAAGGGAAGTAGAATTACATTATAATCTCAAAAAATAAAAGAAATAATTTTTGAAGTGAGTAAAAACAGAGAAGGCTGGACTAGAGAGATGGTTCAATAGTTAAGAGCACTGGCTGCTCTTCCAGAGAACCCAGGTTCAATGCCCAATACCCATATGATGGCTCTCAACCCTCTGTAACTTCAGTTCCAGGGGATTCACCACCCTATTCTGGCCTCCAAGGACATCAGGCACCCACAAAGTGCACAGATATGCATGCAGGCAAAATACCAATACACATAAAATAATCATTTTATAAAAACTTGAAAACAGAGGAGGAGCCATGCACACTGACTACTGCATGCCTATGATCCAAGAACTTGTGGTTGAGGCAGGAGAATCACGAGTTTGGGGCCAGCCTGGGCTACTCGGTGAAACCAGAAATGAAGGGTGAAAAAATGAGTGGAAAAGGAAGGAGGGTGGAAGGATCCCAATGCTGCAGGACAGCAAAGAGAGGCTCTTGAGATGAAGCGGACATTGTAGGAAGGAGGTAACACACATAACCCCAGGGTGCAGAGACCAGGGAACAGGTGAAATGTTCAGCAAAGACAGAAAAACAAAGCGCAGAGCAGACAGCCCCTTGCAGATATTTCCTCTAGAAGCCAGTGGAGCTCTGAAAGCTTTTTTGGCCCTGTGAATGGCATTTTGGACATGTGATCAGAAGACCCTGGGCTAGACTCCAACACCCAAGGACTATATGCAGGCCCCTCCCTCTGTCTACCATTAGAAGGCCTCAAGCTTGCCGGGCACTTCTGGATCCCAGCACACTCTCTTTCATCAGATGGAAGCTTTGGCTCCCCTGGGCTGCCCCTTCAGACCTGCAGCTAGGAAGCCACCTGAGATATGGGCTTCTACAAAGTGACTACAATAACGACCCCATCAAAGTAGAAGCAGTTACACTCCAGAACTCTGTCAGGAGAGGTTAGATACTTATGGAGGAGGGGGTACTCACCCATGTCCAAATGAAAAATTGCTTAAAACTGCTCTAAAGCTCTAGCTAAATGAATTTTTAAAGAACGGTTTTCGCAAAGTCGAAGCCTGGGTGTGATGAGATACAGTATCCAAAGTACACCTGGTAGCTTCATTTACGTCCCACACAATTCTGGCTCCCACCAGTCTCTCAACACAGTAAACAGGGAGGCAAGCAAGAAAACAGCCCTTTTTTTTTTTAACTCTGCAGGGCATATATTTATAATTACTAGTGTATGATGCTAACTTTAAAACCATTTGGCCAAACCAATGGCTGCAGCTCATTAGCAATCATATATATCATCATGAAATCCATAATAATGATAAATAATCCCCAGTAAATGAATACATATATAATTACATGCCATTTTGAGAATCTAAAACCTAGACCTGAAAAAAAAAACTGTAGGTAATCAAAACTTAATGAACATAAGGTAGACTGGAAAAGGATGATACGTCTTTTATGAGAAATGAATTATATCCCGTAGATATTCAGCCAACCTTTACAATCAAATGTGGGGGTGAGAAACAGTTTGTCAATAAAGACGGGTGGGGTGGAGCTGTGTCTGCTCTGCCAGCACCGACATAAAAACTCCAGGCACAGTGGGGGCACACCCGTAACCCTGGGATTGGCTAGCACCGGGGTAAGGGCATGGCAAGTGCCTCCCTGGAGCCCACTGGCCGACCAGTCGAGAAGAGCCAGCTTCGGGTGCCGTGAAAGATCTGTCTCAAGAAAACCAGTGGAGAGAAACTGAGGAGAGAGCCTTGCCATCGTTCTCCAGCTCCACAAGCACATACACACTCGCGAATACTATTCCATACACACACCACATGCTTTTATTTCATCATCTCAAACTAGGCTTTAAAACTGACTATCACTCTTTTGGAAAGACCCAAAGGAAATTAATACAGCTATTTCATGTCTCCAGTATTTAAACCTTGCCAGCATTCATAGTGTCTAACCTCTTGGGGGGGGTCAAAAAAAATAAATAAAAGCTGCTGCATGCAAAACGGAAACCATGAGCGCTCCACGCTGTTTCCTCACCCAAACACGCAACAGCAACCTGAGGTAAACCAGAAAGAAGACGCATTGCCCGAGCGGTGATGATCGGATCATCTTTAAAGTGCAAGCCAGAGTGTGTGAGAACCTTCTTCTAGTTTCTTTATGGTTTTCATTTCTAACTGGGGTGATGATCCTTCACGGTGATGGCAGTGAATGGAGCTTACCTTCTTGGCTCTCTGGGCTATGTCTGGCGTTCTCGTCAGCAACTTCTCAATCAGGTACTCTCTATTCTGCAAAACAAATAACCCCAAAACAGTTTAACACCTAGTCAGATGCCGGAAAACTCACAGAAATTTCAAAACAGCAGATTGAGTTGGGGGGTTTTAAGCATGTTACCTTGGCTTTCTGGAAGAATTTGCATTTTAAAAGTTCTGCTGCTGTGGGCCTGAAAGATCAATAATAAATTAGAGTTGAAACAACCACCACATAATAAATATACTGCCTTGATGCTACAGCTTAACCTTAGAGCATTTCTGGAAGACTGACCTTAGGGTGAGCAAAACCAATAACGAAGTTAATCACAAGCTGGCACCAAATAAAGCAGTGTCTGTTTTCTAGATATTTCTAAATCCCTCTACTGCAAAGCACATCAGCTCTTGTGAGTTAATATTTAGGCACATCAATTTTCCAGCCTCCACTCTTATACTTCAGTGTGTCAACTTGGAAGATTCTGAAGGTTAGCAGACCAACCTCTGGGAGCTGAATTCCTATGTTTGTAAGAAGCCATACAACTACAATAGAACCCTGTTGTCAAAGGAACTCCACAGTCCGCCATGTTCTGTGAATCTCAAGGAGTAGCCATTACTGAAAAGGGCTCACAGAGAGATCTTATGTGCCACTCAGTCTCCATAGTATTGAAATGACTGCTTCAGTGAATACAGACCGCTGTTTTTCAAAAGAAAAAAAAAATCAAATGGCACGGTGATTAATAAAATGCAAATTCACGTAAAAGCATTTCTGGATCTACTTCCCTGTGGTATCATATAACTTGTAACTTATGCTGGATATCCCATAAACTCCAAGTTAGGTCCAGAAGGCTCAAAATGGTTTCATCACACATCTGAATGCTAGCAAGACTGCTCATAAAGTTACACATGCAGAAACATTTCAGACTGCAGATTTTGGACAGGGGACACGTAAGTGGTAGAGTCTGTAAATACTCCGAAGTTCAGAAGACTCTGAAATTCAAAATGCATTTTAGATCTGGCCTCCTCAAGCTGTGCTTTCACAGACACTGCCATGAACTCCTCAGTGCAGCCCCACAGAAGCGGCAACCATTAAAATGGCTAGTCCACTATTAGAGATGCTAAGTTTAACTGATTGGTTCCCAGGCTCCAAAGCTCAGCATCGGAAGTTCTGCTTTCCCCACTACCAATAGCCAGTGTCCTGTTGAGTGATGTCTTGGCACTGTATGGGTATCCTGTTGCTGCAAACCTTCCCCTGTGGTTTACCATCTTGGACTTAAATGTTTCATGGGAAGTAGCTGAACATTGATTTCCTACTTTTAGCATTCTTTCTATGTTCAACTGACAATCGTCCATAAAGAATAGCTTCCTTTGTCAATAATTCCTTAATTAGGAATCCATTTCACATCAGCTTTCTCTATCTGTATCTATAAAAGAGGGGGAAAAGAGGGGAAAGCTGCCCTAATGCCCATCCGTGTAAGCTGGAGATGAAGGTCAATGGAAGAGCACTTGCCAAACATCCGAAAGGCTAAGTCTTACATTAAGAAAAGGAAAGACGGGAGGTGGGAGGGGAAGGAAGGAGGGAGGGGGAGGGAGGAGGGGCAGAGGGAGGGTAGGTTGTCAGATAATCTGCTGGCTGATGAGTCCCTCATCTTCCAAGAGGAAACAGCAGGAGAGAAAGGAAAGTGCTCTAGATCAAAACAGACTTAAAACTATAAAGTCCAGTGCAGCTCGCTGCCCTGGAGTGAACACCGGGTTTGAAAGAAAGTAGTAAAAAATCACAAAAGACATTTAGAAATAGATCTGCAAATTCACGACATAGAAGACACCTGTAAAAACAGCACTCATGTTCTGAGTGTGGGAAAACACCATCACTATGTGGAAGCACGCATGACCTTCAGAAGGAACATGCAGTGTTTCTTTCGAATAATTCAGTAAATAAAATGTGCACATACAGAGGATGGGAGATGCTAATAACGATTGGACGGGTGAGACTGAAGTAAACCTGGGGCTATTGCTCACATTTTCTTATGCTTTTACATTTTTATAACAGTACATTGAAAGGGAGAAGAAAGCATCATGGGACATTACGATTCTCAAAAGCTAGCTAGAGTACAAAGAGAATTATAATGAGGTGAGGGTATGAGTTTAGACATTTTCCTTGTGTCTAAAATGATAGGAAGCTATGGAACTGAGAGGCTTCACCAAGGCGCCTACTGAGTCCAAGCTCCAGAAGAATTGGAGAATTTCAGCAAACATATGTGTGTGCCACCTACCTAAGTCTACAGACCCATAAACTGTATTTCTGTGCAAGGAAGATTTTTATTCTCATTGTTACCACTTCCTTCAAATCGGTGATGGCGCACGCCTTTAATCCCAGCACTCAGGAGGCAGAGCCAGGTGGATATCTGTGAGTTCAAGGCCAGCCTGGGTTACAAAGTGAGTTCCAGGAAAGGCTCCAAAGCTACACAGAGAAACCCTGTCTCAAAAAACCAAAAAAAAAAAAAAAGAATATTAGGTACCCTCAAAGAAGTCCAAGGCATACATCTAATGCATCTACTACAACAGTTGATAATTGATAACTGCTTTGAGTAAATAAGGGTCTAAATGACAGGAGGGCCATATACCTTGGTATTAATGCATTAAATGCACGAGTTCACATCTTGTTCAAAAACCAAAGCACCTGGAGTTGAAAAAGGACCTAGCCATTTTGCATGATGCATCGGTTCCTGTTTTGCTGAATGTTCGTCTTGCTCATCAGCCTGTGTTACCAATCCTCAGAGGAGCAGGCTCCTGAAAACAACTAAATCAAGCTCTGTGATCCGAAATTATCCAAGGCTGTCTCCATCAATCTTAAACACTTTTGCCTTCAACTATGATGGTGCTCTCATGTGTCTCTTCTTCGCTCATGACAGAGCATACCCTGCTCTTCTTGAAAATGATTCTTCAAAATGTTTCATGACCAACTAGGCCACCTTGCACCTAAGTTAAGAAACGACTTTGATGTCAACATCTTTTGGAACTTTCTCCCAGCATCTATGAGAAGAATTCATCACTTCCAACTTGGTGCTCGGGAATTGCGCTTTCCCACTCTCCTGTCTTTATCTCAATCTGTGATCCCTCTCTGGTAGCTCCACTTTATCGTGTTATGAGCCCTTCTGAGGCAAAGAGCCTGTAGATTTCATTTTTATATTCGCTCGCCCAGCACAGACCGGCAAACTCCCATATCTCAATTTCACACCCCAGCAGGAAGTGAAAGTGATGCTGGTAAACACTGGCGCTGGGACTGTCACTCCCGTGGCTAAGTTTAGCCAGCACTGAAGCATCTGCTGGACACAGGGAGGAGGAGAGGGAAACGCAATAAAAACGGGGCTCACGCTAGCAAGACCAAGAGTGGGGACAGCACAGGTGCCGAGGTGGGGAGCCAGAACGATTTTCCTTTTTCTCAGCGACCCCCTCACTCTCCCTCTGCATGGCAAAGGTCAGATGTTAAGCGAAGGTAGAGAGAAGGCTGTGGAATGCTGGGCTGACCTTGAGAAACGGGACTGGAAAAATTCTTCCCCTTCCAGAGAAAGGTCATTTCTATGACAACCAAAAGATGCAAAGGGGAAAAGCATATTGCAGAGAAAAAAACCTTTTCTCTCCACTCCTCTCCATCCTTATCCTTCACAAACCATAAGGTGTGGGGGGGAAACGGCTTTAAAAGCCCACATTCTTCTTTAGGTTTGTTTTGTTTTGTTTGGGGGGGTTGTTTTTAATAGGCACTCTAATTCAATATAGTGAACAATTCAACAGCGGGTCACTGGGTCCTTTTGCACTGAAGTCAGCTCAAGTGTTCACAGCTTTGGGGTAAAACCCCACGTGTGCCAAGTTACCTCCACGGGAAAGAAGGGGAAAGGGGTCCTAAAGAAATGAGGAAGATGAAGAAAGGATGAGACCAGCAGAGGTGCCTGGCGCCCGTCTGAACTTAGCTTTGCATGCCTGGTTATTTATTTACTGTCATTTTATGCAACAGAAACCACCGCTATGTACTTACTGTGGAGCCATCAACCCTGCCTATCTTTCAGCTGAGTTCTACTGGAGCAGGGGATCTTCCCGGTCACCTCTCACATGCCTGCTGACCACCGCCCAGCAATGAAACAGGTAATAGAAATAGAAACACTGTTTCACAAGAAATGCTCAAGTGCCAGTACCTGAACTAGTCCAGGCTGTCAATGATGACAGAATCTGAAGTCCTTAAAAAATGATACAGTATTCTGCAAGTACCAATGTTCTCAAAAGAAAACCCGCTCAGTGGATTCATCTGATATATATGGATGGACCGAAGTCCACTGAGACTTAAAATGAATCTCAAAGGCTTCGGGATGAGTATTACCCAGTTTAAACAGCTCTAACAGCATGCTTTAATAAATTCTAAGAGCTTACTGACCTCAGGAAGAACTGTTTTGCACAGCTCTCCCTCCCTTGGTAAAGTGATATTCCAGTCTAACTCATCGCTGACACACTCATCTGTGCAACATCTACCCGCTTAGTGCTCAAAGTGAATGCTCGCTCTTCTTATAGGTTGCCACCGTTGGGAAATCGGTAATCGGTAAGATCAAGGCTCATTTTATTAGGAAATAGCAAGACATTCTGCTATGCAAATACAGGCAACTCTGTCGGAGCTAATGCAAAGCGTGAACCCCCCCACGGGGGATGGGGCTCCTACATGTCAGGTCGATGTCGCCAGGGAAGCACAGGGCCTGGCATGCGAGCGCAGGAGTGACTCTGTCCTGGGTATTCTGCCACTGTGTCTGTCCCTGGCTGCTTCAGTCTCCTCACAGCGCTAGAGCTTGGGTGCCTACAAACTGTGCTGAGATTACAGGGAGAGGAGTTACATTCAGACAACACATATATACAAAGATTATCCAAGTTTTCCTTCAACTCCTTATCCCACTGGAATCTGCTTTCTCTTCCTGAAATTCTCTTCAGAGGATTGAAATCACCTCCAAACTGCAAACTCCCATGAGTCTCCAGATATAGAGATGAGTGCACAAGTCCTTCTAAAGTTTTGAATTTGTTGTGTAAGTCTGTGGTGATATCGTGTTCCCCAAAATATTGTGCAACCTAATACACTTATCTGGGGTCAGAGAACAGAACAGCCACTAGATATGAAGGCCAGAAAATGGTGGCACACACGCCTTTAATCCTAGCATTCCAGAGGCAGAGATTCTTCTGGATCTCTGTGAGTTCAAAGCCACACTCGAATCAGCCAGGCGTGGTGACAAGAGCCTTTAATCCCAGTACCAACCATAGAGGCCTGGAGGTCTGTATAGACAGGCAGTGATGAGGAAGTCATGTGGCTGGGCTGAGAGCCAATGAGAAGGCAGGAAGCAGAAAGGTATATAAGGCATGAGGACCAGGAACTAAAGGTGGTTAAGCTTTTAGGCTTTTGAGCAGCAGTTCAGCTGAGATTCATTCCGGATGAGGGCACAGAGGCTTCCAGTCTGAGGAAACAGGATCAGCTGAGGAATTGGTGAGGTGAGGTTCTGATCTTCCAGCATTCACCCCAATAACTGGCACCAGGTTTGTTTTTATTAATAAGACCTTTTAAGATTCGTGCTATCTAAGTCAACCAAAGTATACAGTGTAATAGTGCTAAAAACTTAAACAGACAGAGCACCAGCATACTGCCATTAGTCTGTAAGACCTCAGCAATTCTCCCTGCCAGGGTGGAGGCAAATGATGAATGCCAGTCTCTATTTCCAGAGCTCTGAAGCAGGCCCCAGGCCCGCCGCTGCCTGCCTCGAGTGCCATTTCCCTGCATCCTCAGAGCAATCCTTTGATTGCTAGACCCATCATACAGACAAAGAAATTAAGTCACAAGAATGAGGATGAAATAGAGCTAGGAATCCCATCCAGTGTTGAAAAAACAGCAGGAAGAGAATGGAAAGGGGGTAAAAAAAAAAATACTGGAAAATCTTAAACAGCATGAACAGAGCAGAAGGGCAGATGGGACTAACATCACTCTGGAACAGTCATTGCTTCAGAAGTCCGTCATGGGCACAGAGGCTCGTTTGTATATTTCACACTGCATGTGTTTTTAATTACATGTTATATAAAAATAGATTCCACAGTATACTGCTCCCCGTCCTCACAATCCCCGATGACTTTTCACGTGTTTGGTTTTGCTTTTCCCAAACTCCTCACATACATCTTCCATGTCCATGTCTTTTCGGTAGAAAAGCGAGCCGCTGGAGAAGTGGGTGGGGAACGATCAGTCTGCAACTCTTCTAACAGAACAGCTGCAGTTATGATGACGACCACAAAGTAATAGGGAAAGCACTTGGAGGGCCTTCAACTACTCACACAGGCCGGCCAGCGCAGAGCGAGTGCTCTGCGGGAAAGGCTTCATGCACAGAGGAATACGTCAGGGTGTGGCTGCCTCCTCACGGACCTGTCTCTGCATCCCCTCCCTCTGTCACTGTTTCACGGACACACACATAGGGGGAATCTGGTGTCAGAACCCACACAGAGAATAAAACCTGGAAAAGCCTTTTAGTTTATTAAGAAACAAAAAGGGTCAGTTAAACACGCTGCACATAAATCTAAATTATTTTTGACCAGCTCACAAACCTGTCACTAACGGCACTAACAACTCTACCCTAAGGAATGGGTTTTTCTGAGTTGTGTGACATTACTCATCGCAGCCACTAGATGGATCTCAACTTGTTCCAGAATCCCAAAGATTGTCAGTGAAGTCCCAGAACTAACCAGAAACACAAAGACAGCTCTCCCCGGGTGTGGGTGAGAGCTCTACCAATTCTCTGTAATGACAAAATCTGCCTTGTGATAATAACACTAGATACAGTGGAAGGGGAAGCAGATGCTGAAGAACAAAATTAAAATCTAAGGGCATTCTCACCAAAAGGAGGGTGGAAAAGTAACCCCAGGGAAAGATCAGGAGCAGATGGGGGAGTGGGGAGGGATAATCACTATAAATCAAACATAACAACAAGAGAAATGTCAAGCACGGCCTGTAGGTATTGTTTGCAAAAAAAAATAATTTAAAGATTTGCAATAGCAAATAGTCACAAAATATATATATATATATATATATATATATATATATATATATATATATATATATATAACTGTGCCTAAGCCAAAGAAGCATGGCCTAACTCAGAGTAATACTATTTAAAAAAAAGTTAAAAACTATAATAAGTTGCATAAAGAATTTACCACTAGAATACCACAATGCCTTCTAACAATAGGGTTCCATCCCTGAATGGGAGACTTCCAGAAGAAGTTATTATTTTTCTTTAAGCTAAGTAGAAAACCAGTGTTTGGTGAACTATGATATACAGAGGACTTTCTAGGTCTGTTGGGGAAATGGCATACACAGCCAGGTCTCTTACAAGGAGCAAGGATTGTCTGTGATTTGCATCACTGAAATTCTCCTTTAAGTGATAAAGGACTCAGTGTTCCATTGTCCATGCCAGGGTATTTCAAAGTCTCAGGATATAAAAGGAAGAAAGAGATTTAAAAGAAAAAAAAAAAGAGCTGTATCAATACAGGGCAGTAACATAAGAACATGGAGGAAACATTAAGTTAATTTAAAGCCTGCTTCCGTTTACATGATTAATCTTTCTAGGTAAGCTTTTCCCTGCTGATAGTCTTTTAAACAGCCCACACAACTTGTTCTGCAACTAAAAGGAAGCTCATGCAAAATTCACTAACCCGGGCTGGTTCAGACTGGAGCTAGCCGGATGTTGGGATCCTGAAAGGTCAGCTCAACCTACAGCATGCAGGATATTAGCTCAGCATCCCTCATCGCTATCAATGCCTTCTGATTTCTGCTTTGTTCCTTTTCTTTGGTGAGAGTTGCCTACACCTAGCAAGCAAGATCAATTCTTCCCTCTCCTCCCCCCTTGTCCTACACTAGCTTCTCTCCCCACAGACTGTATTTCCCTAACAGCAACCAGGGGCCAGAGTAAGGCATCCTTTTCACATCCACAAGCACAGCTTGGTCAGGACTCAAACCAGGTCATTAGGTCCCGAAGTGGGTCCAACATACCTTTTGGAAGGATCTTTCTGAAGACACAGTGAAAGTAACTTTCTGAAGGACTTGCCATATTTTTTCATCATTTCTTTATCCTCTACTCCAGTTTCTAAAGTGGGTGGGTCATTTTGCAAAGTCAGCATCAGCACCTGCAGCCAAAGAAAGGAGACAGTCTCTGTTGGGTATGAGTGACAACGGAATGGTCAGCTTTTTCTGTCACAAAAGCATCCAAGTCCTTCCTTGACTGGGTTACCAGCATGCTTGTCCCATAATTAATGGTCCTAAACTTGAGTTACTGAAAGGATCCATCTGTCTTTGCAAATCTGCCCACGCACTCCTGAACCTTGGATATTCTCATCGACAGAACTTGGGAAATGTGCTCTATGTGTTAAGAATGGTCTCTCAAAGCCACAGGGAAAGACTTCTGGGAAGTGGCTCTCACAGGACCTCAGGGAACACTTGCTACAGTGCAGGCTGGTTGGGAAAGAGCCCTGGTTGGGAGGGAAAAGGACATTCAAGTGTGAAGGCCATTCATAAGTACAGAACCCGCTGTACTCAGGGCTGCTGAAACATATTAGCAACCCTAAAAATAAAACCCCAGTATCCCTGGAGGTAACATGATTTTTCTCTTAAAGAGAAAACAATATGAGAACATTGTTAAAGGGGCTTGGTGAAAATTCAAAGACTAAGATACTGATGATGGTCATGACAGAATCAGGAGTTACCAAAGACTATATATAATCCTATCAAAAGCCTGTGCCACATGGCAAGGGGCAAAGCAAACTACAGTTTCAAATAAAAAGGAACTAATTCAACTCCTCCACACTGGGAGAATTATTTACTGTAAAAGCAAGCAGAGCGAGTACATCGCATACTATTGACCTACAAATTGAATAAGCCTCCTCAATGCATAAATCAGCCCTAATTTATGCCGATTCTACGCATGTCAAGACTCCTTTCAAACACTTTGAGACATGTGAATAGAGGAATGATAAAAGTAACTGTTGCTGTTGGAGTACAACAGCCCAGAGGAGAGTGTGGGTTACCGTGAACTCCTGAAAAAGTCCTGGAGGACTTCAAGCTGGGACCAACAACGGCCTCTCTAGAATCAGGTGGAAAAAGTAAATGGAAACAGGGAGGCAAAGAAACATAAATAGAAAAAGATAAATATGAAAAAAAAAACAGATAAAAGAAACTTCTCTGAATTACTCTAGTATTTTTTCCATAAAATCTCTTCTATGGTTAATACTTGTTTCAAATTTTCCACTACAAAAAAAAGTCAGAGAGATAGAGATGTGCATATAGGCATTAAGTATATCATTGACATCTTAACTGTATTAAACATTTATGCAAAAGCAGAACATGTAGGGGTGTGGCTCAGCAGCACTGTATGCTCAGAACAGGTGAAGTCCTGGGCACAATCGTAAAAAAACAATTTAAAAGAAAAATAAGAAATTAACACCACTAAAACATTAGCAGAGACTATTTGTGGGTAGTGAAATCATGGGTGATTATTCCCCCTTGCTCTTCTTATTTGTACTTCCAAGTTTTCTACAATAAGAAAGTACATTTGGGAGGCCGAGGCTGGAAACAACCAGGGCATCAAATGGAACCTCACATTCCCTGAGCAAGTGCTCTGTCCCTGAGCTCTCCCCGTGGCCCAGCTTAAACCAGTATAACTGGGGAACCTTTCTGCCCTCAGATTTTAATTCTGATAGGTTCTCTAAAAATTAAAATATGAAAAACAAAACAAGCACAGACTAGAGTTTTGATGAAATGTCTTCATCATTTCCACTGAACAACTGCAGCCTCAGAACAAAATCTGGCTGGGGGAATTCAAAATGCTGTTACCATCTCAGAGGTTGAGCAGATAGAAAAATAACAAAAACCTGAAAATAGTACCCAAAGTATATGTTGCTTCAAAACACTGTGACTCACTCACATCAGATGAGCCACAACACCACACTCTGTGAGCAGGCTGAAAATGGTATAGACTATCTTTATTTATAAAGAAGAAGAAGAAGAAAAAAAAGGGGGGGGCGGGCATCCTGAAATCCATCTGCAAATATAACAGCCCTCTAATACAGTCTTAGATTTTGTTGGGAGACCTGAGATTGTCCTGCTCTTTCAGAGTCAGTAGTCAAAACTACGGATCTGTTCAACTCTGTACTCAGTCACAAAGCAGGCCACCGCACCACCTCTGTTAATTTGGGGCATGAGAACATGAGTCAGCCTTCAACTTGGCTGCATTCCTCCACTAACTCCCACAAGTCTAAGAGGAAAATAAGCATGTTCAAGAGAACCAGAGAACCCATGCACCCCCATCGCAGTTCCAAGTCACCCCAGCAGTCATTACTTTCATTGGAGGGTATTTGTGATAGGGCGCGGCTCCAGTCGCTAGTTCAATGGCAGTTATTCCGAAACTCCACATGTCAGCCTTGAAGTCATAGCCTCTGACCTAAGAGGAAAAAGATCAAGAAAAAACACTCACGATGATGTAGCAGGCTTGCTGCACATCACTACATTCATTATTAGGTCAAATATCCAAAGTTAAACATAGAGAAATTTCAATGGAATTTGCTAAGGGCTCACTAGCAATCCGGAATTGAAATCTAAGTTGTGTGATATATTCTACTGTGGTGACTGACTGAAAAGAAATGTTATATCTACAGTACATTAGACTTGTGCTATGTTAGATTAATTAGACATACACTATGTAGATATATCCATGATATATATTACTGTACTATAATAATCAAGGCAACATTTTTTTACCTGTTCCATGACTTCAGGAGCCATCCAACATGGGGTACCAACAAATGTTTTTCTCACTTTATTCCGTGTAACATCACCCCCTGTTGCTAAGAATGCACTTACTCCGAAATCTGGAAAGAAAAAAAAAATCAACGTTATTTTATGTTCTGTATGGCGTATAAATTCTGATCTCCATCCCATCTCTCCCTGAGGGATCTTAGGATGTTGACAAATAGCTGCAAACACGCGTGTTCATGAAATAAGCCAGGGTTTTCCTGTCATCTGCCATCAGCTATCATCTATACTGCAGAAATGCTGTTGGGGGTAATGGGCCAGCCTGTTCCCCATACTTGCTTTCTACTAAAAAGGTACCAAAAGTCACTGCTATTTTTAAAAATACAATACCATTGAAAGCATAAACACATTTCAAAAGCCCTGAATATAAAATATCTTGGCTTTCATCTAAGTTTTTTTTTGTTAATCACTAACAAGAATACAACTGGAAAAAGTAAGAGTAGAATGTAATAGAGTTATTTTTATATTTTTGTTGTGATTTTCCTAGTCCATTTAATTCCAAGTATCAATGTCCAAAAGTTAATTTTTTTAAAGAAAAAAAAAAAAGAATCCACTCCATATCGTGTCCTAGACTAAGCAGTATATACTAATACCTTGAGCAAAATCATAAAAGCAAACCCACATACAAATTACACAAAACTCAAAGCAGGCCTCGTTTTGCCCTTCCTTATGCAACGACCACACAAAGGAAAGGCTGAGTCAGCAAAGAGTGGGTCTTTCCCAGGGTTTGCTTCCTGGATCACTTTCGTAAGTGTGGATGGAATGGTATGTAGAATTAAAATAATCTCTCACTTTATTCCATTGATTACTGTGTGTGGACATGAGTGGATGTGTCTTCGTACATTCATGCATGTGCATGCACATGAGTGTATCAATGTAGGGTATGGTGTGCTTGTGGAGATCGGAGGACGATTTCCAGGAGTTGGCTCTCTCTCCACCAACTGAGGCTCTGTCTCTCTCGCTGTGTCTGCGGTGCTGCTGCCTAAGGCAGGCTAGCTGGCTCACCAAGGTGCGGGGTTTTCTCCACCTCCCACTCCGCCATGGGCTCACTGGGATTACTACTGACACACGCTAGCATATCAGGCTCTTATACATGAGTTCGAGGGATCGAATTCAGGTCCTTCAGGCTTGTGTGGCAAGCACTTCTACCCACTGATCCATCTCACTGGCCAGAAACACAATACTCCTCCTAATACTCATCATCTACTAGGAATTCGGTACGTGAGCTTAATTTGGTATACTCCACATGCATATAGACAAATATGCAAAACTAATTTCCATAATGGACAGTGCTGAACAGCTACTGCTTATTACTGCACACATCCTCGTTTATATGTTTGCATGTAGAGTAAAAGTAGTTTATGAATTAAAGAACCTGCTGCTCTGGACTAAGCTACTTCTTGGTAACAGCCATGACAAGTATCCCCTGGAGAGTGAAATAGTAGACAGAAAGGTCAGGGTGCACTGGTGTGTGCCTTTAATCTCAACACTTGGGAGGCAAAGGCCACCCAGGGCTACATAGCAAGTCCCAGGCCAGCCAGGGTTACATAGGAAGACCTTGCCTTCCCAAAAGCAGGGAGGTTAGCCAACAGACAGCACAATGTAGGATACTACGCAGAATGATTGTTGCAATACTGCTCTGGTATCATTCCCTTTTGATGGTCCCCTTTGTTGACTGTCGGGAGGCACGCAGTTACAAAGAACATCCGCCAGCACAAAGCGACACCCAAAGCATATGGGGGTCTGCTTTAGATCTGCAGCGCAGCTACGCACAGGTGTGATTTAGTAGCCCTGCGACTGGTCCCGCAAGTGGAAATATGCTGACTTTGTTTACAGTTAAACATATTCAACTCCCAACAGGACATCAGTTACAAGTAAAGGAAATGGAAACGGAAAGACGGCATCTCTGGTCCGCATGCTCCTTGCATGTTAGTATCAAACAAAGGTTTTATTTGAAAATGCCATACAATTGCATTCGCATGTGTGGCTCCTGCTCTGAAATTCTTTGAATGTCTGTACTGCAGGAGCTCGCAGAGGAGTCACGTGAACTGTCACGTGACTACTACCCATGGCTAGAGGCTGTGACTATTCTAAGGCTTTTAAAAATATAAATTTCAGTTTTATTTGTATTTCCCAAATGAAAGTTGAAGAAAGAAATCAACATTCTATTTTTATTAAAATGATCTTACAATATGATAACATTAAATAAATATATAATATCTATAAATAATGACGTGTACAAAGTCCACTTTGAGGGAAAATTAAATTCTTACACTGAAGGCGCTTAAAAGATGTGAGCCAACTAAACTATAGCTATTACTTTTCAATTCCTCAAAATTCTACCTGCTTACAGGATACATTTGAAAAGCTGGAAAAACAGCTGAGAAAGATACATAGTAGCAATTAAACATTGATAATGTATCTTCCATGAATCACATGAGTCACATACTTATTCACAGCCTCAGCTCAGAACATCTACTTTAAAGTCAGAAACAGATGGCTAAATGTCTTTAGAGCTCAGGAAAAAAAAAATTCCAGAAGCAGAAAACACCCATGCCAACATCCACTCTCCATTACAACTGCAGAATAGTTACGTTTTGCTTCCATGTATGGCTAATATGTACACAGACCATTTTATCTGTTCTGAGGAACAGAGCCTTTGACAAAAGAACATAGTGTACTTATGCAAACAGGAGCACCGGTATACTCTGTTCCGTTCAGACAGTATTCATGTGACAGTGAGAACAAATGTGGGGGGCGGGGAGTGGGAAGCCAGGTTTTCCTAGGGGCACCTGCATACAACTGAAGGGGCTGGGTCAGAAATCATGCACATCTTTCTGGCAACAAAGAATCAAATGCTACACACGAATTCAGCCGGTCCACCTTTGTGCCTCTGTAGGACATGGGTAAAAGCCACTATAGGGGAAAAGGCAGAAAGCACTATCATCTTAGTAAGGAAAGGCTCCCAAATCTTCTGAATCCATTTGCTCCTTCCTTTGTCCACAGTCAGGCCCTCAGTTTAAGCCATTACTTCTTGCTAAGGGTCCTGCGGCAGCCTCCTGAATCCCCCATCTCCTGTTTCCCCTAAGATCCAGGCTTAAGCAAGGAAAGAGGTTTCCCTAGTCGCGGGCCCAAGGCCTCCTTAAAAGCCCGTTAAAGAGACTCTTTCCCCTTAGGATGAAGTCAAACCCCTTTTAGCCTAACACGTGAACATCAGCCCCTTCCTCTCCGGCACCATCGGTCACTGCTCCCAGATCTAACTAGAACCTCCTGCCTCACCAAAGCGTTTCTGCTGATCTCAGTAGCTCCTAGCATTCCCAGAGCTGCCTCCACATGTGATGCTTGTAGTTCACATACAGGGTCTCCCTCCACAGCTCTACTGCAGGCAGAAACAGCAAAGGGCATTCTAGGAGTCCTTAGTGACAGAGGCATCCCTGGCATCTTGATCCTTGGCGATTCCTTTGATCTATGTTCATCAAGCCTGCCTATTCTGTCAAGCATCATTTGTGTGACTTGATCATCATTTGGTCATCCTCCTAGATGGATATATAACGAGAAAGCCTTGAAGAGGATCTGCAGCATTGGAGCTATCTGACTTTGAGACTATCATACACTAAGAGACAGACGGTAGATCGCACGATGTGTGACTCATAACCTTCCTGGACCTCTGTTTTCTTACCAGATTTCTCATTTGGGCCTAGTTTTCTGTTGCTTTCATTGTAGAGCTCTATCCTTCTTTCCCTTCCCATATGTAAATTTTCCTTAGGGTGAATGACAGACAGCTTACTGGTCTCACCTTTTAACAAATAACGTTCAGTGGGCCGTGGGGGAGGGTCAGCATCTGCATCCTTCAGTAGCAGACATGGAGTATGAGTGAGAAAGATCTGCTTATGGATATTAAGATATTACCATCTCAGGAGGAAAGGACCTGAAATAATACACAGCAGCACAATGTGTCTGTGCAGGAGAACACACGAGCGATAACTGTCACCATAGGACAATATCTAAAACGGGCCCTGGACCCGGCCTTGGAAGTGAGGTGAGGAGCTGGACAAGCAAGCTAATGGGAAGCCAATCCCAGACAATGGCACAGTGTGGGCAAAGCCCAAGCTCAGAGCCAAGAAGGAAAAACTGTCTGACAGCTTCGAAGGGTGGGAAAGTCAAGTATCTACAGGGGTGGCAAGAAAACAGCAAGGAGACCAGGTCCTGAGAACCACAGTCCCTGAGACTGGACAGCTGGTGCTCAGCCTTGGTGCTAGGAGGGCTGAGTCCTACAGGGAGCTCTGGCGCTCACTCTCAGCAACCTCCCACCCAGGGCTCCAGCAAGCTTCTGCCACTCAGCTAGAGGAGACGGAAACAGACCTGCTGGGCTCATTTCCCAGAGAAAACAAACACCAGTGTCTTTAAGGAAACGCTTCTTTGTTGTTTTCACTGTTGGCAACAAATGCACCGATTTAAAAAAAGACAGCAAAACAATGGGAAGAGCGATCTCGCCTTTCTGATTTAGTCTGCAAAGCTGGTCTGCCAGTGATGCTGTTATAACGTCTAAAATCGACAGGACAGTGTGATATTCGACTTGTAATACCATAGCCTGGGGGGTCAGCTGGCCTTCTAATGAAGACCCGGGAGGGATCCTGGGAGCCCGTGGTGATCAGAGGCCACTACAAACATTCCTATTCTCTATATCAAAGTTTAGAAAAGTACGAGTCAGGTCAAATGTCAGGGATGTATGATCAGGACGAACAAGTGACCTGTCCGGAAACCTGATGGATGCTGGAAAACAGCTTTTACCGGTGACAATGGAGGGGTTCAGCACAGAAAAGCTGTTAAAGCATTTGAGCTTTTCTTCACCTTGAAAGAAAGAAAAAAAAAAAAGATCCCAGTCTGGCCATATGCAGACTCACACCCCAGTATTCCTGTGTAGATCTGGCTTACTGATGCCAAGTACAAGGCAAGACCTGCCTGTGGATTCTTGGTGTGCCTGCCACAAGAGAACTTCTCATCCACCTACGAGGGATCAAGACCAGGGATTTCCCTAAGCTGACAGGACAGAGTGGGAGAACCATCTAGGGGCTTGCTTGCTAATGAATGGCAGAATTAGACTGAACATCGGTTTCATTAAGAGTCAGGAAGGACTCTGTGACGTCACCAGCCCTTGCCACCACCAGAACTCTCCACGGTGCCGGTGGCAGTCTAAAAAGGACATCTACCGGGTGGGCTGGAGAGGTGGCTCAGTCGGCAACAGTACTTGTCATCAATCGGTCTGTGACATGTAAAAATATTTACATATTTAATATATATATAGGTACACACACACACACACACACACACACACACACACGGGAACCTTTGTATGGAAAACATTCAGAGCTTTCTAAAGATTATTCACAATGTATAAGACAACATCAAACTTTCAGTATCCTGAAGAGGCTAGCTGAAGGGAGGGTGGTCCTTGAGAGGTCTTAGCTACCAGCAGCCTTTGTTACCAGAGGCAAAAGTTTTGCAAAAGCTGAGTGAGAAGGTTGAAGGGACCAAGCTCAGGGAAGGCAACTTGCAACTGGTCCAATTAGCAATGGGGACCAAGGTGGCTGTCTCTAGAGAAGAAATATTGTAAAGTCCCATGCAAAGCTGCTTAGGAGAGGAGAAGGGCTGGGAGCCGGGCAGACACAGCTGTAACCTAGCAGCGCCATCAAGAGGACCACTCTGTGAAAAGACACTATGATGATTTAGTGGACACGGGAATTGAAGAGGGAGGAATAAAAAGATTCACGTCTTGTCAACAAACACAGTTGCTGAGGGTCTGAAATAAAATCGCAGTCTTCCTAAAAGAGAGCTAATTAGCCCCCGACAAAATTCAAAATGGAATATGGCAGGGGTTAATCTTTTGCTTTAATTAAAATTTAAAATTTAAATTGAAAAAGTCCTAAGCTTCCCCAGAGTAAAGATCAAGTTGTGATTTACACAACTCAGAAAAAGTAGTTTGAGGTTCTCTAGTCAATATTAATGTCACCAAAACCAATCTCTTTATAATTTAACTTGAATCCTGGTGGGGGTGGTTGGTTGGTTGATTGGTTGGTTGGTTGGTTGATTGGTTGGTTGGTTGGTTGGTTGATTGGTTGGTTGGTTGGTTAGTTGGTTGGTTGGTTGGTTGGTTGGTTGCTGTTTTTTTCCCACTTCCCTCAACCCCTTTATGAGAGGCTCTCAAACCGCAATGTACTTGTACATACCTAGTAATATCATCAGCCCCACCGGTATCTTGGCTTCCCTGAGCCCCATGGGTTCCTTAAAATGACAGACGTCCAACAGGAATATAAAGGACCCTGTGGCTTTAATTACTACTATGCAAACTGAACGGCAATAGATAGGAAAACCAATGCTCAATGTTCTCAGTTCTGTTCGGCACCAACTGTAGAGTATGTTTTTTTTAACAATGTAGCCCATGTTTCTTGGGCTGTTCAGACCAGGGTGCTTGTCAGTGTATCCTGGGTGAGATGCTATCAGTACTGGTGGACCCCGTTCCTACTCAGTACCCAACAGGGTGGAAGCCCTGGGCCTAGACACCATGGGCTTGCAGAGTCATGCTTCAGACACAACTGACTTTCCAGGGACACCAGACGTGAGGAAATAGATGAGCGACCTTTGCATGAGCCAAAAAAAAAAAAAGAATATAAGCAACACATGATACTATGATACTTTGGGGCCCGTTTACCCCCTACTTCTTGGAGATGGAAGGAAAGCAGGACCAGGGAGAGCCATGGCTTCCCAAGTACAGTGCCAGGTGTACCTTTTCCAAGCAAGTGCAGTCCAGCCTACATACTGCACAAAGATTGTTCTTCGGAAAGTATAGCAATGCCCTTGGAACTGTGATCAACCCCCTCCCTGACCGGCACCCCACATTTGGCACTGAAGAACAAGGAAGCTCCTCCCAGGGCAGAAGTCAGCACGCCCGTGGAGCCCCTGGCTTCCTGTATTACTCTTCCCAATGTCAGCTTACCCAAGTGTCACAAAAGCCAGCCACGTGCCATCGGCTTCTGTAACTGACCAAGTAACCGTTTCTGTTTTACTTTTGTAAGGCGTGCTTAACCCTGGTTTCTGTCCACCAGTTTATTTTTGCTTATGAATTTGAATCACAGCAACTTCTCCCTTTCCCTGGAGCCCTGCCATCACCAAATGTCATCAAGGCCTCTGAGCACTGAGAGCCACATCTAGGGGGAAACCCGAGGGCCCACGGCCTCCTTCCTGTCAGCTGGAAAAGCTGCAACTGAAGAACAGAGATGAGCCTGGGACAGCACTTCCTCGAAGGAAGGCAGAAGGGACGCTTTTAGGGTCCAAGTGAGCACCATACCTCTGGGTTCCGGAACCCTGCTCAGAAGGCGGCAGCACCACTCACTCGGGGCCAGGAGCAGAATTCAAGGCTAAGGGACTAGAGCCAAGATGTGGCAAGACCTGGGACAGCAGCCACGTACACTTACAGGGCCGGTTTCCTTCTAGAAAGGGTACCCTGTGCTTAGGACGGTTTTCCCTCTACAATGGCCGTGGCTTTTCAGCACACCCACTAAAAGGAGCCTACCTGACTGGAGAGTTTAGAATAGACCAAGTTCCTGGCACCACTCATCCTGTGACACACTGCTCCCCTTCTACACCTCTCCTGCTCCACCACAACCTGGACTGTTGCTATCCCTCAGGGGACAGATCCAAGTAGATCTAAGCCAACCAGTGATGGGTTCCTCGGCGCCAGTGAATGGCGCCTTAGCCTGTGAGATCTGAGGGAAGAATACAGTGCAAATTCTTGTGGGAAAGTCTGCACCTAAATGGGCTCCTCGGCTCCCCAAACTCCTCTTCCCTTGCAAGATGCAATGCAGGGAGCAACAGCAGCCCAGAGAGACAGGCACACTCCAGCACACAGCAGACACAAAAAGGAAACAGGAAAGAGTCGTGACCTTCACGATGCCCCGAAGCAACTGTGAAACAGTGGGCCAAAGATTCCTGGCTATGGGAGATAGTCACATGTCTTCCATACTTAATCTCCCACTAGATGACGACTCTATGGTTTGTACCCAAAGGCTTAACTCTTATAGTCTCCTGTCTTCCTTCAACCCAACCATGTGCATTGGCATACTTCCTGACTGCTGAGAGTTAACCATTACATCAAAGACCAAAGTTGTTGCAATCCCCAAAAGGATTTGGTAAAAATCAGAAAGAAAACAGTTTAGTACCCGTTGCAATTTTTGATTATAAAACAGCGCCAGTATTAGCACAGCTTTTAATGCCAGGGGCATAAATCAAAATGAGTAATTGCAGAAGTGTCTCCAGGGGGATGGAGCACATACTGAAAGCAAAGTCTAACTTTTGGTTGCTATTTGGAGCAATAATTCCACAGCCTTTACAGCACGACACCCTTCTAGGAAATGGAAAAGAGAGCCAGCCTCAAAACTCCAGTAATCCACAGACTGAAAGGAGCAGTGTGACCTGCGAGTATCTCGGAGATGCAGGGCCTCGGGCCCTAGGCTGGAACCACTGGATCAGAATCTGCACTATCGTAAGATGCCGGCTGACTCCATGCACACCGAAGCTGAAATTGCCTAGCCAATCACTGTGCCTGGACAACCCCAACACACAGCAGCTCCTCAGCTTCCCTCTTTACCTCTCAGCTGAAGAGAAGCACAGTCACGAGAAGAGAATGCTCGAAAAAGTATAAATGTACGTAAGGCCACGTATTTTGTGGTGTGGTAATGCCAAGGGTGATGTAAATATAAATGACATGTGAAAGTGAACTGCCTAACTCAGTGACTTTCAACTATGACCAGTGTGTCCTGAAGGCCAAGCAGTCACCCCTCTACAGAGGATCCAGAATCCTTTTAAGTACATGAAAATAATTTATAATCACACTCTCATTAACTGTCCGTCATTAACAGCTGCCCAAGGGAGAGGCCGTGGTCCAGGGAGAGAAGCTGTGGTGACTGTATTTTATGCACAGACGTTTACAGCCCTGATCATTTCCCTCCTCCCCCACCCCCCCCACCCCCGCTCATGAATATGCTGCTGAACTAAGGGTAAAACTGGCATCTTATCAAAGCAATAACCCTGAGTGCACTCATCTCTTAAAAGAGTAGATAAGCATGTTAGCAACTGATCTACAGTTGGTCATCAAATGTTTATATACCACCTGCCCTGCTCCAGAGAGACTGGTAGCGTGTGGGGTTTGGGAAAATACCAGACTCTTCTAACAACCTCATTCAGTGCTACCCTCTGACCTTTGCCTCACACCAGGCTCCAGTCTTTCATTTTGCTTCTTCCTCCTGACAATCAAAGGGTGCTCACTGATCTGGGTCTGGCTTTACTGGCCGAGGCCCCCCACCCCCGGTATAGTGTCTGAAGTATTCACAGGCCAAAAACATGATCCTGTGGAATTTCCTGAGTCTGGGCCCTGGAGGGTCACTTGTCAGCTGCTCTGGACAAATGCATGTTCCCCATCAATGAATGAGAGAGGAGCAGTTCTAACTGTCTTTGAAACATCAGACAATGACAATTTTACAAGCTTTTCTGGCAGCAAATTAAGGAAAGAAACTAGATGACATCTATCTTCATTCCCTAAAGGAAGATTTTCACATCTGAAAAACAGAGGAAATGAGAGGCAAGCCTACAGGTACTTAGGGCATCATCTGGGTTGGTTCTCAACATTGCCATCAACTGGTTCCCCTCTAACATGGCTGGGAAACTGGAGTCCGAGGCCAGCTATGCTGAAGGGCCAGGCAGGAGTCAGTTTTCTCCAGTCCAATGATACACTAATCAATGGTCAACTGTCTATTAGACACGACACTCACTGTAAACAAAGGGGGGAAAAGTGTCCCAGAGAACAGAAGGGCTAATATAAGGACACTCTGACAATAGTAAGCACAGCGAGAAACTAGGCTTATTAATCCATCCTCCATGCCCAAAACCATCCTCTGATTTGCTCGCTTTAGAATAGGACCAGGAATGTCTTTAGTGCTTACAGTTAGTGAGGAGCCACTCAGACGCTTTGATACAAGATAGGTCCTTGGAGATCATGTTGTCAACCCTCCAGCTGAAGGAACTGATCCATGGAGCAGCTGAACTGTCAGAAAGTAGCAAGTTCCAGTTCCTAGGGGAGGTCGTGGTGGGGGCTCGATGGTGAGCACTGCAAGGGCAGTCTGAGGAGATCTGAGAGCAGCCTGCTTATATGACCTTCTCAACGGCTAGACTTCCGCACGCAAGTCTACAACTGCTCAGCAGCCTTCAGCTCCCTCACCTGTGAAGCCTACTCCACTGGGCTGTCAGCACAGCTTGAAGGTAAATATATGAGACAAGTACCATCCCCAAAGCCGGAGTCACGTTTCTGAAGTCCCCAGGGTCCGCAGCTGGCCAAATCCAAAAGGACAGGCGTATGCATCTTAGATCAAATATTAATACTTCTAAATTTCCAATGCAACATTTATACACCCGCAGGTGATCTTTTTCAGGCAAATCTCTACTGAACTGCTCCATTATCAGAAGTGTCTATGAAACCACAACAGCTTGTCTGTACACTTGAAAGAGACAGCCCCTATGGGAAATGTGAAAATAACTCCAGTTGCCACAAGTAGTCAAGAAACAACTGACATCATTTCCACAAAGTTCTAAGAAGGATTAACTGAGGACAACAAAACCATCAAAGAATCTGCAGGATTTCAAATCTGCGATAAGGAAAATTTCATATTTAGAACAATTAACTATTAAGAGCATCCATTAGACTATGTTGCTCAGTGTTTTTTAATTTGTATTTGCTATTTATCAAGCTCTCACTCAGTACCACTAACCAGGTAGCCTACCAGAGCCTGAGGTTCAATGCAAATCTTGTCTCAAAATAACAAGATGGGAAAATACAGAGGAAGACATCCAACATGGACCACTTGCCTCCCTGAGACCACACACAGGCAAGCACACACACACAAACCCATGGGCACACACACGCATAAACCATAGCAAAAAAAATTAGTAAGACAGAGGGCAACTAAGGAAGATACTTGAAGCTGGCCTCTGGTTTCCACCCCCATGTACATACATAAACATCCTGCCTGTAACATGAACAAACACATACAACCACACATGTAAACACATGTACATAGACTGTCCTGTGTCCTGCCTATTTCACCTCCACTGTATGTTTGACGACAATTATACTTCCATTGCTTGCCATCCCCTCAGCTCAGAGGACTGTGTGTAAATGCCTGTTTAATGTATGTCAACTAGTCATTGAAGATACACTGAACCCACGCATCTAATGTTCACTTCTTGCCAGGGGCAGAACAGAGTGTAACAAACGAAAAACTGGAAAATGAATGAAAAAATAATGTACCAATGGACCCAACTTACTCTTCCGGTCTAATACTCTGGCTTTGCCCAGATCTCTGCAGTCTTTTGATAATATATGAAACCTAATGGTGATAAAAGTCCTAGAAAGAAGGAAGGGAGGGAGGGAGGGAGGAGGGAGGGAGGGAGGGAGGGAGGGAGGGAGGGAGGGAGGGAAAGAGGGCAGCAAGGGAGAGAGGGAAGGAGTCCCATCCAGTTCCCTGGTGCTCAGCTCTGCCCACCGTGTAGTTCAGTGTGCACAGCTGAGGAAGGCCCCCAGCAGCAGAGCAGAGCGGCTCTTCTTTGCTGGGTTCACCGAGAAAGCTTCCCCGAGTTATCACCCAAGCAAATGCTGGCAGCTGCTAAGGGTGGAGGCTGCTTACAGTCTCTCCCAGGAGACCCTTCCGGGCACTATACAGGTGGGATAAAAAGACGGGTTTCCAGAATTGATCATGTCCTTGGCTCCTGCTAGAGATTTCAAGTATTACCTTCTATCAAAATCCCCCAAATCAAGAAATCACATCAACTTACTGTCCTTATTCGCTTAACCCGCGCCCCCCCAAAAAAAAAGAACTGGTCTGTGAGATTTTTCTCATAATTAATCAAATTTTAATACAGTTTACATAATTATAAACTACCTCTGAATCTGAAAACAAGTATTGCGGTTGACTACAAAGCAACTTACATCCATCCAATATTCTAATTCATCTATGCATCTATTTTCTAGGTATACCAAGGTCCCATGTGTTCGTTCTCTGCTTCACTTTTCTCTGAGTTCATTCGCGTTTAGTTGATAGTCGCTCACAGCAAAGCATACTCAAGAACAGAGGTGAAGCAGTTTTTTTCATTAAGAAACTATCTTTGGTGAGGTGCACTGGCCCATCAGCTACAGTCCTTATACTTAGGAGGGGGAAGCAAGATTATGAGTTCAAGGACAGCTGGGCAACACATGAGAGCCTGTCTCTAAATCAAACACCTGCTTTCAGCTGTAGGGGAAAACGCAATGTGTATGTGCCTAGATATCTTGAACACTCTCACCTCTGCCCTGGGAAGTTGATGCATAGGCTTACTCAGTTGTCACACCTGCTCTGCCTCCTGCCTGAACCCTGTCACCAGCAGCTCACTGACTTGCATGAGACAAGGCATCTAGCGTGTCTCCTCCTGATCAGAGCGCATCCACCACAACTTCCTGAACCCCTTCCTCCTGTCAGGTGCTCTGAGGTGACGTAGAGATGAACAACGGAGTTTCTGTCATTGGGAGTTCCCTGGTTTGGAGGGAGGGAGGAAAACAAGGGACCCAATTTCCACACAGAACCATGAGCTAGACAGAGTAAGTTAGGCTGTGAGGAGAGCACGAGCATGTTCAGACCTCTTAGGGGCTTAACCAGGTGACCATGGATTAGCAAAGAGGGGGATGAGGATGGACGGCTTTCACAGAGAACGGATGCCACAAACAGCTGTAGGACAGACGGTGTCAGCAAAGTGACAGGAGTGCTGAGGGCCCAAACAGGAGCACTTGAGAGGAGACAGGGTCATGGCAGGCCCCTCCCCTACACCTTCTCGGGGAGCTCCATTTATCCCATCAGTGGGTTTTAGACTCTGTGCCAGAAAGTGACAAGGGCAGACATATACACAATAGAATCTTCCCTCAGGTGAGAACGGGGAAGTCAATGGGGCAAAGGGGACAGCCAAGGAACAGGGTAGGAGGTCAGACAGAGTGCACGGAGCCTTGCCCTGTAACCACTTCCTCATCTTGCAACACTCCAAATAAGTAAAGTACCTGCCCCCCTCTCTCCCACACCAGTAACAGTTAGCTGACTCTAAAATGGAATGTTTAAACTGTGTTCTATTTTTTTTTTCTTTTTTCTTTTGGTTTTTCCAGACAGGGTTTCTCTGTGTAGCTTTGCGCCTTTCCTGGAACTCACTATGTAGCCCAGGCTGGCCTCGAACTCACAGAGATCCGCCTGGCTCTGCCTCCCGAGTGCTGGGATGAAAGGCGTGCGCCACCACCGCCCGGCTGTGTTCTGGTGTTTTATTATCCCAGGTATGTGCACGGTACATAGTTATGGGGGCCAGAAGAAGCAAGACCAGCTTTCAAGAAGGCTTCCCAGTGAGTGTCAGAGCCCACCCTCTGGGCCATGGTGTCAGTAAATAGGATGCCACCAGCAGCTGCTCATTAAGATGCCATGGTCCCTTTCCGAGTATACCCATACTCATCAAAGGCTGCTTCCAGAGCAGATCAAGTTTCCATGTTGCCTTGCTCAAAGCCTCTCTTCCCTACAACCCAAGAAATACCTCATCAATCTTCAGCCATCCCCATCAAAGTCCAAGGAAGACAGAAGGAACACAAATAACCCAGCAGACCTGGGTTTAAAAAAATCTCAATCCCCTCCCCCTCTGTTTTCCTGAGACCAGCACTAATGTACTGAAAAGAAGCTTCCTTGCAAGCCTCTCTGGATGTTTTTGTCAGGGAGATTTCTGTGTTCAAAACACACACAGGAGCTGGCCACGGACTTAAGGATGAAAGAACATAATCTCCCTCCCAGGAAACAGGATATAAGGAAGTCATGCGATCATGCCTTACTGGCTAAGTGGAATGCACGCGGATACATGAAGGCTGGCGTGAGGTAACTTTCCAGTGTCCTGTGCTACTTAGCTAAGGACCAGACTCATTTTCTCCGTTACAAAGAGTCTAGAGATGGGAACTAAGCCTTCACAGACATAACACAGTCGGTGCCCCAGAAGACGGTTACAACAAACTGTCCACTAGGTAGCTTAATGGCTGCAGAAACCTGTTTCTGAATGTTCAGAAGGCTGCCACTCTAACCTCAAGACACCAGCAGATTCCATCTGGTGTGGTCCTGCTCTCTGGTAGATCCATGGCACCTGCAGGGTGTGTCTTTACACCATGGGAGAGGTAAGCACCTCTTCACGGTCTCCTTTTAAAGTCACCTCTCTCTTATTATCCCCATCACAGGAGCTCAGCCTGTGTCACTTACCACTCATAGTGGTGCTCAGGTTCCAACATGAGTTCATGGGGGACACAGAGACATCCAGACCATACAGTACACAATTCCAAAATGGCAAAAGCATGTGAATGTATGAGAATGGCATCTACCAAATATAATTTAGCATCATGCATTGATGGTAAAGATTGGAAATCTTTGTCTTTGGATATCATGTCTTTGGAAATCATGTCTTTGGAAATCATGTTTTAGGGCTGGTAATGGTGGCACATGCCTTTAATGCCAGCATGAGAGACTGAGGCAGCAAGACGGCTGACCTTAGTCACACAGGCTCAGCCAGGGCTATAGCAAGACTCCATCTCAGAAACAAAAACACAACAAATCAAAAAATAAATCAGATTTTGAAATCAACATTGGTACAGTACAGGAAGAATAACTGGCAACTATTTAGAAGAATCTTACAATAAACCCATCTGAGGCTGACCACCCCAACGTGACCTGTTCACTATTTATGTTTGCTCAAAATACTCTCTCATGAATTCCGGACAAACAGGCTTAGTCACCTGCCAGACAAGGTACTAAGCTTTCGGTGACAATATGACAGAGCATCAAATCGGTAAATAAATGCCATGCCGTGGGAAGACCATGACTTCCCAACAGCGACTTCTCCTTCTGTCGCGTACTGTGGTAAAACCTATTTATCACGTTTACCGAGGTACTCAAACCAGGTTGATTATGAGGGAGTCACACACAGGCGGCAGAAAGCATTTGATTTAATCTCGAGGGGCATCCCATCCCTGGATTTTAATCATGACATCAAAGCTGACTTTTACCAATCTTCAGAGTGCGGTGTCGCTTCTGAGCTTAATTCTCCCCACATGACACCCAGGACGCCTTCTGTTTCCAAACCTTACCTGCACTTCCACTTGAAGGAGCAAAGAAGAAGATGCCTGGCATGTGTTCCCTGACCCCAAGTGGATTTACGCCGAGGCACAGAAAAGCTGTTGACCGCTCAGTTTCGATCTAAAACTGAAATCATTTAAGTCTGTATTTACTGGGTTCTTCCTGGAAATCCCACAGGTGGGGGATTGACAAGCTCTAGAGCCAGAAGGCCAGACTCTGAAGCTGGGCTCCAGCATTCACCTACGTTTGGCCCAACTGATTCCCTTTCTCAGTCTTTGCTTCTGGCCTATAACATGAACCATGACATCCTTCGCCATGGTCTGTGAGGAGGCTAGTGTGTCCTGAGTTCAGTTAGTGCCCAAGAGCTGGCCCCACACACAGGAAACACACAGTACACGTTGGTTACTGATCTTACACCCCAAGTCAGTGGATATACCCTGTGCTCTCCAAGGATCTGCACCACGGTAAGCAGAACCAAATGTGGAAGTCTATTAACCATACTTTTCAGGTGTATCATAAAGCCAGGGTTTCCATGACCTAGCCCAGCCCCTGATCATCCCTTGGGTAACAAAGAATTCTGAAAAGGGGGGTTTACCTACATGATAAAATGAGTGGCTTCTTTGTGTAAAAGATATAGGATACATAATATATTTGAAGAAATAAGTAAGAATTAAGCTCCTCTGCTAGCTTTTCTTTCAAGATGCATTCTTAGGATGCATGGGCTCACAAAAGAAAATGGACAAGAGCAGTCTGTGTACAAGCAATCACTGTTGTTCAAACAGAACAGCAGATAGCTACAGAACTTTGCAAACACACACTGTTCTGTGCGTCTCTGCTTTCGTCCCTCTGACCCACCCACCTCCCTCACAGCCACACCAAGGTGATGGCCAAGAACCCACAGCCCATTTCTGAGGTCCCAAGGTCCTGGTTTTTGTTGAGCTAGTGACAAGTGCCTCACAGGGTACAGAGACCTGCTATGGAATGGGAACAGCAGTGGCAGCACCCTGCACCCGGGCAGCACAGGAAATGCTTTTTAAAACAGTCTTATCTCATACCTCAAATTTTTAAAATGACACTTTAAATTCTATACAAATGCAGCCCTGCACTCAGTTCAGAAAATGGGGAGGAAATTTTTAGGGTGAATTCTAGAAAGCTGTAGCTCCAAAGGTGTAGGAATTGCTGTTTCAAATGTCTCTTGAATCACACTAGGAATTCAGGATAGGACAGTCCAGCTCATGAAGTCACTATGTGAGAAGCGCAGCAGGAAATAAGGAAGGACAGTAATACAAAGTCCTCACTATGTGACAGGCACACCCTAGCCACAGCCCTTCACTCCCTGACCCAGCTGATCCTCAGGCCAAGTGCAGGATCTTTCTGCAGGGGGTCCTCATGAACCCAGGGCCCCCAGAGCCACAGCACTCCCCTCATGGTAGGGCAAGAGGAACCTTAAGGTCTGAGACAGAAAAAAAAAAAAAAGTGCAAGGAACCTCACCTCAGAGGATCCCAAGTGAGAGAAGGAAAAGGACAGTGTGTTCCAGACACCCAGGAAAAAGCTCAGATCATTAATCTGACAAGAATAATGAGATGGGGTGACTGGCAGGGTACCAAGTAGCAGAATAAAGCAGGAGTTGACCTGTCTTTGCATTTCAAAGGCAACTGACTGCTATTTTGACCCTCATGTTGAGGGGATTGTTTCATTCCCAAACAAAGAAAGTTACTTGTACTTCCCTATCAGTATTAACTAAAGATTAATGACCGGTTTTCTTCCAAATTCTATACGAGGCAAGCTTACCTTCTTGGAGCTCATAAATTCTGGCACAGCCGTATCTCCTGCAAGACAAATCTGAGGTCTACATGACCTCCAGACAGGGCAAGTGTGGTCCTGCTGGTGGCAGTAATGCTAGGAATGGCAGTAACACCAATAACCATAGCAACAGCCGCAGAGCAGCATCTTCTGACAGCTCTAGGGTACCTCCCGCATGCCCGCACTGTTAAAGGCAATATCGTTTAATCCCTTTTAAAGGAAATGACTCTCAATGAGGCCTGATAACTTATCCAACCTCACAGAGCTACTGAGTGATGGCCTGGGAATTTCGACCAGCTGATAGTCCTCACTCAACAAGGAGACTGCTTGGGGCGGGGTAGTTTCAGGTTTGGGGGGCACATTTATTTTGCCTGTCACTTCCCGAGCTGAAGCAGTTTTCCAGATCGCCCCCAGGAACACCACCCTCCCTAAGGGCTGACAAAGTGCACATACAGAAGCTGCTAACTCAGATGCCAGAAGAACAAAATTCCACAGAAAGAATAAAAGGCCCCACAGCAGAGGGAGAAAGGATAGACAGAGAATGAACAGTGGAAGCCGAGAAGTACTGGAGCTAAGCGAAGCAAGCAAGAAGGCTCATTCCCACCACTGCGGACATTTGGAACTTCTTATAATAAAAACTCTGATAACGGGGGCTCAGTTTAGTTGGTAAAAATGCCTGCCGCACAAGTATGAGGACCTGAGTTCGATCCTAGAACCCAGGTTAAAAAGGCAAGTGTGCTGGACACACTGCTCATAACCCCAGCGCAGAGGAGGCAGGGAAAGGCGGGTTCCTGAGGCTTACTGGCCAACCAGCCTAGCATACTTGGTGAATGCCAGGCAAATGAGAATTCTTGTCAAAAAAACAAACCAAAACAAACCAACAAACCGAAGTGGACAGTGCCTGAGGAACTAAACCCAAGGACACACACACAGACACAAACACAGACACAAACACACACACATACACACACACACACATACACACACACACACACACACACACACACACACACGTGACTGAAAATGTTTCACTTTATTGGCAGAATATTATCGAGTTTCCTAAACCACTGCATTGGTTTTATAAGGTCAGCCATGCCTTATACGGTTCAAACTTCAAGTGTTAAAAGGGTAATATGAATAGTCTAGCTCCTGGGTGACTAAATTCCTTGTATCTATGCACAAAGTCAGAGCGATCCTCTCAGTTTTCCCCACTTCTTGTCTGTCACCTTGATTTATTCACTTAACCAATACTGAGTTTTTCCTTCTTTTGAGTGAATGGGTATTTCATATTATGGATATACTGCGTATACACTATACTTAAGACACCAGATTGCATCTCGTATTTTGCTTTCACAAACAAATACTCCATCCGATTATCTGGGCACAGTGGTACATGCCTATAATCCCAGTACTTGGGAGGCAGGGGCAGCCGGAGTGCCACAAGTTCAAGCTTATGCTACACCCCCTTCCAAAAAAATCTCCAACAAATAAACAAAGGCCTCTAACATTCCAAACACACATGGGGATAGCTGGAGGGCAGATTCCTAGCAGAGCCATAACTGTGCTGATAAACGCTTAGTAACTCCCTCTCAGAGAGACATGCGGCAGACTCCAGAGATGCACACACCCACCATGGTTGACCAGAAGCAGTCAACATGGGGTCACTGATGCACCTCGCTTGGTTGCAGAGACAAAGATAATCTGTACTTGTAGTTGTGAGACAGTACCAGATTCCTCTCCACGGTGGATGTAACTTTTTGTACTGCTACCAACAATGGATTAACCTTTGGCTTTGTGGTATAAGTATCTCAATATTGTTTTAAGCTGAATTTCTCTAGTTGTGACACTGAGCATTTTTTTTCCTTTATATAAACTCCAATTGCCCATGTGCTCATTAGACTGTTTTTGTCCACTGTCCACCTTATTGGCTGTTCTAAGCATTTCATATATATATATATATATATATATATATATATATATATATATATATATATACACATGTATGTATGTGTGTTCATATATATGTATGTAATAATATATAGTATATATATAAATATTAAAACAACACTACATGCAGGGGGGGTTCATGTTTAATGGGACAAGAAACTTACATAATTTGAACTATCAACAAGCAATGTAAATTATGAATGAAAAATTTCTGTACAAATATATCTATCTCTTTACAATGAAAGGAAATGTGTATCAGGGCCAGCAAGATGCTTCCATGAGTAAAGCTGTGTGCCCTGCAAACCTGGCATCCTAAATTGGATCTCCAGAAATCCTGTAAAGGTGGAAGGAGAGAACCAACTCCACCCAGGTGTCCTCCGACTTCCACACATGTATATATAGTGCCCTGAACACACACACACACAAAGTTTAAAATTCATTCATTCATTCATTCTTTGGAGTCATAAAGATGCTAGTCCCTATTTTCTAGAATCCTTTCAGACAGTTTTAACAGAAGTGTTTACATGGGGAAAAAAAAAAACAAAAAACAAAACAGCCATCAAATGGCCTCTTTGTCCCCACAGAACACTGTGTGGTTCCCAGAGTCTACTGAACTCATATACATCTGAGTCAGTCTTTTTATTGTTAGTATTTCACTTTATGTGTATGAGTATTTTGCTTGCATGTATGTCTATGTGTGCCTGGTGCCCAAGGAGGCCAGAAGAGGGCATTAGACCCCATAGCTGGAAGTCACCATGCAGGTGCTAGGAATCAAACAGCAGTCCTCTAGGAGAATATCCAGCGCTCTTAAACACTGACCCATCTCTCCAGTCCCCAAAACCTGGGTCTTAAGGTGCAGTGGCTACAGAGGAAAACAGTCTGCACAGCAAGCATCCTCACCCTGTCTCATATGGGGAAAGTGAGGCTAAAAGATGCAACAACATGGCCTAAGTAAGGCACACAGTGGATGTCTGTCAATCAGGACCCCAAAGCCTCTGGCCTTAAGCAACACACAAAGTTGCTTCCGATGCCTTAAACCAACTATAGGTGACCAAATCTACCTTCTCCGAGATAATCACTTCCGTTATCCCTTCTCTAAGGGAAAACACGTGGGATTTGAAAAACAAAAACTTCCTTTGCATCTTCAAATGTCTTCTCCCCTTTAAAAGAGGAATTAAAAGTCGCTCTTTACTTATGAAAATATATAGAGACCAAGGTCCCGCAGCCTGCTTGCCCCGCTCTCCAGAGTCTCACCTGAGGGTCCACAGAGATGGCCATGGGGCAGCCTTAAGGCTGAGGATGGAGCTCAACGGTAAAGCATCTGCTTAGTACTCACAAGGCCTCACATTTGACCCCAGCACCCCCAAATTTAAAAGCCTAGCCTCGGCGTTAGAGCTGGTTTTCTACTGAGCTCCTCTAATTCTTTTGAATTCATTTATTTATTTTATTTTATGTGTGTGGATGTTTTGCCCCCATGTATATCTGTGCACATGTGTGCATGGAGCCCACAGAGGGCAGAAGAAAGCATTGGGACCCCTGGAGCTACAGTTGTAGATGTATTTGAGTCACCATGTGGCTGCTGGAAACCAAACCTGTGTCCTCTGCAAGAGCAGCCAGTGCTCTTAATCTCTGAGCCATCTCTAGAGATCCTGGATTCTCTGCTTTCTAATAACTAACTCTTCAGGTTTATCTGGAAACAGACTTTTTTCCCTTTTTTTTTTAGCTCTTTTTTTATTTTATAATTAATTTAATTTTACATATCAGACATGGATTCCCTTCTCCCACGCCCCAGTCTTCCCCCCTCAATCCTCCCCCTTTTGTTTAGAATAAAGTGCTATGGTCGATTTTGGTTCAATAATTCGGTATGCTCAAAGCCTAGATCTATGCCAACACATACGATTCTTCCTATAATTCAAAATGAAGCCAATTAAGCTGATTCGCCAGCATGAGACAAACTTCAACACTCTTAATAACAGAAGCCATGTCAATGATTTTCACCCAGGATAATACTAGCAATGGCTGCTAATAATATTTCGTTACTGGAAGACAAAAGGCTGAACACTCAGAAATGGCAGGAACAGTGCCCTACAGGAAAGAACTATCCAGCCAAAACCAGTGCCACAGAGAGATGGCGATGACTGAAAGGGTGGCTGGAGCTGACCTGCAAGGACCTGGGGCAAAATAAGAGAAAATATGGATGTGGCTACCTTCTATGCCAAGGCTCTTGGGGTTACTCTGATAACTCAAAACAACAAAATGACAGGAGCCAAGCATGGGACATGTTTACCAGATGTGCTTACTCGATAGCCTACAGAAATAAAAAGTTTCTTAACTAATGTACATAATGTTTTAAATTTTCAAACTCAATCAAAACCAATTTTCCAAATGATTTTTCTGGCAGGTATATAAATACGTTTATTCAATCTAAAAAGTAGAGAAAGCTATTCAAGTAGAAACTGATAATCAGATCGTGATAAAAAGGATCTGTGCTCAAAACGCATTATTTATCAAGAGAATTGGACGAGACACATCCAGGCTCCAGTCCCAGCATTCTGTAAGGGCAGGTCGTTATAGCAGAGCAGCCCAGACTCTCTTAAAAAATGTAACTAGTCTGTGGAAACCACCCTCCATTCCTTACAATGTAACAGTCCTGTGAATAGAAAGACCTTCATCTTTAACAGCTTACCCGCTATCTGTACTGAACCATCCTCACCCAGAAGAATATTACCAGCCTTCAAATCCCTGTTAGGGGGAAAAAAACAAACAAAGCAGAGAATTATAAAGCATGGATTATATATTACACTGACTCATTCCAGATTTTAACACTCAGCACACAAGCCCACGGCCAACACAATCATTATATTGTGACATGAAAGTCACATCGCAGATTTTAAAAATTGTAAGTGCACACTGTCATTTTATACTTTGCTCCCGAGGCACAGTTAGGGTTTTAATAACAAATGTTTTATGTGAAGCCATTATCTTCATTTAATTAAATCACTACTGAGGAGACTATCTTATGTTTCAGAGTTAGTGATTAACCCTAAAGGCACAAGACTGCCATATTTATCAAGAACTAAATCCTATTTCAGTATTCCACTTGTACTTCAGAGTTGCCTGTGGCACAGTTCCAAACAGTCACACAGCCCACTTAAAATGAATTTGATCAGTCTCTCCTATGGGGCCATGCCAAGGCTAAGTGTTAATTATACTATTCTATGTGATATTTCTTCACTATATGAAGCTCTGTGGAGCAATTTTAATATTTAAAGGAAGTGATAATTAAGAAACAAGTATTAAAAAATATGGTACAGATCATCAAATACATAGCTCTCTCACGGCTCCACCTTGAACGGTGTTATTAGTTTTAGGGTAAGTGGTTGTCTATTTGTAACGTTCCTACGAGTCAGAGTAACACTGTTGCTTTGGAAACGTTGGGCACTCCCATCCTCTGCTCCTCTGCTTCAAAGCTTAGCAGTCTGTATTACAGAAGAAGTCAGGGCTGCCTCTTCCCTCTCCCCACCAGGCCCCAAACTGTTAACATAAAATGTAACAGTCTTGTGTTCTTAGGAAGAGGGAGATGCCATCCAGTTCAAGCAAGTTCACTTCAGGAGTAATTATGTTAACTAATTCCTTAATGAGCCCACACAGCACTTACTACATTTGCTCTGCTTCAATTTAACCACATAAACCCGCCTCAGGGATACCAAGGAAATACATCCAAGTTGATTCTTTGGAGGTCTGTTTTGTTTTTAAGTGTTAACTTTTGCATAATACAAAAGCTTACCTGTAAGAAACACTTCCTTGAAATTCTCTAAAAACTAGAGCTATACATTATGAAGAGCAGGCTGTACAGAAGAAATCCTACCTGTGGATCTGGCCGTTTCTGTGCAGATAGTCTAAACCTTCCAAAACTTCCTTAAGAATTGTTGCGATTATTGCCTCTTCCAGAACTCCATTCTTGTGCTCTCCTCGATTGACGATGTATTTGATGATATCCAACATGGAACCTGAGTGAACAGACAGAATTTGGGAGGACTGGATTTTTTTTTTTTAATTTGGTTTGGTTTTTCGAGACAGGGTGTCTCTGTGTAGCTTTGTGCCTTTCCTAGAACTCACTTTGTCCCAGGCGGGCCTTGAACTCACAGAGATCTGTCTGCCTCTGCCTCCCGAGTGCTAGGATTAAAGGCATGCGCCACCACCGTCCGGTGGGAGGATTGTTTTTTATAAATATCTCCATTCCTTCTTACATGAAGAACCCTCTACTATTACAACACTAGATAGGACCATCAAAAATAGACTCTGTCTACCCAATCTCATACTCCCAAGGCATAAAAAGAATCAAAGGCCACGCCTAAGGCTAGACACACTGTGTCTATTAATAAGTTGGCAATTTACACTTTCAGTGTGAAGGTGAGAACAATTCTCGTCAAGAGTCAGGAAGGAGAGCTCTGCTGGGATGGTTCAGCACTGAAGACTGACTGCTGCTTTTCCAGACGACCCTGGTTCAGTTCCCACTGCCACCATTATTGGATGGCTCACAACCGCCTTTAACTCCAGCTCCTCCACGGGATCCAATGCCCTCCCTGGCCTCTGCAGGCACCCACATACACACAAACGGTAATAATAATAAAGCTGAGAGAAAGGGTGAGGGCACCCAGGAATCAGAGGCCAGTGATAAAGTATGTGATTAGCTGTGTGAGCACAAGGCTGTGGTGATTAAAACTCATTATCGAACTCAGCGTCTTGAGAAACTCCTAAGAGTGAGTAAAGTGCACTTCTGCTGTATCTGTGAGGGCATTTCCAGAGCAGTAACTTAGGGACAAAGACCTGCCTGCCCCGGTTACGGGCAGGATCATCAAATAGGCTGGGGTCCCAGATAGACTGAATGTGGAAAAGAGAGAAGCCGCTAACATGTGTAAGATCCGCTGGCTGGGTGGGTGGCTCTAATGCAGCTGCTGTCCCCACAGACACCAGCCTTTCAGTGTAGACGGGCATCAGTGACTCGGCATGGAGCCTCCAGGTCTCCAACCTCAGAAGGAGGCTGCATCCACGGTCCCCGGTGTCTAAGGCTTCTGGTTTCATGGGCTGACCAGCTGCCAGGTCCTCCGCCTCTCCACTGTACGGAGAGCCATCGGTGGACCATTCAGTCTCCCATCGTTTAAACCAATGTTCCTTTCGTAATTACACATCTGTGTTTAAAACATACACCATCCCCCGATATTTCTGTTCTCCTAGAGAATCTTGATTACTACAAAGGGCCAATGACGGATCCCTAGCACATTTTTTTTAAATGTCAAAGCGTACTGGGGATGAGGGGTAGTGAGCTATCTTGACAGTAAGGGCATTGCTACCAAGCCTGACCACCTCATTTTGTTCATCGGGACTCACGGGCTAGAAAGAAAGATGTGATCACTGCAAGGTCTTCTGACCTCCACATGCATGTCTGTGCTAAGGGCAACACACACACACACACACACACACACACACACACACACACACACACATGCAATAATAATCATAATAATAATAACTAAGATTTAAAAACTAGGCATGGTCTCCAGGTGCTCAGGAGGGTGCAATGGAAGGAGGTCTTGAGTCCAGGAGTTCAGAAACAACTTGGACATCACAGTTTTTAAAGTAATAATAAAATAAATATATCTACCACAAGGTATGAAGACATATTTTTTAAAGAAGTAAACAAGTGAAGTCAAGAACCAAACATTGTTCAGGGGGAGAGGAAAGACGGCAGAGAACCAAGAGGAAAGAGTGGCAGCCCTTCCTATCACCTACGTCAAAGGTGGGAGGCAGGGCAAGCAAGGCGCCTCCACACCCTGCCCAGCATGGTACCTCCACACCACTGCCCAGCATGGCACCTCCACACCACTGCCCATAACCCCAAGATTCCTTTGTGAGACTCTCAGCAACTTTGATTTTCATTTTATGCTTTATGCACAGGATTTTCTAATAAAATAAATAAATAAATTCGTAAGTGCTTTGTTACTATATAGAGATTAGTATCCTAGGCACGATGAATTCATGTTTCAACACATAGTAATTAATATTCTACACCTCTGGGTCATTTTTAAAGCTATAATTACCTGGAGATTCAACATTTCTGAAGAGTTAACAAATGGCTTACCTCAGGACCTGAGTTTGGCTCTAGGCTCTTTATGATTAACTAAGAGGATTGGTACAGTTGTTATTGCACCAAACTAGCTGCCTGCCTGCCCCTCATTAGGGGGTTCAATGTGGTCAAACAATATAGAAGAAAAATAAATGCAAATTTCCCTCCGCAGAGAGGAGAATGCATCTGTCTATGTATCAACTCTTAGACTTTCGGGTCATTTAGAAAAAATAAGGACTCTAAACATCACTTGCTTCATTCTTCAAAATATATGACCTACCCAGCAGATACAAATTTCTAGCCTTCTGAAAGAAAGTGAACAAGACTCTTTATCTGGCCACATTTCCCTTTCCCGTGTAAGCTTGCTGGAAACCTATTATCTTACCTTCCAAAGCCCTGTTTGGAGACTAGACTGGACTCTCAAACAGACAATGCATTTTCTATCTAGTCCTCATAAAAGAAACCGGGGATGTTCTCAAGTTCAGGAAAGTGAAAGGCTAACTGAGGTGAACTCTTTAACTGCAACAGAGCATCTGAGACTTCCAGGGTCCAGGTCACCAGAACTCACTGCTTTCTCAGAGGTAGCAGAACCCCTAAGACTCTCGGCCTCAACTGGTTAAGATCGTCTTATTGACACAGCACCAGAGTTATTGGAAGAAGGGAGCACTGTGGAGGCCAGTGTTAAGTGTGGCTCTATGGTCTTCCTCTGCCTTTCCTTCTTCCTTTTCATTATGAACTAAATAGCTTACTTAAGAAAACGGGTCTGAGGAGGACTAAGAGAGCAGAGACATGTGTCTAGAAGATCCACCCATGTACACTCAAATCAACTACAGAGACTTGGCATCTCATGTATGGGCCTCTGCTTGATACAAGAGGATTTCTTTAAATAAAAAAAAGTAATAATAACAATTAATTAAAATACATTTTTAATTTAGTCTTAGCTGAAATCTGGTCTAAAGATCCAACCACACTAGTTTGGGCTCTCTAGGATACCCTTCATGCTCAGAGCATATACAAGGAGCGCCACCAGAGAAAGACAGCATGGAGAGAATGTAGGCCTCCTGAGGAAACCACACAAGCTTTCTAAGCTTCAATGTCCAGGACTGGAAAATGGAGAGAACACTGGGAATGTGGCACAGTTTTTAAAGCAGTGTTTTCCTCTAGTACCAATAGTTAAGTGTGCCTGAGAGTTAGAGACCTGGGCCACATGGCCTAAGTCCCGTGAGCTTCAAGGCAGTTTCTGCAGGATGGGGATGGTGAAAACATGGAGGATGCTGAGATGGAATGAGATAAGAAAGTGAACTGTCTTAACAGGATGGAGCTACGGAGTAAGTGCCCAAGGTTGTTAGTGTTTATCATTTTCATTCCCTCTCTGGTGATGATATTGAGGGGTTAGGGTTGTTTGTTTGTTTGTTTGCTTGCTTGTTTGTTTGTTTTTCAAGTAAAAGCATGGATGTGAGAAAGCCTTCAAAAGTAAATTATCACTAACTTGAGCAATCTCTTCCCAAAAGCAAGAGTGAGAATGATGCATCAACACTGAACACCAATGAAGTGGCCATCACTTCTCTCCATGTAAACTGTAACAAAATGGAGCAAGTACCCACGGGATGTCAGGTTCAATGGGTCAAGCTCAGTGGGTGGTTTTCTCTTCAGGGAGTCCACAGTTTCTGCACTGACCAGTATCACTGAAGAAATAGGGGGCAGAAACTCAGACGGCACCACACCAGCCCCCATGCAAGTGCTCAAGAGTCCATAGCGCTCCTCCCTTATCACAGGATGCAACACGGTGAGGACTTGAGCTGTGTTTAAAGGACTTGAAAGAGGAAGGACTGGACTGAGGTGTAGCTTGGTGCTAGAGGACCTGTCTGATATGTCCTGGGTTTGATCCTTAGCAACACACACACACACACACACACACACACACACACACACACACACACACACACACACACAGGCTAGTGTTTCTGAAAAGAATAAACAGTGGCTACAGAGAGAATGGGATTGTGTGGGAAAAGGAGAGACATTTAAGGCAGAAGCCAGGCACAGGACAGGGAAGGGCTGGAGGTCTCTGAGAACATATGGAAGTTAGGGCAACTGGAATCACCTAACCCAGAAGGTGGGGACACTTGCTACATAGAGGAAGGGACACAGAAACTCTAGGACATTAAACCCAATTATGAAAGGCTTTGAATTATTAAGAAATTTGGCCCCTTGCCAGGTGGTGGTGGTGGTGGCGGCGGCACATACCTTTAATCCCAGCACTCAGGAGGCAGAGGAAGGTGGATCTTTGTGAGCTCAAAGCCAACTTGGTCTACAGAGTGAGGACAGTCAGGGCTGTTAAACAGAGAAACCCTGTCTCGAAAACCGAAAAAGAAAAAAAAATTGGTCTTTCAAACCAGGGACTAAAATCCTTCTTCTTCAGTATGATAACTCCCACAAAGCAAGGGAAAACAAAAATAAGCAACAATGAAACTCACTTACCTCCGCTTAGTAATTTCATGACCAGCCAAAGTTCATCTTTGACCACAAAGGAAGTGTAATAAGTCACTACGTTGGGGTGGCTGCACTGACTCATGGCCTGAATTTCTTTCTGTAATTAATAAAAAAAGAAGAAAGAACGATATGATACACAACTGTAGCCAGCCTGCCCTGCGTCCCTCCCTTTGGTTGTCAGGCTACTGATACAATGGCCGCCAAGAAATTACAGTTCTCCCAGCAATCTCCTCCTCAAAGAAGAAAAGGCCCTCAAAACCTGGGTGAGGAGGAAATTGTCCCCAGAGAACGATCTGCAGCTTTTCAGAAGACCCTGCAGGACACATGGGAGCTGGATAGAGGAATGCGTGGGTCAGACTGCTCAGGTATGCATTTCTCTTGCCAATCACAGGACAAAGGAGCTTCAACCCAGTGTGTTACCCAGGTGACCCTCATGCTGCCAGTCAAGAGCCCTGCAACACAGAACTAAAGGCTGCTTGCCTGAACAGAAGACCTCATCAGAGACAGATGAGCCTGGGCAGCCTACAAGGAGAACTGGGTCTCCCTGAACACCTTCAACTCTAGTGGGTCACATCTCCACCCACATCCAAAAGGAGACGACAAAACTGCCTCTGTTGCCGCAGTGTGCTAAATGAGGAAATGCCAGCCTATCGCTTCACAAACTATGCCTCAGTAAATATTCCTCCAGAAAAAAAAGGGGGTAGGGGGATGGGCAAAGTAAAACAAGCTTGGGAAACATCAGATACAATGTCTCACTCTGAAAGAGATACTGCCATTGGAGCAGTGTTGACAGACTCTATGGCCTACAGTACATTAACCGTCCACTTAGCTAAAATAGCAGAAAAGCAGTGCTTTGCAGTTCAGTTGGCCAGACTGGGACAGAGAACAAAGTTTATGTGATTATATAAAATGACAAGGCTTTTCAATGAGACACGTGAAAATCTTCAATGAAGCTCATTTTCCTGCAGTGCTCCTACAGTGGGTTTTCTTTTGGTGTTTAAAGCCATGACTATAAATGCGTAGCCCATCAAGTCGAGGTGCCCATTCATTTCACAGTGCTGTCCAATGGCAAAAGCATGCCCTTGGTCACCAAAGCAGCCTCACACATGCTGCTCCACACTCATGATGAAAGAACGGAGCATCTAGGCATGCAACCACATGTACATTCTGTTATGTACTTCTAGTTAACTTCAGTTAACTCAGCTGCCCAACTAGCGCTTTCCAGTTTGGGCTGCTAGTGTACATATCCAGTATTATCTAATGCTCAAATTACCAAAAATATTATGCACCTCAAATAACTTGGCCAAAATATAGTAACATGTAACATAGGCACATACCTTAAATACCTACACATATCTAAAGCTCTTCCTGGAGCAAGATCCTAAGAAACTCACTGGCTTCTCTATTTTCTTTTTATCCTATGCAGACCTTTTCCTTCCTCATTCCCCTCAGCCAGTCAGCTCATTTTATATAGGTCTGACAAGATCTTGGACCAAGATCTGAGACCTAAGGTCCCGAGTCATCTGTTTCTGATATCAGGTTCTTTTGCCATGAAATGCTTCTAGAGGAAAAATTGAACACATCCCTGGGCACTCCCTTTTCCAAGTCAACAGCGTGTGATGGGCAATGGGATACCTCCCCAACTTAGCCTGAAGCATGACGTAGGATCCAATCGATACAACATGGAAACAGAATATCTTGACTGCAGACAATACTCGGCATTATCACCATACACTCATAATAATGAATGCCTCCATGGCTTCCTATCGCCAATCTTTCAGACTATCAACCAAAATGCACAATACATAACCAATGTTCACAAGTAAGGACATTGTTTTTGCCTTGAAGAAAATTACCATTTTTAGCCCTCTGCACATAAGTGGCCATATCACACCTTACACCAAGAGTATTAGGGGCTCTGACATTGCAGAGCAATCTCCCTCCCTCCCCCCATCTCTCGTGTGTGTGTGTGTGTGTGTGTGTGTGTGTGTGTGTGTGTGTGTGTGTAGATTACAGAATTCTAAAAACTGGATAGAGCTCATCATAGATCAGGCTCCTACCAATACAACCACACCAGCAGCATAAAGGCAGACCAAACAACGGGTGGGTAGTGGGGGGATGATTCCCATCAGCCTGTGCCTCACAGCCACACATGCTTCTACCATGCAGCACCACAGTCATTCACCGATTAGTTTTGGGGTTCATATCTCTCCATACTCTTGTCTAATCTGGGTTGCCTCATAGTTTCCCCATGTAACAGGGGCCTCATAAGCCTAAGGCATGATGAAAACACAGCCACTGGAGTTATCAGTTGTTTCCTACACTATCAAAGACACTAAAATGAGAAAGAAATATACTTACAAGAAGAAAAGAGGTCCTCTACAGGCCTATCTGTACCTTCATTTATATATTAGCATTTGGTTTAGCTGCCTTTCTAACAAGGTATAACACAGTAAAAACTTGAAAACTATATTTGCTGAATCAAATATTCTTCCCAAAATTAGTCCCTCTTTAGAGCTGGTATATATCTATTGAGAGTACAGGTATAATTATCAGCAAGGGAGAGAGGGAGGGAGAAAGAGATGGGGGGAGGGAGGGAAGAAAGTCTACTTTTCAAAACAGTGGTGAGGCTGCTATTTGAATTTCTTCCTAACCATGTTATCAGTTAAAGTATCCAAGCTTTCCCCAATGCCGTAAGTTCATTCATATAATTAGGAAAGACATTTATTAAAAAGCAGTCATTTGTTCTTTACTCAAAAGGTAACTAATGCCCAAGGATGGACAAACTGACATAATGAAAACTTGGTATCCAATTCTTCCTACAGGAAGATCCAGTTCTGATTCCCCTAACTGGGTCACATGGGCAGTGTGGAAATGCCCGGGGTCCACCAAATATTCTGAGGCAAAGCCTAGAGTACCTTCTAGCAGGCTTCCCAGCAATTCGTATGCTGGGGCACTAGGAACCCAGCTTTGAGTGGCAAAATTTCAAACTGAGCTTGGAGGTCAGCAAAGTGTCACAAGGCAGAGCGAAGGTGAAGGAACAAATACAAAGGCCGCTACGAGGGCCAGGGAGGAAGAGAGGCTGCCTAGCGGTGCCCAAACTGAGGGGAAGAGCAGGGAGCAGAGATGGAAGGGCGGGGGGGGGGGGGGGGAGATGGCAATATTCAAATGGTTAGGCCTCACTAGGACAGGAAAAAAGCAAAAATCATCCACAGGGATGGAGAACAGAGGTCACACTCAGGCAGCACATGTGCCAGAGTCGTAGTTACGGACAAGCCCAGTGGCTCCCCAGAGTCAGTGGCAAGGACTTCCCTGTGTCATCAAGTGCAAACCAAGCCATGGTATGGGCTCAAATCTGCTGATGCAGCTTCACTGGAATGCATCAATCACAGGCCAAGTTTCTAAGTAGTAAAGCCAACCTAAGACAGGGCAAGCCTGAAGCAGCCGACATAGCAAGAACTCTCTGCTGGGGCCATTTGGGGCGGTGGTAGGAATGGAAACCAGGCCTTTCGTGTGCACACTCGACAAGCGCTCTAGCAACTGAGCTACACTGCCAACCTGACACAGGCCCCTTAAATTTGGTGGGAAACATAAAAATGTGCATAAAGTTTACAGAGAATTCAGAGGGGGAAATCTCCCAGTGCCAAATGGAAAAATTAATGTAGTATTGATGTGGGGTTGTGTTGTATTGATATACAATCTTTAGTCTCCCCCTTCTAATTTTTTTTTCTCCTGTAAATAGTACTATACAAAGAGGAACTACAGCTACAAGAATCTGATCCTCCACAAACTGTAAGAACTGCACCTCCCGGAACACTGATGCATTCCTGTGATCAGAGCTGATTGGGGCAGGAGGATCTCAGCTTTGAAGTCAGCCTGCCCACACTCAGCTCCCTAGCTCTCTACCTTTAATCCCCCTGACTACCCCGGCAGGGTATTCAACCTTTTTTGAGCCTCACTTTCCCTTCCCATAAAATGAGATTAATACCACTTTCTACTTGGGAACAGTGTGAGAAAAGCAAAGGGAGGTTTACCCACCCCTTTTGCAGGTCTAGCATATAATATTATACTAAAAAATAACCCAGGGTACCTACTGGTCAGTGTCTCAGTTCTCTGTCTGCAGTGGAATGCCTCCATACTGGTTACTCACTGCAAGGGTTAGCACCTGGGTCAGCCTTGAAGGCACAGAGTTGACCCTGGAAACTTGTTCACCTGTCCCTGGAGAAGGTTCATGTGACACAACCGTGGGCCCTGGTGGCTTAAGGAATTTCCTGTGATGCAGGACCGGCCATTCAGCTAAACGTAGATGGGGACAATGGGAAGACAGGAGCCAGCTTGACTACTGCCACCAGATCTTTGCCATCTGTGTTTCCTAGTTATTAAATGTGTGGTTCATTTATAACCCCTTGTTATACTCTCTGAATCTTGATAAGCTGCCTCTAAGTGCTTTAGAAAAAAAGTCCAATATACATGCGAAGAGTGGGAAAAAAAAAAGGAAACCAAGAATTTGAAAATAGAAGAATTAGGAAAAATGTAAAGTGTATGACATTTATAAGCCTTATCATCCAAATGGAATTGACAGCAAAAATAGATCTTTGAAATGTATGTGATGTTCTCCAAGTGTTTCAATAATCCCTCAAATGATATGTGGATAACCAAGTTAATAAAAAACACTTCAGAAGGTGAGTCTGCAATTGGTATTTTCACAGTAACTGATCATCAGGAAGGGTGACTTAAAAACTGCTCATAACTAACCATGTACCATAAACAGCAGGGTCCAAAATCAGTAAGAAGAAGGTTCGGGGATGTAGCTCAACTGGTAGAGTGCCTGCGTACAAAGCAGGAAGCCTCGGTTCCCATCCCCAGCACCATATAAAACTGAACATGGCGGTACATGTTTCATCTATTGACTGGACACAGAAGGATCAGTTTAACATTGCTACATACAGAATTTTCGGCCAGCCTGGGCAAACATGTGACTCTATTTCAAGAACAAACTAATTAATTAATTTCAAATGATGTAAATAATAATAAGCAAGCAATTTTTAATGTTTGCCAAAAATCAGGGGAAGATTAACAAAGCTTTTACAAGGGCAATGTATTTTTCTGGATGTTACTCTCAATTATAAAAAGTCCCATCAATCTTTTTAATTATGAAAATGATATACTATTATGAGGCAAACCCTTGCATCTTTTAGGGGAAAGGTATCAACAGAAAAAACTCAATTCAAAGAATGAGTCAAATATCCTATCTTACAGTGTTAGAAATGAAAAAAATGTGCTCTGGCATTTACCGCTGTGACTCTTTTCCTGTGGTTTGGTATCTAAGTTTATGGAAGTACATTCTAACTGACAGCAAGATTACAAGTGGGAAAGTTCTAGGTAATCTGAAAACAGAAAACTTCCATAAGCAAAGGACGAATTCTGTGACAGCTTAAATCCATGTTGGGAAGCTTTAAAAGTGAAGCCGTTGTCACAATGTGAAGTATCAGGGCAGTCAGAGGCTGAAAAATCCCTCAGGAGTAGAGGGGAGTATCTGCTCACTGACAGAAAAGGATGTACGTCACAGGGCTGTGGAGACGCAAAACTGTTCGTAATATGTATAATATGTATAAATCACACACACACACACACAAAGCTCTATGGTTATCACCCTGGAACCAGAATAAGGCTCAGCTATCCACAACTGTCTGTGGTTGGGAATATTCAAAAACGTCGAGTGGATGAACAGAAATGGGGAATTTCTTTGGTCACTGGCTTGTCAAATTCCTGGGAACCAAGAAGGCAGCTGCACTGTTACAGGCTTTCCTGTGAGCACCAAATGACCAGGAATGTGAGGTGAAACCTGACTTCTGAGGGAGCATCCTGTCCCATGCCTGAGTACAGGGCCCCAATGGAGTTCTGCCAGGAAGAACCCTGGTGCCCCAGGGAGAGACTTGTTCCCAGCCTTCTGCACACTTTTCCTGCACACTTCACAGTGCTCAGTTTGCAGGCACGGCTTTATTCCCTGTGGAAAACCCAAACGAAAATAGACAAGAGGTAGCAAGAAAGGGCAAAAGCATTTGCCTCGACCCAAACATTGTGCAGAGCTGGAGAAAGAGGACCAGAGGTACAACACAATGAGACACAGAGTGTGGCTTAGGGTACTTGTCCAGCATGTGTGAGATCCCAACTTCAGTCCTCAGAATCAAAAAAAGAGACATATGACTAAAGGTGCATTCAATCTGAAGTGCCTTCCACACTTCTTCCTGTGTATGAGCACACACTAGGTAGGTCTACCCCTCCTGTGTATATGAACACACACTAGGTAGATCTACTCCCCCTGTGTATATGAACACACACTAGGTAGATCTGCTCCTCCTGTGTATATGAACACACAGTAGGTAGATCTGCTCTTCCTGTGCATATGAACACACACTAGGTAGATCTGCTCCTCCTGTGTATATGAACACACAGTAGGTAGATCTGCTCTTCCTGTGCATATGAACACACACTAGGTAGATCTGCTCCTCCTGTGTATATGAACACACACTAGGTAGATCTGCTCTTCCTGTGCATATGAACACACACTAGGTAGATATGCCCCTCCTGCTAGGTAGATCTGCTCCTCCTGTGCATATGAACACACACTAGGTAGATCTGCTCCTCCTGTGCATATGAACATACACTAGGTTGGTCTCCACTGCTGACAAACAGAAACCCGAAGAATTCTCTTTTGCAGTGTCCTTTTTTATTCACTTTAAAAAAAATCAGATTTAGCCATCTTGGCAAAGTTTTCTAACAACTATATTTAAATACATTTAAATTTAAATTCAATTAGTATTATTTAATTAGTATCTGAAGAAGCTATGACATAACTTTTAAAATGTTATTCTAAAACTGAAAACTAATTTTCCAGCCTAATTATACATATTTATAAGCTAATAATGGAAGTCCAGAACTACATAAATGAACTTGCTTTGCATATTAGTAATTATTTTCTGGTTTCTTTAAAATGTGTTCACATCTTCAAAACAGCCTCTTCCCAAATTCCATTTCGAATCCTGCCTCCAATGGGACAGTACTTGAAAAAACACACAACCACTAAAACACATGAAAATAATTACAAAGCTGAACGGCAAGAAAGCCAAAAACTTGAGGTTGAGACCTAACAAGTTCTAATGGTGCTGCATACAGGCAAGTGGGCTTGCGTTTTTTTACTATGACGTAGCGTGAAAGACGACAATGAACATGTAATCTGTCCCACAACTGAGGAAGGATGAACTAGAGTATGGACAGGCAGTTTAGTATGGATAGACAATTTACTAATTACAAAACCAATACATACAAACGGACTTAAAAACTACTTCCGTAGATGGAACAGAGAAAACACACCCGTAACCTGTACTGTTGAGAGGCCAACTCACAAAGGAGGAAAAGCTTTCTAAGCGGAACGATCTTCCCACAATAAAAAACAAACAAGACTTGCAAACGGATCAGCTCTGCTAATACAGCACAGGCAAGGTTTGTTTTGGTTGGGGGAGGCACTACTTGTTTGTTTTCTTTAAGCCTTAAACAAAGGGGGCACTTCTGCTGAAAGCGCCTCAGATAATGTCACTGCAATAAAGAGATGGGAAAACCTGCATCTCATCTTGGTTAGAGTTTAATTATTCCTCTCAAAATGATCATTAAAGCAAGGATTTTCCCAAAGCTTTTGTTTCTTCAAAACACTCTATAATTCAAAGCTAGTTTATGATGCTAAGGAGGGGGAGAGAAGACAAGAGGGGGGAAGGGAGAGAGGAAACAGAAGATGCAGAGAAAGGAGAAACAATCGCCCAGCAGCAGAAAGCAAATGTCTTTTTGCTGAGGAGGGGAAAAAAAAGTCATGATTAATCGATGAATCTCGTCTGAGACAGAGCAAACTGCCTTTCCAAGGAGGACGGAGAAAGAGAAGGGCAAAAGCCAGAACTCTGACAATTGAAGGCAACTTAAGAGACTGAAAGACTGTCATTCCATACCTAGGGAAGAAGAGGGCGCACTGCAAGCCCCAGTCTAGGACTGGACAATAGACTTTCACTGGCACAGCACAATAACTACATTCAATGTAAGCGCGACTTGCTAGGAATTTGTATTCTTGTTTAAGTGAATCTTCGAAGGGTATGTTTTTAAAGAACTAAGCTTTAAAAGAACCATAATTTTTGCCATCTAGTGTGATTCTCTTCGAAGGAGATGGAGGCCTGGGGTGAAAGTGAGTTCACCCTACCCCAGGTAGCAGCATCTGAGGGTAAGTGGGAGTAGGCAAGTCCGCTGGCTCTGGGACCTTTTTTCCTCACCACAGTTTCAGCAGCCATCACTTTGTATTGTCATTGTTCCCTTTCAAATGACTTTGTTCACATCTGTCCTCCATCACAAGCAAAACCCATTACATGATTTCATAATGTAATCCCTCAATTAGTTTTTCCCTTTCTTCTTTCTTTTCTTTTCTCTCCTGCTCCCACTGCCTTGCTCTCTTAAAGAGGCAAGTGCTTCATCTCCTGGGTGAGGTTCTCTCCTACAATGTACAGCCTAATGATTAAACTGCATATTCAATGGCATTGCTGTACATGGATGGATGAGAAGATGAAGCTGAGTTGCCCATAACTCAACCAAAGACAGACTAAAAACGTAGGAACTCAAGGTTTTTTTTTTTTTTTTTTTTTTTTTTAAAGTTAAGAGGTGAGTGTATGGTTAAAGCCTAGGGTTCAAGAAGATGCTGGGCAACACATCTATAATCCTAGCGTGTAGGAAGCTGAGGCAGGAGAAGTCAAGTGTAGGGCAAATATGGGCTTCATGGTGAGATCCTGTCAAAACAAAACAAAACAACATTCTAACAAAACCAAAAACAAAACAGCCAAATTAGCAGGTGAGTCAAAAATGTTCAGCAGCCTGCAGATAATGTAAAGGGCAGCATTCTGATGGCTGGGACAGAGTCGAATTATAAGGTAAATAAAAATGAATGGTATGTTTATGGAATTAGTTTTATCATCTGATGAAGGTCTGAAAAGACAAGTGCCTTTAAAAAAAGATGATTAATTCTTCACTTACATAACAGGTTTTAAGAAAAGTCAAAAGCGCCCTGGGATAGTGTGCCTACCCTTTGCGGCTGACCACAAACTGGGGAAGAAGCTCATAGCCCTCTCCACTGGGAGCTCACCAGTCCTCAGGACAATGGGTCAGACTCATTGAGTCAAGTCTCAAGTTCCCACTGGAGAGCCGGCAATCTGTCTATCAATCTGCTCAAGTGGCTGGAAACCAATGGAGGGAAAGAAAGACAGCCACTACTCAACAACCCCACTTCTCGTCTCCCCACATGAAGAGGTCAATTTGCTAGCCCAGGGTTTCCCACGGAACAGGGACCTCTAGCTTCTGTAGCAGTTGGTAAGGCTGAAGTGTATGAATTCCTGCTTCAAAACTAAAAATATCTTCCAGAGGTGATATGCTACTTCAAATTTCCATTCATAGCAGTATCACTGTGGAATGGGTGAGTAGACCATGGTGAGCAGACCAGCCATACACCTTACCCACCACAATCATTTCATCCTGACAGGCTATTATCAGTTATAGGTAAACTCCAAAATGACAAGAAAAATGCAAAAAGGATACAGAGAGCACAAGTTTAGAGTACTAAAATGTCAGCCAATACTTGAATGAAACCATTCACTGTGGAGTGCTCGCCTCTAATTACTGTTGAATTGCATAAAACCAAGTTTTACATGAACAACTAGCCTTGAAATTCAATATACACACCTGCAACTTAACTTTCTCATAGACTAAGGGTACTACAGAAATGATGCTTAAGTAAGTATCCAATAAAGAGATAAATGTATTTTTATATCTTCAACCAGCTTAACCTTGAAGAATTATAGCAGAATTCATTTTCAACAGATAAGTTTAAATCAGCAGTTATTCAGTGCCAATGAGCTCATCTGACATTTATATTCTTGGAGAAACTGGCACAGTGATTAAGACTTTTAACAATTTGTCTCCTTCTTCAGCAACACTTGGAGCCAAGGCCATGACCACAGTCAAAGGGACAGTGAGTCTGTGTGGTCAACTGTCCAAAACTGCTGTGTGGCATTACAGATGGCTCTGCATGTAGATTCCCCTTACCATGGGACAAGGGCCATAAACCCCGGGAGAGAATTTAGGCTTGGGAACAGACCAGGGAGTAGGCATCAGGGGGTGAAAACTTCCTTGAGGGAGGCAGATGTTCCAAGAACTAGTAAATAGTTGATAATTGTGACTTCTATGACATAATGCTCTCACAAGATAAAGACCCCAGTGGCCATTGTTTCTTCTAAGAACAATGGTTTCCAGTTAACACATGACACCCTCTGTGAGAGGATGCAGTGCCCCAACCTGGAGATAATACACACTCATGGAATTAAAGGATTACTGGGCTACCGGATGTCCAAACACTGCCAAAATGTGAAACCACGGGAATAATGAAAGTGCAAGCAACAGCAGTACTGGACGTCGAAAGGACACGGTGGCTCTGTTCCACACAAAGCTCCCGTGTCAATCATCTGGACCGCAAGGGCAGGCTAAATTAATGACCTTGGGCAGGCTAGACTCCAAATCCTTAATCATTTTTTGTGTGACAAGAAATTAGGAATCATAGTATATCCTGAAGGACCAGCTTCCTTCCCCCCACCGTCTCCAGACCAAAGCACTGAAAGAGCAAAGGTTCAATGTCATGTAAAGACCAAAGCAATGCATTTATTAAATGAGCATCCTTTAAACTGGAAATTTCACCATCACTTTATTATATTTATTTATTACATGTATTTTATTATACTTATAATAAATAAGTATGCATGTATTCTCTACAGCATGGGCCCTACAGTGAGAGAAACGGGGTCAGAAAAATAAACTGACCACTGCCAACAGACAGACTGATGGAGCCAAGCACAAAGGAATAAAGAGCCCAGTCCTTAACTGGACAGCTACGTTGCCTACAGCCTGTGATGGTAAGCTTTCTGGCCCTAGGAAATGGAAGAAAGAGACTAGAGTAAGGAAGTCTCTGTTGGTCTCCAATCTGGCCCTAACTGGGCCATCGGGCTTGTTAGTCAACTGTCATTAAAAAAAAAAAAAAAACTACCAACAGCCCTGGGCAACCAGGAGCTTGAAAGAGCCCAGACCACAGCAGCAGTGCAGCCCCAAAGCTGCTTCCCAGACTGCGGTGCAAGGGCACTCCGACTGTACACTCGATGTGAATATCCGGCTGGTAATGAAAAGGTGGCTGGGCTGTGCACAAATGTTAATGTACAGTTCACACTGAAATACAAACAACAAAAACAGAAAAAAAGTTATGCACCCTCATGCACAGCCACAGAATTTGAAGACTCCCAAGAGACCTTCAAGATCTTCCAGTTCAGCTCTCTCTTAAAATGACCCAAAGCTATTAGGCAATGCAACTGAAGTTAAAAACAAGCTAGTGGCTGAAGCAGGGGCCCCAACTCTCCCCACGGTTCAGTCAGTGCTTTTTCCACTCAGGGAAGGTGACCTTGAGGGCTGGTGAACGACAAAGGCACAATTGTGCTGGTCGCTACACCGTCAGATACAGATAAGTCCTATGCAGCATTGATGCCCATTAAGCCGTGCACAGCTGAAATTTTGAGAGGGAAGAAAAAAAATAAATGAATGACTTTTTAAATTAGCATTTAATTGCAGAAGCCCTTGCTTTAATCTGGGCTTTGGCTGGCAGTCCTTTGCTTCAATCTCAGTGAGATCTATGCATTGTGTAACTTATTAAAAATGGAAGGCCAAACAGATCTGGAAAAGTACAGCTTTACCCTTGAACTTAATTTATACTATAGTGTACTGTAATTAAGCCTGAAATAAAAGCTATATTCTGAGGAGAGACAAAAAGCTCTTGTTAATGGCATTCCATTCCCAGTGTAGAATAAAACAAAAGGCTTCTTTATGTGGAGCCAACTGTCATTATACTTTGTAGCTTGTATGGTGCTACTGGACTAATATTTGTGCTGGGATTAGTGTCGGGATAACCCATCAGTTAACTCCTCCACTGCAGTTTTATCCTGAAATAAATGGCCAAAAGGGAAAAAAAATGAAACTGGCAGACAGAAAGACAACTATATTTATGAGATTAAGCTCTAAAACCCTTCACAGTTTGCTGGGTAACTAATAACCATTTGCTAAGCTGTTCATTTAATAATGAGTCAGTTAAGCCCAAAGCAAATGTTCCTTCAACCAACCAATGCTACTGTAGTCAGAGCTACACAGACAAGCTCCAGCTATTTATTTATTTATTTATTTATTTATTTATTTATTTATGTAAGTGCTTCATTTCAAATGGAGATACAAGGGAACCACATAAAAGTAACAAACTTGTATCGTCAGCCAAATGCAATCTATAGTACATTACAACAAAAGAAAAAAAGAAAACCAAAAACTTAAAGTTGTATATGATTTTGTGACTTATAAAAGCAGAAATGACCAAAAAAAAAATACTTCTGGAGGAATTCATTGCTGTGTCATGAACTCTTAGATAAGGCCCAGAAGAAGGCAGACATCTGAACTCTGGGGTCAGAAATCACATGACCTCAGGTCAGCGTGTGGAATGTGCTCCTTTGTACATAGAATGTGTATAAAATGGAGTGTCACGCTGAGACCACTGGGGCTGTGCAGCCTGAATACTGCACATCAGAGCTACTTATTCATGAGGTAGAGAAAGACTCAGGGTTGTGGTAGATTCCCAAGAAACCCTATCCACCACCACCACACTGTGCTCTCGTCTCACCCATCTCCACAAGCCCAGGTCTTCCTGCTTGCCCAGGAAGAGCCAGCAGCAGGCATCCCCTCCCCTTATACTCACTAATAGCTCATCCATACTCGTCTGGCATTTTTCCAGGTTGATCCGCTTTATGGCTACACGTTCTTGCCTGGGTTTGCAGAGGGCGGCCTGAACCACGGCTGTCGCTCCGCTGCCTGAAACAAAATAAAACACGTCAGCTAACAAATGGCACCAGTTTATCACCACGTGTGCACTTCTTTTCTAAAATGTCTGTTCTTTTAAGGCTCTGACTGAAGGGATTCAGCACATTACCAGTGACATCTTGGAAGAAGCCCTTCAGTCCTAAAATGATTTCCTAGAGGAAAAAGGTTTCCAGGTGTCTCTCTGAGGACACAACTACACTTCTATCTCACACTCGTCCTCCAGGTCTGTGCAACCCAAGCCAGTTGTTCCTGGGCTACTTCAGGACTTCCCCCAAGCTCCTGAGAGTTAACATCCTGAAACATTCCCAGGGGTTCAGCTCTTGCTCTCCAATTAAGAAACGAGAAATCCGCCCAAGGTTTCTCTTGTTTAAAACGCAGCTCTTAAGGATGTCCAGCAAAATAATGCAAATGTGTCATTACAAAATTTCTTGGCACTCATGGAAATTTGGTATTTTTGAGGTCTCTTGATCATTAGCTAATGCACTCAAACTCCTAAAAGATGGAGCCGCATTGTTATCTGTGTTTTATAGGAACAGAATGTAGAAGGGTAATGATTTATGGCACAATACCAAGAGCCTCTAATCAGATTTCTATTCCATCAGGGCCAAAGACCCCAGAGTAAGGCATCTTAATTCCACGGATGAAAGCAAAAAATGGCATCCCAAGCACATAAGTTCTCTCCTACTCCTAGATGTCCAATAAAAGAATGCAGCCTGAGCCCGGGACTGTACAAAAGGGGACAGATGTGACTGACTCTCTAACGTTCACCTGGACGTGCTGATTTAGGAAAGGTGGTGGTGTGCACCCCTGCCCACATCAGCTGGGGACTGCTGACCTAGGCAGGTAGGGACCTGGAGGATCAGCTCAGTGCTCCCACCTGGTTCTCTCCCTTCAAGGCTTCCACACACAGAAGACCAAGCTGTGTGAACCCCACGTGCTGACCACCTCGGCAAATAGCACTGTAGCCCTAAAATTCCCGTTAAAGCTTGAACGTTTTTATTCTATCAGCCTCATTTTATATGTGAGAAAATGGGAGCCTGGCAACGTTGCCCAAGGTCACATAGCTACTAAGGAAGTACCTGGGCTGGGATCTGAGTCAGTGTGCCAGACGCCCACATCTGTGCTGTTTGTCTACTTCCCACAAGCCAGAGCACAGCCTGCCCTTCCTCGCTTGCTTTGGCCTTGCCAGGAAAATATTTCTTCAGTACTCAATGGCTCAACCAGAGAGAACCAACCTAGAGAAAAGGTGTCAGCGAGCCTCCCTTCCAGGAACAGGAAGAGCACTGCTGTGCCACACGGCCTTCCTCTCCCAAACTCGGGGCCTCGGTAAGCCTCCGTCCCACCAAGCTGGCCTCACAGACCATAGACTTGGGTTAGATCCAGAATGTTCCAGATATCAATTCAAACACCGCAAAAGAGTCCTGCTGATAGCGAAATGTGTCTTCCAGTCCCCAGAACAAGAGACTGTCAGTGAAGGGAGCCACAGAGAAAGTGCTAAGTAGCTGGTTAGAGGTGGCCCTGGGACCCAGCAGAGAAATCAACAAACATTTTAACTAGCGGCTGGCATCGGTTTCCCTATTCCTCTCTTCTTCCCTTAATACTCAGTCCCGAGTATCTTCTAATCAGTGCAACTGAAGAAGAGAAAGCAAGCTAGCTCTCAGAGAGGACGGAACAGGTGGCTATAACATCAGACCCTTCCATCTGCCCTTGACATACAAAGCCAGACTTCCACTAATACATTCAAGAATGTGGCCACAAATAAGAATTCTCAAAAGCAGAAGTGAGAAGTCTCCAGCTCTATGAGACTCTTACTGCCTTAGAATTACAGCCAACTAAAGAATCGTGGCTTTCATCTCTACACAGTAACTATGAAGCTCGATGGCAGAAGCCCACTGCGATAGCAAGAAAGGATATAATCATCTACTGAATGCTAGGAGCTTTCACTCTGAATCCAGAAGATACCTTTAACTACGAAAGGCATCAAGAACCAAGTTAAAAGGAGAGGGTATCCCAATGACCAAGTCTATCCCCTCACAGTGAGGCAAAAGAGAAGGCATTTTTTTTTCCTTCCTGCAATAATTGAAAAACATAGTCTTGGAACTTCAGAACAAGGCATGCCAGTTGTGTGTGTGTGTGTGTGTGTGTGTGTGTGTGTGTGTGTGTGTGTGTGTGTGTGTTTTGTTCCAAACTGCCAGCCAGGACACACTGGTCATGAATTCGGTGTGGGTTCTGGAAGGAAGCTTCAGAATGCAGCTTGCCAACGAGGGGTGAAGAACAGCTTTGTGCAGCTTTGGTTCAAAGCATGTTCTACTGTGAGTCGTGATCGAAACTTGGAAGCCTGCTGTACTAAAGTGAAGAGTCCCAAAAGGAAATCCATGCTTTGACACTAAAGGAAGAGGTGACTTTCAAATTTTTCAAAGGGCCATTTGGAAACAATAAGGCAGTTTTGCTTTAAGGATCTTTATGTACTTTGCTGAAGAGATTAAAAGGAAGCCTTAAAATGTAGGCTTAGAAATCCAGGAAATAAACAATTATTAGCAATGTGAAGTAAGATGGAAGCAAGAAATGTTCAACAGAGCCTTTGCTTAATGTTGAAATACGACTCCCTAACATTCCATGGTGCATTCCTAATAACTATCATCCTTGGGACTGGGAAGCCTTGAATATTTCTCATTTTATTCCAGACTCCCGTGCAAAGTGAATTAAAACATTCTATAGGGTGATGGTCCCTATGTCAAACTAAAAAAATGATCTCCTCCGTCTTTTCAGGCAGTTTTAAGTCAATCTGTGTCAATTCATTTCTTTGGCAATGCCAGGCAAAGAACAGCTTCTAAGGTTTAGATAGAAATCACGGCGATCACAGACTGTGACAGTTTCCTTCAGCTCATTACCAGGGTGCAGGTCTGTTTTTTTGGGGGGGTGTAGTCTCATTTCCTCGTTTGGACTGTTGCTTGAACTGAGGTAAGCACCAGGAAACTGCACAGCTGCCTTCACACTTGGAGTTACCAAAAGAAATACTTTCTGGATATGTCATTTAGTTTCGTAACTTTGGATTTCAATAAGTTTGAAATAAACTAACACAGACTTCAGTGTTTCTTTTATTAAAAGAAGAAAGAAAGAAAGAAGGAAAGAAGGAAGGAAGGAAGGAAGGAAGGAAGGAAGGAAGGAAGGAAGGAAGGAAGGAAGGAAGGAAGGAGAAAGAAAGAGAGAGTAAGAAAGAAAGAGAAAGAGATCCTATCAGTGTTGCCAGAAATGTCTAAAGAGAAAGGTCAAAGTTCTTAATTCTGTGACCCATGTAACAAATTCCTCCTTGCATGTAGTGCTGCTACAAAAATGTCTTATTCCTAAACAACTTAAGAGAAACTGAGAAACATAATAGTATCATGCTTTTCTGTTGTGAAAATTAGAAACAGAGATGCAAATTTTATCTTTAACCACAAGCCAATGTCTTAGTGTGGGTCTCCTGTGACTTCCCCTTCCCCTCCCATCACACAGCCCCCCAGCACCTTATTCCTTCATACTTAACTTAGAACCATTTCCCTTATATAAACCACTGCTCACAGGATCTAATGCAGTAACGACCCCTTGAAACACCACGCCCTGGCTACCTAACTTGAAAGCATGGACTTAACAGCCACAAGAAAACTTCAGGTACAAAAAGGCAACAAGAAGTCATCACTGATATTAATTCATCAGCAAATAGCTAAAGCCCTACCATGTGGCAGGCAATTCACTAGAAGATGAAAGTCCAAAGGTGACTGCTCCTGATGCAAGTGGAATAAAGCCTTCTACACGATCATTTCCTGTGAAGAATAAAGACCAGGCTAGGCAGCTCCAGTGGCCTGAGCTTTTGCTACAGACTAAAAATACATATGTTTTGTTTTTTTTTTTTTTAAAAAAAAGCCCCAACCCACAATAAACTTAGAAAAAGGAGTTTTGTGGGATGGCATAGAAATCAAAGGTTCATCTGTATCATATTAGTATCATAATTGACAAGGAAAAATTCACTTTCCTCTCTTCCCACCCAGAGAAAAGGTACTGGGTCTGCATACAGGAAGATGGACTCACAGAAAACAAGTTGGCCAGCACCTTGAGCTACACGGCCCAGACTCCAGAACTATGGAAGTAAATTTAAGTCTGTGGTTCAGGCCACTTGAACTATGATATTTTGTTATAGCAGCCCCAGAAGACTGACACAAAGCCATTCAGTGTCTATTCTTAGCCACGCTCCCACTGACACCTGTGGTGAATGCCTTGCTAATTACAAGTTCTGACCTAATTAAGTCAGTAACCAGAGGCAAGAATCACCTGAAGGGCCTTTGGTAAATCACTGTACCTTGCACATCTTAGGTTAGCAAGAGCTTGAAAAACGAGGTTGGATGACTGTCTTAGTCATTGTGCTAGTGCTGTGAAAGACGCATGACTAAGGCAATTCTTATAAAGAAAACATTCAATTGGAGGCTTGCTTACAATTCAAAGCTCACCCTAGCGACACACCTCCTCCAACAAGGCCACACCTAATCCTTCCCAAACAGTTCCACTAACTGAGAACCAAGCATTCAAACATGAGTCTATGGGGCCATTCTCATTCAAGTTACCACAATGAAGATTCTGCTCATCAAAGGTATGGATTCCCTCTGTGACTTTAGACCTAATATCTAAACTTTAACTTCCTTAATGGACTAATAAAAATCTACTTGCATGGCTCAATAGCAAGTTTCCCATTCCCGGAAAACAGCAACCCAGTAAATATATAAGGCACTCCTGCTGGGACTCGATGCTCCCTGCAAACCATGAAGAAGGCCAACTTTACTGACAGGCTGGATGTGTATAGCACCTAAGGGACTCAGGCCAAAGCTCTTCTGGGTCAGAACCAGTGCTTAGTTAGCAGCAGGAAGGTTCTGTTGGTTTGAAGGGAAGAAAAAGAACTCTACAGTTGGAAGCCAAAGGCTAAATACTTCTTCAGGAGAACCTAAAATGCAAAAGATCACTCAGAGAATCCGGCAGCACTGATTGATGAATTAGTATTCTATAGTAAGACTTGATGTAGTCAACTTTAGTATCTATCCTAAGACATAACATTAAACCATCTCTGACCATTGATTACATAGGTTCACACCCTAAAACTACATCATATTAACTGTTTATCCTTGGATGGATTATTTAACTTCTCCATGCCTCAGTTTCTTATCTATTAGATGGTGGTAAGAATACCCAGCTTAAAGGGGGTTGTCAGGATCTAGCAAATTAATTCATGAGAAACCCTTGGAGTTGTGTCCAGTATACAATAAGCCCTAATTAAATTTTAGCTAGTGTCTGAGTCGGGGTTTCTGTTGCTGTGATAAAATGCCATGACCCAAAAGAAAGTTGGGGAGGAAAGGGTTTATTTGGCTTATACTTCTACATTGTTGTTCATCACTGAAGGAAGTCGGGACAGGAACGCAAACAGGACAGGATCCTGGAGGCAGGAGCTGATGCAGAAACCATGGAAGGATGCTGCTTACTGGCTTTCTCCTCATGAATGTCTCAGTCTGCTTTCTTATAGGACCCAGGACCACCAGCCCATGGATGGCACCACCCACCATGGGCTGGTCCACCCACCATGGGCTGGTCCCTCCCCCATTGATCACTAAAGGAAAAAATGCCTTACAGCTGGATCTTATGGAGGCATTGCCTCACCTGAGGCTCCTTCTTCTCTGATGACTCTAGCTTGTATCAAGTTGGCACACAAAGCCAACTTGTATCTAGCTTGTATTTAGCTTGTATCAAGTTGGCACACAAAGTACAGCTAGCATTGTTCTTTAAGGAAGTCTGTCCAGGTCACATGGTATCCCATCAACTTGTCATTTTAATAATGTATAATATTCCATGGCATTGATGTACCCTAATTTATTCAGCTCTTGTGCTAAAAGAACATTCTCTTATAATAAGCAGTATCTTTCCCTCTAATAACCAGTAACACCTAGAATGTTATACACACACACACACACACACACACACACACACACACACACATATGCACGCACGCACGCACGCACGCACGCACGCACACTTAATCCACAACGAAGTTGGTTTACGTTAAAGTCAGGATATAGTTGATTTCCCAGTAACAACTTCCCCCTAAGTTGTACAGCTGGGTCTGGGCATGGCATTCACCTCTGACATTCACGGTGGCCACTGGAAAGAAGTCTATCATCACCCCGTACTTAGATGAGGATCACCAAGCCAAACTTAATAAGGGCTAGGGCCTTTCCCAGCACACAGAAAGGCTCCTTAATTATGTTCATCAGCCATATACCTACTCTGCCAGTGAGTACAGTCCAGAGCCATATCAGGTTTTCTTTATAGAAGTGTTGGCATGTGGTGTATTGTACACAAAACAAATGGCCTTGGCTCACACGCTTTCTTCCAGCCCTCTTTCCCCAGCTTACTCGGTTCTATTTATATCCACCCTTACAGCCCACAAAGCCAACCAGTCACAGGAGGGCCAGAAACTGACCAGGGGAGGTGTTGATGAATGGATACACGTGAGATTTACAGAGGTACAGCCACTTAGCCTGGAAACCTTGTCTGAACTTGGAGAAAAGCTGTAAAGCCTGATTTGTGTGAGATCTCCCCAATTGTTAAGGTTGGTGGTACATTTGTTGTTGCTGTTTTCAACATACAAACATTGAGTCAAGCAGAAGCTTCCCTCGGGCCACATTTTGCTTAAAAATAAGACTGGTATTTGGTTTCCCAGCAGTACCCATTCTTACTTGATGGTCCAAATTTTAAAACATCTATTAGGTCATGCACATAAAGCTGTCATCTGTCTAGATGATAATTAATCACATAACTGGTTTGATGGTGCTGGGAAATTAAATATTCACATGTAAGAGAGTGAAACTTGATCCGTATCTCGCACCCTGTACAAATACCCACTTCAGATGGATCAAAGACCGTAATGGAATACCTGAAATGCTGAAACTGTTAAGAGAAAAAAGTAGAGAAAACACCTCCAGGTGCAGCTTGGGGCTGTCTGGAAAGAACTCTATTTGCACAGGAAACAACAGCAACAAACTAGACATCGTGAATTAGTGCTTCTGCACAGCAAAGGCAACAACCAAGTGAAGGAGCATCCTACGAAACAGGTGACAATCTTTGCTAAATTCAGGTGTGACCAGGGATAAGTATCTAGAATACACAACACACTTAAAAAAACTAAGTAACCCAAAACCAAGCGAACCTACCAACGTGCCGGCTAATGTTGAAGTATGATGGTGATGGTCCAGATGGTAAAGTACTTGCTGCACAAGAATGTGGACCCCAGTTTGGATCCCCAGCACTTGTGTAAAGAAAGCCAATCACACGAGCCTATAATCCCAGCCTATAATTCCTAGGAAGGAAGAGACGTGAGGATCCCTTGTTCCGGCTGGCTAGCAAATCTAGCTACATCAATAAACTCTAGGTTTGTGAGACGCTCGGTCTCAAAAAGGAAGGTGGACAGCAACTGAGGAAGACATCTCACGTTCTCTGGCCTTAACACACGAGCACACACAAATACAAATAAACACATAAGACGACGGACAACTGGCCAATCAACATGTGAAAATATGTCCAACCAACTAGTACTGGCTATCAGAGACATGCAAATTGCTACTACACCGAGACTCCAGACTCACCCTAGTCAGAATGGCAGTCCATAAAGAAGACAAAGAGTAAATGCTGGCAAGGCTAATGACAAATGGGAACCCTTAGAGAGCCCTGGTGGAACTGTGAACCAGTCCAGGGACTGTGGAAATCAGCATGGAGGTTCCTCAAAACACTAAAAATACATCTATCATATCACCCATCTATACCACTCCTGGGCATTTGCCCAAGAACTCTGAGTCAGCCTATCACAGAGATACTTGCACATTGGTGTTTATTGAAGCACTGTTCACAATAGCTAAACTCACCAAAAACCATCTAGCTAATAGCACAGGAGAAGAAAAAAAAAGGAAGCAAGAAAGCAGGACCTTGGTACATGAAACCAAACTGGACATAACGTAAAATATGCTCATCTGAGACTTCATGGTAAGTCGTAAATAACAGAATCATATTCTTTGCAACAAAACAGATGGAAATGAAGACTCTGAGATTAAGGGAACTAAGTCAATCTCAGACAAACATGGCACATTATTTATGACTCATGGATCCTGAATTTTATATAGTCACATAAAAATCGTATATAAATGACATGAAAGTAAAATAATATATCTCATGTGTGAACTGTATGACATGCCACATGTTACATATGTAGAATCACATCTATGTATGACATGAAAGTGGAAGCAAAACTGACTAGGAAAATGAATGAATGGGAAGAGGGTCAGGAAGACAAAGGATGCCGAGGTGTATAGGAGGGAACACGCTCAAAATACATTATATATGGACATGGAAATCCCCTTATAAACCCCAGTACTATGTGCAAATAATACGCACCAATAAAATTTATCACACTGCAAATGTCAGCTGCTATATGCGTTAATGTACAAAAGAGATGGTACGGGCGCTCTGTCTACACGAATGGACAATACTGGGAGGCTACACGGAGTCCGACACAGCAAAGCCACATTTTCCAACACAGCCACAGACATGGTGACCTTGTACGTGTCACAGCTAAGCTATATGCCCTTCTGCCTTTGCCAAACTAATGAAAAGGGTTAAGGTGGGGGGCGGGGAGAGAGAGATCGAGGCAGGCAGGCAGACAGACAGACAGAGACACAGAGACGGCAAAACATCCTTAAGTTTCACCTCTGACCTTCCTGAGCAAGCCAGCTTGGCAAGGCATTTAGAGGTCACAGTCCTCAACAAGCAAGGTGGCCCCTGTATGGAACTCATCAGAAAACCACCTAATTAATGCCACGGAAAAACAAAAAGCAGCCCCAGGTTCTGATCTGAAGTGAGATACCAGGAAACGGGGCTATGGAATCAAGCTAGAAAGAATGTAACCAAGCTCACCTTCGGTTTCAAACTACACTAACCCAACAAGTGAAGAGCAGGAAGGGAGAACTGTGCTCAAATCTCCTGCAGGAGGGACACGGACTGGGAAGTCTGTCACAAAGAAAACCGGGTAACAGTTTGACAGTCATCAATAATGAACATTATTTTGGGGGACATCTAGGTAAATGATAAGCATGAGTTAAGCTTTCAGAATGCTAAATATGTGCTATGATGCTGCTAAACTGCACCCAACTCAATGTGATTAGTAGCAGGTTCTTTTTTTTTTTTTTCTTAAATAATATATGGAAGACACACACCTCTGTGAATACGATTACTTGCCAATTAAAAATGCACTGACCACTCAGTGGTAGCGCATGCCATAGCATGTGTGAGGGAGGCTTCAGCGCACCAGCACCAGAACGTAGAAAGTCTGAAGCACTCAAGTAGGTCGAGCCCCTCAAAGATAAAACTGTTTGCTAGAATTTGACTTCAATGCTGAGACTACCTCTTGCAGTAAAAACACACAAGCTCTCCACTAGCAAACAGCACCCTGTTTTGTTATGAAGGAAAAAAGGGGCAACAATATACTCCAGGCACTGACGACGAAGCACTTGAGCTGAAGCCTTCTGGAAGAACCTCAAGCAGAGCCAGTCACTTCCTCCAGGCTCCCAGAGATGCCCCACGCCCTTCATCCTGGCACTTACATGCCGGTGGTCCTTCAGCCACTGCTTAGAAAACCGAAGGCTCTGACAACTATCATCCCGCCCCTGGGGAGGCCATTGGTGGACCAGGGAGGGAGAAGTGTGTTCCATTCTGGATCCACACAAAGAGGGGGTGCCGCCAAGAGCACCCAATCCCCATGCTGACCCCTCCTCTGCACTGTTCCTTGTGCAAACCAGTAGCTGCCAGGGTGCAGCAGGGAACTCTGAGCACCAGGTCTTGGAAGCCGCCTGTCCCAAAGCACTTCTTGTTTGCAGGACACCTCATTCAGTTCTGGAGTCAGGAGTCACCGCACAGCTTACCCTGAGGAGCCAGGTGCTGTCAGAATAGGCTGGGAATCTCCCACTTTAAGGACGAATTCAGTATGGGGGGGTGGGGGGACATGGACAGGACCACACAAAATGTGTCAGATTAGTATAAACGTCAGATTAGTATAAACAGGAGCCTTCTATGGAAAACTTCTAACAGGGGAACGTGGTGCCAGGCAGAGGGCCGCGACAACCCTCCATCCCTGTCTCAGGACATACTTTATCAGGTCCTGAACCATAGGATGCGCACATTCCACAGAGAAACAGTCTACAGAGAAAAGTCTGATTTTTACATTCAGCCAAGGGTCATACTGAAGTCCTCACCCACCTCTGGCAAGACTGAAAACTTTCCTGTTCTGCTCTGAGGGGGCAGTAGCTCCTCCCAGCAAAACCCACTTGTTCTACTGATTAAATCAGCCAAATGGAAGCCAACATTCCACAAAGGAATGTCCATTACCATTCGCACAGATAAACAGATACACCCACTGGCAAAAGCCAAAAGGCACAAGTGTCCCACTTTGAAACAGGCACAGCATGGCAGTGGCCTCTAGTTTGTCGTACTGCTCCAACCTTAAGCCATCTGAAATGGGAAGAGTGTGAACACAAAGAGTTCCTACTTCCACACATACTGGCTTTGTATTAAAAGGAAGGAACCATCACTCTGGACACTATGCTTGGAATTCAGGGTCTCAAAAGCAGATGATGGATAATGGGGTGTGGAGATCTTTTCTCCCAACTGATTACATTAGAACCTATAGGCTAAGCATGAATTTTAACTTTGGAGGCCTTCTTTTAAAGGTCATTGGTGTGCCCACAACCTCCATCCAAGTGTCTAGGATAATCACAGTACGAGCGACAGTCTGTACACTGTTTAACGAGTATGTGTCAAACCCAAATTTTTACATTACCCTTGAATGTATAACAGCAGTTAGTACTGAGAACCTTGCAAAGAGGAAGGTAACTACTGTCTTTTGCTTTTATAATTGAGGAATCGGGTCCAGCTGCAGCAGTAACTTGCCCAAGGCAACACTGATTCAAAGCAGCCTGACTGCAGACACCGAGTCCTAACCAGGGAATGGACAGGACACTGTGAGGAAAGGGCTCACAGCACTACATCCGGAGAATGTGCCGATTTGACACCTCTACAGAATCACTCCTGATCCCGCTGAGGCCCGGTTCCTGTGCATTTCCTTTTAATGGCCCCGCTGTGAATCGCGTGGCTGGTGGATGGCTCTGAATACAAGCATTACAACCACACAGTAACTGTTACACGGAAAACTTTCTTTGTGGAGAAAAGATTCATTGCTCAAGATAAAATGTATCCAATGCTCAGGTAACTAAACATCCCTAGCTACTGTATTTATGAAGCAGCAAGTAACTAAACAATTAACTAAACTAACTAATCAAGGACAGAGCTGGGGTTTTTTTTTAGTTTTTTGTTTTGTTTTGTTTTGTTTTGTTTAAGAGAAGTCCATTCATTCGAACACTGCCTTCCTTACCTCAGCATCAGAGTTCAGTCTTCGGGACCGAACTACTGCTTATCTGGTTTCCCTTGCCAAGATGAGTTTCTCCCCAAAGTTCCAACCAAGAGCAGGAAAGCAGGTCACTAGTCTGGGATGACTGCTGAGCACAGCTATAAGGGATGAGCAAATTACACTGTAGAGGACAACAATGTCTTGACAACCCTGGAGGGCTGAGAGCACAGGCTTAGCAGGAATAAAGAGGAGAAACGCCCAGAGGAAGAGCCCAGAACAACAGATATGCCCTGGGTAAAGCCCAGCATGCTGGAAATCCCTGTGTCCACTAGTTTCAACTGCGGATTTCTTCCTAATGGAAGCCAGCTTCAGGTCTCACAATCGCCTCTACGGGAGCTTGGCAAGGGATCAAAGGTGGCTTCTTCCTACTGTCTTGCGTCAGGGTCCAAAGTGTGAAGAGTCTGCACAAAGTGAGATGGTTACAGGAGTCACCTGGATGTCTTTCTGTGAAGGCGTGCAGGAGTTGACCTGGGGGATATGTTGGGTCTGCGCTGAACCTTCCTGTATCGTCCTAAGCAACCGGATGCTGTTGGTCCATGGACCACCAGTTTTATATAAACACAAAGCTTCCAGGCACTCACCTCCTTCCAAGGAAGCAAAGGACCTGGAGACCACTAACCAACTTCCTGGCTTCTGTGGCAAAGCAAGATGGAAAGGTTCTCCTGCTTTTAAGAATGCAGAAGGGAAAAAACCCACTCTGAGGAACCACATTTAAGGATTTTGTGTATTTAGCAGCTTTACACAGCTGACAATTCAACATCCACTCCAAACTATCCTATACACATTCAGTCCTTGACTTTCAGCTGCATTTGAGAAACTAGCTGTAGATAAAAGAACAAGTCTATTTCCTGTCTCAGTGGACCAAGGCTAATAAAAACTTTAGAATTATTTCCAACAATTAAGTTGGGCTTCTGTGATGGTGTGGATAAAAAAAAAAAAATGTGCTTCATAGTCTCGGGCTCTGGAACACTTGGTGTCCCGTGGATAATGCTGCTTGGGATACTTAGGAGGCGTGGCCTGGCTGGAGGAAGATGGTCATAGAGGGTAGGCCTATGGTTCCAAAGATGTGTGCTGTTCCCACTGTAATCTCTCTCTTTCGTGCTTGTGGTCCCAGAGGTGAACGGTCAGCATCCTGCTCTCATCTGCTTGCTACCATTCACTCTTCCCATCCATGATGGCCCCCGTCCTTCTGGAACCATGAACCTAGCAAGCTTCCCTTCTCTAAGTTGCAATAGAAAAATACCTGTTCTCTGGAAATTTATTAATCTAGAAAGCATGAGACTTCAAATAGGATGAGTAGCTAAGGCTACACAGAAAATTACGGAAGAACAGCCAGATCATTGCATTTGGTTTTGTTCATTCAGTATATATTAAGCCCTCTGTAATACAATAGATTTCATAATGGCAACACTGTCTAAATTCAACACATGCAAATTACCTGGTATTATAAGGAAATGTCATTGCAAATATATTTTACTGAAACTACTTTGTGGATATGTGTGGATGTATGCATGTACATGTGTATTTGTGTATGTGTGGTTATGGGTGCACTGGTGTATATGTGCGTGTGAATCCAGAGAACGGCCTTGTTTTAAAGGACAGTGTCTGTAACTGAAACTGGAGCTCACTGGTTGGCTGGACAGAGAGCCCTTGGTTCTTCCTCTCTCTGACTCCCAGCACTGGGATTGTAGCTTTTTTTTAAAGTTTTATTAATTTAAGTTTATGACTATGAATGTTTGTCCGTATGTATGTATGTGCACCTTGGTGCCTGGTACCGTGGAGGCCAGAGGAGATCATCAGCACCGGTATTACAGATGTTTATGGATCGCCATGTAGGTGCTGGGAACCAAACTCAGGACTCTGCAACAGCAGCTAGCGTTCTTAACTGCTGAGCCATCTCTTCAGCACCCACACTCTGCTTCTTATGTGGGTGCTGGGGGGATCTGAAGTCACAGTCTCATCACCAGATGGCAAGTACTTTACAGACTGAACTATATCCTCAGCCCTCCTATACTGAAACTACACTCTCAGGTACTCAGGTGTGTGGCACACCTCTACACTAGAAGCAGTCTGCTATGTTCCCCCAAGAGATGTTAGGATGACGTGTTTCGGTGACCAGATAGTTATTCATTTACTACTATTTTTAGTGGTTATGTTGATTAGATTGATAAGTACTTGTTAAATTGATCTTTTAATAGGTAAACCTCTGTATTTTCTTTGTGTTTCATTTATTCTACTTAGAAAGAAGTATTTAGCTTTTTAAAGATTTTTGTCCTCACTATCTGCCAGGTTTTCAGTTAACTAATGTTTCTACCTTGAATTTCAGGTGCTTACAAGACTGTTAACTACTCTGTGATTTACCTTGCTACCAAGATAACCCCAAAAGCCTCTTGAGCAAGCTCTTAGTTCTGGATTCTCAACTATGGACTACTAACATAGGATATGGACTGAAATCCTAGAAAAACCCAAAGTAGAGACTGAGCATCCTAATGTTGTAATTAGTCTCACTTCGTTATGTGGCAAAGCCAGCGCTTCAGTGCATCTAGTCCCAGGGAAGACGTGAGGGATCAATATAAATGGACGAAGAGCTCTGACAAATCCTCCCTCATTAAAAGAGGCAGGAGCAGACACGTGATAGAAAGCATGGTGCCTACTGACTGTATAATAATCACTATATTACTTTAACCATACACGGAATAACTATATCTTGGAGTTGGAAATAATTTTAATTTATTTCTCACACAAAAGCAACAGAGGGGGCTAGAGAGATGGCTCAGAGGTTAAGAGCACTGACTGCTCTTCCAGAGGTCCTGAGTTCAATTCCCAGCAACCACATGGTGGCTCACAACCATCTGTAATGAGATCTGGTGCCTTCCTCTGTGTTTATAATAAATAAATAAATAAATAAATAAATAAATAAATAAATAAATAAATAAATCTTTAAAAAAAAAAAAAAAAGCAACAGAGGGCCGAGCGGTGGTGGCACACATTTCTAATCCCAGCACTCGGGAGGTAGAGGCAGGTGGATCTCTGTGAGTTCGAGGCCAGCCTAGACTACCGAGTGAGTTGCAGGAAAGGTGAAAGCTACACAGAGAAACCCTGTCTTGAAAAACCAAAAAAAAAAAAAAAACAACAGAGAATATGTGCTCGTCTATTTAGTCAATAAATTTTATGGGGTGTCCAGTATGTACCATGCACTAGTTAAGCTGCTGGAAAGAAAGCACAGAATACATTTTCTGCCCTCTCAGAGTTTACATTTTAATGTGGGAGGCGATAAAGATTTCAAAAACTCACGAACAAGATTAATTTTAGATTGCAGTAAGTGTGATGACAGACACTGACTGCAGTTAACATTCAACTACTTAGGATACTCAGTTAAGCTGTCTTGAGCTAGTGACCTGGGGTGAGAAACAACCACCCCACAAAAATCTACAGGCAGAGCATCCCAAAAGGAGAGCACAGCATGAGCATCCTAATGCCTTTGTCTGCAGCAAACAAGAGTTTGGGAAATTCAGAGGACAGAGACACCAGTGGCCAGGCTGGGAGGCAGGGCCCAATTACGCACAGCGTCATATAAACAAGGAAGAAAGCTTTGGAACATTATAGAAAGGGTTTATATTACATTGGTTTATATTTTACAGCAACAGTCACTCTGGGGTCCTGTGTAGAGGTGAAGTTGTACGTGACACAGTCAGATGGCGCATGGTGAATTAAGGAGTTGTACAGATGTGCAAGCCCAAGGTGGTGATGGCATGAGGAGAAGCAGCCTGGCAGAAGAAAATGGTGGGACCTGGGGATGTACCTGGACCTAGAGTCACAGCGCTTGTTGATGGTGGACTGGAAGATAATTGCAGGAAGAAAGCATTCAGGATTAAAATAAAATATATAATCACTGTTTCTACTGGCTTTCACTGTATTTTAGATATACAAATATCCATTATTCTTTCCATCCTTCGCCAAACCCCACCAATGCTGACCTATTCAACAAAATATGGCTAGTTTGATCCACCTCCAATATCATAGTCCAAAAAAAAAAGTCCTGCAGGTTGCAGGAAGGAGTCTTTCTGGAAACCAGGCTGCCACTCTCTCTCCCAAGTACGTAGTAAGAAGAGGAGGGCAGAGAAGGAGGCATTTTCACACAGTAAAGAGTTACTTCAGCAAAAACTGCTCCATCCTTCTTACAGTGGGCGTCCAGACAGGTGCATTGCCTTCCTCTAAAGAAAACATTCAGAAAACCGAAAGATGGAATTTAAATGCTCTGCTTGTATAGGTATTTTTCTATCGAATGCTTTGTGAGGCCTTTAGGAAATATCTAGTAAATGGAAGCTCTTTCTTCCCTTCCTTTACTGAAAAGAAACCATGTTAAGCAATGACAGTTACTACATTAAAAAAATAAAATCTCATTTACCAAAATGTATCATGGTGGCATATTAAGTGCCTATACTCATTCACTCACGCACACACATACTCTTACACAGACTAGGCTCACACATTTATTCACAATTATGAGTCTGTATTCTGCTGTTGTCATTAGGTCATACTTTCCACATTTGTAATGTGTGTCTACAATTACGTACACTATGGTGCAACATTCCAACATGCTATCGAGCCATAAAGTATTGCCGTTGGCCCTTGAATTCTCCTTTATCTCAGTGTGACATAATGCTGCAAAGAGGATAACCCACCTTGGATGCAAATAAGTTCTCAAACAATGCTGAGTGTGTAAGCTTCGAGGCGTTTGCACAGTTGCCTCCTTTGGTGATTCACCAAGTAACTTGTAAAACCATTTATCTGTCAATGATTTGCCAACCCAAGTGAGTACAGAGAAGGCAGTCAATTTCATTTAGAGATTATTCACCAGGGAGCCTGCCATAACTCACAAAGCACAGCAGGAAGCCAGGTGAACACACACCAGAAACATGCACTTCTTCCTTTTTTTTTACTAGGAGGCTAGAACACAAACCAAGAAGGAATCTCTGTTCTCTAATCCTGTCACTCCACATCACAGCCTATATTCACTCGATGGCTAGTGAGATGTCAGCAAGAGTCTACAGGCCTGAATTAGCCCGTGATATGCAAACAGGTGGTTTATAAACTCAGTACTGTATATAAAACACACAAATAAACGTCACTGGTAGAGAGATGACCTTCAAGGTCGCCTAGCTCCTCGAGGCACACCTGCAAATCACATGCTCAATTAGTCCCTAGTTTCCCAGGGAGCCTCCAGATTCTTCCCGGTGACACTGGATTCCAGGTGATACTGAAGGCGACAGAGGCCTCTCGCTTCAGGAAACTGCCAATCTCTTGATGTCTTGACAACCTGAGGGGTTCTACCATTCAGGGCATGTGAAATGAACACTGTTGGCGTCTCTCTCAGCTTTGAAAGGAGGCCTGCAGCAGGCGGCCTGGGAAGTCATCTCTCCTTCGCTTTTTTCCTCTGCTCCCTTGAACCTGGGAGTCCAGATGTTTCTGGAGAGCATCTGGAGGGGGAAGCACTGGCAACCAACAGGTCAGCTGCTGCCACGGTGGGGACCTGGACTCCGTCCCGGAAAAACGAGCCGTGTTCTGCTGCTTGGCAGACTGTATCTTATTTCAAAGTCACTGGAGGGACAGTACCATGGTAGGAAGTTCTGTGATGACGCCCAGTGCAGTGTGAAATGGAAACCCTGTGCTTTAATTTTAAGATGATTCAGATTTTCCCATCTTCTGACAAGACTGACATGGAACAATGAACTCAAAGGACATTCAAAATCTTCAGAGAGCTAGAATCCTGCCCATATCACACCTTGCTGGGATTAACGAAACCGTCTGCAGAGCCTTGGGCAGGTCTAGGCTGTAAGGGTATTTGAATGTCATATTAAATTCCATGATAGTATCTGACCTGGGTTATATTTCCAACCATCTTCAGCAAGAACCACAATACCAAAAAAGACCAACAAAATAACGCTCCATTTTCCACACCCTTTGCTTCTCTTGTGAATGTTAACGTGTTCGGGTAAAAGGTATACACAAGAATGTGGCTGAAGCCAGTGAGAGGTGTCTTTTCTAGCCAGTGGAAGGCTCTGGGGTTAGTCCCCAGCCCTGAAAAATAAGTACATAAATCCTCGAACCAAAAGCTATCTATCAAAACAAATAGGAATGGATGGTGAGGGCTATACTGTATCAGGCATCAGCCCTAGAGAGCAGCACACGTTGAATTTATTAAACATGTATTTCCTGTATCACCCTCTCCATTCACTCCAACTGTAAAACTAACATCCTCAAAGGACGCGTGAGTTAAAGCGCAGTAAGGAGTCCATCCGATTCAAGAGACACTGCTGCTTCACTGCTGTTTAAACTACACATCTGTCTTCTTGTACCACCTTACATTGAATTTTATGACCTTCCCTTGACTTCACTGTTCTAAAATTCAAAGAGCTCAGGCACCTCACATTATCAGACAGAACATCTCTTATTAAGTCAGGTAGACTAAGAATTACTTGACAGACATCTTAAATGTAAGGGCTGAAAAAATACCAACCGAGAATACTATGGCTTTTCAGTTGGCACATTTTATCTAAGAATTCTAGGATTTGTATTCACAGCTTAAAATTCATTAACGTTAATCAATTTGGGACTTCAAAGAGAGAGTGGGGGGGTCCAATAAGATGTTAAAATTTAAAGGCCCTTTTCTACGGTTTACATTTTCCAACTACACTCCCCAGTTGAGTCTTAATTTCTTAACTGGATGATGGAAATTCCTTCCTAGAGTTTCTCTTTAAATGTCTTTGACTCATAGCCCACATTTGCAGAGGCCAAGACACAGCTGGCAGGGAGACGCCATGTCTAACAGAAAGATGTGGGTGGAACACGTCCCATGAAAAGAGACCTCTGAGAACACACACAGGCCCAGAGATCTAGCACAGAGAGAGGCACTGGTGTGTATTTATAGGCAAGCCTGGGCTGTTTATTTTGTCAGGAAATTACAAACATTCATTTCAGAGTCAGCAGGCCCTGGTCATCAAGGGTCCACTCAGAAAGCCAGTCTCGCAGCCAGTAAGCCATAAATGTAAAAGGAAACTTCTCAAAAATGCTCCAGCCCTGACTATTTTAGATCCTTGGGTCTGCAGGCATAACTCAGAGGAGGATGAGACAAACTGTACACAAACCGTTTACAAGTGTGTGGGGTATAAGCACTTGCACTGCGGCCCTAAAGGAATGTAGCTGGGAGGTGAGAGAGAAATCCTGTCTAGGTCTCCCTTCTCACTCCCACGCCTTCCCAGACCTCCTGAAAGCAAATGTCACTTCCTTGCGACTTGTCCCTTCCTCACCCCAAATCACAAGGTTGTCAAGCCACTGACCAGGATCTTTTACCAGCTGGGCCTCCTGCTTTGATTCCCAAATGGCTTCTTAGGACACAGAGTCAAAATCGTGTTCAATGAAGACCACCCAATGGTAAGAAAGCTCCAGATATTAAAAGTCAGGGCAGGCAACGGGTTTTCTTATGCTTGCAACAACCGCTCTGAAGCATTACTCTGTCAATGGCTTCAGAGAAACAGAAAACAAGAGGCGAGGCCTCCTGAGCAGGTGGAGAAACCCCACTTCACCGGGGAGCCAGAGAGCTAGGACTTCGGGTCCATCTTCATTAGCTGTGGGCCACCTGCATCAGGACCACCGGGCTTCCTGAGAGAGACCCCGTTTTCAGACTCAACAGAACTTCCCAAACACAGTCTCTAGGGACGCAAGTGCACGAGAAAAACTGGCCTTGTTCACTGGCTGATGGCTGTGTGATTTCGGCGAGGAAGGGACATGTTCTAAGAAGGACAGAACTTGCTCTCAGGAGGTCTTACAAGAGTCAGGGCAAGTTGCATTTTAACAAGCTCCCAGAGGTCCTTCCATGAAACACAGACAGAAATACTGTTGTCACTCAAAGCTATGACTATCTTCATCAGAATCGTATTAGGACACCAGGTCTAGACATGATCGAATGCATGTCATACCCCCAGTCACCTGCCCTGGGAGTAGCTTAACCCCACAGTGTGCCTGACAAAACTAGGACCAAGCTTACATAGGTGGCCCCATAAAGAGTCCTATTGGGGCCCCTCTGGCACGTGGAAAAGTCCTCCTTCCGTGTGAACCCCTCTAAGAAGCAGAAGACGTAATTGCCTCTTTGTTCTCCTAGTGTCCATCCACTTACATTCAGCCATGGTGTCCCCAGGGTCACCTCAACGATGCTTCTACCTACCCTGGTCCGAGGCCAAGCAGGCTAGACTACAAGAACGATGCATATGAGCTGGGTTACTAAGCTCTTAAGAGCAGTGATGCCTAACACTTTGGAGAAACATCTAGAGATTTGAAAACAGAGTAGCAGCTACCCACAGCTGGGCATATTTGTTGTTCTACCTATGTGAGAAGTTCAGGCGGAAGGGTCACTTGGAACAGCCCAGACACCATTGCAAGCCCCAGCATTAACACCTGCAGCCCACAGCAACAGCAAAGAGAGAAGAGGCTAGGAGACAGATCTGATTAGTTAACTAAGACGAGGCTAGGTGAGTACAGTCATACACCGGAGACGGTGAGCACACATTTTTGTACGTGCTTCCAAACAATTCACTTAATGCGTGGATCCACGGTGATGACCCCTCTGGGACGGGACAGTGTGGCGCTGCTGGTTCATGTGTTATATGATGCCACTTCCGGGACGGTTTTCACAAAGGGACCACTATCTGTAGTGTGAGTTTATCAACCCGGCCTACTGCCATACGGGGATGGGGAATTCTTGACGGTAGGGCACTGCACTGGGTGTTATAAAATGTGTAATGGTAACTGGTTTCTGTCTCTAGAGGTCAGCAGCAGCTTCCTTGCTGACACCCTGTGACAACCAAAAGGGTCTCCTGAAATGGACAAACGTCCCAGAAAGTAAAAGAGAAACAGGCAGGATAAAACCCCTTTCAACTGAGGGCCAGGGGTCTCAGAGTTAGAGGCTCTCCCGACGAGAGGGAAGAGAAAACGAAATGGGATGTGATAGGGAATAACCAGACACTGGATCCTCATATTCCTCATTCCAAGGCTCTAGCTGCTTCAGTCACTGAGAACTGAAATTACTGAGAGGAAATCCAGAAACGTAGATGATCCAGACCTTGAATAATCAGCCTGAGGTGGCCAAGAATCAAATGTACTCAGAAAAATAACAAAAATAAAATAAAATAAAAATAAAAAATGCAGGGGGGAAAAAAAGGATTAAAGCTGGTGTTTAACCCTGTGGGGCCCAGCTATATATAGAGTCAAGGCCTCAGCTCCTGGTAGACATTTCGTCCAAAGCCGAGTCCATGAGAAAGAACACGCCAGAGCTGTCAGCAGCCTCAGACAGAAAGAGGTCCCGACCGCTGTGCTGACGTGATACTGAGACTGAACACCCTGGAATGTGAAACGTGGGGAGAGACGAGTAAAAACCTCGGGCCTGTTCTACACCAGGGGCCTCTCGCCACTTGAAACTTAGCAAAGGGGCCGTAAAGTTTGCAGGCCAGATGTGTGTGCTTAAAACGCTTGTGAAAGGCAGCAGGTGCTCACAGAGCAGAAGCAGCCTGGAGGGTTCCGAGGCTTTCACAAGCACAGTCCACTTGACCACGGGCGGGCGCAGCACCGGTGACGTGCGGGGAACAGTACACCAAGTGAGGCTGCCACGCCTGGCCTCACCCTGCGAGGCAGGCACCGTGAGGCGACTTTAGAAACAGTCACTGGAGTGGCCCAAGCCAGAGGGACTTCCGGTGTCCGCCAAGGCTGCCTGCCCCACTTTGCCTCCTGCCTTCTATCAGTTCTGACCACACTAAGGGAAAGAAGCTGTCCTTCAAACAAGAGTACCAGGGAAACTGGGCAGCGAGTTCCTTGACACCAGAAACAAGCGGGAAGTTACAGAGAAGAGCTGCAGTTCCCTCGTGCCCTTGTCCAGGGAACCTGAGTCCACAGAACAGTCGGGCTCCAACTGTCCAATCACAAGCTGAGAGAAACAGCGCAGAGCACCGATCCCACCAAGTCAGACTGTGTTCCCTGTTCACCAAGCGGCAAGACGTCTAAAGTGGCTGGCTGGACAAGCGCCCTGTGCTTGTGGTCCCAGCTACTTGGGATGCTGAGATGACAGGAGGATCCCTAGGGTCTAGGAGGAAGGGACAGAGCTTTGATTCCCTGGAATCACAAAAAGAAAAAAACAATATAGATGACAGACATGGATATTCTCAACATGGTTTCAACATTACCATATATTTGGAATTTTTCATAAAAAAATGTTGAAAGCAATTTTTTTGTTGTTTTTTTGTGGGGTTTGTTTGTTTATTTTTTTTGTTTTTCAAGATAGGGTTTCACTGTCATGGCTGTCCTAGAACTCAATATGCAGACCAGGCTGGCCTCAAACTCAGAGATCCACCCACCTCTGTTTCCTGAGTGCTGGGATTAAAGGAGTGTGCTACCATGCCCAGCTCTGAAAGCAAGTTTTGAGTTATATTGCTCTATCCTAAAATGGTACAAGGGGAAAATAAATATACATTAAATAAAAATAACAAGCTATAAGCCAGGCGGCAGCGGCACAGGACTTTACACCCAGAACTCGGGAAGCAGAGCCAGGCGGATCTCTGTGAGTTCCAGGTCAGCCTGGTCTACACAGTGAGACCCAGGACAGGCACCAAAACAACACAGAGAAAAATCCTGTCTCAAAAAACCAAAGAAAAAAAGCTATAAAATATCATGATATCATGAACATAATACAAAACTTATGAGAATATAATAAACATCAAAATATGAATTACTGTTATCTTTTGAAAGTGGAATAACAGGTGGGTTTCGTTTTTCATGCATTTATAAATTTTTAATCTATCTTTTAAAGAGCATTTGTTGCTTTTTCATCCAAAAACTATATGCTTAAAAAAAAATAGAAATGCAGTGCTGAAATCAAATCCAGAGCCCCCCAACACTGCTCCTCACCTCCAGACAGAAAGAAATTCAGATGGTAAAATGTGTGCAAAGCCCTGATTTGGTTCCTAGTTCCATAAAAAAGAAACAACAACAAACTTTCATAAAAGAATTAGTGAGAAAAATAGCCAAGACAATGACATCTATTGTAATTAACATTTACTGAGCAATTAAAGCACACCAGCTATGGTGCACAGTGGTTTGCATAAATTACTAAATTTGGCAAACGTCGCTAATAAGTTACTTAATCCAGTTGGGTTTCTAGATTAGCTTTACTCAACTGGTAAACGGTATACAAATATTTCAAAATCTGAAACGCTTCTGTTCCCACGCGTTTCAGATAAGGAATACACAACCTGTACTAAAAACCCGGAGATAACTCCCGAGCCCCATATTACAGATAAGAACAAAGGCTTGAAGAAAGAATCGCCCTGTGTCTCAAACAACTGCTCACAGGAATGTGATCCAAGCCGGGCCTGTTCCCAAAGGCCAAGCCTTCACAAGCCGAGTGTGGGGAAGAGGAAGGGGAGTAGGGAGAAGGAAGGCACCGGAAGGAGAACCAGGGCCAGAAACCCCACAGAATCTGGCTCAGCCTCTGACCCAGCAGGTCTCTTCTCTGTAGCTCTGCTATGGTTCCGTAGCAGAACCATACATATATCGTGATGCCAAGGACAAGTGATGAGCATTCTGGAAAAAGAAACAACACAGGCCGGCACTGTGGCTCAATGAGTAAAACTGCTGGCCATACAAGCCTGCAGACTTGAGTTTGAACCCTGGGACCCACAGGAAGGTGGAAGGAAGGAACGGACTTCACAGAGTTGTTCTCTGACTTCCACACATATGCTGTATCACTTACACCCACACACGTGCACAATACATCACATACATACATACACACACACACATACAATCACACACACAAATATTTTTAAAAAGAGACAACAGATCTTTATGATGTTTAATATGGAGAAGCATATAAGGAAATTCCACCTAATTCCTTGACATAAAAAAAATTAGCATTTGATCTGCACACCTTAGCTCTGTCCAGCCCTACCTGTCATCATTAATACTTAAGGGTCAGCTAACTTACAAGTCTGTCTCACCCTCAAATGATCAAGTGCACACGCACTTGGGAGACCAGCAATGTGAACGTTGTGTGCCCATCACCAGCAGCAGAGCAAACCGAACTTTCTGACTCTGCCGGCAACGCTGCAGCAGTCGTGTGTTTCTAGGGCACGACACAGCCCAAGTTGTGAAGAAAGCTACATGCAGAGACACTGTCATGGAAACCGACCACTCGAAGCAGGTGCTCTCACTTACGGTCCACTCAACCATTCCCTTCCCTGTCTATGATGTCCTCCAAATCCCCATCTCTAGCTCCAATCTGAGGGCCAAGACCCCAGGTCTTATCTAGATCCATGGAGAAGACATTACTGGACCTCACCAGTGTCTCCTTCCTGTGTATAGAAGCTCTGGCCTACCAAGTGATAGGCGAGGTCATGTGACTGGTTCTGGCTAATGACACAGGAGCACACTCCTCTGCACAGTGCTACCCCAACTAGTCCTTGTCCAGAGTGTCAGGTGAAAGCCAAGAGACCAGAGGGAAGCAGCCTGAATGAATGGCTGCAGGAAAGACATCTCCCAGGACCACAGACCTGCGTTCCTTTAACTCCTGTGATGGAGGAGCTATTGGCTACCACACTGCAACCAACCTATCCTGGCCAGCACAACAGGCTCCGTGGCCATCCCAAGCATGTCACCACCCCATCTAATGTCACCTCCACCTTCTTCCACCTAAATCCAAAGAGGCCTACCTACCTGTTATTTTCATTAACCCCTGTGTCTTGGGTTCTTTTTGCATCTCCAGGCCCATGTGAGACAACGCACTGAGATGCATAATTAACAAATAACTTGTTGTTTATGGTGATAAAAGTCCTGTGCAAAAGCCAGGTGGATTTTAGTAAGTTGGACTTTTAAAGGGATGGAGGAATGCGTAAAAAGACCACCAGAAAAGCATCCTGGGGGGGAGGGGTGATTACTTATTCATGAATCTGAATATTGACTTAGGTATTCAACTTTGAAGCCTTCCTCTTATGATAAATAACTAATGAAACTGAGGGGGAGGGGATCTCAATTTCCAGCCATCCTGAAAAAGGAACTCTGACTCGGGAGGCATCGGGGTGGGTGTCATGGGCAGGCACAGCTGCTTACGCTCTTGCCAAGGGTCATATTGCCACTACTTAGATAAAATGGAAACTGAAACTCTTCACAAATATCACTAGTGATTTTAAAAATTAAAAGCATAAGCCCACAGGATTATAATGCAAATATCAAAAGTACATCTCAAAGGTCATTTGCAACCTTTTTTTTTTTTTTTTTTTTTTTTTTATTCTAACCCTTCCAGGAAAGGGGCTTGCAGGTACTGTCTCAGGAAACAGCTATGAAAGAAATGACTGCTGTGCTTTCTATGGCCCTCTGGCTCAGAGTGCTGCTAATTTCCCTGCCAGCGCCCCAGATCTCACAGGCGACACGCAAGGAGGCACACACTCGGATTTGTTTATGTACCAGTTAAGCAAAATGTCACAATTCAACTCATGGATCTGAAATCTGAACTTCCAAACCTTTAATCTCCCTGTTGTCTTCTGTGGGAATGCAAAGGAAGGAAGAAACCCTGAACAAAAACTACACAAAAGACCCCATGATGTAATGACTACTTGTCTTTCTCTGGAGTAAGACAAAAGTCCTCAGGGTGTGGATCGATCGTGATCGGGCACTGTATAGCTGTAAAAGGGGGAAAACGAAGTATAATTAACCCATTTTCTTTATTCTTGGGATCACACTGAACAAACTTCAATACCTCTACATCAATTTAAAACTCTTGCACCTTCAATATGTATGGCCAAAAAAAAAAAAAATCAACTATTCAGTAGCCATATAACTACATTATCACATTTTTATTTAAAATATTTTTATTTAAATTCATTCAAAAGGCAAAGCCTTGTTATCTACCCTCCCCTGCCTATCTCATCCCCAGGGTGTTACTAAATATGGTAAGATTGCTCAACTTCCCTGCTAGACACAAGTTTACACTCCAGGACTGTGCTTCATTTCAGCCGCCTGAGTCAAAAGGAAACAGCATTAAGTATTTACTGGTCAGCCCACATCCACCACACACACAGCACAGTGGTGCACCTGCTGACTGACTCCACACCAGTGCACCTGTTGACAAGAGTCACTCCTGTTCTAATTTATACAAAGTTCACCAACCCCGGGAACAGTAAGGTAAGCCAGAGGGAGGTTCTGCCCTCTAAGTCATTTTCACCCTCCGGCCCAGTGATTTCTGAGTAATCTCTGGGGATAAGACTATTTGTGCCTTAAAGATGTGATGTGATATCTGCTTGCCAGTTGAGTCTCGTTCTTAATTTTTTGGGGGGGTTTCATTTTACTTCACTGTGAGTAGCCAACGTGTGCCCACTTCATAAAGGTTCTCGAACATCCTGTCTTCTGTCTTCAAGTAGCTCATCAAAGGAAGTCTGTACTCACCACTGTATGGGAACGGAAAATGACCCACGGGGTGTCTGAACGCAAACACCTCTGCCTTCTGCACCGTGCAATGCCACAGTCAAGGTGATACCAAGACAAGACCAGAGACAGGAGAACTCCTACCCCCCTGCCTGGCTCTAGCAGTTCCTTCAAATGATTTAGTGATAGCTGTTGGTTTGGGCTCCAGAGAAAGAAGCCATCACAGCTGAAACTAATATTGACCAAGTGTCTGGATGGTACCCTTAAAAAAGTACATTTTAGTTCAGACTGGGCTTCTGTTTTTCTCAGAGCTGAAAGAAGGAAGCTCAGACACGACTTGATGACCACACACTTTCCTTTTACAGGAAGAAAAGCAGCTTGTAGGGCAAGAAGTACCTTTCTAACCATGCTTGGTAAACACTGGGAACTAACCCATTCATTCAGAGCAATGTTTGCCTAAGGAAGTCCCTGAGAAAATCTCCTCCACCCCAAGCACAGATGATAGCGCTGACCTCTGACCCAACACTTAGGAGACCGGCAAGGGACGGGGAAGTAAAGGGCAAAGCAGCAAGGGACTAAATATAAGTAAGCTCTGACGACATGAATATGTAATGAAGCCTGCTCTTCAAAACGGAACAAAAAAAATGCGGTAGAGATAACCAATTCCTCAGGCCGTCCCCCTATGATTCCCACACTCACCACAGCATTACCCCACCCCCAACACCAGTGTGCAGTGCATATGTGCATCTCTCTCTCTCTCTCTCTCTCTCTCTCTCTCTCTCTCTCTCTCTCTCTCTCTCTCTCTCTCTCTCCCCACACACAAACACAAGCTGAATAAATATACCAAGAACTTTAAAATATATATGTATAATGCAGTAAAATACAAAAACTAATTTCCCAATAGCTCAATAGATGAGAATCTGCAGAACTGTTTTAAAACTCAAACTGGAAGCAGCAGTCACACTTTCAACCTCCACTGCGGCAGGACAAGGCCACCCAAAGACAGCACCACTCCCTCGGAGTTCCAGATACCCCTCGAAGACGCCCTGTGATGATTGCAGGTGGACGGCAGATCAGGGGATCTTCTCACCACAGTGGGACCCCAAAGAGAAAACTAGGACTGTGTTGGCCTAAGTGAGAGGCTAGAGGAAGAGTCAGAATCAGAAAATCATCCAGAGTAGGGTGGGAAGTGGCTTACTCTGAAAACGTTTTCAAATAAAAAGAGGAAAAGATAATATTGATCTCTGTAAGCCTCCAATCAGCCAGCTCTCCATTCTGATCTAAGTCTCAGCTTCCTCACAGGGCCAATTCTCCTGACCCAGCACCACAGAGAAAAGTTCTTAGTCTCTGTGAGCCATCTAGATGTGATGGACACAGTTTAAAGGTGCAACCAGGCTTTACCTGTATCACTTGTGGTAACCACTTAGGTAGAGTGTACCTGCAAAGTCCCTGGAACTTAAAGAACTCATCCCACTGCAAACATACAGAAAAGGACATCCTTCTATACGGTGTGTGTGTGTTTGTGTTTCTGTGTGCATGCATGTACACCACAGTGCCCATGTAGAAGTCAGAGGACAATATTCGCCTCCTACTGGGTTTGAGACAGGGCATCTTTTTGATGGTTTCGGCTGCATGCTGCATATGCCAAGCTTACTACCCATAGGCTCCCAAGGACTCTCCTGTCTCCACTTTCCATCTCTCCACAGAAGCTCTGGGATGACAGACACGTGCACCACAGCATCTGACTTTTATGTAGGTTCGGGGGATTCAAACTCAGGGCCCTCGCCCTTGCACAGCAAGCTCTGTTACCCTCGAAGCCATCTCCTCAGCACAAAGACTTGTTTTATTGGTTGGTTGTTTTGTTTCAGAAACAGATTTTGATATTTTCCTCTCCCTCAACTCCTCCCAGATCACCCCCACCTCCTTACCCACTCAACTTCATGTTTGGTCTCTTATTCTCTTATGTATTCTCTTTCCATACACACACAACAAACAAACAGAAAAAAAAAACCAGATAAATTTCAACAGGGAAATCAATTTAAAAAAAAACATACATATGTGCGTACACACACACACACACACACACACACACACACACACACCACAAACAATCCAGGGAGTGTGTTTTGTGTTGGCCCACTACCCCTGGACTTGGGTCTCGCCCTGGAGTGTGGTTGGTATATCCAGTGACACTGTATTGGAGAAAAACGATGTTCCGTTTTCCAGTACGTAACAACTGCAAACAGCTTCCCGGTTAGCGGTTAGCAATGGGACTTTGTCTTCCCTTACTCTTTTCGGTGCGTCTGGCTTGAACCTGTTCAGGCTTGTGCCTGCTCTCACAGACTCTGTGAGTTCATCCGGGTTGTGTCTGGAAGACACTGTCACCCTGGAGACATCTCCCCCACCTCTGGCTCCTACAATCTTTCTGAATTCTCTTCTGCATAGATTTCCCAAGCCTTGAGGGGGGCGGGGGGCTTTGAAAATGACGAATTGTATGGGAAGCCATTCTCCTTCTAATGCATCCTACTGTGACTCCTGGGGTTCCAGTGCTCTCTGATCAACATCACCACCTGGTTGGCTTAAAGATGGCCTCAATCTCGCCAGTGTAATGTTTGGCATCTGTTATTTTTTTTTCTAGGCATTCACAGGAGTAAAGACTCCAGCACAGCCATTCTGGACAAGAATCTGCCTCTGACAGTAGTGAAATTAAGTTTACACATGCTCCATGTGTCACTGCTCTTGTGACAGGACAGGCAACTCCTACTGAGGGTGGCATGCATAGCAATGTTCCCTATAATTCTGTGTGGGGACTGGAAGAAAAGAATAAGAGAACCCACGACAAGAATAAGATGTTGACATAACCACAGGAAAGTAAACAGGTAGATCCCTCAGCAAACAGCGTTGAGTGAAAAAGTTTGGGGTGTGGGCCTCACTCTCTGGGAGATGCTTAACTGGCATGTTCAAAGCCCTGTGTTTGAGAACTCTGTCAACAAATAAATATATCAAAGTTAGAATGCAAAACCATCCGTGCTGGTTAGTTTTATGTCAACTTGCCACAAACTAGAGTAATCTGGGAGAGGAAACGTCCACTGAGAAAATGACCCCACTAGACTGGCCTATGGGCAAACCTACATGTTGCAGAATATTTGTATACTGTATAAAGATGTGTTGCTTGATTGGTATAATAAAAAGCTGAATGTCCAACAGCTAGCAAGAGGTATAGGTGGGACTTGCTAGCAGAGAGAGAACTCTGGGAAGAAGCAAGGCAGAGTCACCAGCCAGACATGGAGGAGAAACAGGAGGTGCAAGATGGCAGAGAGGTAAGCATAGATTAACATCAACGTCTTAGTTTAAGTTATAAGAGCTAGTTGAGACAAGCCTAAGCCATAGGCCAAGCCTTCATAATTAATAAGAAGTCTCCATGTCATTATGTAAGGGCTGGTGATCCAAAGATAGGCCATCAAGAAAGCTTGCTACACCTATGGTGCATTTTCTTAATTGATGATTGAGATGGGAGCACCCAGGTCACTGTGGGCAGGGCTACTCGTCGGCTGGTGGTCCTGGGCACTGTAAGAAAGCAGGCTGGGCAAGCGAAGGAGAATAAGCCAGTGAGCAGCACCCCTCCTCCATGGTCTCTACTTCAGTTCCTGCCTCCAAGTTCCTGCTTTGAGTTGTTCCCCTGACTTCCCTCAGTGACGGGGCATGACCTGAGAGTTCTAAGCTGAAATAAACCCTTTCCTCCCCAAGTTGCTTGTGGTCATAATGTTTCATCACAGCAAAAGAAACCCTAAGACTCCATCTACATAGATAAGTACACAACAGTCCTATGAAATGTTTAAAAAATAATTTTAAAAAACCACTGAAAAAATAGTCCCCACTGATTTTTAAGAATTTAGTGAATATTCACCACTGTTAGACAAAAAAATTAATATTATATTGTAAATTTTCTATTATAAAATTTCATTTCTTGTATCATCCTTCTCCTACAGCACTCATGCCCCATCAAAAATATATATAAGAGACTCTAACACCATGTTGAAACTGTTTAAAGAGGTTACGTCTAGATAAATAATTTATATATGTTGCCTCTGCCCTTCGCTTGGACGTACTTCTACAATGAGTATAGATATTACTTTAAAATTGTCTTTGCTCCTTGATATTCCTCAATGTGATTCAGGAAGAGAAGGGAAAAGGGAGGAAAGGGGGAGGAAGGAAGGGAGGATACAAGGTGGGGAGGTTGATCTGAAAACTCTATTATGGCATAGGTGGGAGAATACTCTGCAGCCAGGTTTGGTGGTGCAGGAAAACAGCACAGTGTTGCATGAGGAAGCAGGCGCTGAAACTGCATATGCAGCAAACGAAGAGGCCGCTGGGGATGAGGCCACGCAGCCTCCACCGGAGCCAGTGCACCCACAGCCAACGGCTGGCTGGCCCTTAGAAGCTCTGCCATCTCATGCAAATATAAAGGGAAACCATCGTTCGTCCAGTCCACAAAAACTGGTGGCTGTGGAACTGAGGACAGACACAGTTAGGTTGGGTAAGCCCTTGCTTTGCAATCACAGGGACCTGAGTTCGATCCCAAGGCACAATACTGTTTGGTTGGGGTTTGGGTTTTTAAGCCTGGTATGATGGGTGATACATGAGGATCCTTAGTGCTCACTGACCAGCCAGCCTAGCTTATTTGGTGAGTCCCAGGCTAGAGAGAAGGGAGAAACATTATCTAAAGAAATTAAACAAACAAAGTGGGGGCGGTGGGGAGGACACTGGAGATGGCTCAGAGGTTAAGACTGTTCTGAGTATGCACTGCTCTTGAAGAGGATCCGAGTTAAGTTCCCAACACCCATCTTAGAGAGTTCACAGCTGCCTACCACTCCAGCTCTCCTCTGCAGGCGCTTGTACTCATATGTGCATACTCTCGCACACAATAACCTCACCTTGCACATAACAAGCAAACACACACACACATGCACACACGTGCACATGAGCGCGAGTACGCACGCACACACACACACACACACACACACACACACACACACACACACACACGCCAGCCACAATTTTTTTTTTTTTTTTTTTTTTTTTTTTTTTTTTTTTGGTTTTTTTCGAGACAGGGTTTCTCTGTGTAGCTTTGCGCCTTTCCTGGAGCTCACTTGGTAGCCCAGGCTGGCCTCGAACTCACAAAGATCCGCCTGCCTCTGCCTCCCGAGTGCTGGGATTAAAGGCGTGCGCCACCACGCCCGGCCACAATTTTTAAACTAAAAATAAATAAAATCTTTTAAAAAGTCAACAATAGCAATAAGACACAAAACAAAATCCATGTAGCACATAAACTGAGAAACAACAGTGGTACTCCTCTCTGCTCCATACGCATTTGTACAAGCACATGAACACACATACACACACACACACATACACACACACACACACACACACACACACACACACACACACGAGTACATTTTATCTGTATAAATTATTTCTTAACCAAGTTAACTTTAAAATACATGCATGCAGGCTGGGGAGAAGGCACAGCAGTTCAAACAGTTGCTGTACAAGCAAAAAGATCAAAATTGGAATTTACAGCCCCCAGGAGCATCATAGTCCACCTAGAGTCCCATATTATGAAAGACAGACATGGGAGTCCCAGAGCAAGCTAGCTAGCAAGACTATTATCAGCCTGCTCTGGCTTTGATTTAAAGATCCTGCCTCAAAAAGAATCAGGTGGGAGAGGGATCAGGAAAGATTCCAGGTGTTGACCTGAAGCACCCACCTGCATGTGCACACTTGTATACCCACACACAGACCAGGCACATATACGTTCATGTGTACCACAATACACACACACACACACAAAATGCCTTTAAGATAAAAGATAAAAATGCCTTTAAGATAACATGCACACCAAAACTGCCATACTGCATGATTCTATTCATATGAAATATCTACAACAGGTAAATCCTCAGAAGCAGGAAGCAGACTACTGACACCAAGCTCTGGCGGAGGGAGGCATAGAGTGAAACTGTTTGATAGGCATGGGTGGGCAGTGCCATAAATGTTTGGGAAGTAAAGAAGAGTATTGGTTACATAACACGTGAATGTACTAACTGCCACACAGATGTTCCATCTAACAAGGATAATTTTATTGTGAATTTTGCTTCGGGCAAAAAATACATGTAAAGCAACATGTTTTACAAGAATCTATACAGACTAAAGGGCACATACAAACAACGAGTTGGCTAAAGACAAAAGAAGTGAGCAAGGAAAATAAGTTACAAAACCAAATGTCTCCTTGTAAGTCTGAGAAGGCCCGCGACCAGACCCTATTAACTGTGAGCCGTGAACTGGCCATGAGCTGCTGGAACTCTCCAGCCTGAAGGACTAAAATACTGCTGCTTTGCTGCCCTGAAAAAGGAAAGAAACACAAATGCCATAAACTCCATTCTTCAGCTTGCCACTTACTTTCTACTCACTGCTCTATGTACTTGGCACCCTCTTCATTCACAGTATACAGCATCCTGTATCAGACTGCCCTGCAACCTCGACGGAGGACCAGCATCCACAGTCTCAACTTCCTTTCCTCTTGATTTTGCAGTTGTCTATACACACAATATGCCAGTTCATAAAGATTTCATAATGACCAAAACATTATGCAATCATCTGCACCAAAATAAAACCCTAGGCTAAAACAGATTTATTGTTTGCATATATCCATCATAGCCAAACCTTTCCCACAAATCACTACCAAATAACCAAATCATACACACACACACACACACACACACACACACACACACACATACACACACACACACACACGCCACTTCTACATCCTCTAAACTGAAGTTGATGTAACTTGACTTTAACCAGAAGGGGAAGAAATGTAGCTGGATAAGAGTTCATTGTTTCGAGGTGGCCCCTCCCTAAGCCCTGTGACCACCTGGCTTGGCTGCCTGGATCAAGTTTAAAGGCCTGGAATTGGCTCAGAGGACCCACATGCAGTGCCAGGATTATAAGTCCATGAGGCTGGCCCTGAGATCCTGGCCGCTCCAGCTACCATGTTAAAAACCCTACTTTTCAGTGTCTCTTTTCCAAACCTCAAACACCAACATGTCACCTGCTCAAGTGCAGTGTACTTAGTGCTCTTAGGGATTTCATTTTCCTCAAAATAAACTAAAAGCTGCCCTTTTAAATAATTAGTCATGAATGCCTATTGCCTTGAGGTGGCAGATGAGACAAACCTGACATTTGTGGAGAAAGAGCAGCTGGAAAGAATCACACAAGGGGGTGGAGTTGGGAATTCAGGGAAATACTCCCCTCTAGGCTAAGCAAAGACTTGCATTCAGTTTAGAAACCTAAAACAAGGCTTTTATCATAGTCGGGATAGGGGTCATGACCACAGATCTGGGTGCGGACAGAGCAGATGATCCATGTACTTCCCCTGTACCCTCGGGCCACAGAGGAGGCTCCTCTCTGTGCCAATGGCCATTTGGCACCTCTAAGGACTGGGTAGTTCTGAAACACCATTATTATTATTATTTTGTTGTTGTTATTATTATTATTATTATTATCATTATCATTATTTTGCACAGCATCCCACCCACAGGGAATTCCAATAAGCTTGACAAAGAGGACCTTTCAGGGAAGATAAAATCAGCAAAGTGGGTGGAAACTGTCTGGAGGAGGAACAGGGGAACAGGGCACTGATATGAATAGGCCCTCCAAGGGCTTCCTTCTTCCTGGAGCCAATTTGGTAGACAGAGGAGGAGAGGAACGGTGATCAAATGGGAAGGAAGGGAAAGACTGGGTCACTGACAGGGAACCGTGGCCAGGGCTCAGCCACTCGGAGAAGGTGCAGCCTCGACCAACAGAAAACGGGTCTTCTGTCGGCCATCTCAGGGATGGCTTGGGATTTATTTTTGTTTTCCTTATACTTGATGTTGTTTGTGGCCAGCTGCTTATTCTGTCTGTTAAACACTAAACACAAGTCACAAAATATTTTCCCAATTTATAACTTACTGGCCTAATTTGTTTTGACAGAAACAGACATGTGCCTGCACACCAAAAGCAGTGCTTGGCTGTCTTAAGATCTTGGAATTCCTACAAGAAATTTCTAGGTCTGGGAATTCAAAAGAACAGGGCAAAATGCCTTCTTTTACAGTGGAGCAAAGTCATCTAATAAAATGGCGAAACACCACCTTCAGAACGGCTGTGACAAGCCACCTGCGAAAGAATCCATTATTCATTTCTGTGCCTCTACGTTCTAGAAAGGCATACAGATCCCATCAGGCTTCTTAGGGCCACATCACTCCAGGAACAGCCTAGGACTCTGATCTTCCGAGAAGCTCAAGGTCACCCCTCAGACCCGTGTACCCCCAGACTTGGTAAGGGCCAGCATGCCGCCCTCACTGTACAGGGAGGTATAGCCTTGGTCAGCAAACGTTTCCAAAGTCAGCCAAAGCTACAAGTGTCCATCAGCTGCCGGTGACTGCCTCTGAGTGAGACTCTGGGTGTTCCATCCCAAACACACACATGGAGAAGAAGGAAGAAGTGAGGGAGGAAGCTAGAGAGCCAGGGAGAGGAGGGAGCTAGACCAGGACACGTGTCAGCCAGCCGAGCCACCTGGGGGACAGGGCAGGTTGCATAAATTGTAGTGGGTAGCCATTCCAGCTTTGGTCTGGAAGTTCCAACCCTCACTGAGGTTTTGGTAACTATCACACCCACAAGGCGGGGCCAAAGGAGGGCCTGAAGGCCCAAGATCAAGAAGTGCAGCGCTCTCTTGCTGCTGGGGGCCCGGATGCTAGAGGTGGACAGAGGAGAGTTCTCCAGAGAACATCGCCAGACTACTGCTGCGTCTTTCCCAGAACCCTCAACCTACCTATTTTTTCATTTGTAAGTTACGCCATTAAATAAAACTCCTTTTAACTACGTAGAGTGACATTAATAATTTCACCAATATCTGGCGCCCAACGTGGGGCTCGAACCCACGACCCTGAGATTAAGAGTCTCATGCTTACCAACTGAGCTATCCGGGCTCCCAGCAGCAAGAGAGCACGTCCCGATCTTGGGTCTTCAGGCCCTCCCTTGGCCCCACCTTGTGGGTGTGATAGTTGCCAAAACCTCAATGGGGGTTGGAACTTCCAGACCAAAGCTGGAATGGCTACCCACTACAGTAAATTCAGCTCCTGACCAGGGCCTGCAGAGTGACAGATAGGCTTTGTCAGGTAAAGCCACTCCTCACAGACCTGCCAGGCAGTATTTCCACCCAAAATGGTACCTAAAGAATCAAGCTCACAAAGCCCAAGTCAATGGCAATGCGCTCAGTGCACCTCTTCTTGCCTTCAAAACCATCCCACGCCCCCAAGACCCTGGAGAGTGATAATGGATCCCTGAGAAGTACTGTATCACCACACGGAATGCCTCCCATCACTGGTCTACCAGTCTCATATTTCTGTGGTGACGGCTAGATTTATGTCAACTCGACACAAGCCAAAGTCATATGAGGGGAGGGAACCTCAATTAAGAAAACGTCTTTGTAAGAACAGGATGCAGGCAGGCCTGTAGGGCATCATCTTAATTAGTGATCGATGGAGGAGGGCCAAGTGCATCGTGGGTGGTGCCATCCCTGGGCTGGGGGTCCCGGGTTCTATAAAAAGCAGGCTGAGCAAGTCTTGGGAAGGAAGCCAGTAAGCAGCACTCCTCCGTGGCCTCTGCATCAGCTCCTGCCTCCAGGATCCTGCCTTGTTTTTCCTGTCCTGACTTCCTTCTGTGATGAACAGTGCTGAGGAAGTGTAAGCTGAACAAACCCTTTTCTCCCCAACATGGTTTTTGCTCATGGTGTTTCATCACAGCAATAGAGACCCTAACTAAGACACCTATTACGGTTCATTACGGTGAGAGGGGCTATACCATGAGCTAGGAATACCCAAGTCACAGACAGGCCAGTCTCGAGATGCAGGGACAGCTTGGTTATTCTGACTTACTACAAACATCTCTACCCCCCCCCCTTCCTAAACCACAGAAGTACAGACCCAGGAAAATAATTTAAAGTCACATGAACTCACATCTCAAAAACTTCTCATTATGGAGCAGAGCTTATCTTTCCTTGCCTCATTGGCCACAAAATGTCAGTGTGAATGTGTTGTGTATGTGTGTCAAAGCCAGTTGGGGAGACCTAACTACGTATATCAAGGTAGCATCCATGTTCACATGATTTCGATGGAATAGTTTACTAGCTTCAAACTCTTTAAACTCCCTTCTTTAAAAAAAATATTTATTTTTATTTTTGCTGGACATTGTTGTATTTGTGTGAGGGTGTCAGATCCCCTGGATCTGGAGTTACAGACAACTGAGAATTGCCATGTGGGTGCTGGGAATTGAACCCAGAGTCTTTGGAAGAGCAGCCAGTGCTCTTAACTGCTGATCCATCTCTCCTGCCCCTTAACTCTCCTCTTTGGTGAAGAGGGACCAAATAAACATCTGCTACTATCACACTGCCATTATGGGCATGGAAGTCACTGACATGAATCTGCCCACAGGAGTCCTGATGCAGAGGACCATGTATACTGGAAAAGGATGTCACTGTTGGGCCCTGTGTCCTGCCCAACAAAGCTTCCCTTCTGAATCCTTGTAGTCAGTGTTGCTGCTGTCACTTGCATGAGGCCTGGCAGAAGGTATTGTCTTATCTATACGCAGGGACTAACAGCCTAGTGTAGATGTTCAAATCAGAAAGAAACCTGTAGAACCACAAAGGCTGAGAAAAATTCCAAAGCAAAACATTGAGAATATCCCTTTCACAGTAACCACAAGTCTTTTCTGGGAAAATTGCAGGAAGTCCAACCATTAGAGTGGTAGTGGGTACAGAAGCATCATATGTAACAGGCAAAGGACACAGGGACTTGTTCCTCTGCTACCCCACTTTTCCAATGCAAATGCTCACCCAAGTGTGGACAGTGTCCGCAGAGAGACTCCTGACTGTGGACTAGAAAGGCTCCGAGTTAAAAGCAACAGAGTTGCCTGTTTTTCCATAGGCATTCAAGTACACAGGGAAAGAAAGACTACAGGATATACTCCCTACCGGAGTTAAAAAACCAAAATATCCCAGAAGGTTTAGAACTGGAGAAAAAGGGAAAGTCTGGATTGGACACAAAAGTCACCAGACAGTCAAAGACAAGTGGCTGTCTATGACATCAAAAACAAATCATCACCATGTGGCCTGAGCCATATCAAGCTACAGAAGTTGGGATTTATAGAAGCACACTTATTCTCCAGGAACAAAACAAGGACTAGAGAAGGCAAGCTTTATACCTAAGTGGCTGAAACATAGGGCAGCCAGTAACCACCCTTAGAACTTTCATAATCATAAATTTAGAATGAGTATTTGGATTGAATTTTGGAAGATTCATAGTTGTTTTGTTTTGTTGTTTTGTTTTGTTTTATGTTTTGTGAGACAGGGTTTCTCCATGTAGCCCTGGCTGTCCTGGAACTCACTCTGCAGACCAGGCTGGCCTGTAACTCACAGAGACCCACCTGCCTCTACCTCACAAGTGCTGAGGCTTGCACCACCACCAGCCAGCTGAAGATTGTAATTTAGAATGGGGGTGACACGTATGACGGAATCCAGGAAGCTGGCAAAGGAACAACAAAGGTATGCAAGCAGGAGTCCCCGTTTACTTCTGAAGGCACTGTAGAGGTAGTGTAGAGGAGTAATGGAAGATTATTTTACAAAGGAGACTGAGACCTGCTCAAGAAGAGGCTTAAGTAAGATGTAAAGAACAAAAACCAAAAAGCCAAGACCTTCAAAGCACAAATGCCTCAGATCACCAAATAACCCAACAGGACCTTCTTAGACCAATGGCTGCCCTTCTCGGAGTTGCTATTGCAAAAATGTTTGAACAGCATAACATCTGGGGTGTTCTGCCCTGCTCCTCTTCCATTCATGTACCTTGTTTGGGAGAAAAGTGTCCCAATAGTCTCCCAGATGAGGCAGCAACTCCAGGTATAGAGGAAAGTGATACCACGCCACTGTCACATGGATAGGCAGTGACTATAAAAATATCCAAGCAGAATCTTAAGGCCCTACATGGTATCCACAGTGCTTTAGAGTTCCACACATGTCTTTTTATATCCAATAGGAAGATGGGGAAAGCATCTTAGGCAGATCTGAAGACAATCCACATAGATAGTCCCACACTTAAATGGTTAGACTTAATGAGTTTTCTACTTTGTTACACTACCAAAAGTGATATCCACACATTAGAAACACATTAGAAATTTTTAAATTATTTTATTTAATGCACATGGGTGTTTTATCTGCATGTATGTCTGTGCAGCATATGCATACAATGCCTACAGAATCCAGAAGAGAGCATCAGATCCTCTGGAACTGAAGTTATAGATAGATGTGAGCTGCCATGTGAGTGCTGAGACTTGAACCAGGATCCTTTGGAAGAGCAACCAGTGCTCTTTACCACTGAGCCATCTCCCTGGCCCCAGTTTTTGAATTTCTATCTCGTCCTTATCCATAGCAATATGCAGTACTTTCTTGTGATGCTCAGCATTATTGGTGAGCCTGGCTCCCAGTAGGCCATGTGATCATGAGGGTGGAAAGCAACACCACAGTGCACAGGGTAGCTAGACCATGGCGTATGGCAGGCTGAGCGCATTAAACACATCATGATTGGTGAGATTTTCATCCTGTGATAGGTTAATTAGGACATCATCCTGTCTTGGTCAAGAAGCAATTTTACATGTAACTTTTCACTCTATCAGTCAACGTCTTGCAGAGAACAGATAAATTAAAGGCTTCAGGGACATGCTCAAAGGTCTCCAGCTCTGTCCCCTTCCCTTCTGGAGGAGGGAAAGACTTTTACTTCCCTCCTACTAAATCACAGAGTTGTTTGTAGGTCCCCATCCTTCCGCTGCCCACACCCACGCCAATCAGGCAAATGCCCTCAGCTAGAGAAAACTGGCCTCATCTACTGACCTTCTCTCCAAATGCAATGCAGCAAAGCAATTCACTCTCTTCATGCAAAAAGACTTCTCTCAAAGATGCTCGCCTAGCAACCCCTTGCTGTCTACAGGTCCAAGCTTACAAACCACTGCCACTGATTAGCATCTGCATTTAAAAAGAACAATGCACCTAAATAATAATGATAAACCACTAGCTCTTAGCAAAATTTAATGTGAGGGAACAATATAATCAACCTGAACATGAGGAACTCCTCCTCATCCATAGAGAATGTACATAGCATACTACAGCAATATGTTAAAATGGGGCAAGATAAGGGGGCACAGCAGGTGAACAAAGCTCCCCCTTTACTCAGGAATCAAATCTGTCTTTCTTGCTGAGTCAAGAAACTCAACACAACTCCTAAATCCAAAACTCCCTACAGATAAAAATATGTTTTCTGCCTTTAATCCCAGCACCCAGGAGGCAAAGACAGGCGGATCTCTGAGTTCAAGGCCAATCAGGTCTACAGATCGAGCTCTAGGACAGCCAAGTCTACACAGAGAAACCCTGTCTCGGAAAACAAAACAACAGAACCAAACAAAAAGAATGTTTTCCTAAAGACATCTCAAGCAAGATTGATAAAAGCGACACATGATTTTTTTTCTTTCTTTTAATCTTTTTCATCCAGTGCTAGGAATCAAACCCAGGGCCTCACACACGCTAAGTAAATGCTCACTTAGCACCAGCATTTACTTCAGTTTTCCCATATTCGTTTTTCCCTCCTCACCCCTACATCTAAACAATATGCCTCAGAAGCACCTAACAATTCCATTTACAAAAGAAAACTCTGAAGTTAAATGAAGCCAATTTTTTTTTTTTTTTGAGAAAAATGAGTGAGGTCTCATATAATTTCAGAAGGAAAAAAAATCAAAAAACAAAACACATTCTCTCTCATATGTGGAATCTAGCCAATGCTATGTATATGGAAGCAAATGTGTGTTGGGGGGGGATATAGTATAACATGGAGCAAAGGGAACAGGAAAGGATAAACATTGGGGAGGAGGAAGGACTGGATGGGGGGGGGACGACAAGGTGAGCTATGACAGAGGATATAAAGCTGACTGTTTTCCTAGTTCTAACTGTGCTGTGGGTTGTTCAGTCTGGGTGGTGGCTCAGTGCATAAAAGACACAAGAATCCTGAACGTGAGAAGCCTAAGGGGAGCCCACAGCTTCTGCTCCAAAGCGCCTGTCCTAACTGTGCGGAAGTTCAGAGTTATACAGACTTGGAGTACAGTTACTTTTGGTATGTGACTTTTTTTTAATTAATTTTCAAGGTGGTTAATAAGTAAAATTCAACAAAAATTCAAAGTTTTAAAGATAAGTAAATGAGCACATATAGTTCTACTTAATTTTTTTAAGTTTTACTTGAAGTTTAAGCTTTCATAGTCTTCAAGCTTAGTTGTCAATGACATTCCCTTGACATCACTTAAGAGAGATACAGGATCATAGACATACAGCCACGACAAAGACACCAGAGAGTCTTTGAGAAGCCTCTATGTATCTAAAATGCACACTATAAAATCAATACCCGCCTCTTCTGCCCCCCACCCCCTCCCACCTCTATCCTCTCTGAATGCTTAAGCATGTACTTTCCCTGATCTTAATAAGCTCACTAGCTTTGGTTCACTCTGGCTCATTGTGAAATTCTTTTCTGCAGCAGTTAAGAACCTAGTTTTACCTGAGTGGAGGTCCCTAAGGAGGAGAAGAACTCTTCTTTCTGTGAGCAGAAATACTGGACAGTGTCTCCCTGACACTGCTGACAATACTATTCTGTTTGGAGATTCAGTCCACAGTAAGATGAGCAAATCATCTTTGAATGATAAAATTTAAAGTAAATCTATGAAGCAGATTAGTAGATTCAATGGTCAGTGGCTAGCCTAGTACCCATGTAGCTAGCATGTGTGAGGCCTTGGGTTGAATTACTAGCACTGGGAGGAAAAAATTAAAAGAGAAAAATCTAGTCAGTACAAGCAAAGAATCAGGTAAAAAGAACTCAATGGGTCTTCCTTCCTGACATTAAGGTAAGAAAGGGCACCAGTGAGGCACGGGGAGCCACCAATATAGTTTCCAACTATCTTAATGAACAGGACAGAAAATGCCAAACAGCACTGGGACACTGTTGGTTTCCAGAGCACAGGGTCTCTTGGGATGAAGAAGAAAACACTCAAAGCATTATAGCAATAATGGTTAGGAAATGACTTATGGCTCAGGGCAATAGTGCACACCTCTAGTCCCAGCAATGGACAGAGGCAGGAGGATCTCCAGATAGGTAGGTAGGTAAACAGTCCAAAAGACAGAAGACAGGGTGGATGGATGAATGGATGGATAGATGGATGGATGGATGGATGATGGATGGATGGAAGAATGAGTAGGTGAATGATGGATGGATAGAGAAATGGATGATGGATGGATGGATGGATGGATGGATGGATGGATGATAGATGAATGGATGATGGATGAATGGATGAATGGATGAATGGATGGAAGAGTGGATGAATGAATGGATGAGGGAGGAATGGATGATGGATGGATGGATGGATGGATGGATGGATGGATGGATGAATGATGGATGGATGATGGATGGACAGAGGAATAGATGTTGGATGGATGATGGATGGATGAAAGAATGAGTAGGTGGATGATGGATGGATAGAGAAATGGATGATGCATGGATGGATGGATGATGGATGAATGGATGATGGATGGATGGATGGATGGATGATGGATGGATGGATAGATGAATGGATGATGGACAAATAGGCAGACAGATAGACAGACAAACAGATGATACAGACAGAAGTCAGAGGGATTTAGGAGAAAGAAACTGAAATTCAATCTGATCCTAGCCACTTTTGTTAGACTCTGGGCTTCATTTTCCTCACTGGCTTGGTATGTTTATTAAATAACATGAGACTAGGGCTAGAGGTGCAGCTCAGAGGAAAGCATTTGTCTCCCAATTTCAAGGCTCTGGGTTCCACCTACATATACACAGCACTTTTCCCATCAAATGACAGATGTATATAGCCAATGACAAACAAAAGGCAAGGTGAGCCATCTCAACTGGACCAAAACAAAACAGTCCAAACATAAATAAATAAATAAATAAATAAATAAATAAATAAATAAATAAATAAATAAATAAATAAATAAATGAATGCCAGTGTTTCCAAGGAAAGTTCTGGTTCCCACTGGTTCTCTGCTGTAACTTTGCTCTGTTTCAAAAAAGAAAAGCTGTTGTTTTAACTGAACAATATAATGGAATTGCAAGTGTCACACTAAGGAGATTTAAGAGTACCAACACTGCTTCACTGCTACTAATGCAACACACGAGCACACACACGCTTGAACCCAACCTGTAATACAGGGTGTTTTTTTTTCCTCTTTTTTTTTTCATGCTACTTGGGTAGGAGATGAAGGCCTGTGTTAATGTGCTGGCCTACCATTTTCTGTAGCACTAGGTTTCATTCTCTAGCACTCCAAAGAGTATAAAAAGGAAAAAACAACCTTGCATGTTGTTTTTCTAATAAAAGCTAAGAATGGTTGACTTCAAATGCCGATCTAGAAGACAGAGTCAGAAATACTGTAAATCCTTTTGCTTCCTGGGTCTGTCTCCTTTGCATTGGAATTATTTACCTCATTAAATCATAATGAGCTGCTATTGATTTCTGCTCAGGCAGGAAAGTCACCACTGAGAAGGATAATGGGAAATGAAAAATTCCACTACAACTAGAATACCTTTGTTCAAATGCACAAATCCATTAAATTCACATCCTGTGGTCATTTGCTGAGTTTCTCAGAACAATGGCAAATTTAGTTACTAAGAACAACACAAAAACACTGTGTCTTTTCATCATTTCTCTTCCTTGTTGAAGGTTTAAACAATGATGGTCTCGGAGTTCAGGGTTTGCTTATAAGATAAAAGCATGTTGGTACTATACACACATATCAAAAGACAGATGCACACACTCTGCAAGCCTTAGCATTAGTGCAGGAAGCACTGAACTTCAGGAACTTCTATGATCAGAACTGCCAAGCTGAGGAAACAGTCCTACCCAACACTTCAACTATGTCTTGGTACAAACTGTGCACAGTGGCTAAGATTTTGAAAAGAGGATTAGAAATCCCTTCCTTTAGGACAGTAGTCATAGAGCATGCTGTCCATGGAAAACAGAAGGACTTTGGAGATGGGTGTCTGGCTCTAAATGTTACACACCTCTACTAGAGAATGACCTCACCAGCCTGGAACTTCCCTGTCTGTTTTTCTCCTTCAGACTTTCCTAGTTTTTCAAGGTCAGAACCCTAAGAGAACTTCTTCTTCACATCATTGGGGTATAGAAATGCCTAGCTCAAAGAAGGGCAAATATACTGATGAAGGATAACCCACATCTCTGCCCATCGGATGGCCCCAACTCACTCAGGTCTTTCTAAAACAACGCCAACCACTTTCCTAGGCTCTTTCCATGATTTGGGAAACATGATTGCACTTTCTTAAAAATGTAAGGCAGAAGCTTCCAACCCGGCCAGCATCCTAGACTGTCTGCCAGGAGATGACAGGCATATTTATAGAGGGATATGTCTGCATCTTTGGTTTCCCTTTCTTTTAGGTTTTTAACAGTCTGCTTGCTTTTGCTGACTTTTTTGTTTGGTTTCAGTGTTAGGAACTACATACCCCCTAAGATTTCTTCACTTAAGCAGAGAGTCCCTTCTTTTTTTAAAAAAAATAATTTATTTAACTTTATTTTATGTGAGTTGGTATGAGTGTGTCAGATGCCCTGGAACTAGAGTTACAGACAGTTGTAAGCCGCCATGTGGGTGCTGGGAATTGAACCCACGTCCTCTGGAAGAGCAGCCAGTGCCCTTAACTGCTGAACCATCTCTCCAGCCCCAGAGAGTCCCTTCTAGAATGTACTTTATACCCACTTCCAAAATTCTGTGTTCTTCAAAGCTGTTAGCATTTTCATATTACACGATTGTGGATATCGCTCTGTATGCTGTGAATGTGTTGCTCTGATTTGGTTGATAAATAAAACACTGATTGGCTAGTAGCCGGGCAAGAAATATAGTATAGGCAGGATAAGCAGAGAGAATAATTCTGGGAAGAGGAAGGCTGAGTCAGGAGTCGCCAGCCAGACACAGAGGAAGCAAGATGTAAAGTCAGAACTGAGTAAAGGTATCAAGCCACATGGCTATACATAAATAAAAATTATGGGTTAATGTAAGTATAAGAGCTAGTCAATAGTTAGTCTGAGCTAATGGCCGAGAAGTTTTAATTAATATAAGTTTCTAAGTGATTATTATTTTTTTGTTTTTGTTTTTTGTTTTTGTTTTTCAAGACAGGGTTTCTCTGTGTAGTTCTGTGCCTTTCCTGGATCTGGCTTTGTGATTATTTTATAAGCTGCTGTGGGGTCCTTGGTGCCGGGCGAGCACAGGAAAACCCTCAGCTCCATACTACCATTTGTTTGTTTGTAAACTTCCCAGTGTCTCCATCGTAGATTCGGGCAAATGACAGGGCAGGGAGATTTCTGCTTTATGCAACTTATTTATCAACTCGGAATGACAACAGAAAGATGGGAGACATAAAGGAGGGGGTACTTTTTTAAGATTCCTTATCTTCTCATATCGTCTTCAGATTTCTTACTACCAAAGCAGCAGGCTTAATTATCTTGAGGTCACATAAAAACTAGTCGGAAATGTAGGTAATTCTACTCTCTGTTTTCATTCATGACACATTTAACTAATTTATTGAATTATCATAAGATTCTTTTCTACCTCCTCAAGAGAAATGTATTAAAATGCCAGGCAAATATGTAAAAAGATAATAAAATATAAAGCTTAGAGAGACTCCTCATCGGTTTTAATTACTGTACATTACTGACAGTGAATACTCTGGTAAATCAAAGAGTTGAAACACACTAACTTCTCTGTTCTAACCACTATTATGATCCTTTTTTTGTTTTCTGGTTTCTGCTACACAATCAATACTAGACCCTCACTGGGACTCCCTCTTGGATATCCTGTTGTTGTCCTGTGTCATGGAGATCCTGTAGCTTTTGGTCCACAGGACCAGCCCCTTCACGTGCTCCAGCAGATCATAGATAGTTCTGAGCCTGTGTGGTTGCAGGGTGGGTCAGCCCGCAGGTTCTCTCTCATCCCCATCACCAGGGTGAACTCTGCAGCGCTGCTCCTGGCTACATTGGGTGAACGAGCCTGGGCAGTGCTGAGGGGTTCAAGGCCTCCCCCTTAAGTGCGTGGGCGAGCCAACCCTGAGGGTCACACCTAAGGGGGAAGGTCTGCTCCCTCACCTGCTGCAGGTGGCAGGGTCCAGGGGGGCTGGGCATCTTTCCCTCACCCTCACCACCACATGGCAGACAAGGAACACAGGGCTGGCTGTCCCGCTCTCACACCCTCAGGGCAGGCTCAACCTCACCCCTGCCAGCAGGGTCAGCTCTACTGTGCTGCCCAGGTGAGATGCAGGACCAGCTAGCTCTCCTGCGTGCTGTAGCTGGAGAGGGGCAGGGCCTGTTCTCCCTAGTGGTGCAGCCAGTGAGGGGCAGGGACAACTCTATGCGACCCTATCCTCTCCGGCCTTCTGGGGTAACAGGCACCAAGGACATCAACACAGATGATGGCTACAGCAGGGCCACGGACCGAGACACGGGCCTTGGTAGCAGTCAAGTCCAGATAATCACCATGGCCCTGGGTAGCAAGCAAGCCACCCACCACAGAGCCAAGAAATTCAAGTGACACAGCCGTGTGGCCATGTGTGATGACCCTGGAAGTCCTCTTGGTTTCAGATCTAAATAGCACAAGAACAGCATTTTAAATAATGGCCTGCTTGGCACGGTGGTGTGTATCTTTAATCCCAGCTCTTTGCGGGGGAGAGGGGGAGAGTCTGGAGCAGAGGCAGAAGATGTGAATTTAAGGCCAACCTGGTCTATCTAGTGAGTTGTTCCAGGTCTGCCAGAACTATATAGTAAGACCATGTCTCAAAATAAATAACTACACGAATAAGGGCCTTACGTCCATAAATTCACTCTTTGCAATGAGTATCTGAAAATCCTAAAAGCAGACGAGAGTGAAGGCAGAGGGAAGGCAGAAGGGGGCAACAGGAGGCCTGGAGAGGGCCAGAGCTGTGCAATCCATCCAAGGGCTGGGTTCAGATCCAGCCGTGTGGCCTTCAACAGACCGCCAAAGTCGGGCTCACAATTTACAAAATCAGGACAATCCTATCAGCCCTCAAAAGGACCTAGGTGAGTGAGCATCAGATACAGGCATGGTCAAGTCTTGTCAGGGGGCCTCGGGTACTCTCCAGGTATCTGTCAGAATCATCCCTGACTAAAGGATTAGTTTTCCAGAGGTTGAGGGAAAGTGACAAGGAGTTCAAGTTTGAAATGACTGTAAGCTACATAGCAAGACCTTGACTCAAAATAATGATGACGGTGATGATGATGATGATGATGATATAATGAGCTTGCCAGCTTGAATTTCTCTCAGAAGTCCTGGAACAGACAATGTCTTCTGGATAGTTTCTTGATTACATTACAAAATACGACATTCTCCAAGAGTCAAGTCACTTATCCATCATTTTACCTTTGTACTGTGTAATTTTATATACATGTATGGATGTATCTTTTACCTCTACACAAACGAAGCAAAGATAATACCCAGTCATATGTTCTACATAATCAGATTCATGCACATTCTGGGCCCTTTAAAGAAGAGAAAGTAGAGTGTAATGAAAATTAAATCCAACATAAAGAACATGGGATATTCTTTTGAATGAGTAACTCTAACAAAAGTGACAAAGAGAAACCTGCACGTATGCTACCTGTTAACAAGGGAGACTGCCCAGGAGGGACCAGCAGACAAAGGACAGAGCCCCAAATCCTCAAACGTATAGTAAAACAGTAGGGAAGTTCCTTATTTCCTCACAAAATAATAACTGAAAGAAAGCTCATTTACGACGACCAGACTCTAAACCAGGCTCCTGGTGACTGTCAACTCCCCGAAAAGCAATCAAATGGGGATTAACACAGCTACGAGCTGGGGAAAGGCCTGAAACGGCCCATGTTCTTACCAAAAATGATTTCCAAGTTTTTTTTCCTAAATAATAGGCAGCACTGCAAAGTCCTTAATTAAAGTAATAATGTTTAATTCTGCTCATGAACTAAAGCTGCATTTTTCAAGCAGATTTTAAAAGGCATTTAAACTACCAGGGGAAGCATTCTTAAACACCATCAGACCATTTAGAGTCCCTCTCCAAACAGGGTGACGTTGCCTCTATTTTACCCAACAAAAATTCCCACCAAATGATAATCAAAACAATCTTTCCATAAACAGGAGCTTAAATGCTGCCTCTCAAATCAGATTGCATTTCAAGTGACCCTAAACCAAACTGAAACAGCGTTGAATGAACTTAGTTCTCACTTCAAGACAGGGCAGGGCAGCTGCCCTCTGGGGTTCTAAGGGGCATACACCAAGGTTAAGAACTAGGTTGCTGCTGACTGGCACGTTCAAATTGCCAGTATTAGCCATGGCTTCAAAGTGAAGGAGGAGGACGCATGGGAGGAGGAAAGGGGGAGAAACCAAGGGGATACTTGACAGTGACCCTCAGGAAGAGAAGACGAACTCTTCCAAAGGGCAGTTTACGAGCTTTCATCCCTGACGCACAGGCCAGATCACCAAACACAGCACAAACTTTGGGAGTGTCAGATTCTCTTCCCAATATCCGTGGAGAAAACACTGCTGAGCTAACTTCTGACACAGAAAATGAGTGCTTCCGAGAGGATCGGGTTCTGGGTACGTTTTCCAGAACCTTGCTGTCCTTATACAAACAGGATGCGCTATTTCATACTCCTGTAAATCAAGCAGAAAAGGGAAAATGGTACCTCAGGACTTGGGTACTGGCATTTCTGAGTTTCAGTTAGTTCACAACTGAGGTAGAGCATTCATTTCCCAGATTTGTAATTCTTATGGGAAAGGGGAGAGGGGGAGGTTGATCCCAAGGAAAGTATTCAGTGACTTAGAAAATTGAAAAAAAAAAAAATATCAGAAACACACACTCCTTTTTATCCAAAGAGGGCCTTAGTTCAGGATGACATCTTGCAGATTACATGAGACATTCTCTGCCCTCGCCCCATCCCTCCCCGCTCCATTCCTCAGAGCCATTTCAAATAGATGATCTGTTAGTCACCTAGGGGGAGTGTTACATAAATTACTAACATGAGGTACCTGCTGTACCTGAGGTCCCTGTCCAGCCAGGAGTTTCTGAAGTCATTATCCACGCAGAGAGGCGGATGTCTACATTCATAATAGTCAGAGGTCTCACAAAATGATTAGTAAAAATCATCAGACTTAGCTGGGCCTAAGTCTCAATTGAGAGGCAGAAGCAGGTGAATTTCTGTGAGTTTGAGACCAGCCTGGACTACAGAGTGAGTTCCAGGACAGCCAGGGCTGCACAGAGAAACCCTGTCTCAAAAAATCAAAATAAAAAACAAACAGATGAGAATCCTCTGACTCTTGTTCTCTGGACGTCGGACTAGGAAATTATAAGAAAACCCAGCAACTATTAGTGTGCCTAAAGAGGAAAGCAAAGGGAGAAACTGAGTCACCCTAAGGGGCCTCAAATGGGACGAAGCTTGGACTAAGCAGAAACCTTGGACCAGCGGGGAGGATGGTGGAAGAAGCAGGCCGACAGGAGCAAGGGCAAGCACGCCGCTGCTCGGTTTAGAATTACGAAGAAACGGGATCCACAAGAGAGAGGATGTCAGCGCTCCTGCAGCCGCGGTCAGGTCCACCTTACACATCTGCGCTCCCGTCCCAGGGCCTCCGACAGGTGCTCAGCTTTACCTGGACTCCTGAACAGCCTGAGGTGGAGAGTGGCAGCCTTAGCTCGCTATTCTCACACCTGTCCTTATATAAAAAACACACTATTACTTGGGTAATTATATTGAGTCCCTATCCCGCACAACCAAAGGAAGAGTTTAGTCAATTCTGCTTTATTCTAGAATCCAGATTTCTCACCAACTCAGAAAAGCTTTCCATAAATTTCGCCATAGAAATGACTCGTGGTGTTTCCTTTTCAGTCCACAAAATTACCTAACTTTCACTCTCCAACCTCAGGTGACAATATTCCTCTTTTCACCACCATCCTACCCAGCACTCCTCTCTGTAGAAAAGGCTGTGCCGAGTCCCTGTATCATCTGTATCTCCCAAACCTGATGCTATGGACTGAGTGTTGGAAGCGCTCACTACCATCCGGGGGCAGGGTGTCTAAGGAAGGAATCAAGGCTGGAGCAGGGGCTGGGGCTGGAGAGGAGGCTGAGTAGCTAGGAGGAAGGTGGGAAAGAAAGCAGGACGCCTTGCATTCTCACTCCCTTCTAGCTGTAAAAGCCAGGAATGGGCAAAGGAGCAGGCAATCATTACCAAAAAAAAAAAAAAAAAAAAAAAAACTGCAGAGAAATTTCACAGCACTATCCAAAGTATAAATCCCAATTCTAGGTACACATCCCATGAGACACTGAAATCCTGGCACCAATCGAGTGAGTTCGGAAATCAAGGAACTGGCTAAATAAATTAAGGTGTGTTTGTTAGCACAAAACTCAATCTTGGATAGGCATTCGCCTAAGAAGACATGGATCGATGAAGAATCACCTAGAATGGGTCACCATCAATATTTGCAGTCTGCATGCTTTAGCAAAGATATACAGAGAAAACGTACAGAAGTAACTGTACAAGCAATACACATGTGGATAGAACTCTCTAAAAGTAAAATTTATAAGCTGTCTAATAGTAAGTATAGTCACTATATACTATACACACAATCAGTACATTTTGGAAGTATGTGTGTATGTCTATTCACTCAAAGAAAAAGAAAGAAACAATACCCACAAAACTAGCCATAGAGGCTACCTCTGGGCAATGGAAATTAAGAAGGAGTATTTTCATTGATTAGATACCGAGTTAGTCCACCACTACAACTTCAATCTTATTTCAAATAACAGAGAAGTTAACAAAGGCAATAGCTATTTCTATTTTATTCTTTCACTCTAGTACTATGAAATCCTTGAAATTTAAAAGACAAAAATATTAAACAATCACATCATCAAATTCCCAGGGATTCCATGGCCACAAAACCAGCTAGCTAATTCTATAAAAAACAGTATCACATATTTAACAAATTTAGAAAAAAAAAACAAAAAACAAAAAACAAAAAACAAACAAACAAAAAACACATTGCCACTTCCAGGTTTAGACAAAAGGTCAGTATGGAATTCAGAACTTACTGCTCAATTCAGACAAGGATGTCATTTTATTTATTTGTGCAGGGGCTGAGTATGTGTGTGGGGGGAGGGAGATGCACTTGAGTTCAAACACACAGGAAGTCTTATGTAAGCTCGGCAAGGGCCCTACCGCCGAGCTCTATCTGCAACCTGAAAAGTGACCCTGCTCCTAACTTTTCTGGAAGCCACAGCTGTCAACTATTTGACTTTCACTGAGCAAAGTAGCATGTAGCAGAAAAGGACTCTCCAGTGGTATACAGACGACAAAGTCCAAGTTTGTAAAAAGTCATTTTGAGAGACATTAAATTATAACATAAACATAAGGTTGCAGCCAATACATCCTGGAACCATGAAAACACTTTTGTATTGGAAACAATAAATTTCCACACTCACTTCAGTAGTAACAAAGTACACCTGACTGTGAGTGTGCACTGAGTTCTCAAAGAACAAATCACTTTGGCCAATCAAGTATTACTCTGAAACAAACTTTTTTTGTTGTTCTAAACAAATTATATATGAGAGTTCTAAAACTGGAAAACATAGCGATTTCTAAAAATATCAATTCACTTTTTCCAGTTTCAGTATCTGACTTGAACCTATCTTGCCAACACCAAAATTCCAGCAGTGTCCTCCAGTCTGAAGAGATACAGTGATTGGTGACTACGACAGATGTGCACTTTTGCTCATCTGTGTTACACCAAGTTTCCATAATGATCGTCTGTGATGACTAGTATAATGTTTGAGGAGTTAAAAAGAATTGACTTGGAGTTATTTATAGCCTCAGAGGCCCAGGAAGCATCCTTTTCTCATGGCTTTCTCTTTCTGTGGGAAAGGGGCAACTGGACCAGCCCAGGAAGGATTCTCCCACAGCTCCAACCCCATGTCTGGATCTGTTTGTTCTTTGTAGGACAAGTCACTTAGCACTGAAGTCTCTAACGTAATAAAGAAGAAAGACACTTAGCCCTCTCCCTACATCTAAAAGCACATGGTATTTTAGGAAAAGGTCTTTACCAGGAAAATCTTACAATTTTCTAAGAGGCAAAGCTGTACATCTCCTTCCATTCGACTGAGCCTGCCACTGGCACACGATAAAGTAAGCATAATGGACAAATTCTATTAATAACTAGGTCTAGTTTTCTAATCTTAAGAGCGTGTTTGGAAGTTCTAGCCAGGAGGGGTGAGAGCAGCTGCTTCTGTAACCTTGACGGAAGACAGGTCGTCCTCTCTTCTGACAGGCCTCAGCTCCAAGAGGAAGAGAAGTAGACGCATGGGGTGGTGAGGAAGGGCACAGGTGCCTAGCAGTCAGATCAGCCAAATTAACCCTGGGACAGATGTCACGGCCAAACTGCCCACATAGCCTGCGTTTCCAGGCTTTTCAACCTAATGGGCTGGCAGTTCCTTTTTACAAATCAAGCAATAAAATACTGCTGGATTGACTTCAAAGTAGAGAAACTTCCTTGATTAAGCAACAATTCGCCTTTAAATTAGGCAAAGTGTAGATGGCATGTGATTTTCAAGGCTGTGACAGACGTAGCTCACTGACTTCCAGGTGGCAGAAGGAATGACTGCGTGTGCATGGAAACAACCTCTAGTTTTAATGTGCTGTTGAATGTTCAGAATGAAACACAGAAAAGTAAAAAAGAGACCAAGTACCCCCACCTACACACACACACATACACACACACACACACACACACACACACACACACACACACACACGAGCACACACACACGCTCACTCACTCACACATGCACACAAGCAGACCACACTAGAATCATCATCTTCGGTTTATTTTAGCAAATTCCGTACTCCTAAAGCCACTTTTATAACAAAGATCACCCTGACGGTTAGTTAAATAGCAAGTAGTCTTTAAAACCTACAGTCACCAATCCTATAGAACCATGGAGAATATGGTCAGGTAACTGGTGACTGTCAGGTTAAGGTGAAGTGCCAGGGAGTTGAACCTGGACTACAGGAGGATTTCTGGGTGACAGACATGAGCCAGCATTCCTCGGGAATCTGCAAAGCTGGCTACCCTCCTCCAGAAGTCATTTCCCCTACCTATGGCCAAAGGGACATAATGGCTACCTGTGTGTTGTGGGATATTTGTACACTGTGTGAAAATGTATTGCTTTGGCTGGTGTAACGAAGAGCTGAATGTCCAATAGCTAGGCAGGGGGTATAGGTGGGGCTTCTGGGCAGAGAGAGGGAGGAGGTAGAGGAGGAAGAGGAGATCATCAAGGCACAAGGAGACACCAGCAAGACATGGAGGGAGTTGGACATAATTAAAGAAAGGTAAAAAGCCACATGGCAAAAAGTTGATTAATAAAAGCAGGTTAATTTAAAACTATAAGGCTAGTGGGACGAGTCTAAGCTAAGGCTGAGTTTTCAGAAATCATGATAAGCCAGCCTCCGTGTCCTTGTGAGCTGGCAGCTCAAAGAAAAATCTGATTACACTTACGGAGCCAGGCTCCTTCAGTATCACAACTACCTGCTACACATTTCAAAATTCATGCTGGTATCTTGTCCTTCTCACCTCCTCCCCTACCCTAAAGTCCCTCCAGCTCGTGGGCTTCCCTCCCCACAGCTACTCACTCACCTTCATATTCATATTCATACTCATACTCATACTCATATTCATATTCATTCCCTCCCTCTCCCTTTCCTGTGCCTCTGCTTCTCTCACTGCTCTCTTATCTCCACCCCCTGCCACTGTCCCCTCTCTCAGGCTGCTGGCCATGTTCAGTCTACTTCTTCACTCTCTGCTCTGGACTCCTCCAGATGCCTCGGTCTCCTCTCTCTCTCCTATCTACAGTGAAAACCTTCCCCTCAACCACAGAGCGGCCATGCCGACAGTTTATACGGAGCCCTCCACCACAAGGCAGGAATAAAAGTTAAGGCTGAAGAGCTTCGTGCTAGAGTTTGCGCCCAGTCTGTGAGCATGTGTGAAGTCCTGGCCTCCATTCCTAGGATTATAAATAAACAACGAAGAGTAAAATAATAAAGAATATAATTCATCATAAAAAAGCTATTCAAATAAAAGTAGCTCTGCACAAAACAATTGAGAACTAGCTATAAATCAGTGGGCACCTCCCACCATGTCCACTTGAGTGAAACACTTCTTACACACGTACACCGAGAGTGTGGTGTGAATGATTTTAATAATACATAAAGCTCAGCTTTCAGATTTTGGTTTCTCTCTTTCTTCTAAGTAGCTAAAAAAAAAACTGAAGGGGAATTTGGTATGTAGATTAAGACATATAAACAGTGAAAATAATGTCTCTGAGATTTATTTATTTTTAGTCTTTACATGGGTTTTGGCTTGCAAGTCTGTATATACAAATACATATATGCCTGGTGCCAGTGGAGGACCGAAGAGGGCACTGGATCCCCTGGAGTTACAGATGGTTGTGAGCTGCCCTGTGGGTGCTGGAAACAAGCCTGGCTCTTCCGCAGGATCGGAGAGGGCTCTTAATCACTGAGCCATCTCTCCAGCCTCATTTTATTTTTAATATGAATGACCAAAGTAGGAGGGAACAAAAATGTGTCAAACGTTTACCCTCCTGGTGCCTGGAACTCCAATGGCCACTTCTCCCTTAGAATACTTTAAATCGTACACAGTTGCAAAGCTGCACATACAGTTGCTTCTGGTGGCACTTCAAGAACAGGACGCCAGAGCCTGGGAGGACCGTGCCCATCTGTGACCCCAGCACTTGGGAAGCGGGACCAGGAGGATGGGGAGTTTGGGAACAGCATCCGCTATACAGCGAGCCCCAAAGCCACCCAGGCGACACGAGACCCTGCCTACAAGAACAGAACAGGAAGCCCTCAGATAAAATCTTGCTTCTTCTATGACAGCAAGCAGCAAGATGCCCCTACGGAAGCTGAGTACCTCCTCGTCGCTTGGCCTGCGAGTGTCACTTTCGAAACAGCCCGTGGGTACGGGTATCCACTTCAGCAGAGGTAAAGGACCCAGCCCCATCCTGACTGAGGCCCGAAGCACCCTCTTCTTAAACCCATGCTGATGACCACGATGTGAAGCTTCACAGAACCCTGGCCCTGTCCCAGCCTCCACGCTACCCAGGAAAGCAGCCCTATGAGAAATGTTTCCACAACAGCTCTTAGTAAAGGTCAGGCACTGGGGTTGGCAATCCACAAATCTGAAAGGGCATTGCTAGGAAAAAAAAATAATGATTACTGGGGAAAACATCCTCTGTTCCAGCCTTGGTCACCTGAAGAGACGCTGCACATGAGGACGCAAAGACTACTCCCAAAGGACTTCCAATGAAACCTTCATCTCCCTCCACAGACTCCCAACACCCCAGACACCAATCCCTTCTCCTAACAAGGAAGGTGCCCTCCCCAAGCAAGAGTCAGTCAATGAATATGATTTGTCTTGTGGAGGTGACAGTGGGCGTTTCATTTGCTTTGTGGTCTAAAACTTAGGCTACACCACTAACCCTTTAATCACCAAATTTTTTTATTATCTGTGCATCTCCAGTCCCCCTCCCCCCCAAAAGTTTCTAAATTAAAAGAAAAGAAACTATGATTCTAATTCCCAATAAGCGCCAAAGATAAACAAGGTATTATTTTTTCTAAGGGGGGTTAATGTCAGAAATTCTAACTAATTCTAATTTCAGAAATATCTGCCACTACCCACCAATAAAATAAATAGATGATTAAATACATAAATAAACAAACTAGTCAGTTCTCTCTTCATAACAAAGAAAATTAACTGAAGTAATTCTGGCTACCATATCCAACCCTGACTCTCAAACATATGCTTGTCTCTAAGTAAATTAATGCTTCCAAAAACAGTTTCTTTTGGTAGGAATCTCAGTGTTTACAGAATCATGGGACCATATCCAAAATGAGTTAGTTAAGTGAGACAAGATAAAAAGTTATACGTTAGCCAGATATGGTAGCACATGCCTGTGATCCCAGCACTCAGGAGGCAGAGGCTGGTGGATCTCTGTGAGCTCAAGGTCAGCCCGGACAACACAGCTACTTCCATGACAGCCAGGGCTATATAGAGAGACCCTGTCTCAAAGCAACCAACCAACCAAACAAAAAACTTATACCTTAAAATTAACTCCTTGATTTAACAGGAGGTCTCACCACACACAGAAGCAAAAGCCTCTCCTGGAAATATGAACAGACCTACTTCCAAAAAGTGTCCAAGGAAACCAAACACGCTGACACTCAGTGGGTTCCTCACACCTCCCTCCCTTTTGTACTCGTAAATGAGGGTGGAACCTCGACATGTTCTTAGAAACTGCTCTTACACTGCTAGAGACAGCGTAGTGACATTTAACCAGTCTCGGATGAGTTCTGAGAAACTACCATCTGAGATGCTTCGTGGTCATTGTCAACTAGACAGGGCTGAGACTCGCCTAGGAGACAAACCTCAGGCTGTGTCTGTGAGGGTATTTCCGAAAAGGCCTCACAGAGGAGGGAAGACACACAGTCAATAGTAATATGGGTGGTCCCGTCCAGCCTGAGTGAAAAGGGACAAGTAAAGGTGAGTGCCAGTTCGATGCCCTGCTCCTTGACCAGCCCAGACGTGAGCAGGTGGTCTCCCATTGCCACGCCTTCCCCACCAGGATGGACTGTATCCTCAAACCCTGGGCCAGAATTGATCCTCCCTTTTGCTTCTTGTCAGGTATTTGGTCTTAACAATGAGAAAAGCAGCTAATAACACACCATCTAGCATATGCCTGCCCAAATGTCGGATGATAATATCATCTGAATCTGTAGTGTCCAAGAAAGCAGTCACCAGCCATGACTGGCTACTGAGAATTGGAAATGTGGTATATAACTGAAGGACTGTGCTGTGGCTTGAGTCTGAAATGCCCACAAAGGCTCATGTTTTGAACGTTGGATATTCAACTTGTGGTACAATTTTGAAGTCTATAGAGCCTTAAGGAGGTAAGACCTGGCTACCAGAAGAAGGTCACCAGAGCAGGCCTCTGAAGGTTAGTTACACCTGCCTCAAACCCAGCCTTTCTCTCTCTACTTCCTGGTCCACAGACACAGGACAAGCCTCTGGAACACACTCTTGCTCCATAAGCACGGCCATGCCCTCACCACCACCTTGGACTTCTGAAACCATGGGTAAAATTTTTCCTTTCTTCAGCCGTTTCTGTGAGATTTGGGTCAGAGTTATACAAAGGTAACACACAGATCATATCACTGTGTCTTCCCTCCTTAGCCTGATTTAAGTTAAGTGGAAATGCCACATGGAGACAGTGTCCATATCTATCTTCTAGAATGTTGTTGCTACTCTAATAGCTACAATATGCCCACCTGGATCAACCTGTAAGCTGAAAGTTGGGCTATTTCAGATACTTGCTGCTCTTGAACTTTTGTTTTAGACACACAGACAAGGCCACCACACTGACAGGTTACAACCAATGACTCAACATATAATCTACAACAAAACACTAGGTAAAAAAAAAAAATGGCAGCTGAAATCCATCCCTACCTAGGACTCATGAGCCTGGGTATCTAAGGGTGGAAAGGACCACAGGCAATGTGCTTTGACGCTGACTGTTGGAGTCTTCAGTTAGAAAGCAAAGGTGTTGGGTGAATTTTTCTCCAGCCTCTCCCAAAGTGAATTTCCTTCTTCTCCTTAGATGTTCGTGCCACCTCTCACTTGGGAACTTGTCAAAGCCAACATTGACCTGCACCCCCTTCCCTAGAAAGCCCTCTTCTGCCTTTTCAGGCACCTCTAATTAAGCAAAGGTGGACGGGGGCAATGGGAAGGAAGACAACAGGCAGCCAGGGAAGAAAGGAAAGAGGAAGGGACAGGGGTAGGCAGGGGTGGGGGGTGGGGGGAGCAGGTGAGGGGAGAAGGGTAGAGAGGTCAATAAGGACCACCCAGAAAACACAACTGCCAAACTAAACCAGGACAGAAGAGAGAGCAAGTGAAGTGTCCTCATTACAAACCTGGTACAAATGGATGCTTCCAGTCCAAAACAAGAGCATTCCCTCAGCTAAGACCTTCACCATCAATAGAGCAATTATGAGAGGTCTCAAGCCGTCACAGGTCGGTGGTTTCCAAAGTACTCCCCAGGAAGATACGGCTATCTGCTTACATGGCAGAGCCATCCACCGCTGCTTCCATCCAGTTCTTCTGGCCAACAGTTCCAACAGCAACTAAAGTGGGAAACCTAAAACCCCATAAATGTCACCACATTTTACATATTCACCTGAGAGTTCAACTACATGAGCACTCCTAATTCTAGGCTTCTGAAAACTATATTAAATGTCAATTACCTACAAGAACGTGGAGATAAAATGTTGGTTGAGGTCTCTGTGAGCTCCACCTTAAATGGCATTTCACATATACAAACACACCATCAGTTTAGAGCATCAATCTCCTACTCCTTCAGTGCCCAGGGCATTTCTTACAGCTGTGCCAGAGTTTATTCTCAAATAACTGTTTGGCAAATGAGAAGAAACTTGAAATACTTCAGCATTTACTCACATTGGATTCCAACGTGTGTGTCTCAATCAATTCTAGAACGAAAGCCTTGCCAGGCTATTGTCTGAAAGGCCTATTTCTCCTCCTTCTGCTTTCCAGTTAAGCCAAGTCTGAAATGCCTTTTTAATTAATACACTAAATTCTTCTTTAGTACCAGAAATTCCACCACTGAATAGCAGATTTAGAAGAGAAAAAAAAAAAACTTGGAATGCTTGCATCTCTTCAAGTATCTTAGAGTTATCTCGTATAATTGAAGCAGAACTGTCCTGAAAGAGAACCTGAAGCCTCATATGATGACTTGGGGGGATTTTACTTAAATGAGAAACAAAAAAAAAGAATCTTTTCCAAAAGATGTACCACAGAAGAGTTATAACAGACATTAGATCAGTTTTTACTTAAATATCAAGCTGAGTTCTACAGGCTTGGCATGTACCACTCCCATCCCATGCCATCACTCTCTGTCCATTGTAATTTATAGGAGTGCAACGCCTGCCTGCATAACAGAACTCTGCAATCTCACCATCCTGCACCCCTGCTCCTGTGCTTCATCCGACTCTGATCTCCGGCACTGCTGATTTCCACACAGGAAGCACCTCCAAAGAGCTTCAAGGTAAGGGCTATATTTAAACACACGAACAGCAAGAGATCGCTGTGCATTCAAAAGTGCAGGCAAGTACTGGGGATCCGAAAGGGAGCAGCAGCACAGACATCCTTACTCCTCCTACTACCTCCAAGCAGGAGGTGGAGACCCACAGCAGGGCAGCTCTCAAGCCTCCAGACCACAAGGGCCACTTCCAGGCTCCATGCATCCCGGAGGAGGGGAAGCCTCCACCGTTATCTCCGACACAGGCAGGAGGAAGCACTGAAGAGCTTTGCGGTGCTCTTCAGGGTTGAGTTAATATCTACAGAGCCCTTTGAGTTGACTGGCCCAAAGTCAACTGAGTAAGAATCATCAAAGGCAAGATCAAACCCTCAGGATCAAAGAAGACAAACTTAGATGTCAGACAATGGCATTTGTCCCCCCCCAATTCAGGCTCACATTCATCACGATGATCAAATACTGAATATGAAGTGTGAAGCACCGAAGAGGAAACTGTCCTCAAGGAAGCTTTGGGCATCCAAGCTCAGGATGAGCACTTGGGAAACTAGCCTCCCTCCCGAGGGCAATTATGTGAAAGACACATTAGAACCAGTGGGGGCAGCCAGGAGAGCTACGGGCAAATCATGTTTCTGGGAAGACACAATATTTAGTCCAGATTCTAAAAGCATCCTAAACAGAGTCAGCATGTATAAAATCAACAGAGTGGCGGTACATGGCTTGTTTCATGTAGCAACATGCACCAACATACATATATCTTAGACATGCACACCTTTTGAATGTGTTCACTGCACAGGTACACTTTCAACATGCATGGGTACACCATCGACATTCTGATATAGCAGTAATCCTGACAGCAACACTACAGACGTTCTGATCTAGCAGTATCAATTCTGATAACATAGCATACTAGAGCTGGAGACAAAAATGGAGATTCGTGCATTGTTACTATAATCTCCAAAAGCACTGATGAGGACTTTAAACCTGGAGGGACCAAAAGAGTCAGAGAGACTCTGATTCAGAGACATATATATGATAATACATATCATATATATCATATGCATATGGTGCAGAACACTTAGGACTTGGTGATCTTTGAGATATGGGAGCCTGTAAGGGTAGGATAGTAGTGTAAGTGGCATGTTTTGCACTTGGGGTTTTTCAGATGGAGAAGGAACAAGAGTAGGAATGAAGGAATAAGAAGCCCCAGTGGACTGGGAGGTGTCTGGAGGTGGACTCTTGCCCGATCGGAGCAAGGCCCTGGGCATGATCCCAGTACCACAGGAGAAGACAGGCCATCCAAATACTAGTTCAAAGTCAGGGAAGGCCTCTGCATTTCTGGGTCAGCCATGGAGATGCAGAATGTAAAGCAGTGGCAGGTAGCGGAAATAGAGGGCACCACACACAAGAGGCAGAAGTGGAAGCCCAAGGCACGGCCATTCCAGTTTTCAGTAAACTGAAAAATGGGCCCAACTTTGCCTGCAGAGGAAGACCGAGATGGTCCACAGTGCCCATGCCTTCTGTCCACAGATGGACAAGGGCAGTTTTAGAGAACACAGCTCGGTTTCTGAGAGACAGCAGAAGCCAGATTACAGCAGGCGAAGAGGAAGTGGGAGGTCCTCTCGTCAGCTCTGCTGTGAACACAAGGACAGAGATAAAGGAGGAGGAACAGGAGGAAGGGACAGGAAAGACAAGAACAGCTGCACATGATGGGCCAGCCTGTCACCCCAGCCCTTGGGAGGCAGGGGCAGAAGTCTTGGGAGTTCAAAGCCATCCTCTGCTACCGCAGTGAGCTCAGTACCAGCCTGGACCACTTGAGGCTCTGTTTTAGAAACACTAACTCCACCAAAAAGGCTGAGAGGAATGGGGGTGTTGATCAGTTGTGGGGGCCCCTGCCTTGCATGCATGAAACCCAGGGTACAACCTACAGCACTACAAAAGAAGAGGGAGGGAGGGAGGGAGGGAGGGAGGGAGGGAGGGAGGGAGGGAGGGAGGGAGGGAGGGAGGGAGGGAGAGAACAGCAGAGAAAACTTTATCTGGAAATAAAGGGCCCAGTTCTCCTGGTCCCTGGGATGCAGTGAATGCTTCCTTTAAGTCAGCAGCATGGGCTGCCAGCATGGCACCCCCCAAAGGCCGCCTGACTCGGAGGTAGAAGGAAAAGTGCGGTCGGAGCAGGTTGCTCTCCGAGCCTTTCCATTACGGGCTGTTCCTCCAGGCAACCTTCCCACAGGATGTTCTCACCACTTGTCAGACAGCCATCTGGCACCTAAACCCCTGAGCTGTCCAAATCGCCAGGAGCTCTACAGGTCTCCCCAGCTTCCTCCACGAAGGGTGTGGGGGCTGCCTAGGCCTGGGTGAAGCCGGGCCTACCTGGGCTTCTGACTTCCCTTGCACGCCACTTTCCAGATGGCTTCCAAACGAAAAGTCTGGGGGTGACCTCTCTCCTTTGCACTCTCCCCTTGGCAGAAACCAAGTGGAATAACTCTTGAAGCCACTTCAAAGGCTTGAAAAGCCAGGGCTGTGTTCTGTCCTGATAACTTGAATCAGATTAGCAAGCGAAGTTTATAGAAGTGAGGGCTAACACTAATTGAGCGTGCCCTGTGCCAAGCACTGCTCTAAGTGTTCGACGCTCTCACAAACCTATTTTGTTCAGGCTACCGGTGTGGGAACTGAGTGCAGACACATCTCAGCCATTTGTTGTAGGACACAACCACCAGTGACTACCATAGCAGGACATGAAACAAACAGACCAGCGTCTCTGACTTTAGACCCGGCACTGCTGACATTTATTTTTAAACGCTGTCCAAAATGTAGTTAAGATAAGCTGCAGGAGTCAGGCAGGGGGTGGGGTCGGGGTGCACCCATCCTTGGTCAGGAATCAAATACAACAAAGAAGCAGAGACTGCATTCTCTCTTCCATGAGTTTCTTCTAACCTTGAGATTTTCCCCACGTAACAATCTCCTTAGGAGAGTTAAAAAGAACACTTTCGTTGGGAATATAGTCAATGCCACGGAACTGCACGAAAATGGCTAAAGGCTGGAGGTGAGGTTTAGAGACAGAGCACCCTTCTAGCAGCACCCACACACACACACACACACACACACACACACACACACATGCTCCACAGGCCAGCATGGCAAAATGTGTATGTATAACGTATCACAATGTTGACAAAGTGAACATCTTTGTGTATGCTTTTCTCTTTGTATTTTAAAAAGTGAAGCGGTTAAAAATCAAAGCCCTTTCCTCAACCAGCTTATCCTAGGCCTCTTTATTACAGGAATTAAGAGAAAGGAAAAAGGGATGGATGGAGGGAAAGACCAAAGAAAGAGAAAGAGGGAAGGAAAGAGGGAGATGGGGAACCCTAACTGACAAGTCAAAGGGAAGGCCAACACTGCTGGCAGGAAGGCCACGAGATCGGGGTATCCTCAGTACTCCAGCTCCCCCAACAAACGCCCAGTGCGTCTGCCCACTGTCCTCAACCTACCTCTAGGCCCGGCACAACCCCAGTGCTAATCCCCAAACCCTGAAACTTTCCAAAAGCTGTGAGAACGTCCTAGGCTGTTTGCAGATCTCAACTTGGGAGGAGCTGATGCTCCTTCAAGTGACCACAGCCTCGTTCCCTGGGTCGTGGCAAAATGCTTGCAGACCTAGACAGATAAACAGAACCTCGGAGAAGAGGAATGAAGTGAGCAGGGGAACCTGCTGTGAAACAGTCAACTTATTTTCTGCTGCCTCAGATGGCAGGGAAGTGCTCCTCTTAGAGTACTCTAAATGACCACCACGGGGAAAAACGTGAGGCTACATGGAGAATCAAATGCAAACTTGAAAGAAAATAAGGAAGGAAGGAAGGAAGGAAGGAAGGAAGGAAGGAGGGAGGGAGGGGGGGGAGGGAGGGAGGGGGGGAGGGAGGGAGGGAGGGAAGGAAGGAAGGAAGGAAGGAAGGAAGGAAGGAAGGAAGGAAGGAAGGAAGGAAGGAAGGAGAAAAAGAGGGAAAAAAGAAAAAAGCCTTTTCCTGACCAAAAAAAAATTAAAATTAAAAAATGAAGACAATCAAGCAGCCTACAGCAGTGATCTACTTACTGCTTCTCAGTGGAGAATGAGGGGAGGTAAGAGCCCTGCCGGAATTACCTGATTCAAATTGGAAAGCCCATACTGCCAAGACGGCACCGCCGTCAAGGAGAGAAGTTCACTGAGGTTGTCCATTCTCTCACGGATGTCCAAGTCAATGTTTACATAACTCATCTTTTATTCTTTGTTTCAAGAGTCAGAGAGGCCCTATTAATACCAACAACCACCTCAGTTTTCAACTGGCCTCACTGAGGTGCCCTTCATGCTTCTGAAGAAGGAATTCAAGGCTGAGGGTGAGAGGAATAAAAGCCAGAGATCACACACAGATTGGACAGTCTCTCCAGAGAACGGCTGTTTGTAGAGAACACAGAGTGATCCCAAACGCCCGGACGCAGGAACTCCAGAGTTCCACGTGTCTCGCCCCTGTTTCATTACAGAGCTCCCTCTGACAGATCTGACGTTATTTCTAGGTCATGCCTGGACTTCTGAACCAGATTACTCCTAATAGCATTACAGTGTCTCCGTGGCTTTTTACCGCCCAACGGCCGGGCAACAAAGACAAAACTTCAGAGTTGGAAAAGCCTGTGTTTGTTTTTCTACAACAGGAGAACTTACAGAACTGAACCTGGTCTGTTTGGATTTGAGCCTCTCCTAATCCCGAGGGCCCCGTCCTGTGTCCGGGAGGAAACAGAAGAAACGGTGCTTGTGCTCTGTGCCATGCTGGAAGTTGAAGAAGCACCCTGCCTTCCCTGGCTCTAGGCTCCGGTGCCTCTGAGCCTCCTGCTGGTTGTGGTTCCCACTGCTGGAGGCACATCATAGGACACCTGCTGTATGGCAGGGAGAGGCACCACTTTCAAACTGGTTTGGTATTTGCACTGCCAACCTCTTGAATAGAATATTTAAGGCAACGTGCTTAACCACAAATTCACTCTGAATCACTCAACTATCTTAAAAGGCTAAATGGGAGTGGGTTTGTATTTCTTCGTAAACATTAAGCCCTTCAAAAACCCTACTCCAGCAATGTTTCAATAATAGGGGTTTCCAAACAGCCATCTCTTAGATGGGAAAATATGCAACCCATATAAAGCATAGAAAAGCCCTCTCACAACATAAATGTGCGAAACCAACATGGAATACGCAGGTGTTTCATCTCTTGAATTCCTCAGGTAAATTCCCCTTTTTCTTTCTTCCCTGAAACCGAACAACCATAATTAACATGGTTACCACAAGCAGAGAAGGCTTTGCAATTAATCCTACTTTAACTAAAAAGATTATATTCCTTAGTTCACAAAAGAGGCCAACTCAAAATATTGTTTCCAAAGTCTAAGCTTACATTTACCCCTTAAGGATTAACAACATAAAGAATACAAATTAGTTATACGGAAATTGTTCTGGGTCCTAAGGAAAACTGTGTAGCAGAAGAGACCAACCAACTCTGAGGTGTAAATAGGGGGATCCCCCGCTGCTTAGGGAAAGCAGCAACACAAATAATTGAGCCCGATAAGCTGCCCCTCACACTTGAAAACCACTTTACAATCCCAGTCAGATTCTGCCCTGAGGAGCATCTGCCTCCCATCATCTCCCAGCCCTCACTCCCACACCCTATAGCATCATTTATCCTTGTATCCTAGCTCATGGGGTTCTTAAGGACAGGGACCATTGTTTATTTAGCCTTGTATTGCTACTAGCCACCAAAGTGCAGGGATCTTGGGAGGCCTGAAGACCTCGATGAGCAATTAAAATTTATGAGGTTAGGTACTATGGAGTATATAAAATGGGGGCAAAAGGGGCCACCAAACTATGTCCAGGGAGAAGTGCAAAGCTTCTCAGAAGACACTTTGGCCCTGGAAGCTGAACAAGACTCTCTAGGACAAGAAGATCCCTTGCAGCTAGAAGCCTTACCTCGGTAGTACTGTTCCTGATTCAGTCCTCAGCATCAATACATGTTATGTGTGTCTATGTGTATATCCATGTATGTGTGTATGGTGGGCCTTCAAAGGGACGAGCCTGCCAAGGTGGACGCCAGAGCCTTTGCATGACAGTAGAGACCCATATAATCGCTGGGGGAATGTAAGAACATGGGAGGCAGAAAAAAGTTCAGAGAGGAGGCTCATGTGCCGGGCAGAAACGGTTTTCACCGAGGACTCCGGGCTTTGAAAGCTCCTGGGGTTATTAATCCTGACAGTGTCATGAAGATTCATCCCTAAAGACTCTTTAGCTAAAAGTTATGAAATATACTAAAAGAATTTTGTCTACAAATGTCTATAAGGGCTATTTGCAGCTTTTGCATACCAATGTACACCATCACTACACACATGAGCACACACGAGCATACACACACTTCTGCCTGTGAAACACATACATATGTATACATGCACATGTATATGTATGCATTTCTGGAAGTCTCATTCACACAAAGGAGGTAAAGGGGGCTCCTTTGAGTGACCACTGAAATTATATTTATTGTAATTTTCCCAAGAGGAAAAATCGAGAACTCTTTTAAAGTGAAAGGAAAAAAATTAAGATAACTTGAATCCTTTTTTTCTTTTTTTTTTTTTTTTCCTCTTACCATCCTTAAATATCAAAGACTATGGGGCGGCAGCAACATCCCCAGTGCAGAGTTCATATAGTTACATGATGGGGGGGGGGCAGTCTGGCTGACAGTACTGCTCAGTTACGAAACTTTTAACTGCATGATCTTGTAGGTAAGGTTCTAAGCTAGAGGACAACACAATCCCCTATCCCTTCACGTGCTTGGCTCAAAGAAATGAACGCCGGCTTCTTGACTTTCGACTTTGCCAGGTATTTAAAAATGTAAGATAAGATGATATTAGTGAGCTGCCTAGGAGACACTGAAAGGCTGGGCGCGGATCGTGGATAGCCTTGAGTTTCACCCCAGCAGATCCGCCCAGCGTAGGGCAGGAGGCCAGCACGCCCGCCCGCTCTCTGGCTCCGGAGCTAGCGGCAGGCGGCGCGCCGGCACGGAGGGAGGCAGGTACCCGGGCGCACCGCGCACAGAGCCGGGTCGCAGGGCGGGCATGCGGCGACTGTCAGAGAAGGCCAGCATCCTCCCCGGCCTGGGCAGGAGCCTGGGCCTCCGCCACTACTACGTGGACCGGCTACCCACCGATAGGTCACGGCAGGAGGCGGAGGCGCGACTGCGCCCGCAGGGTCTCCCAGGACGCGCTGCACCCGGCGCGGCGCGGGGGCGAGGAAGCCCAGGGCGGCGCCCCCGCATCCCCACCCCGCCCCGGCAGCCCATCCGCGTGGTCACCGGCCACGGGCTGAGGCCCCCGCGCTTGTGAGGGTGTGGGGGGAGGATGCGGCGTTACCGGGTCCCCAGCTCCGCCGCCCCGGCGATCCCGGAGATAAAAGTTTGCAGCATGCAGCTCGTCTGCAGTGCGAGTCACATCCGCCGCGCCACCTCCTGCAGCAGCCGCGCTCAGGGAAGGAAGGGATAAATTAAAAATTAAAAAATACAATAAAATAACTGTTGAAGCCGGTAGGCCCCGAAGCCGGCCGCTCTGCCTCCGGGCGTGCAGGCAGGCAGGAAAACCGCATCCCGCACCCACTCCCGCCCAGTCTCCGCGCCCGGCCTGGACCGGCCCCGCAGCACCCTCCGCACTGACCGATAACCTCCTGAAGCTCGTAGGCGTCCCTGCAGATGGGCCAGCCGACCGCCTGAGCTGCCGGGGCCGAGGCTGGGGCCGCAGCGGGAGCCGGGGCCGGGGTTGCGGACGCCGCCGGAGCCGGGGCCGGTGCTGATGTCGCGGCCGCCGGGGCCGCCGCCGCTGCCGCTGTCACCGGGGCCGCCTGCTGGGGAAGCTGGACGTGCACGGGCGAGCCGCTCGGCTCCGCCATGATGCTGCGGGAGGAGAGTGAGGGGACGCGCCGGCGGACCGACGACCTTCCACTTGAAACTTCCCTAGCCTCGTCACCCACACCTCTCGGCCGGCGCACGCCCTCCCCGTCCGCCGCAGCCGCCGCCGCCGCCGCCGGAGCCTGCCACGAGGGGAGGGAGCCGGAGGCCGAGCCGGGCGGAGGGAGGAGGCTGCGCGGCGGAGGCGGGGACGGGAGGAGGCGGCGGCCGCCGCGCCCGCCGCGCGCCCCGAACCTCGCGCGCGCGGTGCTCTCGGTGCTGCCGAGGGGAACCGCCGCCCCCTCCCGCCCTGCTCGCTGCCGGGGAAGTTTTCCAGGCGCGTTGAGCCGTGCGTCTTCGAGGGGTGCTTTCGGGGCTCACCCCCCGCTCCCTTCCTGCCCTCCGGGCGCCTCCGCCCTAGACAATCGCGCCCTGCAGAAGCAGCCCCCCTGGGACTCCGAGGGCGGGGTCGTTGAACGGCTGCCAGATTCTCGGCCGGCTAACTCTCCCCGGCTCAAGAACCTGGAGTTCTTTTTACAAGTTAGCGAGGGAGACACCTCCGCGGCGTCGGTTTTGTAGGACGCCGGTTAAAATGTAACCCAACTTGTAACTTTCCGGTGCTATACCTGGCAGGATCCCTTTCGCACCTTGCCGAAGGTGATGGCGGTGCTGCTCTGAGATGAAACCCGACTCCCAAAGTCCCTGGCTTTCTCTTTTTGTTCAAAGCCACTTGGAGCTCAGAGAGGTGATGTCAGGCAGGGGCTGTGAAGTTACAAGAAGTGGAGAGGGGCTAAGGAGTGTAACTCAGGGACAGAGCGCTGGCCTAGCGTGCTCAGGTTCCTGGATCTACACCCTCACTCACCCCCCAGCACCTTTTATGTGCTCAATACCATGCGCAGTGTATAGTACCTGCCTAGTAAACTTCTTAGGTTCGATACCAAGTACAAATAAATACATAAACAGTCACATTAACCCTTTAAGACCCTGAGGTCAGACAATAAGTTTCTTTGATGGAACATAAGGAACTTACTGGAGCATAAATTAACTGCAGTGGAAAGTTTTAAATAAATGCTGCCTTTTCAACACTCCCGGTATTACCTCATCTTTAAAATAGCTGTGGCAAAACCAGAGATCTTTCTAATTGCAGGTGTCACATTTGAATGTTCAACTCTGTTCTCTCACAGCGGTGACCACGATTAAATGATTCTTCTCTGGGGCTGGAATGCTCAGTGACTCAATAGCCATATTGGTTCTGTGGCCGACATTAGGCCGATCTGGTCTCAAGGGGGTTCAAGGTTTGAGGCAGAACAAAGCACGTGTAATATGCCATCAAACTCTTAACACCAGTGAAGATCTCCTTAAACTTTTAAAAAGATACTTCTGAAGAAACGTAGACTTTCGCTAAGAGAAAAACCAGTTGTCTAGTGAAAACAGGGATGCAAACTGATGTTTACTTAACCCCTCAGAACGCTATGGAACAGTTAGGATAAAGCAGCTCGCATGATGAACTAAGAATGTGTACCTCCTTTTATGCAGATCTATATTTAAAAAGCAAGTATATTCATTCTAATTTTGTCAAGAAATAGACTACTCCTTCACAAACAAACTCTAGGCCTCTGATGAACAGGATGGCTCTTTATCCCAAGCCACACCTGCCCTGTTTACCTCTGCATGAGCCGCTCCCATTCTATCCAAAGAACTTTTAAGGACCGCTTTTAGAGAAAGACTAAATGAGCATACCCCCTACTTTGTCGTACAAAGTTATAGCTTGACTTTCGATGAGGGAAGCCTTTAAGACGTGGTAGGAAAACATGATTCACGGATCCCAGTCAAACACAGATCAAATAGCTTCCCACAAAGAACAACTGTTCCCTAGTCAGAGACCAGATATCTGTCCCCAGCTGACCACCTTCCAAATGGCGACCAGGGAAGCCATTTGTAAGAACTGTCAAGAGCTCAAGGCAGTTTTTTTTTTGCTTTTAAATTGAAGATTAGGTTTCCACATAAGACCGCAAGCTCCAACATTATGGCTGGGAAAGGGACCTTCACCACAATAAACAAACAAACAAACAAAATCATCTGGCACAAAACATGGCTGAGGTACACAAACCCTGGAGTAGAATGAGGCAAACGTAAAGAGAAAACAATGGACCCTTCTTATTTTTCCTTTCTGTTTTCAAGTCTGAGAATAAATGAATCCTATATGCACTGAAAGAAGATTTCTTTGTATTTTAATGGCATCTTTGACCAGAAACACAATTTAAATTTAGTGATCAATTTCCAGGCAAAATGCCTCTTAAATACCTGTTTCCAAGTGTCAAGTACAAGTACTAATTTTCTTTGTTATTTATGGAAACATTAACTTGCAGATTTGATCTCATGCTTTTTATATAATTTTTAAAAAGCCATGCTCTCTTCCTCATATTTAAGCCTGATGACAAAGGTCTCTGACACTTGATGTTCTTTAAGCTTAGTTACTTATGGAAGGAGTGGGTTCTTGGGACACCCTTGCATGTTGTCATTCTGGTAAACCATTAGGAAAGCCACCAGAGGAGACAGACAGCTGGTCTGTGACAGGAACAGTTGTTCTTTGTGGGAAACTAAATGATCTGTGTCTGATTCAAACCTGCGATTGGTCTCAACAGCTCCATAGTTTTTTCCTATGTCTCCCAAACATTTCTGGCATTCGTAATTTCAGTCCATCGATTGAAAGTAGAAATATAAATTTATTTGACAAAATATGTGTCATATTTATTTGATCATTTATTTTTCTTTCCCCTTAAAAGTTCTACTGGGAAGAATGGGAACAACTTTTGGGGATATGAGCAGGTATGGTTCTTTATAAGGAGATCCTTGTTTGTAGGATTAGGATCCTCATAAAAGAGACCTGAGAAAAATCAATTATGGTGGCACACACCTGTAATCTCAGCACTCGGGAGGCTGAGGTAGAAGAATAGATAGTTTGAGGCCAGCCTGGGTTATATCAGGGAGACCTAGTTTCAAAAAGAAAGAGATCCTCAAAATCTATGTGCTTCTGCCCGTGCTTGTGCTTGCCTTTTCCTTCTTCCCAAACGTGTGTGTGTGTGTGTGTGTGTGTGTGTGTGTGTGTGTGTGTGATGTCTTGGGAATCAAATCTAGGGATGCATGTTGCATACTATCTGCTATAGTCCTCACCTCAACTGTAGAAACTAGAAGGAAGTAGCTATAGAAGAGAAATTGAGTTTTTACCAGAAACACAGTTTTCTAGCTCCCATAGTTGGACTTTCTAGCATCCACAACAGCTAGGAATAAATTTCTACTGTTATAAGCCACCCAGCCTAAGACATTTTGTTTCAGCAATGTTAATAGGTCCAGGGATTCTGGCCTTTACTTACTACTTATGAGTGACATCCCTGATATGATGTCTCCAGACATTGCTAAGTGTTCCATGGCTTATGTAAACTAAGAATACACATACTACAGTGTTGGTCTATTTGCAAAGAGAGTCTATAAATTCAGTCATTTATTCATAAGAGAGGATGGATAATCTCAGGCCCTAGCCTTGACAAAACACACTCAATTCAAATTTTACATACAATAATTTTCTGAATCTCTGATTTTGGAATTTAAGTAACTGTCTGAGTTTCAGTTTCCTCTTGTGTATGGTCAGCCTGGTAAATAAAATGTCTATGCAAGTTTTGGGGATGTAATTTGTATATCTTAAGTGGATATTAAAAACAAAAAACAAAAAAAAACCTTTAAATACTTTGGTGGTTTGAAAGAAAATGGCCCCCAAAGGAGTGGCTGTATTTGGAGGTATGGCTTTGTTGGAGTAGGTGTAGTCTTGTTGGAGGAAGTGTGTCATTGTGGGGGCGGGCATTGAGGTCTCATATATGCTCAAGGTACTGCCCAGTGTCTCAAAACACTTCCTCTTGCCTGCAAATCAAGATGTAGGACTCTCAGCTCCACCAACACCACATGTGCCCACACCACCATATCCCACCATGACAACAATGGACTAAACCTCTGAAGCTGTAAGACACCCCAATTAAATGTTTTCCTTTAGAAGAGTTGCCATGATCGTGGTGTCTCTTCACAGGAATAGAACACTGAATAAGACAGACACCACCACTATGATTGTCGTATATGCCAAGATGGTAATAAAATCTATTGGATTGAAATAGGGTTGCATTGATGATTATGACAAAGATAAGTTCCCCAAGGACAAGAGTTTTTGTTACTTTCATATGTTGAGGGGTGCCTAGGCCAAAACTGATATCTGGCACACAGCACACTCAGTAAATATGAGGTAAATGAAAGTGATGCTTTCCATCTTCTTTCGTCTCATACTGTTATTTTATTTGCAGTAATGTGGATCAAACCTAAATCCCTGCACATGCTAGGCAAGTGACCTACCATGCTGCAGCTCTGTGACACTTTTAAATTTATAAGGCAGGTATTGTGCAGCCATGGCTAATCACAACTCTTCCAGAGGCTGGGGTAAGGAGATGGAGAATGGGAGGCCTGCTGTGGCTACACAAAGACCCTGCTTCCGAAAAGAATTTACAAAAACATCTTTTAAGCATCTGAATGAGTCAATGTCAAATTCAGATGAGAATTCCGGGAGGTGGAGGGACTGACTGGAGAGCCATGGCCCCATAATCAAGCTAGAGAAGTGTTGATGTGAGCTCAGCCGCCATTGAAGAGACAAGGTAGATGACATAGGAGGCCAGACAGGGATATATAGGGAGAAATTGAAAGGTCTGATTTGCCCAATACATTAGTTAAAAGACACTACACAACACAATTTACATAATGTTTTGGAAATACATCTGATAATCAGGAGTTCGCTCATCATGAGAGATGTCCACTTTGCCCATGACTAACACATAATTTAGTCTTTTGAATCTTGGGACTTCCTAAGACCCCAGGCTTCCTTAGCTTCTTGAGGCTTCCTACTTTCTCTGTTCGACTCAAAGGAAATAGCTACAGGACAGACATTGAGCCAGCTTTTAATTGGACTGTCTTTCCCAGTACGTGCTAATGAAAAGGACCCATTGCTTTATTTTATTTAGCACCACCACTGCACCAAAGTCCAGATTTTCTACACTTCTTTTCAATATCATTTTACTTATTTGTTTGTTTGATTGTTTATTTATGGTGTTAAAGTTTCAATCAGTATGTTGATCTTGTGCTCTGTCACTGAGCTGTATTTCTAGACATTTACTATTATTTTAAACAGCAAACAAAACTCTATAAACATAAACTTAGTATTCTAGTGAATTTCCAGGTATAAATGTCTCCTGTAGCTGAAGTTTTCCTTGCCTGGCACCAAGGTCCCACAGCCACTTATACAATTCCTGTGTCCCGCCTGGTCCAGTCATGGCTCAGACTCAAGTAAACACACAGAGGCTTATATTAATTAAAACTGCTCAACTATTAGCTCAGGCCTACCACTGACTAGCTCTTACATTTAAACTCAGCCCATTTTTGTTAATCTCTATGTTGCCACAAGTTCCGTGGCTTTACCTGTGTGCCATTACATGTTGCTCCCTGGACAGCAGGCTGGCTTCTCCTGATTCAGCCTTCCTCTTCCCAGAATTCTCCTTGTCTGCTGGTCCTGCCTATGCTTCCTGTCTGGTTACTGGCCAATCAGCATTTTATTTATCAGCCAATCAGAGCAACACATATTCACAGAATACAGAACATCCCACAGCAGTTCCCCTGACCTTTATGATGAATTGATGAATGTGAATATATGGGGTCTGAGCATGTTAGTACACACCTGTAATCCCAGGACTTGTGGAGCTGATGGAAGAGGTAAGCCTGGTCTATACAGTGAGAACCTGTCTCTGAGAAGAAAAATAAATAAATAAAAACAAGAAAACAAGGTATATGAACCTTTTCAACTGTGAAGGCCAAACCACCTTGCAGTTAACATAGAGGCAGAAGTGTGACGTGCTTCCCACAGTCAACCTGCTGCTGACTGCGACACAAAGTCCAAAGCAGGTATGATTTGATTTTTAGGTTTAACACAGTGTAGTGTTGAGGTGTCAGAGTATTTGGTGCCCATTAATAACTGGAAAGAGATGTAAACCTTTTTTAAGCTGATTTATTACAAAGACATTGCCCTTTCAATTCATCACATGTGATTTATGAAAACAAATATATGTGAATTATAGCTTCAAGGCGTGTGTTCTCACTTATTTTCCAAATAGCTGTTGATATCAGCTTTCTACTGGGTTTTGTGTTATGCACAAAATTGCTCAGGGGACAATTAATGCCTCCTCATTAATCACAGAAATTTCTGAGCGTAATTTAGATGCTAGTATAGCAACCCCAACCTTAATTAACAGTCGCGTGTCTTTCTTTCTTTTTTTTTTTTTTTTTTTTTTTTTTTTGATTTTTCGAGACAGGGTTTCTCTGTGTAGCTTTGCGCCTTTCCTGGGACTCACTTGGTAGTCCAGGCTGGCCTCGAACTCACAGAGATCCACCTGGCTCTGCCTCCCGAGTGCTGGGATTAAAGGCGTGCGCCACCACCGCCCGGCTGGTCGCGTGTCTTTCTAGCTCTGGCTTCCCTGCAAGGATCTCAGCTCCTCATTGTATAAACTGAGGACATGGCCACTCCATGGTATGGTTGAGGAGAAGGTTGTAATTGTAGATATGAGAGAGAGAGAGAGAGAGAGAGAGAGAGAGAGAGAGAGAGAGAGAGAGAGAGAGAGAGAGATGGTCAAAATGGCAGGGTTATATAGAAAGGAGAAGCCTGAGCAAGGAAAGCCCATGATCTGGAGAAGTCGGGGTCAGGGTGAGAAGAGCCCGGATGCCAACACGAACTCTCTATCTGGTATTTGCAATGCTGAAAGAACCTGTAGTTTCTTTTGGACCTGGTAACCACTGGGAGAGGCAGCATGGGTTGCATGTAGGCTAAGGGTTGACCTCGCTTAGAAAGAGGGAGATAAGGTAAAGCACAATTTAACTGAACAATATCCTTTTGACAAGGAATGCTGAGGACTGAGCCTAGGGCGTCCTATATTCTAGGCAAGCACTCTGCCACTAAGCGTTATCCTCGACCACTCATTCAGTAAGTATGTTTTTAAGAATTAGGGAAGTATAAGTGTTTCGCTAGCTGCCATAGAAAAATAGAAGACAAAACTGGCTCAGCTCTTAAGGATTAAATGACTGCTGGACTTGTTAGTGGATGTCTTTAATCCCAGAACTCTCTGAGTTTGAGGCCAGTCTGGCCTACATAGTCAGTTCCAGGCTAGCCTGAGCTATGTAGTGAGACCTTGTATCAAAACAAAAACAAAAGAATCAAATGAGACAATAAAATTCATTTTACTCAGTGTCCAGACTTCTGGAACCCTGGTTACCCCTCAAATATCTAAATACTTAATTAGGAAAAATAATAATCAAAAACATAAGTCACATGTCCATTTGGAAAAATATGTCAAAGAATAAGTAAGTGCCAGGTAGGTGTATAATATAAAACACAATAGAAAGTGATTTCAAGAGATAATTTTGGAAAAAGAAATAAGATTGCACACCTAAAATCCTTGCACTTGAGATGCCCCTGAGCTCAAGGCAGGCCTGGATTACAAAACCAAACCCTGCATCAAAGAGTAATATTATTAGGCAGTTTGTCATTCAAGTAAATAACTGCTTTTACTATTGACTGCCAAAATCTTTTTTTAAAAAATTATATGCATGTGTGTGGGTGCTGATGAGGGCCAAAAAAAGGGTGTCAGATGCTCTGGACCTGGATGATAGACCACTGTGAGCTGCCTGGCATAGGTGCTGAGAACCGAACTCGGGTCCTCTGGAAAACACAGAACACTCTTAACTGCTGAACCATCTCTAGCCACTATTATTTTTAAAGTAATAACAACAACAAATTGTATTCTTCTAATGAAAAAGTGAGTATTTCCAAGAGAAATCGCAGAAATAGCAAGAAAATAGAGGAGGGCTGGGCTCACTGCCCAGGGGTACATGAGGAACTAGGCTGCATTTCTAGCACTACAAAAAAAATTGAAATTGAAACTGGGTTGGGGGTGACAGTGGGAACGGCAGCTAGAGACCCATCAAGCAAGAGCTGTAAGCACCGGACGGTGAGAGAGCAGAAACGACCCTGGAGAGCAGAAAGAACTCTGATGGAAGAAGATGGAGAGCCAGCGGCCAGGCCTATATCAAAGGAGCCGTCCAGGTGCATGCGCATATGTCTACACAGTGAGAGCAGAGGGACCATGTCATGCCAAAGATGCTGGCTCAGCACCCCGCACTGCCGTGCCAGAAAGCCAGTCCAGTATTGCCAAATCTTCACATCGTTCCAAGGGAAGCCAACAGATGATCCCATGTGAGACTTCCCAGTTTTGAAATACTTGCCCAAGTTTATAAAATACCATACAGAATCTGATGCTATATATACGTAGTGTTTTTTTTTAAAAAAATTATATTAAGTAAAATGTTTGAGTAAATACATATTTAGTGAAATATGGATTTGAATGGTAAACTCAAAATCAAGTTGTTAGCCCTGGAGAGGAAAAGGATTGGGGAAGAGAGAGGAAAGGGACCCAAAGGACTTCTGTTACATCTGTGATGTTTTATGACTTTAATAAAAATCCGTAATAAATATGGCAACACAATCGGATTGTTAGAGTGTGTCGTAGGTTTGTGAGTTTTTATTACATTACTGCCATGCTGTTCTTTATATTTGAAATATCTTACAATTAAAAAACAATAACACTTCGCAGGCCAAATGAAACACTGGTATCCACACCATTCTACTCAAGAGCTCTTTCCAGCCCTGAAGTAGCATTCTTGCATGGCCATAGGGCTCATGCCGAGGTCAGACCAGTGAGTAATAGTTTGGTTGCCACAAAGCAAGGCCCATGGGATATAAATGGTTTGCAGCCTGCACGGGCATCTCAATCACGTATTCAGCTTGTTCAGAAAGAAAAATGTCCTCATGCTAACTGTATGCAAAGTTACTTGTTCATAGTTCTAACTCTTCAGGAAAATGAGAAGTTTGAACTCATGAGTTGGAAGCTAGGCCAGGCAATATAGCAGATCCCATCTCAATAAACAAAGCAATCAGGGAATGTGCGGGAGGGGTAGCCCAGTGAGTAGAGCACTCACCATGACTGTATGAGGCCCTGGATTCTTTGCCAGTACTGACACGGAATCCTCATATGTGATTGTATGGGTAAAAATTAGATATTTTATGATTGCAGTGTACAACCTGAGTTTAAAATGTGACACTCCAAAGAACACTGCTGTGATATGACATGGGAAAGCCACACTAACCAGCAAAGCAAGGATAGCTCATCCAGGTAGCAACATTTGAAGACTCTCTGTTCAAAAATCACTTTCCTGGCCAGGCGGTAGTGGCGCACGCCTTTAATCCCAGCACTCGGGAGGCAGAGGCAGGCAGATCTCTGTGAGTTCGAGGCCAGCCTGGTCTACAAAGCGAGTTCCAGGAATGGCGCAAAGCTACACAGAGAAACCCTGTCTCGGAAAAAAAAAAAAAGAATCACTTTCCTGAAATAGACATAGGATTGAAACATAAAGCAAAATAACAAATGAGAACAGTGAAATCTTTTTGAACTAAGAGGTCTGAAATAAGAGCTACTTGTAATACTTTGGGCATTTTTTTTAACCTTACAGGTCTTTTGCTTATATATTATGGTCTCTGGTTTTGTGTTTTTATAGGATTTCTGTGTGTTAAAAATGTATGAATCTCTGTGTACATGCTTTTCTTATGATTTTACTTTGGCTCATTTTTTATGTTTGTTTTGTTCTATTCCAGTTTGGGTTTATATTATTTTATATTATTGTTATTATTATTACTATTTTAGGTGAGTGTTTCTTATCTACTAAGAGATAGAGCAAAAAGAGTTTGAATTTGCATAGGTGGGGAGGATCTGGGAGGAGTTGGGGAAGGGGAAACAGTAGTCAGAATATACTGTATTTAAAATCTATTTTCAATTAAACGTGCCATATTAAACTAAAAAGAAACCTTTTTGGGGAGGTTCATACCAAAATCAAAAGGAAGGTGTGGATATGTTTCATACATCCTTTTGCCCTGCTTGCAAGGCCTCTCCCATCCTCCAAAGTGCTACATTTGTTAGAGCCAACGAACCTGCATGACATTTGCGTCATCCAAGTTGAAAATCCTCTCACTGAGGGTATAAGTGATTTTTCTCAAGCATTTGTTATAGCAAGAAACAGCTAACATCCACCCTAATGGTTACAGCCTGTCTACCTCTACAGGCAAGAGCAATAGCCTCTCTTTAGGCAATCTCCAATCAAGACAATGGTGATTGTCCTCATTGCCTATCCTACCACCTTTCTTTATTCAAGTCCCAAGAAGAACCTGGAAGGTGAGGAACATGGTATGACCTGGAGACAATGCAGAACGTACACAAGAATGAGGGAACTGGTTTTGGGAACACAATGTTGGACCTGACCTGACAGAATTTATTGTGAAGAGATCACTAAGCAGAGGTTTCCTCTTTAATATTACAGCTCAGGGGTCTGACAAAGTTGCTAATGGTTATTGAGCTGTCTGACAGAAACATTCTTATAAAAATGGTCAGTGTTCTGGGGATGTAGCTTAGTCATAGCGTATGTGTTAGCCATAATTTTAACCTTTAACACACACAGACCACAGAACTCCATCATCACCAAGGACAACAACAAAACCATAAGTGATCTTAGAATATATACCTTTCATTAGGACCTTGAAACGTGGACTTGCAAAGGGAAGCCCAGTTCTGTTGTGATTTGAATGTGAAATGTCCTTAGGGGTTTGAATTCTGAAATCAAGTTTGAAGACTTGGACCCTGACCAGTAGTGTTGTTTGGGAAGCTTGTGGAACCTTTAGAAGATGGAGCCTTGCTGGAGGAAGTGAGTCACTGGAGGTGAGTCTTGAGACTGTATGGCTAAGTCTTACTGCCCCTCTCTGTATCATGAGTACAGATGCAAAGTAGTCAGCCAGCCTCCTGTCCCTGACACCATCCATGCATCCCGTGCCTGCTGCCGGGTCTCCTCCACTGTGGTGGACTACATCTGTCTGAAATGGCAACCCGGAATATAGGCTTCTGCCTTCCGCTGCTTTTGTCAGAGAATTTCATCAAGACAAGGAGAGAGTAACTAAGAAGAAGTTCCTCCCATGGTTGCTCTTGGCTGTGGGCTATGTCTCACCATGGCAATTACTGTCACTGATTTGGAAAACTGAAATGCAGTGGGATCCTGAGGTGACAGAGTCTAGGCTGGGTTACTTAATTATCAGTGGTAAGGTGGATGTCATTATCAGATAATGAATAGCAGGGGGAAAAAAAATCAACAATCAGAACATCCTGACCCTTGAAGATGCCTGACTTGGCTAGTTAATTATGGCCTTCTTAAAAGTAGAATTGATATGAAGCCTAATAAATTTCTACTTGATATGTATTAATGATAGCAGAGAAATACAAATTCCTGGACAAAAATTTAATTCAAATGATAAGAATGAAAAAGTGTTGTACTTCAACAAATTTTAAGCCTTTAGCCTGTTTGTAGGTCCAGAGCCCACCAAATAAAGAGGAGGTTGACTCTCCTTGATGAAGAACTCAAGTATGTGTTATTGAAATTTATGGGTACTCATTTTCCCATCCTTCCCCTAAAGGGAGCTAGAACCCTTTACCAGGTGCTTCGGAGAAAATGAAATAATCAGATGTCTCATGTGCTTTTTCGATATTAGCTCTGAACTGGCGTTGACTTTAGGGGACCTGAAATGGCCACAGTGGCCTGGCAGTGGGTGAACAATGGAGTGTTAGCTGAGGTGCAACTCACAATAGGCGAAGTCAGTCCCAGATCCTATCCTGTTTCAGAATACGTAATTGGACTCCATATAACCAACAGCTGTCAGAATCCCCACAATGGTTCCCAAACCTGTGGAGTGAGGACTGCTGTGGTAGGAAAGCCAAATGCAAGCCGGTAAAGCTGCCTCTGCCTGGAAAATAGGGGTGTATCTCAGGGGTGCAGTGCTAACACTGGGGAAAATGGGTAAAGAAGAAAAGAAAAACATTTGACCATGGGCTGCCAAGTTACCACGTAACCAGAACTGTCTACCATAAGCTGAGTGCTATCTGACACACCCAGCCAAAAGCTGGACATTGACAGAAGTACTCCATCATCAAAATGAAGATGCACATGTATGCTGAGTAGCAGGTCTTGAAGGCAAACGGTAAACTGCGTGCAAAAAGCATCCCTGGGCCCAGGATACCTCCTCTTCCTGCTATATGCCTTCTCCTTGCCAATCTGCAACTGCAGCTTCTCAGGGAGTGCACTATGATGAGATGGTAGAGGAAGAGCCTATTTGGGCCTGATCTACAAATGGTTCTGCACACTACACAGGCCCCACCCCAAAGCAGACAGCTACAGCGCTATACCCTCTCTAACGGGACAGTGAGGAAGGAACATCTTTTCAATAGGAAGAAGTTTGGGCAGGGCCCCTGTTCTTGCACGTTATTAAGAAGCCAAAGTGGCTAGACATGAAATTGTATGTGGATTTGTGGACATAACGGATGGTATTCCCAGATGGTCACAGACTTGAAAGGAACATGATTAGAAAACTGGTGACTCAGTCACTATTACCAGAAACAAAGTTGTTGCAGTGACAACATTAACAGCAAATATGAGCGCCACATCGTGTCTATCAGCTTTCAGTCTCCAAATTATCCAGCATCCAATTCCAGTGGAAGGGATAAAAAAAAAAATCTATAGTGGACCATAAAATGACTCAGTTGCAATTTATACAACAGACAGGCTTAGGAGATAGCTTTGTATTTGCAAAGAAGATGTTTACATTTTGTGTTGCATGAGGGTTAGAGTCACATATACCAAATAAAGCCAACTAATGTTATGATCAAGCCATGGCTGAAGTGAAATGAAAGCTAAAGTCTAATACAATGTACTTTCATTTGGTTTTGAATGGTCTCCAAAGTTCATGTGATAAAGTTTTGGTGCCTATAAAGCCACTATTAAGATGAAGGGTCCAAGAGAAGCCTGGAGGTCATTGGGAGTTGCCCTTGCCTGTGGGAACAGAAATGACACCTTTCTGCTGGATGGCCAAAGGTGAGGGGATTTGTTCCTGCAGGTAATCCTAACACAATATTCTTCTGCATACAAAACAAGAAAGAGCAAACATGTAATGGACTGAAAACTGTAAGAAGACCTATTCTATTTACAAGTCAGTCATCTAAAGAATTTGTTAGAATAAATGAAAAGGGGGTGTCTGATGCATGCGATAAGGAGGGTGAGCAGGGGTCGGGGAGAGGGCAGGGGAGTGAGCAGGGATGCAGGGCAGAGGGCAGGGGAGTGAGCAGGGATACGGGGGAGAGGGCAAGAGACTGAGCAGGGGTGGAGCATAGGCCAAGAGAGCAGACAATCACTGAAGGAAGAGGGCAGGAGAGTGCTCAGTCAGGGCTGTGGGGAGAACATAGAGAGTGATGATAGCTACTCTCATCTATTAAGTGGCTTTCATCCTGCTATTCTGTTAATCTTTTGGGTCTTGACTCCATGGTACAAATCATGAAAGTCTGGTCTCAAACACTCAGCATTTCTAAAACAAACAGAAGAATATATGACTTGACCTTGCTCAAGGAGCTATTTGAGAACATATATATTTGAGGACATACAGCTTTTGGAGTAAAGTAATGCAGGCTGACACACCATATTTAGGAAAGACACCAGGGGCCCTCTTCCAAACTCACTCACAGCATCTGTTCCAGGCTTTCTACAGAAGACTGTATGCAATTTCTGCAGAGGTGGGCAAGAGGAGTTGTCCTGGGCCCCTAAGGCCTGTTGGAATCCAGTGGAATGAGGCTGGACCTCTGACAGATAGGCCCGGTCTCCTCTTTAGGAGTTGAGGCCTTCAAAAGCATGGTAGACGTGGTAATTAAATCCATCAATTGCTTTGCTTAACAAAGTCACATGAGAATATGAGAGCAATCCGGCGCCCACTGATATCCAGGGTTGATTCAGCTGATCTGGCTGGTTAGGCAAATGTCTGCTTCTTAGCTCCTCACTCCATCTTCTTCTCTCCCATAGTTCCATGCTCCCTGGACAAGAACAGCCTTCCCAGACAGAGAACCATCCTTCGGTCAAGGATGTATGAGTAGCTGTGAACCTCCAAGCAAGATTGAGGATGTAGCATGCATGATTGATTAAGCACCCACAGAACTGCCCATCAGGTTATGGTTTTCTGGCAAGGTTGAAAGTGAGGACTGTGGACTACAGCAGATAGAGGAAAGTCAGTGATTCTAAGGATACAGAGGGCTGTTGGATCTAACACAAAAACACAGCCTCCCAGATCTACAGGGTCACATGCACATGCACACAGGGCAGGGGATGTCAGCATTTGACTGGTGCTTCCGCTCAGTGTGGTAGAGACAATTGCATTTTTTTTTCTATAGTTGTATATGTGGAAGAAGTAGAAGACAGGAAGAAGCTGGAGAAACACACAGCCTTTCAGAGCTGAAAGAAACTAAAAGATCAAATGAGCAAGAGGCTGACGAAGTTCACCTCGGCTGTGAGTGTAAATTACAGTCTTACCATGTGGGCAGCCAGAGGACAGTGGAGTCAGGGCTTGGCCTGTCCTCCCACTGTAGGCTCCTGCAGGGTGAAACCTGCTGTGTGACTGACACATTGTTCTTTGCTTAAGGTTTGGTTATTTTCATTTTGCTCCTTACTAGTTTTATTTCCTGCCTTTGAAGGCATTTTTTTTTCTTCCTCTCTGGCTGACGAGTTGTAAGTACAAGCATATCAAAGCCCAGGAACTCACTCATGCTTTGTGGTATTTCTCTTCATCAGATGGATTCCCTTAAGAGTCAGCTAGGGTGCATTTTAGCTATGACTAGAGCTTGAAGTTAGGTACACTCTTGGACAGCCAGCAGGAAGGGAGAATGGTCTGATCTTGTGGTCCAGCCCAAAGACCTCCTTCAGGGTAACAAAGGGTAATTCACTGACCCTGCCTTGCTCTGGCCCTTCCCAGCCAGCCTAAGCTGCAGTCATTGCTTCAGGGTCTCTTGCCAAATCCTACAGTATTCTGATTTAAGTATCCTTGGCGCTCCGGCCACTTGCCCTGTTCAGCACCGTCACAGCTTGCTTCCTCACCTGCCAAGCATTCTGCCCACACTCCTGTCCCCTCTTCAGCTAGGCTCTGGGGATTCCCTAGACAGGAAGACACCCTGCATTTCCAGTGACAGCTACAGCACTGTCTTCCAGACATGCCACGGTTGTTTCCAACTGTCCCTCAGGTGCTTGTTCGTTACAGCAGTGGTCCTCTTTATGGCCAATTCAAATGGGTTTGAGGACAGTTACCATAAAGTTTATTTTATGGTTACAGTTTAAACTTTAAAGTCTATCAATATGGAAATTAAAACACCAGTTTGAATCACAGTGTTTTGGGTGGGTAAGCACTGGCTGCGCTCTGCTTTGCAAATTCTCAGTGCTGTGTATTAAAACTTAGCAACTGCATTCACCTCTTAAACAGTCTTACCTCATGGATTACTTAAAATTCAATGGATTAGGTAGAAAACTTTTTCCTTTGTAGTTTTTATCACTTAAGCATACATCTGTAAATTTTGTATTTTACTTTAAAATATTTATTCATATTTGTGTTTATGAGGGGTGTGTGTGTGTGTGTGTGTGTGTGTGTGTGTGTGTGTGTGTGTATGTGTATGCCTACATGTGCGTGGTTACCAGTGGAGACCAGAAGTGGATGTCAGATATCTTGGAGATGGAGTTACAAGTATGTACCAGCTGCCTGACATGGAAAGGGGGATTTGAACTCCAGCCCTCGAGACAGAGCAGCAAACACTCTTGACCACTACGCCATCTTCCCAACCTCTCTCTGGGTCTCTCCATCTTCTCTCAAGCTGTGTGGACTACTTTTATTATTTTGCCCAGCTTTATGTAAACCACACAGCATGTACTAAAAGTGATTTCACTTTAGAGTGTGTAAAATTAAGGCACAAAACCAAGGGCTCCCTGGGAAGCTAATTCTTCTAATGTTGCCTTTCTAATGTCCCTTAAGGAAGGAGACATTTAAGGTGTCTTGGTGTGTGTCCCCGCCCCCCCACCCTGTAGATAGGGCATTACTTGGCAGGGGCAGCTGGGGGCATGTCTGAAATGCAGGACTGCTTTGGGGATTCCACTGACAGATGGTGTTTCTATTACTACCGGCTTTGTGGTTTGCAGAAGTGAATGGAATGTTCTGCTGTATTTTAACCTTTTACTTACACACTTTCACCAACTTTAGATTGTCTCAGCCCCAACGCAGACAATTCAAATGACTGTAGCTCTTGTCAGGCTTTAATTACCCTGTGAAAGGATCAAATACTTTGTTAAACAATGTCTGGTTCACGGCAAGGGAATTAACACCTCACCATTTCACTTTAGACAGTCTGCGTGAAAGGCAAGGACTTGTACCTTTCTGCTTGAAGGAGTGGGGTGAATCCTTCAGGGTGTGCCACCAAATAGGTACAATGAGTTCACACATACCTTGGAGTTTCTGAGGTGGAATCTAGGACAAGGATTACTAGGCACTGAGAGAATGCATAGTTATACTTGGAGAAACAGAAGTTCAGTGCCCCTGGGTGTGAATCTGGGGCTAAGAGGTGTGGTTATAATGGTCAGGGAATCCCAATGCTGGTTGCACATTGGAACCTGGCTGTTTGTTTGTTGTTTGTTTGTTTTTAAGTTCTGATGTCCAAGCCTTAACCCAAGCCAGTTCATCAGAACCTCTATGGAAGGGCAGGGTCCCAGTGTTGGGTATCGAGAAAGGTATCCCCTAGGCCAGTACTTCTCAACCTTCTTAATGCTGCCACCCTCTCATATAGTTCCTCATGTTTTGGTGACCACTCCCTCCCCCCCCACACAATCAGAAAATTAATTTCATTGCTACTTCATAACTGTAATTTTGCTACTTATATGAGTCATAATATAAATATCTGTGTTTTCCCATGGTTTCAGGAGACCCTTACAAAAAAGTCATTTGAGTCTCAAAGGGGTCACAACCTACAGGTTAAGAACCACTGCCCTGTACTGTGGAACTTTGAAATGCACTGTTCTTTGCTTCTAGATCCAGAGGACCAAGGCCAGGTCTTCCCACCTTGCTTTCCCCATACCTGTCTCTACCATAAATGCATCACTGTCTGCCAGGAATCACCTCACGGAGGCACTAGCCTCTTGCATCTCTCTCCCACCTACTGACCCATCACTCATCAACTCCTTCAGATCGAACTATTCGTAAATGCAAAGACATGCTTAAGACAGGAAGTTGGAGCCAGACATCTAATCTGAAATCATGCTTCAGACTTACATGGGGAGGGTGATAGAAGGTAGTGGATCTTCTATAGAAACATAATGTTCTCAGCTTAAGATACTACTAATCATGGGGGAAAAATCAATGAGTAAATATACAGAAGTCACTTTTAGAGCTGCATGCAAATTGAAAACATGCAAAAGTATATATTTCAACACAATTACATATGGAAATTAGTGATACATGTGGGGAACCTGGCACACAGCAAATGTTCAAGACAAGCTGCCAGGAGGTGATTTCTTTGTTTTTCTCACCATTTGTCTCATACAGTTGTTTTCCACCATGCAACTATTTTTTTCTCCCCACATAACTACTACCAGTACATGGTTCTCATTGCCTATAACTATATGGAGGGAAGATTTGAGAAGAATGTCTATAGTTCTCTGTACATTTCCTCCTTACCCATGAGCCCAGGTAAATGTCAGGGAAAATAAGTGTAGCAGGCTTTGTTGAACTGCTAGCCCCCAAAGTTTCATGACACAGAAACTTATTATTTATGAATGCTCAGCCTTGGGCTTGTTTCTAGTTAGCCTCCCCCTCCTCTAAAAAGAAAAACCAACTTACATTAACCCATTTCTTTTAGTCTATGTGCTGCCCTGAGGCTTGTTTACCTCATCTACATTCTGTCCAACCTGCTTCCTCCATGTCTGGGTGGCTGGTCCCTTGCTGGCTGGCCCCTGGCTCACTGGATCCCCTTTGCTCTCTGCCTGCCAGCCCTGCCTATCCCTCCTCTGTCTAGCTATGGATCATTCAACTTTTCATTAGACCAAACAGGTGCCTTCAGCAGGCAAGGTAAAACATCAGCAGATCTTTACATAGTTAAACAAATGCAACACACCTTTACATAGTTAAACAAATATTCTATTTCACAACAAATAAGAATCAAGGGAGTGAAAGTGCTGGGCTTGGGCTGGGCAGGACGGCAGGACTATGCATGGAGCAATTTTGCAAAGTCAACTCAGAGAGACTCATGGTGCCCTTAAAGCTAGAGTAGGTAATTCACCCCACTAGCATCTGAGATGAGGGGGAGCTGGGGGTAGATTATGTCAAATTGGGCCAGTAGCGGCAGCCATTGGTGAGCTGTAGAGGGGAGTGGGAATGAAAAGAGAGGGTTGGCTAAGAGATCAGAAAAGCCCCAAGAGACACCACTGAAGGGAAACAAGGGCAGAGGCAACAGTGGTGTCTTGGAGTTAGCAGGTATTTGGGACACCCAGGAAAGGATCTGAAGCTAGTTGAAATGGCCACCTCATTGCAGTGGGCTGAGATGCTGAGTTGAAGATGAGGCCTTCAAGAGAATAATCTCTCAGGAAACAGAACATGGACCACTTGCCTTGTGCATTAGGGAAAATGGCACCCCCACTCTCACATGCTTCTCTGTTGCAGTTGGTATTTGAATCTCCGAACTCCTAGCTACCCAAGGGTAGCACATGGGGTTATAGAGAGGACCAGGAGGAGTAAGGTGAAGTCAAGGGTGGGTTGGGGTTGGTGGATAGCCAAATCATATTGTCACTGTAACCAAAGTTATGACTTGGGCAAATAGTCAAGGCCCTGAAGTCCATTTTATCCATTGCCAAAGAACACTATGGATGCTTTGATATGAAATAGAGAGGTTTGGGGCTCATTAGAGAGCTCCAGAGAAGAAATTAGTTAAATGTGTTATAGTTTGTATCGTTATAAAAGAAGCAGTGTCTGCTGCCTCTTCATTGTGTGTACCCCGTGTCAAATGTGCTCCCCTGGGAAAGAATCATGTGCCGAGAGCAGTTCTGAAAGCCAGCCCTCAAGTCTGGTCCACACGAATTTCTTTAGTGATGAAGCATAATTACTGACAAGAACCTGTATTTTTGTTTTGGTGCAGTACACACATCACTCACTTACTAATCACTGCTCCAGGACATTGTTGGCATGATGCTGGAGAGTATTGAGAAAGGGCTTATGAGGTAAATAAAATAACCCACAGCTAGTAAGCAAAGAAGGGGGAGGGGAGGCCAGGTTGAAGACATACTGACTCTTCAGAGATGAAGTCTTTCAGGACCCAAATCAGGATGCCTGTAGTCATCTCTGGTCACTTCCCTTCAAGTGCTTTTTCCCCAAAAAAACCTGCTTCTTCCTTGCAAATCCTTGTCCCTGGTCACTGCCCTGATTGCTCAAAGTGATCAGGCAGCTTGTGTGACCAAGGCTGGAACATTGTCCTAGAGGGCCATCTTCACATTCTGGATTCTGGGGATGGCACAGGGTTCTTGCAGAATACTTTGAAAAAGGAGTCTTGCCTAGTCATCCATGGCCTAAAACTCTTCCAGTAGTTCAGACCACCTAGATAGAAAGTTAACATGTGAGGTCTTATCCCTACCACAAGGAATATTGTCTACTTTAGAATTTTTTTTTGCATTTTAAAATGATTCCCACAGGGGAATAATAGCCAATGACATCAGGGACCACATACTTGTGCGTGCTGAATGCCAGGGCCATCCCTACCCTTAACTTCATTTTTGTGACTGTATGAGGATGATATGCCAATTCTCACTAACAGATAAGGAGACTGTCCTCCCTAGAGCTGCAAAAGATCAGCAGCTGCATCTCCCCCTTCCCCCATCCTCTCTGCTCACATGTCCTGTGGATTCCATATACCATCCCCTTACTCATTGTTGTATCCCAGCACCCAACTCAAACAGGCACCCCCTGCTCAACCACAGGCCATGCCTGCAAAAACCAGGTAGGCTTCTTTGAGAAAATCAACGAGATAGATAAACCCTTATCCAAACTAACTAAGAGTTGGAGATAGTCAAATTAACAAAATCAGAAGTGAAAAGGGGGACATAGCAACAGATACCAAGGAAATCCAGAGAATCATAAGGACATACTTTTAAAACCTATATTCCATCAAATTGGAAATATAAAAGAAATGGAAAATTTTCTCAATAGGTACCACTTACCAAAGTTAAACCAAGATCAGATAAACCATTTAAACAGCTCTGTAACTCCTAGTGAAATAGAAGCAGTCATTAAAAGTCTCCAACAAAAAAAAGTCCAGGGCCAGAAGATTTTAGCATAGAATTCTACCAGACTGTCAAAGAAGAGTTAATGCCAATACTCCTCAAATTATTCCACAAAATAGAAAAAGAAGGAACATTGCCAGATTCATTTTATGAGGCCACAGTCACCCTGAATAAAGACTCAAGAAGGAACAAGAATTACAGACCAATTTCCCGTATGAACATAGATGCAAAAATATTCAATAAAATACTTACAAACGGAATCCAAGAACACATCCAAAAGATAATCCACCATTATCAAGTAAGTTTCATCCAAGAGATGCAAGGATGGATCAATATATGAAATCAGTAAATATAATCCACCATATAGACAAACTGGTAGAAAAAACTCACATGATCATTTCATTACATGCAGAAAAAGCCTTTGACAAAATCCCAAACCCCATCATGATAAAAGTCCTAGAGCGATTAGGGATACCAGGGACATATCTAATTATAACAAAAGCAATTTTCAGCAAGCCTATAGCCAACAAATTAAATGGAGAGAAACTCTAATCAATCCCACTAAAATCAGGAAAAAGACAAAGTTGTCCACTCTCTCCATATCTATCTAATAAAGTACTTGAAGTTTTAGCTAGATCAATAAGACATCTGAAGGAGATCAAGGGGATTAAAAAAAATGGAAAGGAAAAAGTCAACGTATTTTTATTTGCAGATGATACACATAAGTGACCCTAAAAATTTCTCCAGGGAACTTCTACAGCTGATAAACACTTTCAGTGAAGTGACTGGATACAAGGTTAACTCTAAAAAGAAAATCAGTAGCCCTCCTATATACAATGACAGACTGAGAAAGAAAACATGGAAACAACACCCCTCACAATAGCCTCAAATGATGTAAAATATCTTGGGGTAACTCTAACCAAGCAAGTGAAAGACTCATATGATAAAAACTTCAAGTTTTTGAAGAAAGAGGTTGAAGAAGATATCAGAAGATGGAAAGATCTCTCATGCTCATGGATTGGTAGGATTAACATAGTAAACATGGCCATCTTCCAAAAAGCAATCTACAGACTCAATACAATTCCATCAAAATCACAACGTAATTCTTTACAGACCTTGAACAGACAATCCTCAACTTTATATGGAAAAATAAAAAACTCAGAATAGCTAAAACAATCCTGAATGATAAAAGAATTGCTAGATATCCCACCATTCTCAATTTCAAGTTGTGCTAAAGAGCTATAGTAATAAAAACCACATGGAATTGTCATAAAAGCAGACACATTGATCGATAGAATCAGATCAAAGACATAGATGTAAATCCACATACCTATGGACACCTGGGTGGGTTTTTTTTTTTTTTATAAAGAAGCAATAAATACACACAAGAAAAAAAGACAGCATCGGCCAGGCGGTGGTGGCACACGCCTTTAATCCCAGCACTAGGGAGGCAGAGCCAGGCAGATCTCTGTGAGTTCGAGGCCAGCCTGGTCTCCGAAGCAAGTTCCAGGAAAGGCGCAAAGCTACACAGAGAAACCCTGTCTCGAAAAACCAAAAAAAAAAAAAAAAAAAAAAAAGACAGCATCTTCTACAAATGGTTCTGGTCAACCTGGATGTCTGCATGTAGAAGAATGTAAATAAATTCATATTTATTACCCTGTACAAAATTCAAGTCCTAGTAGATCAAAGACCTCAACATAAAGCCAGATATACTGAACCTGATAGGTGAGAGAATGGGGAGTAGCATTTAATGCGTTGGCACAAGAGACAACTTTCTGAACAGAACACCTGTAGCACAGGCACTAAGATCAACAATTAATAAATGGGACTTCATGAAGCTGAAAACCTTGTGTAAGGCAAAGGACACTATCAATTGGACGAAGTGGCAGCCTACAGAATGGGAAGATAGTTGTCAACTCCAGATCTGATAGAGGACTAATACTCAAAATACATAAAGACTCAAGAAACTAGATATCAAAAATCCAAATAATCTTACACAAAAATGGGGTACAGATCTAAACAGAATTCTCAATAGAGAAATCACAAATGGATAAGAAACCCTAAAGATATGCTCAACATTTTTAGCCACCAGGGATATGCAAATCAAAACTGCTTTGAGATTCTATCTTACACCTATCAGAATGTCTAAGATCAATAACACAAATGACAGTGCATACTGGCGAGGATGAGGAGCAAGGTGGACACTCTTCTATTGCCGGAGAAAGTACAAACGTGTAAAACCACTATGGACATCATATGGCAGTTTCCTATGGGAATTGATCTACCTTAAGGCCCAGCTATACCACTCTTCAGCATATATACAAAAGATGCTCTATGTTACCACAAGGACACTTGCTCAATCATGTTCACTGCAGCTTTATTCTTAATAGCCAGAAACTGAAAACAACCCAGATGTCTCTTAACAGAAGAATGGATAGAGAAAATGTGATACATTTACACAATAGAGTATTACTAAGCTGCTTAAAAAAATGACATCATGAAATTCACAGGCAAATGGAACTAGAAAAATAAATCTTGAGTGAGGTAGCCCAGACCCAGAAAGACAGTATGGTATGTACTTACTTATAAGTGGGTATTAGCTGTTAAATAAATGATAACCAAGCTACAATCTGTAGACCCAGGGAGGTTATGTAATGGGATCTGGGGGGGATGCATGGATCTCCCTGGGGAGGGGAAATAGAACAGATTTAACAGGTGGACTGGGGGTAGGGGTGGGTGGGGATGGGAGCTAGAGGGGTTGAGTATGGGGGGATGAGAAAGAGAGTTCAGGAAAAGATGGCTGGAATTGGGGGCTTGGGAGGGTGGTGTGAAAACCTGGTGCAGGGAAAACTGCCTGGAATCTGTGAAGCTGATCCTAATGAGGACTCCTAGTAATGGGGATATGGAGTCTCAACTGTCTGTCTCTTGTAGCCACATAAGGCTTCCAGTGGAGGGACTGGGTTATATTCAATTGAGTTGTAGGCCAAAGAGTTCTGATAGACATCCCCAAATCCAGTCTGATGCTTAGACAAAAAGTTGTTCTCCACAAAGTGAGAGTGGAGCCCCATTATGGAGGACAACATCCACACAACTTATTGGACTTGGAGAAATCAATCTGGTGCCTACATGGAGCCTTCACCCCTATGTTCTAGTGTCTTTGATGCAGGAAGGTACTCTGTAGGCTACCAAAAGAGAAACATGGACACCAACGCAGCCACAAAACCTTTGGCCTACAATCTGTCCTTCCTGCAAAATATGTTAAGGTAATGGTGGCATAGAACTTGTAAGAGTAGCTAATCAATGTCTGATGTGACTTAATGCTCACTCCACAAGAAGGAACCCAGACTCAACACTGCTTGAGTGTCCAAGAACCAGAGAGTAGTTAGTCCAAAGACCTAGGTTAAAATCTCTTGTATAATATTAGAGGGACCAGCCTTAACATTATACATCCCAGGGGCTCAGGAGAGAGAACTACTAACGGCGAGGACTATTTTCAGGAAATAGAATCGCAGCACACCTCTGGCCTAATGTCCTTTACACACAGCTTCAGTTCTGTTCTCGTGCCTAGCTCCTTTCTTGCCTGATTTCTCTCTATACTTATCTAAGTTCTATCTTAATTCTCTCATCTTAATTCTGCCTCATCTAGGTCCTTTTCAGCTTGTTCTTACCCAGCTAGTACTTCCCCAACTGGCTCTTCCTCATCTTCCATCTCATTCCTCTAGTACTCTTTTCTAGCCCTTCAATCTAGTTCTTCCCCATCTCAGTTTGTTCCTCTCAAGTTCTTACCCATCTAGTTCTTCCATCTGACATTCCCATCTGGTGCCCCAAGGATACCAGGCACACAACTGATTCACAGATATACATGCAGGAAAAACACCAACACATGTATAAAGATCAATGGCATCTATGTATGTAACACTTACGTGCTGTATGAGTGTGTACACCCTACAGACCAAATTGACCAAGGAATTCCTGGGGCCCTTTCCTGGCTGCAAGTTTTGTAAGCGTCTATACAAGAACGTAACATTGTCAATAATGCAATTGCTTACATATAAATGAGTCCAAGTGGATCTCGAAAGGGTAACAGTGTTCATATGTTATTGCCTAAGTTGGCTTTTGTTTTTCATGATGATTCCTCCTAATGGTGTGGAGTCCTCTTAATGCTATGAAGGAAATGATAAAAACAAACCCTTTTATGAACTTTTCCCCCAAGCAAACATTAGCCTTGAGCAGGTGTTCTTACCTTACAGTGCTGATGGGAGTGGGCATGGAAGATGTTCATAGCTGCATGGAAACTAGTCTTATATTCAAGGAAAACAGAAGAGTTGACATCAGGGCTCATGGTGGGAGAGGGCATGGGTGAAGCAGGATGTCCTGTCTCATGTTTGTTTTTATTCCTTTTTTCACACTCAATGTTTTTTCCCCACAGTGGAAGGAGAGAGTCCCTTAAGATCTCCCTTTACGAAGTTTAAAATTCAAGGGCTTCTTTAGCAGGTGAGCTTCACCTCACAGTTACACTGACCAGTTTGTAGTATCTAAACATTCTGTATAAAGTAACCCAAGGCAGGCAGACAACAAGGACTCAGTGGAGAAGCCTAATGACTCAAGTTGGACCTCTAGCACACATACGTTGGAAGAAGAGAACTGACTCCCACAAGTTCTTCTCAGACATCCTTGTGTGCATCACGGCATGCATTTCCCTTCACCTCCCTTCCAAATAATTAGGTATACGAAATGAAATAAAATGCCCAATAGACGTTCCTGCAAATTGGATGAAACACGAGAAGTAGCAGAAGGAAATACACGCTGAGAAGGTTGGAACTGTGTGTAGTAAACAGCTGCATTCTGACTGGACGAAGGCCATGCTCTCTGTACTCGTGTGTAACCTTAGTGCTCAGTTCATTTTACTGGGTGCTGTGCCACACCCCATAGGCACCCATGTGGCCTTTGCCTGAACTGTTTGGGCAGAAAGAAGTGTGGAAGGCAGGAGCACAAGGTACAGATGCAGGGTCCCACAGCTCTCTCTACCTGCCTCCTTAGTCTGTGAAAGAGACTCTTTTGATGGTGTTTGTAGGAAAGCAGGGAGACGGAGAGCCAACAAGAACATACCCTACTGGACTCTGATAGTTCTGATACTTATTGCTGATGAATGGTAAACCCAAACCCTGCTTCTGCCACATCTGCAAAAATCTTCTGAGAAACTAATGACCATCAGGAAATCTCCTATTTGTCAGAACAAGTTCTAGAGTGGGAAGAAATAAACCAATGAGTGACCCAGAAGCTGAATTTACTGCATGGTTCACATCTTAAAAACCAGCTTGAGCCAGTCGGCAGTGGCACACACCTTTAATCCCAGCACTCGAGAGGCAGAGCCAGGTGGAGCTCTGTGAGTTCAAGGCCAGCCAGGTCTACAGAGCAAGTTCCAGGACAGGCACCAAAGCTACACAGAGAAAAAAAAAAGAAAGGAAAGAAAGAAAGAAAGAAAGAAAGAAAGAAAGAAAGAAAGAAAGAAAGAAAGAAAGAAAGAAAGAAAGAAAGAAAGAAAGAAAGAAAGAAAAAAGGGGGGAGGACAGTTTGAGGTAGCTGCAGGATACCTATTTATTAAATGTGGTATTTTAAGTTTAAAACACAAATGGGTTAAATTCTCACTTTTTTTAATGTCTAAGAAAGTTAATTGTTCTAAACTTGTGGTTTGTCCTTAATATATTTGAATTTCACAAATAATCTGCAAGCATTGCAAAAGTGGATTATCTGGTCTATTTTGCTTTAAATGGTTTTAAATCTTCTTGAATTTTTATTAAATTTCCCAAACATCAATAGTATCAATGGAGTAAAAACAATTTAATTTTAAGTTACATAAACCATTTTTGGAAAGGAGTCACCAACAAGGGATATTGGGTTTTTCTTACAGGAAGGCAATTGAAATACAGTTTATGGGAAGAAATTATAATTAAATTTATTCTTACTCATTGTCCGTGTTGTGATGTTTTTCTTTCTTGTAAATGACTATTGTATTAGTCAGAGTTTTCTAAAGGAACAGAATCAATAGGACAAATACATATATATTAAAAGGATATTCATTAGATTGGCTCGCAGGATGAAGGCCAGGCAGTCCAATAATGGCTGCCTTGTGTTTGGCTGAGAATCCTGTAGTTGTTCAGTCCCCAAGACTGGATGTCTCAGCAGACCCAATCTGGAGTCCTGGCAGATTCCTGGAGAGTTGCTGATTTCAAGTCTACATTAAAATACCAGAGATGAGCTGGTTCCAAGAGCAGCAAAGGGCTGCTTCAGCAACAGAATCGATGAACTTGCCAGCCAGAGTGAGGGCAAGCAGGCAAAACACAGTTTCCTTCTTCCCTGTCTTTTTATCTGGATGTCTGCAGAAGATGTAGCCTAGATTTAGGGTGGTGTAGCTGGAAGTTTTCCTGTGTCCTGCCAGGCCCTGTGGTTCTGCAGCCACTTATAAAATAATCATTCAGAGGCTTATATTAATTACTAACTGGATGGCCCATGGCTCAAGCTTCTTGCTAGCTAGCTCTTATAACTTAACACATTTCTATTAATCTAAAAGTTGCCTCGTGGCTGTGGCGTTACTGATCTGCTGGCATCTTGCTGCTCCTTGGGAGGCAGCTGGTATCTCCCTCATGCCGCCCTTCTTCTCTCTGTAACTCTACATGGATCTCCTGCCTGACTGTAAGCTTCCTTGCCATAGACCAAAACAGCTTTATTTACTAACTAGTGGGAACAGCATATATTCACAGCAAACAGAAAGACATCCCACAGTGCAGTGGGTCTTCCTGTTCTCAATAATCTGATCAAGAAAATTGCTCACAGAGTGCCCATCAGCTTAGATTTTAGTTGGTGCCAGATATAGTCAGGTTGACAAACAAGATTAGCCACCATTATATTCCTTTAAAAAGGTGTTCTTTTTTTAATTTAATTTAATTTTATTTTACAATATAATTTAATTCTACATATCAGCCACAGATTCGCTTGTTCTCCCCCCTCCCGCCCCTGCCCTTCCCCCCAACCCACCCCTCATTCCCATCTCCTCCAGGGCAAAGACTCCTCCCCCCCCAGGACCGAGATCAACCTGGTAGACCCAGTCCAGGCAGGTCCAGTCCCCTCCTCCCAGGCTGAACCAAGTGTCCCTGCATAAGCCCCAGTTTTCAAACAGCCAACTCGTGCACTGAGCACAGGACCCGGTCCCATTGCCTGGATGTCTCCCAAACAGATCAAGCCAATCAACTGTCTCACCTATTCAGAGGGCCTGATCCAGTTGGGAGCCCCTCCGCCTTTGGTTCATAGTTCATGTGTTTCCATTCGTTTGGCTATTTGTCCCTGTACTTTATCCAACCTTGGTCTCAACAATTCTTGCTCATATAAACCCTCCTCTTTCTAGCCAATTGGACTCCTGGAGCTCCACCCAGGGCCTAGCCATGGATCTCTGCATCCAGTTCCCTCAGTCATTGGATGGGGTTTCTAGCATGACAATTAGGGTATTTGGCCATCCTATCACCAGAGTAGGTCAGTTCGGGCTGTCTAGAAAAACAATGACATTCTGAGGTTTGCAGGCAAATGGATGGATCTAGAAAAAATCATCCTGAGTGAGGTAACCCAGACTCAGAAAGACAAACATGGTATGTACTCACTCATAGGAGGATACTAGATGTAAAACAAAGATGACTAGACTGATACTCACAACACCAGGGAGGCTACTTGGAAAATAGGACCCCAAGAAAGACACAGGGATAGCCCAATGACGGAGAAATGGATGAGATCTACATGGACAACCTGGACGTGAGTGGGAGTAATGAAAGGTGAGGGTCGAGGGAAAGAGAGCTTGGGGGAGTGGGAGATCCCAGCTGGAACAAGAACAGAGAGGGAGAACAAGGAATAGGAGACCATGGTAAATGAAGACCATATGAGAATAGGAAGAAGCAATGTGCTAGAGAGGCCCACAGAAATCCACAAAGATGCCCCCACAATAGACTGCTGGTAAAAAGGTGTTCTTATATCCTATGTGAATGTGGTAACTTGGCTGGCCTACATACATCTATGTGAAAACCCTTTTGCATGCTTCTTTTTGTTTCTAGATTATGAAAAGTTGTAAATGTATTTCACTTCCCTTAGATTAAGATGTGAATCTTAAGAGAACTAGTGCAATGGTCTATGTTTCATGGCTTTGTAATAAAGTCTGAGTCTCATAGATGCCATCGGGGTGTTGAGTTTCTGTTAATCCTTGAATGTAGGTGGTCCTCTATACTCTCTAAGGGTCTCTGCATCCATTGCCACTTGAGGCTCACAAAAGTGCAGCTGAAGGAAAGACAAGGCAGGGCAATTGGGAGAGCTACTCAAGTTGCACACTGGGTCAGTGGCATATCCTGACCCTGAAGCTGGCTTCCCCTTTTCCTGGTGCTGTCTTCCCACGGTGTGGAATGGGCAGTGGTTGGGATTTGATTAGGTTAACTTTAGTTTTTTTTTTTTTTTCAAGCTTATCAGTCCCTGGAGGATCTATCTGGAGAATCCCAAGTAGCAAACTGTACCCTTGCCAGAGAAGTGCTCTTCATGTGTCAGGGGTAGCTGGGCAGTGAACTTTAGCATTTTTTGCACAATTGAATCATCCTCTTAAAAGACTGGCTGGCTCCCTGTAAAAATAATGTCTTAGTCCTCTGGGAGTAGCCTGGAACTGCCACACTGATGGTCATATGCTGCCCTGATAAAGAACTCTACTGGGAGAATGAATAATTCATATCCCTAAGTTCTTTATAAACTATATTGGTTGCTAGAGGGTTTCAACACTTCAGTTCCACCTCTGACTCTGTGCTGCCTCTCCACTAGGCTGAGGGGTTTATTATCACACTGCAGTATGGGTCACATAACATTAGAGGTCTCGTGGGTGCTTTCTCAAGGGTTTTCTGTATAATTATGTCGTTGTTGTGAGTGACTGTCCTGGAAGCCAAGAATCTTTGGGAATCCAGCTGTACCCTCTTACAAAAGGATTATCCTAATTAGGTTTGTTGATTGTTTATATCCCTCATGGAGCTATGGGAGGGCAACAAGACCCTCTTCTGAGTAGCCAGCTACTCCCTGCAACCTGCTGCAGGTAACTCTGCCTAAAGTATGTGAAGCCTTTGGGAAGGGCTAGAGTATGCAGGCTGGAGAAAACTAGGGAAGAGGTGCTTTATTTATGTGACGACTTAGAAACCCTCATCCTAGCTAGGTGTGGTGGGCATGTCTTTAACCCCAACACTCAAAAGGCAGAGACAGGTGGATTGCTGAGTTTGAGACCAGCCTGGTCTATAGAGTGAATTCCAGGACAGACAGGACTATACAGAGAAACCCCAACTAAACAAATAAACAACAAACAAACAAATAGAGGAAACACTTAACCCTACTGGGTAAAGTCAAGTCTCTCCAGGTATATCCTGTTGTGGTGAGGGACATTCACACTGTGTATTAAATAACCCCTCACCTATGCTCTGTAAGGAAGCCCAACAAACTCATTGGTTTCCCAGCCTTTGTTTGTCACTGGGACCTTAGAAGGGGTAAACATTGTATATGTCTCCTGGGTAGGAATTTTAGCAGCAGTCATGCTTATGAATTTCATGCCATTGGAGTTCTGATTAACAGATGCTGAACAGAAGTGCCTATTGCAATTCAGCTTAGGTATTAAACCTGAAAAGTATGAGGAGAAACACCAAATCAACAATTGTACTTCTTGCCTACATATCCTCTACCTACATATGATCAAATACATCCTGTGCTATTGGAGCAACCAACCTTGTTTACTGTAGATGAAATTCTAAACAGTCTTAGTAAATAAGAAACACAGAGCCAAATACAGAGTTAAAAGCCCAAGAGATCAGAGCACAAGCAAATAGCCTTTGGCTTATCACTTGCTGCCGTCCTTCCCCTGAGAGAGAGAGACCTTCTCTTGTGTGACTGTCTTTTTATTGCCTTTCTGTTCTGCCTTCTCATTAGCTCTAAACCCAACCACATGATTTCCTTGTCACTGCCTGTCTATGCAGACCTCCAGGTCTCTATGGTTGGCACTGGGATTAAAGGTCCGGGTCACCACGCTTGGCTGTGTCCTTGATCACACAGGGACTCTGCCTTCCATGTGATCAGATTAAGAGCATGTGCCACCACCACCAGACTTCTGTTAAATGGCTCGCTTTTACCTCTGATCCCCAGGCATCTTTATTTATTAACATACAAATAAAATCACATTTCAGCACAAAATATTACCATAGTTTACTGAAGTGAAAACATGTTGCGTGTTATCTTACATGATCAACAGCCCCCAGCATTCCAGGAGGTTATCTGTTCCTGGGTAAGTGGAGATTACAGGTTAACTTTAGCTCTCACATTCCCACCCTGAGTTGTACCCTGAGTCAAATCCTTGACTCTGTAGTAATAACAATCAGCTTAGTGGCACCCAGATGGGAATTATTAAAGTTAGGGCTTTAAGGATGCAAGGGCCAATAGTAATTAGCAGAGATAGTGGGGCCAAAGGCCCTGTGATGGATCACATCAGAGTTACTAGGAGAATGGGAACTAGTCATTTTTCATCTTGGGTCCCCTTTTGTATGCAGATTTTTTTTTTAGAGCAGTCAGTTTATCTCTAACGATTCCCAAGTGATTTGCATAGAAATAAAAATTTTCTCTTAAAGTCATATAATAATACTTCCTTGTTTTGTATAGAGCAGGTAGAGTACCCTATCATATTGTAGTACTACTTCAGCTAGTGAATCCACCTGTTGATAGATCTGGGATGATTTGGTTTTAACAGGCAACTTTCCTGGTATACTAATAGGCACTGTAGGTAGCCATTTAGTCCCCTATTCCAGGGAGTTTTCTTTTGATCTAACATTCCATCCTATTGTGGATAAGGGGTGATGTACTCTCTTTAGTAACTACTTCCTGCTGTAATTAGGACTTCATTGTCAGGGCCCAGGAAGACTGGAATGCTAGTCAAAGGCCAGGAGGGGATTCAGGCAATAGAGCATTCAAGGGAAGCACCTGATTAGCTGACCCAGCTGAAGAGGCAGGGAGCAATCACATTGGCTGGACTGGTTCACTTCAGCTTTTAGCAAGTCCAGAGCTCACAGCAGTTTGGAGCAGTCTGTAGTCCACAACAGATCCTGGAGGGTGTTAGCATCCAAGTGAAAATCTGCTGAGACAGATAGAGAATAGGGACAGAAGTTAAAGTTAAGAAATTTAAAGAGAAATCTTACATTTGGAGCTTTCAGTCCTGTTATCCTGGTAGCTGGGGGAGGGGAAGAGTCCCAAGACCAGAGAAGAGATCACACCCTCAGGCAGATGGGAAACTTAGGCTATACTTATCTGGAGTCCATTTGACCTGTGAGAGGTGGATCTAAGTCTTATGACTCCCTCAAATCCCTGACGCTTATATGATCTTTAGTATACAAAAAGAGATAAAAGTTTTAGAAATAGGAGCTGTTTGTAATCCATACTAAAATCTACATTGTAGAAAAAGGTAAAACAGCTGGAGTAGACTCATGCCTTTGAGTCATAGCAAAAGATATGGCTTTGGGTTAAAAAATAATGAACATTCTTTCTCTGTCCAGAGAATTGGGCATATATAAATTGGAAAGAGATATGAAATATTTTTAGCCTTATGAGAAGAGCCTTCAGATCTATATTTAGAAGACAACCAAAGGAAATTTTAAATATTGAGCATGTAACTGATAATAATAGTCAGTGCTTTGCCAGCTTATCAGAACTCCATTGATCAATGTTAAAACTCTGAAATTTTGAAATATCAGTATAACAATAGCATAGAGAGAGAAAGAAATCTAATACATTTTCATTACTTTAAATCATTTTCTTATATTTTTATAATTTGCATTTATATACCTTAAGACATTTTCTTAGACTCCCAGAGCTTACATCCATTCAAAATCTTTTTCTTTCAACCTAATCATTTACCAGAGATATGAGTAGTTATTATTGAAAGTAATCATTGCAAAGCAAGTTCTTTAAATATATCAATAGTAAACTGTTACATCCGAAACCTATTTATCCTTTAAATATGAAGCCTGTTAGTAAGGCAAACCTGTCTGTGAGTTTGCCTTTTCTTTCTTTCTTTTTTATTTAAATCAGATAAACTAATAGCTCTGAAAAGTAAAGCCTGGGTTGTTGTTGTTTTATGCTTTGGTGTGTGTGTGTGTGTGTGTGTGTGTGTGTGTGTGTATACTTTTTCATGTGAAATGCAGTGGCCTACTAAATTGATGAAGCTACCATGAGCCATCAAGACCATGAAGATATCTAAGATAGATAAATTATAGCAGGAAGTATAACCCAAATGGTCTATTTATCAATTAAGTGACAGAGATTTATCCATTACCCAGATGGCTACCCTAGGCTCCTGTGGTCTTGATGGCTTTGTTGGGGGCAGTGGTCAGTCTTTGGCTATCATACAGGACAGAATTTAATTTTCAGCTGCCACACAGAGCAGCAGCTACCCTCACCTGACAGACCCAGGTCTGAGACATTTTCCTGTAGAGGAGGAACCTGGGGCTGACCTTACTTTGACAAGGCAGAGTAGAGTAGTTAATCTAATAATGTCCACGGTTTGTGCAGAGCAATAGCAGCAGGAGAGATGGGGCATTTTTACCAGGTGGTTAAGGTTAACGTTACCACAATTCATGTGGTGGTGTTGTGCCCCATCTCTCTTGAGAAACTTTTTACTAAGTGTTTTAAATGCTGTATTCAGCAGGTCTCTGAAGAGTTTGAGGACCATAATCTAGTGAGTATATCAGATTTAAACAAACTTTACTTCTTTTTAGTTACTTGCTTTAGGCTTGACCTTGAAGACATACAGGAAGCAAAATAAAACTTATTTCTATAATTAAATATATATAATTAATATAGAAAACTTATTTCTACAATTAAATACTTTTGAACTTAGCATGAATACTAGTATAGTTCTGGGCACATTAAAAAATTTAAGCATTTATGCGGTGATAGATCATTAACTTAAATGTCTTAATTATCCTTAATGGTTTATAACAAGTTAGAAGGTTTTATAAGATTAGGATTTGTAGCTTTATCCCTATTAAGTTTAAGCCTTAAAATATAACAATTTTTGAGTTGAAGCTCTTTTTAATATCAAAATAAAACTTAACATCATAAATAGAGTCCATAGGAAGATTGTAGGTGGAGTTTTTCATGGTGACTGCTAGTTCCCCAATAAACACCCTGGGGACTTATTATTAATTATAAATGCTCAGCCAATAGCTTAGACTTGTTACTAACTAGCTCTTACAACTTAAATTAACCCATTTCTGTACATTCTACCATGTGGCTCAATACCTTTCTTTAACACAGCATTTTCATTTTCATTTTCTCTGGCAACTCCGCCCTCCTTCTTCCCAGCATTCTCTCAGTCTGGCTCACCCGACTAACCTCTTCCTGCCTATCTATAAGACAGTTAGCTCTTTATTAAACCAACGAGAGCAAAACGTCTTAACAGAATACAAAGGGATTATTCCACAGCAGGAGTTTGGCAACTTTATACTTTCCTGGCCCTTTGATAATGCACTATTACTGACTCTCACAGTTTCTTCTATGATTCAGTTTATCAAAATAGCTAACTCTTAACACAGTAAAGACAAAGAGGTTAGAAATTCATTCTTAAATCAGGCTCTGATAGCCTGAATAAACCTTAGGTAAGGAGCAACATTCTACAGGCTCTTTGCCAGACTTAGGTCATTGTCTTGCTGCATCATAAGATAGGAATATCCTAGTTTCTGATGTTAGTGTTTAGTACTCATAGCTGCAGTCCTAATTTTTAGCTTTTCATTTATCATCATCATCATTATTATTGTTGCTGTTATTTTGTTTATTCGAGACATAGTTTCTCTGTGTAGCCCTAGCTATCCTAGAACTCCATTTGTAGACCAAGCTGGCCTCAAACTCAGAGATCTGCCTACCTCTGCCTCCTGAGTGCTGGGATTAAAGGTGTGCGCCACTACAACTGGCTTTTTTTTAAAGATTACATATTAATAAAGATATCATAATGTAAAATATTTTATAAACTTAAAATGTTCCATAGCCTAATAAATGTAAATATTTTAAATGATATCCCTTTAAAAATATCTAGTTTTTTTAATTTAAATTTTCTGTAAAACTCCAAAATTTCCCTTTAGAGAAGTTTAAAATCTCAACTGTGGGCTCCTACAACATAAAAAATAAATTACCCTTTTTAAAGTATCCTTTTTTTTTTTTTTGTTTTTACTTCAAAAGGGAATAAATAGAGCACCACCATAGCAAGGCAAAATCAAACTCCAACAGTGCAAACAACTCAATGCTGGACATCTGGAATTCATTTATAATCCTTTGGGCTTCCCCAAGGGACTTAGGTCACCTCTCTCACCCCACTCTTGGCAGCATACACAGTCTATCTTCTAGGCCCCAGCCAGCTCTAATTCACTGTGGCTGGTATTTCTGGTGGCTATCACATGGCACCAGCATCTCTGAAACTGACGGGGTCCCACATTGCAACTGGGCTCCCTTTGGGAACTCAGTGCCACACAATGTCACACAGTGCCAAGTCTCACCCGCCTTCCATGACACCTTCATGCCTTTAAAACCAATACCACCCGGGTGATTCTCACATTACGAAGTTCAGCCACCAGTATGAGGTGCGTATTTTGTATATGAATGCATGGAAGTGCAGTGCTGTTTTTTAAACCCTATCTTTCATAAGCCTTGCTTTTATGACTTTGTTTCTAGGACCAAAATTCTCATGCAAAACTCCATCCTAATCCAAAATATCTTAGAGACCTGATGTTGTCTCCTCAGTTGGTTTATACCATGTGGTCACCTTTAGTCAAGATGGTGGTAAAAAGTCGGTGACATCCATCCTCTCCAACCCTCGCAAAGATGGCTGCCAGCTACATGGCTGCCTAAAGATGGTGGTGAAGTCACATGACATTCATCCTCTCCAACCTCAGCAAAGATGACTGCCAGCCATGTGGCTGTCCCCATCCTGGTGAGGGACAGAAGCTAAGATGGCAGCAAGCCACATGTTGCTTATATTCCAAGATGGTGTCACGACACATAGTTTCTTTAAGATTGCCTATGTAGAGATTTTTAACTATCAACCCCGTGTTATGAGTCTTAAGACAACTTTTCTGTTGCAGATATTACAGACTTTTAACCATACTCAGTATACTAACAGATCTTAAGGTACAGACAGTTCACATAACAGTTTTACAAAAACTTGGGATGACGTTTATATCTTAGCAAGTTTTAGGCAATTAAATGAAATTGATTTTTTTTTCTATTCTGCTTTGCTTTCCTTCCCCTGTCACAGAATCAGGTGGATTTCCTGGCACAGGACATAGAGGGAATATGCTTGGGTCTAGACAAGGAGGAGCCATTACCCAACTCTAGATCCAGGTTTTCAATAAAGTATAAGAGCATAGAACAACTTTAACATTATCTGCACCCAAAAGACATTTGAATCCCTGCTCGCTTAAATACAGTGACCAGTAAGCTCAGAGATAAATTCCCAGCCTTAGCTATCCAAGCAGCCTGGGCAAGTGGCAGAGGTGGATTTGGGCCTGAGTGAGGGGAGTGCACACAGGTGCACATGGGGGGGGAGCAAGTTGGGGAGGTGCCCACTTTGCCTCAGCCTGGCAGTGTGGCAGTGGCGGCAGCTTGAACTGGGTCTAGCTCCCAAGTCCACCTGTGACTGGCACAGAAACACACCCATGAGATGGAGCGAAAACAAAACCCATACACTTAACTGGATCCCAGGCAGAATGCATAAAGACAAGCAAACCACAGGACAAGACACACAGCAAAGTAACAGCAGAGACTGTTGGGGGCACAGAGGTCCTTGTACTCACAGAGAAGCACTAAGAGAACCAGAAATGCAGCCGGGCGGTGGTGGCACACGCCTTTAATCCCAGCACTCGGGAGGCAGAGCCAGGAGGATCTCTGTGAGTTCGAGGCCAGCCTGGGCTACCAAGTGAGCTCCAGGAAAGGCACAAAGCTACACAGAGAAACCCTGTCTTGAAAAAACAAAAAAAAAGATTTACTTCTGCCAGGCGGTGGTGGCGCACGCCTTTAATCCCAGCACTCAGGAGGCAGAGCCAGATGGATCTCTGTGAGTTCGAGGCCAGCCTGGGCTACCAAGTGAGCTCCAGGAAAGGTGCAAAGCTACGCGGAGAAACCCTGTCTCGAAAAATCAAAAAAAAAAAAAAAAAAAAAAGAGAGAGAACCAGAAATGCTAATTACACAGGGGTGTCTCGTGTGTAAAATGATAAAATCCAATATTTGTGTTCTGTCCAGAAAGCTGAGAGTGGAGGCTGTTAACGACCTGGTAATTATTTTTTGCTATCTGAAGAGATAGACCTTACCCTAATTCCTTAGAATAGTTTATCCCAAACTCTTCCCTCCATAGACAATTTGTTGTGGGATATAACTTTAACTATGTAAAGGTGTGTTACATTTGTTGATGCTGCATTTGTTTATTTATGTAAAGGTGTGTTGCTGTTTCATCTTGCCTGCCTAAGGCACCTGATTGGTCTAATAAAGAGTTGAATGACTAATAGCTAAGCAGTCGAAGGATAGGCAGGGTTGACCGGCAGAGAGAATAAGTAGGAGGAAACACACACACACACACACACACACACACACACACACACACACACACACACACACACAGAGAGAGAGAGAGAGAGAGAGAGAGAGAGAGAGAGAGAGAGAGAGAGAGAGAGAGAGAGAGAGATGCCTGGGGCCTGTCAGCCAGGCAGCCTCCAGACAGACAGACACCGAGTGTAGTACATACAGAATGAAAGAAAGGTAGATAGCCCCAAGGCAAAATGTAGATGAATAGAAACAGGTTAATATAAGTGATCAGAGCTAGTGGGACAAGCATAAAATAAGGCTGAGCATTCATAATTGATAATTAAGTCTCCATGTCATGATCTGGGTGCTAGTTGGTGGTCCAAAAGAAAGATTGTTACAACCTTTACCCATCGATAGAGGAGAAGTCCCATGTACTTTATGGCCTGCTGACCTCTCTGTTATCAGTCAGAGACCACACTAGATTCTAGGCTTTTTAGCTATAGAAGCCACCCTCATGGTCACATGTACTATGTGAAAGAGTTTCTATATAGTCACACCTTAAGCTTTATTGTGCACCTGGAATTGGACTGATTGTTGCCTGGAAACCTTTTCTCAAATTGTGCTGTGTTTTAAATATGCTGACAACGAACCACCTGGTATTAGACTCCTCAGAGTCTGATCCAGGTTGGCTGCACTGGGATTTCATTCTTACCTCTTCCAGTGGTTCACTTCCCAGAATGAAACCTACAGGGACCCCCTCAAGAGACAAAGACAACAATTGGGGTCATTCAGAGGTTCACCAATTTAACTAAAGAAAACATCTTAACAAACAGGAGGGTCTTTTCTAGTTGTGTCCTCACCCAATGCAGATGTCAGAGATCCACCAGAGGCTTGCTAAGTGTTCCTGGTTCAGTTAGGCTTGGCCTTGGCTCCTAGGATGCCTGACATCCCACGCTGGGCCTCTCCAAACCCTCGTCTTGACTCCTAGTGTCCTGGGACATCTTTATGGTTCCTCAGCTCTGCTGTGCAGCCTAGGTATTGAAGCCCTGCCAATTGGCTTTCAGGTGCTGGGCCTCTCCAACCTTCTCAGCTCCCTAGTATTACCAAGGCATCCTTACGGTCCCCAGGTAGGTCAGAAAAAGAGCTGGTGACTGGCAGAACTCACAATTAGCCAGAAATAACCAGAGGGCCGTGGGACATCCCCCTTTGCCCTGAATGAGAGAATGTTGGGGTGTTGTCAGACCTCTTCCAGGTCCCCAGATCGGGATCCCACAGAACCAGAACAGAACTAGAAACCAGATATCACAGAAAAGATTAAGAGATCTCTGTGATTTACCGGGAGGGGAGCTCAGTGAAAAAAGAAAGGAAAAATGCATGCTATTTCTCTTTCAAGTAAAGGAGTTCACTCTGGGAGTCTACAGAACCAAAAGCACGCCCTGGAGCCTTTGGATTGTTGTTCTTGCAAGGTGCACACCCTGGAGCAAAAGGGCCTGGCTTCAGAATTTGGGTGGATGATCTGATCTCGCTGGAGAACTCCAAATGTTAAACCTGAAAATTATGAAGAGAATGACCAAATTCACAATTATCCAATTAAAGAAGCTTTATTTAATACTGTCCAGTATGATTGACACTAACGAGGTCCATACCTAGGATTTCCACAGAATGGTACTGAATTAGGTTAGTCAGGAGCTTATAAAGGCAGGACCCACAAGGCTATGTATTTCCCCGCTTCATCCAATCAGGGGCAAACATACATCCTGATGTACTTCATATATATATATATATGCGCAATATATATATATGCGCAATATATATATATGCACAATATATATATATATCCTGCCTACATGTGATCAAGACATCCTGTTTACTGAAGTGAAAACATGTGGCTTTTTATCTTACATGAACAACAGCCCCCAGCTTTCCAGGAGGTTATCTGGTCTTGGGTAAGTAGACCTTACAGGTTAACTTTAGCCTTCACATGGGGTAAGAATACAGAATCAGAAAGGAGCAAGTCACAGTCTTTGCCCTCAAAATATTCTAGCAAAGAGGGAGAAACAGTAAAATCAGAGCTAAGCATTTTTCATCTAATATAATATTAGCATGTAGATGGTAAGAGTCAGTTTCTAGGAAAGTGTCACATTTGTGCTGACACAGCACACATGGGTGACATTTAAGAGATGGACTGAGAAGAGATATGCTTCCCTGGAAAAGGGCCATGACACTGGCACAGGACCCTGGGATAGTCCCAGGAGCCTGAGAACATGGGTAGCCATGGGCAAAGGTAATGATGGTATTGTCTCAGCTTTATGGAGTCTGGTGACTTTTCATTGAGGTGGGGCTCTTACAATGTTTGCTATTGACTCAGAATGGAAAGTGAATGGAGTCTACTAAGTGCCATCGGTGGTGATGACCATACCCAACACAGACAAGAGATTTTTATTCATGAATTTTCACTAGATTAACAATTAAGTAGCTGAGAAGAATAGTGGGGGTAAAGGCAGGACCATGCTTTCAAATTCTAGTTGCTGTCACCTCCAGGTAAAGATTGAATAAGTTGATTAAACCTCCTTAGATTCTTTGCCTGTGAAATAGTGATAAGAGAAGAAGGTGTTGAAAGAGGGAGAGCAGACACAATTACTAACATGGTTCTGTAAATGCAGCGTCAATTCCAGACTAGATAACACTCCCTGAAATAGCTGAGCCTTTATGGGGGTAGCTACTGGGTGATTTTCAGAATAGGAAGCACTGAAACCCAAAGAGGGATGGAAAGTTAGGCTTTAGAAAAACAGTGGAGGGCTGGAGTTCAATGAGGTAGCAAAATGGAGTGGAGTAAGGATCAGCTCAAAGCAAAATCATAGAGGCTGGGATATTGAACGGGAGATTGCTAACAATGCTTTAGGCAGCATGCAGGTGGCATTGATTCTTCTAAGCCATTCTTCCATGCTTGACATCTTATGCCATCAACTGGTGCAAGACTTCAGGAGTAGTGCAGGGTCTCATTATATAGTTCAGGGTAACCTCAACCTCAGGTCCCTGGAGACTAAGGTAACAAACATGTACTACCGTGCACAGCTCAAAATCATTCTCTTCTTAAAAGACACTGTATCTGTTAGTGGTTCCCTTGCCAACTTGGAAGATTATTCTGAAGTATACATGCAATGATCCATGAAATTCAAATTGCTTTTAATTGTGAGGGCTTCTACAGAGGTTGTATGGGAAGCAAAAATGAGAAATATGTGTTTTATTTCTTGGACAAAACTTCTGAGTTGTATGCTGGGATGGAGATGGGGGAGTTAGAAAGAAGTAGAAAAGGATGAGAAAGCAAACTATTGCATGACTGCGACATTTGATGATTTCATTTGAAGAAATAAAACTAAGTCTGTAGAATATAAATGTTGGCGCTTTTTCTATTGGTGCCCGGGGTACAGATCTCTGGAGCTCCATAGGTGATAATAGCAGTGTGTGGACACTTCCTGTAGCCAGGGAGCCTAGTGAACAGAAGAGTTGATTTACTTTTGCTGAAACTGCTCCAGACTTGGCATCTTAGTACTTTAATGTGAATCAGGAGTGTCATGACCAAGTGTCACAGTGAGCAGATCTGCACCGTGGCTGAAAGTGTCAGCTAAGAGTACCTGCTCTGTATAATTGCTTTGATGAGACTGTATTTCCCATTTAATATCCCCGTGCCCAGAGGATCTGGCAACTTTCCTGATCTGCTGTTTTGGGAAGATCAGGAGAACCTATACTGTGACTGGAATTGTTTAGAGATGGGGAGATGCTGATGCAAGATGTCCTTCCATCTGGGGCCCCTCCAGTAAATCAGTTTGACCTCTGAACTCACTGGAAGAAAGCCTTTAGAAACGCACTCATGTGCATGTGATCACTTTGTAGAGTTTAAAAGGAAACAAGACCTAGTTGGAAGGAAGATCTGGTGGATTCCAGTTCTAGCTATTTAATTAACTTTCTATGTATGGCTGCCTAGGCCAGGCTGTCAACTTTTGAAGGACTGCAGAGTCTTTATTTACAAAGGTTACTTGTTGAGATCATTTCTTTCCTACAGAGAAATAAGCAAACCAAGGGCAAAGCAAAGTAGAGATTTCACCAAATTCACCCTAGGGGAACCAGTGAGTTTATTGGACTTGGCTTTCAGAGCATGGATTAGCAGTGACTGGCAGAACCATGGATGATCCCAAAGCATCCACACTGGAAAGTCTTCACTCAGCATGGATAATAGTTCCCCATAGCAGCATAGATGGAAACCCAATCAATTAACTTTCCCCTATCTATATACTCTAGAACTTTTTGGGACAGGAGGCCACATACAATTAGGACAAACTTGCATACAAATGTCTGGGAAGAGTGGTTGGAAACACAGGTGAGGATCCACTGACCCTCCCCTTCTTCTGTGAGAGAATGTAGTGTCAACAAGACTGTGACAGACAAGTAGGCACATCAGATCTGATGAAGGTGGTGGTTGATTGTTGGGAACACTAATAGTCTACAACAGGACCCTTCTACCAACCCCACAAACAGATAATAGAAATGCTTTTGGAATTGTTTGCATTTTGGATGATGATCCTTTAACTCTTCCCCGGTATCACATATTGTCCTATGTAGTTAACATATCATTGGCCCCCAGAGCAATACAGGTGGAAGTATAGCATTGCAGTTTTTACCCTGACATTGACTTCTTCTGTCCTCCAGCATTTTTATTTTGCTACGTAAATATAATTACATCAGGGATTTGTAATGGATTCTGTGCATCCCCACTTTCATTTATACAACCTCTGAGTTTCTTTCAAATTGTCTTTATTGTATCGATCAGATTATAGGTGGGCAGATCAATTCAGTAACCGTCAATGATGCCACGTACTCATGCTGTGTGCTACTAACATGATGATGTATGTCTTTCCAAGACAGATTATGTTTATTACAGAATGTATTTCCTGCGTGTCTTTATCCCCAGAAATGAAACCATTTTGGAATCTTAATGACTGCAATTTATTTATTTATTTTTTGTAACGCCTTGAGGATTTTTAACTGACACTCTGAAATCTGTTGCTTAACGACATCAGCTTAGAAAGGCAGCTTAGGACAGCTAGTTTAATGATATGTTTATGATTTTTATGGGATCTGTGATTTGAATTGGCAAATGCCTGTCCTCCAGTCACAAACAATGACTGGAAGAGAAAACTGGAGTGATTCAGTCTGTGTTTGCACAACAATCCACAGAGAACACTTTTGTGATTAAATATATGTGTGTGGGGGACTTTCTCCCCCATTCCCAGCTGACCGTCAGTTCTCCAGCAAATTCTCCAGCAAACAGACACCAATCATTGGTGCCACACACAATCCCACAAATGTTTTAGAATTCCTGCATAATCAGCCCGCCTGACTGTTTGACCTTGTGGATGAATGCAGCATGGACAATACCACTTATGTTAAAGAAGAGGATTATTACTGTCTTCCTTTTGATGTAGACAGCACATTTTCACAGAGCTTTGGGACCAAGGGGTTTTCTATTCAAGATTCAATACTCCTTTTTTTTCCCCAGCTCATCCTGGAAATATCAAGTTTCCTCAAGTTTCTTTCATCCTCAGAACCACATTGCTTTGTTGAATTTCTCTCAAAAGGTCAGAGTAAATGTCAAGTCTCCTGTGTTTCTGTTCATCTCTCAGAATGCTTGACACGGGCTTTATAATAGCTTTGTTTCTGGTCAATTTTTCCTTTACAATGCCTGTTCCATGGTTCTAAAACACCAGAAAAGATGTCCAGCTTCTCTCTAAATGAAGAAAAACCAAAAACTAAAATCATATTTTTGCACCCACCACATCAGAAAAAAATTAAGAAATTTAATAATCATGGCATGATACAAAAGAAATCTCACAAATTATTTGCAGATGTGTAGGTTATGGATGTATCTTGCTATGTTATATAATTACTGTAGAAAAAGAACATTGGATTACTTATAATTAACTGCTTGGTGACTTTTTTTAACTACACAAAAATCTTTATACAAAATGTATTCCTTAACATTTAGCATATCTTCTGCTTATAAAATAGAGACTAGTGTTGGGTATGAGATTTTTAAAAAGGTCCTTCATCTATCTAAGTCCCTTCAGGATTGGTTTTGTTGTTGTTTTGAGTCAATATCTTACTATGTAGCTTAGGATAACCTGGAACTCAACAAGAGCCTCTTGCCTCAGCCTCCCCAGTATGAGGATTACAGATGCACACCAGTGATAATAAATTTTCAACTTCTCCCTTTAAAAAGTTTTTACTTGTATTCCTGGACTATGGATTGATCATGTGACTTATTTTGGCCAAGGAAATGCTATATTATAGTATTTGCAGTTTTTAAGCCCAGACCCTTTGCAGACTTTACCAGCTCTCTTGTAAACTTGTTGAGTGACTTCATACAAATGTCTAGACCAGGCTGCTTCAAATCTAGAGCATTGCTGTGGATATCACTCTGTATAAATAAAATGCTCATTGGCCAGTGGACAGGCAGGAAGTATAGGCGGGACAAACAGAGAGGAGAATTGAGAGAATTCTGGGAAGTGGAAGGCTGAGGAGGGGACACTGCCAGCCGCCGACATGACAAGCAGCATGTGAAGATGCCAGTGGCAAGGTATAGATTTATAGAAATGGATTAATTTAAGGTATAAGAACAGTTAGCAAGAAGCCTGCCATGGCCATACAGTTTGTAAATAGTATAAGCGTCTGTGTGTTTATTTTATAAGTGGGCTGTCGGACTGCTGGGACTTGGGGGGACCAGGAGAGAAAACTCTCCTGCTACAGAGCATCATGCTATGACATCCCAACCAAAAACCAGCCACTTCTGGTCAACTTAGCAGCCCATCACAGAGGCAACAACTAGCCCAGCGGAAAGTAGAAGAACTGCTAAGATTATTCCAGCTCAGAGTATATAGACACAGAGAATTATGAATTAAACAAAAGGTTATATTTTACAAGTAGTATGTATTATAGAAGATGGTGGCGCTGCTAACTGTTAAACTCTCTGGGAACTTTATTATAAACTTTCCTAATCATTCAACATTTTGAATTAATTTCTTCTAATAATACATACTCTATTTTTATATTTAAAATCAACATTTTTAAAGTTATAGAACATTTGTAAGATACTGATTTATAAGAAGGAAAAGACATAAAAATATCTGATGTCTTACTATAAAATAACTCCTGGTACAATTTCAGTGTATATCTTTCCAGTCTATTTTCTACATGTAGACATATTTTTATATTATTTTATACATTCTCTCTCTGTTTCTTTTTATTTTGGAAACAGTGTTTCTCTGTGTAGCCTTGACTGTCCTGGAACTTGCTCAGTAGACCAGGCTGGTCTCAAACTCAGAGATCCACCTGCCTCTGTCTCCTAAGAGCTGGGATTAAAGCCACATGCCACCATCACCCAGTATATTCTTCTTTTTTTTTTTTTTAAAAAAAAAAGTTTTAGATAATTTCTGCAGATTTTTCATGAAATTCACAACTTATAATTTTTTAAATGTTGGCTTAGTAGCCCATTTTACATATATAATATTTAGTTTGATTTTTTAAAAATTTAGGTGTTGTCTTAGGGTTTCTATTGCTGTGATGAAACACAATGACCAAAAAGCAAGTTGGGGAGGAAAAGGTTTATTTGGCTTCCATTTCAGCATTGCTGGTCATCATTGAAGGAAGTGAGGACAGGAACTCAAACAGAGCAGTATTCTAAAGGCAGGAGCTGATGCAGAGGCCATGGAGGGGAGGCTGCTTACTGGCTTGCTTCCCAGGACTTGTTCAGCCTGACTTCTTATAGAACCCAGAACCAGCTGCCAAGGGATGATACCCTCTACCATGGGCTGGGTCCTCCCTCATTGATCACTAATTGAGAAAATGCCTTCCAGCTGGACCTCAAGGAGACATTTCTTTAGCTAAGGCTTCTTCCTCTGATGATTCTAGCTTATGTCAAGTTGACACACGACACACAAAACCACCCAGTATAGGTCTCAATATCTTATTTAATTTTCAATTTTAAAACTTTTTCATACAATATATTTTGATTGTAATTCTCTCCCATGCAAGTCCTCATAGATCCTCACTCTACCCACCCACTTCATATTCATTTTCACTTTAAAAAAAACATTGCAAAACAAAATATTAAAGCACACAACAAAACAAAACAAACAAAAAACAAAACAAAAACAACCAATAAGACTAATAAAAATTACCAATAAAATCCCATAATGTTTGTTTTGTGTTGGCCAGCTATTCCTGACCATGCAACCTCCCTTGGGCTGTTCATATATCCAGTGTCAGATCCATTATAGAACACTGATTTTCCTTCCTGAAGCAGCTATTAATTGAAAATAACATTTTGGTAGGGATGGAGCTTTGTGCCCATTTCCCCTTCTCCATGCTAGAATTTTTTTTCTAGTTTTAATTTGTCAGTTCAATGTGTTTATGAATGCTGTCACTATCTCTGTGAGTTCGTATATGTACCAGCTCTGCTGAGTTTGAAAAATGCTGTTTTCTTCAGTCTTCCAATACCTCTGGCTCTTTCTTCTTTCTTTCTTTCTTTCTTTCCTTCCTTCCTTCCTTCCTTCCTTCCTTCCTTCCTTCCTTCCTTCCTTCTTTCTTTCTTTCTTTCTTTCTTTCTTTCTTTCTTTCTTTCTTTCTTTCTTTCTTTCTTTCTCTCTCTCTCTCTCTCTCTCTCTCTCTCTCTCTCTCTCTCTCTCTCTTTCTCCCTCCCTCCCTCCCTCCCTCCCTCCCTCCCTCCCTCCCTCCCTCCCACCCTCCCTGTCTCTCTCTCTCTTCTCCTCCTCCTCCTCTTTCTTCTTTTCTCCTCTCCTCCTCCTCCTCCTTCTTACCCCTCCTCCTACTTTTTTTCTGGATAGGTCTCTGAGTCTTGATGGGAGAAGTTTAATTAAGACAACCCATTTATGTATAGTCTTACTTTCTATATATTGTCCATGTGTGAGTCTTTGTGTTAATTACCGTCTACTGCAAGAAGACTCTTCATTGATGAAAACTGAGTGATGCACTAATATACGGGTATAGCAATTTATCATGAGAAGTATTCCTGTGTTCATGTAGCAAATTAATTGTAGTAGATGTACCCCTAGAGCTTATAACCTATCTAGTCTCAGGTTCTTGGCCTCATTGACAGTGCTGGGTATTGGACCATCATCCGGAGTGGGTCTTCAACTCAGTCAAAAGGTAGTTGGTGACTCCCATAACATTTGTGCCACTCTTGCACCAGTGGGCGTGTCTTGCAGGCAGCTTACTGTTTTAGCTCCCAGTGCTTGTGACTGGGTGAGACTGATGATCACCTTTTCCCTCCAGGAGCATGGAAAGTACCTTGCAACACTATGAACATTCTTCAGCATGGGTGAAGCTTCTAGGCGATCCAAAGTCCACACAAAGTGTATAATTTTGTAGCGCCACCAAGAATCTGTGCACACTCAAGATAGTCTTGAGTTTTTTTTCCAGATTTTGCAGTCGGGCTCTTCAGTGTTACCCACAGTGGGGTAGCTAGTCAGTTTTTAAATTGATTTTGGAAATTTTAATATAATACAATATATACAATATAATATATATGTATTTATAATTTCAAAAGGTGCTAAGGACTACATAAATAAAGGTAAATTTCTGACCTAGCCTCCTTTGCTTCATCACAATTTCTTTTTCTTTTTCTTTCTTCCTTTCTTTCTTTCTTCCTTTCTTTCTTTCTTTCTTTCTTTCTTTCTTTCTTTCTTTCTTTCTTTCTTTTTCTTTTTTTCCTTTTTTTTTTTTTTTTTTTTTTTTTTTTTTTTTTTTTTTGGTTTTTTGAGACAGGGTTTCTCTGTGTAGCTTTGGAGCCTGTCCTGGATCTCACCAGGCTGGCCTTGAACTCACAGAGATCTGCCTGCCTCCCAAGTGCTGGTATTAAAAGCATGTGCCATCACCACCAGGCTCATCACAATTTTGTGTGTGTGTGCTTCCAGAACTACTGTATGCATATTGAACTATGTAAAATAAAAGTATGAAGTGTGTGTGGGGGGGTGAGGGGGAAGGGTCTTACTATGCAGCCTTGGCTGATCTGGAGCTTACTATGTAGACAAGACTAGTCTTGAACTCATAGAAATCCACCTGCCTCTGCATCCCAAGTGCTGGGATTAAAGGTATGTGCCACCATGCCAAAACCTAAGTATGAATTCTTTTAAGAAATTTTCATATAAAATACTACCTAATTTTTCAATCTAGCTCATTTCAGATATTTTAAAATCTCATTCTATATAGTCTAAACCAATTCTTTTCTTTTATTAACTTAAAAAAAGCTTTTGACATTGTCAAAAATGCTACAATTGATTTTCTATACATGTGTGTGTATGTCTATAAAGTACGTGTGCAAGTCTATCCTTAGAAATAAGGTTGGTGAATGTGGTAGTTTTTTTGTGTCACCCAGCCAAGTTATAGTATCTTGTCATTTTGGTCAAGTCTAATTTAGGTGTTGTAGGTAGGACTATTTTTTTTTTTGGATGTGGTTAATATTTGCAGTCACTTAAGATTTTAAGTAAAGATTACTCTTGATAATATGATGGGTTCATATAGTCAGTCAAGTCTCAAGAGTGAAAACTGATAGTTTCCTATAAAGGAGAAATTCTTCCTTAAGATTACATCTAGAGACTGCCCTAGTTTCTAGACCCCTGGTCTGCTCTCTGCACTTTTGACTGCCAGTCCCACAATCATGCATTCTGGTTCCTTAGAATAAAAACCTGAATACATATATCCTATTTGATTGCTTCCTCTGGGAGATTCTGACTGGTAACCCTGAGTGAAAGAGGACTGATCTCATAAATTTTAATGATCATTGCCAAATAGTCCCCTGGGAAGGTTGTAATAATTTATACACCACAAGCCATATTAACAGCATATTTTTCTTGTACCATTCAACCAACTTAGTGTGATACTAAGCTTTTTTTTGCCTATGTAATGAGTCTAAGAATCTTTTTTAATTTTGCATTTCCATTCATTAAATTTATTAATATTTTAGCCAATTTGTACTACGCTACTTTTTATCAGTAGGAAGTAGGAGCATTACTTTCCCACCCAGTGAAACCTGTTATCACATGCCATGAAGTCAGTAAGCTGAGCATTTTGATACTGTAAAAGAATACCTCTGTCAGGTGCTAAAAACAGATATATAAACACTTTAGATTCCACTTCAGACACTTCTCTGGTAAAGGAACGCTAACAGTTTCATGGGCGTGCATCTTATTATTGTGAGTTTATTACCCATTAGTCTGAAATACTGCTTTAATCAGAAGTTAATGTATGGGTAATTGTCTGACTCTAAATTTCCTACCGTGATCTGTTGTTTTGCCTTTTCTGTTTTGATTCCTACAGCTGTTGATTTCCCAAAGGACAGGATAATATAGGAAAACATTTTCTTTTGTTCATAATTTTCATAGATGTCTTCCTCATAGGTAGACACAGGATAATTTTTATTATTGTTGCAGTTACTTTCCATAATGGACTTACTAACTTCAGTGTTACTGATGCAATCCAGGGCTTCTGGTAGATGAGTGCTCTATCACTGCGCCATGCCTGCAATTTGAGAATAGTTTTTTTCTTTTCACTTTGACATTTAAAAAAATTTTAGAGTTACTTATTTTATTATTTTATGTGCATGAGTGTTTTGTGTGTGTATATATATATATATATATATATGTTAATATGGCATATATATATGCATCACATATGTACCTGGTGCCCACAGAGGTCAGAAGAGGGCTTCCAATACCCTGGAACTGGAGTGGCAGCGAGTTGTGAGCTGTCACCTGAGTGCTGAGAACTGAACCCAGGTCCTCCACAAGAGCACAAGCACTCTCAACTGCTGAGCCAACTCTTGAGTCCTGCTTTGAGATTGTAGTTCAGTGTTGCTAAGTATGTGGAATAAGTTATGGATAACTGACTTATTGATAATATCAACTTTTCACATGAGTCTTTCAAATAAATTTCTTTCCCTAAGAATACAACTGTATCATTTATACATCCATTATACAGTTATCATTTTCAATATTTATAGTGTTTATTTTTGTTTGGGAAATTAATTGTGCTGGCCAACTCTGAAAAGATAATTCCCTCAATTGCATTGGTGTATTGTTTGTGATTTCATGATTTTAATAGCTAAAATTTCCAAGTCAGGTATAGTGCCAGTCAGCAATGGGTACATATAAATACTTCTACATAGTAGTGGGAGAAAGAATTTATTGTAATACTGACTTTTGTTCCAGTTCTTCCTAATATTTTCTTCTTCTTTTTTTTTTTTTTCCTCAGTAAGGATTTGGCCTTGGACTTGCATGTGAGGCAAACACTCTACCCTAGAGTTCCATCCCCAGCTCTAATAAACACAAGGGCAGTCACAGTGGACTCAGGCAAGCAAGGTAGTCTCTGAAATTTCCTGTCTATGTTACTCAAACCCATCTACCTATAACCACGCTTTTAGCACTTGAAAATTATCTGTAGAACTTATTAAAACACAAGATGCTCCTCTTCAGAAGCCACTCAGTAGATGTGGCCTCATGGCCCAAATTGGCTTTTCTTACATACTATGAGATGTTGCTGCTGAAGGGAACCCTTCAAACAGCATTGTACTCACTGGTTAGGTGACTTAGCCAAGGTACTGTTAAAGCCGATCAGAGAAGCCTTGTTATTTGTTATCTAAGGAATCCTGGTCTCGTCTTATCTGTTGCTCCATTCAAAAACATTTTGCATTTCATCCATTTTTCTCATTCTGGATGTTACAGTATCACATATTGTCCTACCTTAATTTTCATTTATATCACACACACACACACACACACACACACACACACACACACACACACACATGCCTTTTAATATGTGTGTAGGTAATAGTCCCCTTCATCAGCTGCAGTAAAATTCTTGGGATTTCAGCAGTGTACACTTAGCCCAGGAGTCTCTTGCAAAAAAATCTCTCCTTCCTTTATAATAATGACCTATTTAACTGAGTCAATAGTGGTCAAGAAAAAAACAGAAGATTTCTTAATCACTTGTGCAGCTAAATTTCATCCTTAATGAAGGGCATTAAGAAGACACCATCGCCAGGTGGTGGGGGCAAACACCTTTAATCCCAGCACTTGGGAGGCAGATGCAGGCAGATTTCTGTGAGTTCAAGGCCAGTCTGGTCTACAGAACTAGTTCCAGGACAGCCAGGGCTACCCAGAGAAACCCTATCTCAGAAAAAAAAAGAAAGAAAAGAAAAGGAAGGAAGGCACCATCATACGTTAGCTTTCAAGAGCTTGCTTAGGAGACAGCTCTCCAGCAACTTTGCGTCTTTCTCATTGGTTCCTCTTTCTGTGACTTGGAATGGATTATCACCATCATGAACCACAGCGTTAAGGCCACACACAAATAGAATATAGAGAGTTCAGTACTCTGTTACAGTGGAACGATTTACCATCTGGCCTGAACACTAGAAGAGGGCCATAATTTTTGCAAGTGGTTGTTGATTTTAATTTCCTATCATTTGCAACTGAATCTAATCTTAACCTACTCTTTGAGGCATTAGAAGTGGCATCTAAATAGTTAACTCTTTGCAAATAATCATTTGTTTCAATTCTATGAACTCCATTGTCACTGGTGCTTCCTCCTTGTCTTGCCAATATCTTCATACATCTAATTGGCCAAACCATGTTCTCATAAATTCACTGATCTAGTACATTCTGTTTCAGTTGCCATACAATAAATAATATCTTGGAGCACACATAATTACATAATTATATGCATGTAATTCCTCCAGGCAAACACATTTATTTGCCTACCTTTAACCTCTTAATAGTATTCTACTATTCAGTACCTAGTGGAAGGTTTTCCTTGGGACTTCCTTCCTTGTTTGTTATAAAGCGTCTTTGTATGTTTCCTCCCTTCCATGAAGGAGGTCTGCCTCTACCTTCTTCCTCTTCTTCTGGGTCAGTACCTTTTCTAGTTGTCAACCCCCAACCATTTATATTAGTTACTCGTGTTGTTGCTGTGACTAAATACCAAACAAATGTCTCTTAAGAAAGGAAGGGCTTATTTTAGCTCATCGCACCCCGGGTTAAGTCATGTGTACCAGGAGAGGTCAGGGTGGCAGGACTGTGACAGCTGGCCATAGTGTATGCGTTGCTAGGAAGTAGAGCAAGAGACAGATGCTGGTGCTCGGCTCTCTTTCTTCCTATCCCATGGAATATAGTGCCACTCACAGTTAGTGTAGGTCTTCCCACATCAATTAACCTAGTCTAGGGAATCCCTTCCAGGCATGCCCAGAGGGGAAATCTAATTCATAAAATTCTTCAAAGGCATGTTTTCTTTTAGTGGCCTGTTTGTTTCATTTTGCATGTGACAATTATTTATTTATTTATCTATCTATTTATTTTTTAAAGATATAGCATTGAGCATAAATTTTTGAATATTCTATTTCATTGTTGATTAGCCTTTGATCAATAAAAATGGATTATATGATCCTTTTACTGGTGTTTAAGTTCTATTTTGATTTTAATAGTGCTACTTTTGTGTGTTCCTTTTTATGTATAATTCCATTTTGACATCTTTTAATTATTTTAATTAGATCTTTTATCATTAGCCTAAACTTGAAGGTTTGTTTTTGACACCCATAGGAGTCTTTTTCATTTCATAGTAGAACTCAAGCATTTATATTTGTTTTAAAATGGATATGCTTGGGTTTTCCTTAATTTATTTTTTCATGCTTTCTTGGTAATTTTGACAAAGTTTTTTTTTAATGTTCTGGGTTAGTAGTCTTCCTTTTCTCCACCCCAGTGTTTGAAATGTTTTTGTTAGTAATAGTTATAGTGATAGAATAATTTCCTCTTTTAAAGAAAATCCCAGCTTTTAATACCTAGAATTTGTGAATATTACACTGGTAGGCAGGGCCAGTCTCTCTAGATTTTATTAAAAATGAATAGGTTAGTTAATTCTATACTATCTTGGTCAGCCCTCAACCTAATCACAGCAGTCCTTATGAGAAAAAGAGGAAGAAAAAACACACACATAGATACACACAGAGACACAAACACACACATAGACACACACACACACACACACACACAGCAGAAGACAACATAAACATGGATGAAGAAGTGGGCAGGGTGTAGCTACAAGCTGAAGTTGGCCACCAGCACCATCTGGAAGCTAAGGGAGGCTTAAGTGAACTCTTCTCTACCTGGTGGGAACACACAACTGTCAAACTCAGAGATCCACCTGCCTCTGCCTCCCTAGTGCTGGGGTTAAAAGCTTGTACCACCACCGCCCAGCTAATTTATGTGTATCTTATTTTTTTTTATTTTCCTATTGCCACTTCCTTTGCAGGAGAGGGCCAATGGGAATTTTCAGTCCTTTAAATATTAACTTATGTCTTACATGCATGCTTATTACACAGTTATTTTATGCATATTATTTTATTCATTAAACATTGTAGAAATTAACCTTAGGCTTTATTGATGGTTAATCACTTGCACTCTATTTTCCACATTTCATCTTTTATATTTTACCCTACTATTAGATTGGAATCATTTCAAGAACACTTTATGATAAACTAGAAAATGTTTGCAGCTGATACTGCACTGTATTTTTCTCTCCTTTTTTGTTGACATTGAGACCACGTGGCCAGTGTAACCCTTGCTTCTTAGCCAAGGGCTAGCCTGTGCTGACTGTAGACGATAGCCTCCAGTGTTAAACACCATGGACAGCCTTAGATGCACAGATGAATGTACAACTTCCTCCAGTAAAAGCAAGGCATGTTTACTGAGATTCTGCAAACAATTACGTTGCTACAAAAGAAAGAGTAATCAGTAAAGGTCTTCATTTCATTTGAATATGCCTTCTTATTCAACTAAACTGCTGAGCCTTAGCTTTAAAAGAAGAAATACATAACACATAATACAGAGACTAGAAAATAGAGATGATATTAGCATTTTCACAAAACATACCATTAAATAACCCTCATACCATTAATTAATTCCCTCCTGGATTTGTTCTCTTCCTTCTTTCTTCCATCCCTTTCTCTCTCTCTCTCTCTCTCTCTCTCTCTCTCTCTCTCTCTCTCTCTCTCTCTCTCTCTCTCTCTCTCTCTGCCCCTTTCTTACCTTCTTCATTTATTTACTCATTTTTATTTTGAGAAAGGTTCTTTCTCTGTGACACAGGCTGGCATGGAATTCATGACTGTTTTTCTTCAGCTCTCTGAGTGCTGGGATTATAGATGCATACCCTACACCCAGCTATCCCTGCATTTTGAGCCACCAGTGTGTCTTCATAACATCATCTGCTTTGGGACCAGAGTCTTGGAAATCTCGCCTCTGTCTTTTGTTCCATGCTGAAAGTGATCTAAGGTCAGCCAGTTCCCAGGGTTCATCAGTGAGTGGTGCTGTCTTTCTCACCAGGCTCTCAGACTCTACCTTGTTGAACCCTGGATTTCTAGCTTATAACTTTAGAGCAGAACGTTTGGTGCAGTGTCCCAGAAAAAGAAAATGAGCCTGTCGGGACTCAGCTGCTTAGTTGGCTGTCATCACTTTATTTCAAAGACCATACAATTGGAATGGAGAGCAACTTGCTCTGTTGGGGTTACATGTTATTAACTCATAAAAGAATGACAAGTAGTTCCTAGGATAAAAATGTGTTATGGACAGCAAAACCACATATACTTTTCCAGGGCTCACTTCCCACTCTGGAAAGTGTACCATCTCTAAAATACTTATATTAGACCCAGTTCACCAGTATGAATTATCTTGTCATTTGCAACTCTTTCCATGAAATTCTCAGGGTAGCTTTGAGGTAAGAAATATAGAATATAAAACAACTATAAAATTAATAAGTTCTGCTTTTTAAGATGAAAGAATGTTTTAAAACATTTTTTCCCAAGATCCCTCTGGGAATTTCCAAAGACAGTGTTTGTTGAAAATGACATCATTTAAGAATGTAGCTTATTTGTTTGTTTGTTTCTAAATTTAGAGTCTGATCTTGGGAAGGCCAAAATCAAAACAATAATTTGAGTAACCTTAGTCATTTGACGAACCTAAGATCATGGGAGCTTGAGAATGGCTAAAGTTATAGCTGACCCCAAAGTCTTTACCCTAACCCTGCTTGGAATAACTTAGAATAGAGTTTGCTTATGTTCAATTAGAAAATGTTTGCAATCGACACTATGCAATACTTTTATCTCTCTGTCATCAATGATTCTGAATGGAAAGTGTAACCCTTGTTCCTTAGTCATGTGCTAGCTTTCCTGACTGTTAAGAACAATTTAAAACTTGAAAAACAAACAAACATTGAACATGAATGTTTGTAAAGAGCCTTGAAAATAACTAAATAAAGGTGGGGAGCTGAAGACAATAAAAGTGGGTGCCACTGTGATTGAGGTGACACCCTACTTATCAAAAATGGCAAGCCTTTAGTCTTATGGCTATCTTTAATTTTTCTGCATTTATTGTTGAAATAAGATGATGTTCTGGTATGATGCTGTAATTCTGTCCAAGTTTGCTCAGTGGCAGGTACTTGGTCCCAGCTGCCTCCAGTATAAAATTGTGTCCCTCTAGGCATGGGTGATTGGAGGAGGATCCAGAATCCTGCTGCTGAACCTCAAAGATCTAGAGGATGGTGTTTCTCTGGTGGAAGGTATCAACAGAACACTTGGGGATGAGCAGGGACATCTTCCTGTGTCGAGAAGTCAGCCCTGCTGTTAGAGAATTACCGATTACTTAGGGGCTCTCCTTGCTTAAGAATGAATGTGTTCTGGGATGGGGAACAGACACAGTGGTAAAGCATTGCCCTGGCTGTGTGAAGCCCTGTGTTTAATCTCTTGCACTTCAAACAAAGAATAAATGCATTTTGATTTTCAATTATTAAAATGAGACTGAGGTGACACCCTACTTATCAAAAATGGCAAGTCTACAGTCTTGTGACTAGCTTTAATATTTCAGCATGTTTAAGACAGTCACATTTCTATAATTCATATCTTTAGACTACTATTTCTGTTAAAACGCCTTTAATTCTGCAGACAATTTCCTTGGAAAATTCATTGGTAATTTTAAGGCCGAATGGTGAGGTGGCTTATGTGATTCTAGTCTCGCATATTACGAGATCTAAGAATGTGATCATCATTCATCTGTCAAACAAAAAGGATATGGTAGTTTATAAAGCAAGGTTGTTAACTTCTGAAAGAAGCTTTTATATCAGGGTGTCTGTCAATGGAAATCCTATACATATTTTTCTTGGATCATTAATTCAGATGGCATCTCTGTTGAAATAGTTCTCTTATAACATATCTGCTTAATTTTCTTTAATGTCAGGATTCATTAAACATAGGTAATAGGACTTGTATTAGTCAGGATGAATGGATCTTTATATGCAGAAAGGATACTTATTAGAATGACTTACATGCTGTGATCCAGCTGATACAAAAATAGCTAGCTATGAATAGAGAGTCCAAGAATCTAGTAGTTTCTATGTCCACGAGGCTGTGTGTCTCAGCCAGTCTTTAGTATGCGCTGGAATCCTGAAGAAGTAGGCTCTAATGTTAGTGAAGGAATGGACATGCTAGCAAGGTGAAGACAAGCAGGCAAAGAGCAAAATTTCCTTCTTCCATGTCCTTACATAGACTCCCTGAAGAAGGCATGGCCCAGATTAGAGGTGGGTTTTTCCAGCTCAAAAAATCTGAATTAAAGTTGTGTCTTCCTATCTTAAAGATCTGAATCAGACGTTGATCTTCCCACTTTCAAATAAAGCAAAAATTCCTCACAGGATTTGGGGATATTAGTTAATTCCAGATACAATCAAGTTGACAATTGAGAATAGCTATCACATGACTTAATGAAGGTTTATTAACTGAAATTTTTGTTTCTCTATAATTAAGGGTACACAAAATTTGCATTGGCTTAAAGAATGTAAGGATATGTATGCATTCGTATGAAGCAAGATTGTATTCCTGTGTGTTTGGGGGTCGTGGGAAGCTAATTCTCTGAGTCACACATGTCGCACTTTCTTATATCTTCTTCATTATAGTGACCAGGTAAAAACATGAATGGTTAGAAAACACTGCTAAGATGTTACCACACAAAATACAGAAATTCTCAAGCTGTCTCCGAATCAACTCAAGCCAGGAATAGGGACATGTCTCAGAGGTCCCTGCATGGGTTTGGCTCGTCATCTTTCCAAAGGTTTCCTAATGACGTTGTTAGAGTTTTGAGTAAAGCTGAAAGAAGAGAAAAAGAAAGCAATTACATTTGTTCGAGAAGGATTTCTAGGGAAGCATGCCCGGTAGAGGCTGACTGTTAGATTGACTTTGGTGAAACTGTGTTATGAGTAGAATACTTTCACATCTATTTTATTGCTATTTGCTTCTCCTGTTTGTCCTATGCAAAGTTTCGTAGAACTCCCAAGAGACAGTAATTACATAAGGCTTCTCGGCATCTATTGATATATTTGCTTCCTGACCCAGATTGTATTCCAGTGATCCATTGTAAGTTGAAACTATCTCAAGATGAAAGTGCATTGAATACCCCTAAGAGCATACCTCATAGCTTGGCCATGCTCCTGTGTGTTCAGAGTACTTGCCTTAGTCTACAGTTGGGCAAAATCATCTCACAAACAGTCCATTGTGCAATTGTATTAGTTGCCTGTCTTCCTGTTATGAGAAAAAAAAAACAAACCTGACAAAGGCAGCTTAAAGCAAAAGGGTTTATTCTGGCTCAGAACTCGAGGGTCGAGTCCATTGTGGGAGAGGAGCCATGAAGGCCGGAGCTTCATACAGCTGCTCAGTTTGCATCCGCAGTCCTGCAGCAGGGAGACATGAATGGGGATGCTCGGCTTCCTTTCTGCTTTTGACTCCATTCATGATCCTAACCCACGGAATGAGGCTGCTGCACTTGGTGGGGTTCCCCATTTCAGTTACCCGAATCTAGAAATCCCTCCAGGACAGGGCCAGAGATTTGTCACATGGTGATTCTAAACACTGTCAGGTTGACAGTCAGGATTAACCATTACAATAATAAGCAATTAAATATTTCATGAATGTACTGAGTACTGAATAATGGTGAAAAGGAATGTTTATGTGGGAACTCACCATTGACATACACTCAATGCACATGAATGTGCTGTTTCATTTTCACAACGTAGGGAAGTGGAGAGTCACAAATTGAGCTATCATAAATTAGAGACTGTCTATAATTTTGATCTGTCAATGTAAATAGCAATCAGAAAAAGATTCTCCTATGAACAGTAATATATATTTGGGTATAAAATAGCAATGTAATGAGAACATGTACACTGTAGTAAGCTGTGAGTATATTCACAGAAGCTGACACAGGGGCAGCTATGCTAGGGCATAAATGAGATATGTATTGTCTTGAATATATATACTTAAGATGTATATATAATGTCTCAAAACAATTATCTTGGTTGCAGACATTGCTTCCAAGAAGGGATGCTGTTTTAAGTTAAACACACTTGTTGAGGTCCTTTAAGAACTGAATGTACCAGACTCTGTTGTTCCCCCATGGGAGAACTTACCTTTTTGGAGGAGGGGATGAGGGGTAGGTCAAGGTGGGTTAGGTGGGGGCAGGGGGAGTGGAAGGAGGGATGAGAGGGGGATCTGTGGTTGGTATGCAAAATGAATAATTTTTTTTTTAAATAAAAAAGTACCATTAGCCAGGCAGTGATGGTGCATGACTTTAATCCCAGCATTCCTGAAGCAGAGGCAGGTAGATTTCTGTGAGTCTGAGGCCAGCCTGGTCTACAGAGCAAGTGCCAGGATAGCAAGAGCAACACAGAGAGACTCTGTCTCGAAAACAAAACAAAACAACACAAAAAGAAGTAGGTTTAATTTAAGATTACAATGATATTTTCACAGAATGATACCCCTAGGATTCTTTCTGTGTCACATTAGGATAAGGAAGTCAGACATGAGAACTCTTTCTTCATAGTCCCTTGGATTGCTCTATCATCTATCTCTCATCTGCCTTCCTACCTTCCTACCTATATATTACCTATTGATCATCTGTATACCTATCATTTTTATACTTAATTTTTAACTGTTACACAAAAAAAAATTGCTAAATGGTCTTTAATAAAAAGCCCAGAGCCACATATTGGTGTAAATGCTGAAAGATCAGAGAGACCAAGGAACAAGCCACAGCCACCACTTACCTCTGGGACTCCTCAGCCTGAAAAGGTTCAGTTCCTGTCTCCTCACGTCTTATGTACCTTTCTCTGCCGAGGCATATTACTTCCTTCTTAGTGCTGGGATTAAAGGCGTGTGATTCCCAAGTACTGGGATTAAAGGTGTGTGCCACCACTGCCTGGCATCTATGTTTAATCTAGTGGCTTTCTCTATTCTCTGATCTTCAGGCAAATTTTATTAGGTTACACAATATATCACCACATTTAACTGTTGAAACTACATGTTATGATACATCCTATGAAATGTTTCATCGTTATTTAAAAAATGTCATACATATTTATGAGTAGACTCAATTTAATTATAAGCTGTGATAAATGCCTGTTAGGTTTATTAACCAAACTTCATCAGCAACATTTACTATGTTTTGGAGATGAGAATTAGAGTACTAGCAGATTGGAAAATTTTAAATCAAAGATTTGTTACCTGAAACTTTGACATTAGCCAATTAATTGGTACAATTATTAATAGCATCCCTTCTTCACTTGAAGCAGATTTTTGTAGTAGAATTGTTTAAACCATGGTGTTATAATTAGCTGAAACGGAAGTAAATTCTGTGCACCCTGTTGGTTTCAGTTTTCTGACTGACAGGAAAAATAACATATAAGTATTATCTTTTGACTTTCTGTTCCACACTTTTATGTGTTTAGTTAACTTGGTCTGCTTGAATGGAACTACATCAGTGGGTTTCACATGTGTGTTGATGTAAGTATTGTGTTTCACATCAAGGAGCCAAGTTCAACACACCAAAATTAAGTTTCGGTGGGTTCAACGTCATGTGGGAACTAAATAACAAACAAATGAACAGTCTCTGAGGAAAGGGGGAAGTCCAGTTCAAAGATCAGAAAAATAACGTTCAGCCTGATGGTCCAGCTTAGTGGTAGCGCACTTGCATAGCATGCAGAGGACCCTGGTTTTCTTCCCTGGCATGGAAAAAGGAAAGAAACAAAAAGATTCTGTGATAAAATATTACTGAGATTATTCTGTTCACCGTGACTTTGACCCTCAGGGTAGTAGGGACCATAGTGACAAAAGCATCCTTGGCTGATGTGTGGAGAGCCTTGTGTATGGAGGAAGATGGCAGTGTTCTGAGGCATTAGCTGTTTCTCAGCAGACCATAAGCCACCTCCTGGTGTCTGTGACCTAACACATGGCTTCTTAAACTCAGTGATGTGGTGGCTTTTCTCAGTAAAAGTGAACTCACTTGCTTATTGTTTTTCATAAAATGAGACCATGAAAGACAATTTACAGCTTGTTATGATAGCTTCTTGATGACTACAATTTGGAATATTAAAAAGTTTCATTTAATTATCTATTATATTTATTTAAAGATCCTGCTGTACTTCTTCATTTTCTTTTCAATCTACTCTGCTTATGGATTCAAGGTATCTTTTAGATAATGCCTCAACCATCCTGAAACAAATAAAAATATAAGAAAATCAGTTTATTGCTATAATATTTTTCTGGATTATTTGTCCATCATTATTAGGGGTTATCAGTTGTTTTCTTGCTTTTGTTCATTATAAAATGGCTCATCCTTTGTTTACTATCCCCAAAGTGTGAGTTAAAAGAAAATAGAGTTTTATTTTTCATCTCAAAAGTTGGGTTTTGATAGTGCGCAGTCTTGTAAGTCCTTGTTTTGTGTGGCACCAGTGGAAGTCACTTAGTGATGTGCTCCACTGAGTGGTCTGACACCAAAACAGTCCACTTAGTAGCTAGCACATTGGCAGGAGACAGTAGGAGGGCTGGGCTCAGTTGGAGTGACTATGGGTGCTTTTCATATGTGGTGGTTTGGGGGGGCACTGGTTGTTACCCAGACCAGGGCCAATACTTCCTGACTTCTGCAATAACAAAGCCCCATGTCTGACATCTTTTATTTGCTAAAGCAGTCACAGCTCACTTGGACTCAAGTGGAAGAAACACAGACCCATCACTCCACAAGATGGAGTGTTTATGAACTCACTAATGTCTGGAAAAACTACCAAACCTTCTGTAAGAAAGAGGTTTTGCCCCAGGACTTCCAATGTCTCCAGTATTTTTTCTTTTCTCCAGGACATCATACCACTTTGTGAAGTCCATTGGCTTTAAATTCACTTATAATGAAGTTTACAGTTTTAGGACATATATATTCATACTTAATATAATACTATAGTGAGATTATATCTCCTACTATTTCTTGTGCGAAATAAGGATCTATGTTTATGAAATATAAAGCCTATATATTAAGCACATCCTTTGGTGGGAAAATCATTCCTGTACTAGTGGATTTCATAACCAAATACAGGCTTTCCTTTAAAACTAAAAATAGCGAAATGTAATTCTAACATGTTAAATATCCTAAGTAAAACTCTGACGTAGTCTTAACATCTAGCTGTGCAGGTGAGGGTGTTTGCTTGTTTGTTTGTTGTTTGGTTGTCAACTTGTTACAAACTAAAGTCACCTGGGAAGAGGGAACCTAAACTGAGGAATTGTCAGATTGGCATCTATCTGGCCATGTCTGTGGGTCTGTGGGCCATTTTCTTTACTGCTAATTTATGTAAGAGGGACTAGCCAACCACAAATGGTACCACACCGGGGCAGATGGGCCTGAGATGTATAAAAAAAAGTAGCTGAGCAAGCCATAGAGAGCAAGCCAATTAGCAGCATTTCTCTGTGGCGCCTGCTTCAGTTCCTGCCTCCAGGTTGCCACCTGGAGTTTCCTGCCTTGGCTCCTCTCAATGATGGACTATGAACCTGAACTCCCAAAAGACTCCTTCCCTCCCCTAACTTGCTTTTGGTCATAGTGTTTATCACAGCAATAGAAACCAAGTTAGAACCTTCAGTTTTACTTTCATTCAAAATACATTTTTTTCCTACTCAGTACCACGCCCCCCAACATCTCTCTACAAATAACCCAGCAAGCATTGATTGACAGATGGGGCTGGCTGATACTGCCTTCCTCTCTGCTACTAAGATGCTTTCCTTACAGTTTCTGACAGTTGAAAATGATAGCTTGCCAGTATTCTCAGTGATATGTTGAGAGAGAAATTGTTATCTTCTATATAATTTTCCAACCACACATTTTCTTAGTTTCCCCCTTTCTTTTCATCTCACATCACTTGTTCTCATTAAGATGAAATAATTGAAAACAATCTGAGATTATCTGTATTCTCTCTCTCTCTCTCTCTCTCTCTCTCTCTCTCTCTCTCTCTCTCTCTCTCTCATAT